>NC_089255.1:89502103-90102103 GCF_963930625.1 Muntiacus reevesi | reverse complement strand
GAAAATGCCTATTCCTGAAGCTTTTCCTCTAGACAGCATTTTGTGGGCACTCACAGTCTTTGGCGAGAATACCAAGAAAGGATTTCCTTACTAGAGTTAGGAAACCAGTAGGCAGTATAGGAGATGCAAGAAACTCCAACCGGGACCCTTCTGCCCCATTTTCACTGTGGAATAAAAGCCTTAATCTGAAGGGAAAGGCATTAACAATTTGATCTAATGAAAACATACTGCAGGGAAGGAAAGGAAATGGTGACAATATAGAAAAAGGCCAGGAATACTGACTGCTCCAGGAATCTGGCAATGAGGCAGGAACTCTGAGAAACCTGCAGGACAAAGACGTAAGTAAGGTCACAGTGCTTACTTGAAATGGTCGTTTAATCTAAATAACAGAAAATACGTCACCTCAAGCCCCGGTGACTCAGCAGTAAAGAATGTGCCCAGAAGGCAGGAGACGTGACAGGAGGCATGGGGTTCAATCCCTGGGTCAGGAAGACCCCCAGGAGAAGGAAACAGCAACCGCTCCTGTATCCCTGCCTGGGACATCTTGCCAGAGGAGCCTGGAGGGCTACAATCCACGGGATTGCAAAAGAGTCGGACATGACTTAGCAACTAAACAACAAGTCCCCGGTACCAGGTTAGTAAATATCAAGTAAAACTGAAACAATGCTGGAAGAATTGTAAGAATATAGGAACATACCCTCTCTATGGTCAAGCACAGAGACAAGACCTAAAGAAGAGGATGAAGTAGCCACTGGGTAAAATCCTCTGACAAACCTGCTCCCATCAGAAGCATAAATGATCCTAGAGGAACTTGAAGCCAAGGGTGTATTGAGCTTATTCATAGCATTCTGTTCAGTTCAGTTCAGTCGCTCAGTCATGTCCGACTCTTTGCAAAACCATGGACTGCTGCACACCAGGTCTCCCTGTCCATCACCAACACCTGGAGCTTACTCAAACCCATGCCCATTGAGCTGGTGATGCCATCCAGCCATCTCATCCTCTGTCGTCCCCTTCTCCTCCTGCCTTCAATCCTTCCCAGCATCAGGGTTTTTCTAGTGAGTCAGTTCTTCCCATCAGGTGGCCAACGTATTGCAGTTTCAGCTTCAGCATCAGTCCTTCCAATAAATATTCAGGACTGATTTCGTTTAGGATGGACTGGTTGGATCTCCTTGCTGTCCAAGGGACTCTCAAGAGTCTTCTCCAACACCACAGTCCAAAAGTATCAATTCTTTGGTGCTCAGTTTTCTTTATAGTCCAACTGTCACATACATGCCTACTGGAAAAACCACAGCTTTGAATAGATGGATCTTTGTTGGCAAAAGTAATCAACCTTAAACCCAACACAATTCTGGACTAGATAAATCCCATGAACAGAAGAGCCTAGCAGGCTACAGACAATGGGGTCACAAGAGTCGGACACATAACTAAACTACCACCAGACCAAATCTTGAGACTATAAGTCAAGTAGTAGAAAAGGCAAGCTCGTTTCTAAGAATAAAAAAACTATCTACCTCACTCTTTTTTTCCCCTAAATTATTAAAGGATGTTATATATAATTATATATTCAAAATATATAACACAGTGATTTGATATACATATACATTACAAAATGATTAACTTTACGGTACTCTATCCATCTACACAATATGACCCAATTTCAACATCAACAATAAAACGAATCAATCAGAAAACATGAAAAAATGCAATGCCAATAGACAAAGAAATCAACATGGTTGGATTTAAATACAGCACAGATGTTGAAACATATCATGGAGTATTGAAAATAACTACAAAATAAATTCTTTGAACAAGAAATTGAAAACAGGTAAGCCACCTGAGAACTTTCGGTAGAAATATAGAAACTATAAGGAAGAATCAAATCAAATTCTGAGGGCGGGGCAGGAGCACAGTAATAGATAAAAAATGCATTCAAAGATTTCATCAGCAATCTTGACACAGTTGAGAAAAGTATCGGCGGACTGGAGGATAGGTCAATATAAATTTCCCAAACTGAAACACAAGAAAAGGGGGTGCAGGGAAGAACAGGGCGTTCAAAAGATGTAGGACAATGTCAAAGGTTCTAAAATAACATGGATATAATTTGAATCCCAAAGCAAGAGAAAAAGAAGGCAGACTAAATGTTTATAGATTTAATGGCTGAGAATTTTCCAAAATTAATGACAGACAAGTAACAGATCCAAGCAACACCAAGCAAGATAAATACCAAGAAAAACAATCACCTAGTAATCCCATATTCAAACTGCTGAAAACACTTAAAGGCGGAAAGGAAAAGAAAACATGTACACAGACATACTCTTTCACACACTTTACATACAGAGTGGGTGAGGATTACAAAACCCTTTAACAGAAACCATGTAAGCCAGAAGGTGATAAAGCGATATTTCACAGTGAGGAAAGAAGAGGAAAAAGTAAAACTAAGTCCGGAAATTTATAACTTTTATATATGTATATATTATATAATTTAAATGAAGAAACAACTTTTTCAGATAAACAGCACATTTGTGGCCATCAAACCTAAACTGTAAGAAACGCTGAAGTGGTAAAAGTAATTCTGTAGGCAAAAGGAATATGGGGCCAAGCATAAACCTGGATGTACACACAGATATGAAGAGCTCTAGCAGTGAGCTAACTAGGAGCATTAAGACTGCAGATTTCTTTCATCAACATCTCCCTCAGGCACATCCGTGCAAGAATTCCTCAAAGTGTTAGCATATCAAATCCAACAATATCTAAAAAGGATAATATGTCACAATTGAGTGGGATTTAGTCACCAGGTTGATCCACTTTTCAAAAATGTGTGTCCCTACGTGTCTGATAAAACCCATAGACATTTACAGCACAAATAATGATCCTCAAGGAATCTTTGATGTCCTTCAATGAACAGGAATCAGTCATACTATGGACTGCTATTCAGGAAATAAAGGAACAAATCATTGGTCTGCATGATACATATGAATCCCAAATGCATTTTGTTAAATGAAAGACTGAATAATGTATATGATTTTATTTATATGACATTCCAGAAGACAAAAGTGTAGGAACAGAGTACAGACTAGTGATGGTCAGGAATTGGCCATGAGGGATTGGGTTGATTATAAGAGGGCAGAAGGAGATTTCTCTGGATTCCAAAGTTTTCTATCTTTAACTGGTGAATATACGAATCTATGAATCTATCAAAACTCATGGAATTAAATGCCACAAAATGAATTCTAATTGAATGCAAGCTTTTTTTGTTTTTGCTAGCACATAGACCTGTGATCGGAAAATCCTTGAACTCCTTCACACATCTTAGAAACCCCTACCAAAGAATCTTTTCTTTAACTGAAGAGTATATTTAAAGCAAATTCCATGTTCTCATTTGGCCACAGTGTCCAGTTATGTATGGTAAAGGATGAGAGCACTTACAGGGAAATCATTATTTCAGGAAACAGAAGGAATTCAGGGTCAAGATCTGCGACTCCTCTAAGCACAGATTTTAAATGTGCTTGCACTGTGAGTCTTCCCATGCTGGTCATGATCATACTTTGTGCTAGAGCTGCATTCTGAGTAAATTCTGAGAATGAGGATGACTTCATTTTCTTTTAGTGCTCTACATGATAGTTCAACTGCCAATTATTTTAGACAAATCTCAGGGTAGAGTATATGTGAGTTGATTATATATAGGAAAATATCATTATCCTAAAAATAGCACCAGTGTTATTCCTGTTGCTTGTTGTTCTTTAATCTGTATTTATCATGACAAATATAATGGCAATGAAACTACAAAAATTTGTTTACCATAACCAAACTGTATACAATTTTTGAAAACAATGAAATCAACTTTCTATACCATAACACATAGTTTAAAAATCTGAGTATTTACTAGTACTGTGTGGGAGGGGAGATAATTAGGTGCTCCATTATAGCCAGTGGTTTTTTGTTTTTGGTAAATTTTTACCATTATGATGGTAAGATAATAATCTTCCATTCTTCATATCCAAATAAAAGCAAACATGAAGATGTAGGGTTAGCTTATGTAATTTTAATAGACTCATTTATGAACTCTATGATTAGAATATATGGAAATGAACATGCATCTTTTTAGAATAAACCCTAGAAATTCAGAAATGCAATTACAAATAGTATAAATATTGATAAGCCTGAGGTTTCTAAATCTAACTGTATCAAAATGGAGTCCATGAGAATGTCAATCTATAAAATTCTACAATGAATACTAGTTAAAAAAAAATCCAGAAGGCTTCCCTGGTGGCTCAGTGCTAGAGTCCACCTGCTGGCGCAGGAGACCTGGGTGCAAACCCTGGTCCGGGAGGATCCCACATGTTGCAGAGCAATGGAGCTCATGCGCCACAACCATTGACCCGCGCTCTAGAGCCCAGGAACCTACTATGGAGGCCACGTGCCGCAACTGCCGAAGCCCACGTGCCCTAGAGCCTGTGCCGGAACAAGAGAGGCCACTGCAGTGACGCCTGCACAAGGAAAGGAGCGCAGACCCCACTCTCTGCAACTAGAGGAAGGCCCGCAGAGCAACAGAGGCCGAGCACAGCCAAAAACACAGTAAGTAAGTTATTTTAAAAACTCAAGACAATGAGGGTTTATACGATGCACCTAATCACATCCACTGGTCCACGATCACCTGACTTGGTTCAGACTCCTGTAACAAAATATCAGACTGGGCGGCTCGAACAATAGGAATTCATCATAGCTCTGGCAGGCTGGGAGAGCCAAGATCAAGGTTTCAGCTGACTCATTTTCCCTCTGGGGACTCTTCCTGGCTTACAGAGTCAGTCTCATGCTATACCTTTACATGGTGGGGAGAGACTCTGGTGCCTCTTCCTGTTCTTATAAGGACACTAATATCATCATGGGGGACCTACCCTCAAAGCTTCATTCAACCTGCTTATAGTACCAAAGACCCTACCTCCAAATACTATCACATTATGGGTTAGGACTTCAGTATATAAATTTTAGAGACACACAAACATTCAGTCCATAAAGCACCATAGAATCCCATAAAGGACCATTCATCAGATATACAGTAATTATGTAGACAGCTGGTGTGGTAGTCCAGGTAGAATACCATTACCTATAATAGTAATACATGCTACTAACAAGTAAAGGAAGAAGACACGTTACAGACAGAGTTGAGAGTCAAAACTTACAATATATCTGCTTGCAGAAACAAACCCTTCAGTGAGACATGAAAGGCAGCCTGCTAGGAGTATTTTAATAGAATAGGGTCCTGGAACATAGATTTTAATAACATTCAACTCACTTCTTAATTAGGTCACATCAGTAAAAATATATGCAAATTTATGGGTTTTCAATGAATTTGGCAGTAAAAGTCTAATCCATCATTTGTAGAAGGAACACATTTGTGCACAAATAATTGCGTATTTATCTCAATCCTATTATTATACAATATTCACATTGCCGTAGAAAGACTTTAACTTCAGATAATAATGATGATGATTTTGCTCTATAGAGATAATTTAAAGGCAAGTGGGAAAGGAGAAATGTAATGGGAACTTGAGTCATAAAATAGCATCATTACTGCTCTCGAGAGTCAAAGAGACTTGACCCAAGAGGTTCCTTTTTTAACAATTCTTTTTTTTTCTTAAACATGAAAGAGGCATCTTGCATGAATTTGTTGGATATTTTTTATGTCCACATCTGAAAAAAAAAACATTGTTACAGTCAAGCGTGTATACTTGTCTTTTTTGACATTTATGTGTGTGTATCATGAAAGTGAAAGTGTCATTCACTCAGCAGTGTCTGACTCTTTGCAACCCTATGGACTGTAGCCCACCAGGCTCCTCTGTCCATGGGATTCTCGGGCAAGAACACTGGAGTGGGTTGCCATTTCCTTCTCCAGGAGATCTTCCCAACGCAGGGATCGAACCCAGGTCTCCCGTATTGCAGGCAGATTCTTTACCGTCTAAGCCAGCAGGGAACATGTTTTTATGTGTGTAATGATAGTCTTTGTTTCAAATTCCACTCTCAGACCTGTCCTTCCCTCTTGCCTTCTACAGACAGAGAAAACAGTATGGAGTCTCTGAGGCTGATGGAGAAACAGTATCTGCATGACTAGATCAGAGAGAGCGGGGGAAGAATTCTTAGAAATCGGGTAGACCGTGTCCACACACACACACAAGGACTTTGGATTTTAAGCACAGCAAAAGTCAGTGCATACCTTACAAAGCAGAGAAATAAGGCATTTTACATTTTGAATGGTAATTCTGTTTAATAGATAGGAACAAGGAAAAGTAGGTAACCAAGTTAGAAAATTTCCACATTAATCCAAACAGGGCTGGGGTCAGTGTGGAATCGAATATGTGATGAGAGCAGTGAAATTTGAAGGTAGAATATGTAGAACTTGTGAAAGAACTGAATGTCCCACCATTTTGTCTTTATTCACACTGATGATCTGACTCAAACGCTGCTTCTACAATCTTTGCCTACATAAATCCAATATACTCATTAGTATCCAGCTCAAACTCCCTTCCCATGATTCTTCAGACTACTCTGTTCTACAGTAATCATATCTTCTCCATACCTTATATGCTTCATTTTCTAGCATGTCCCAAACTGTTGCTAAATCCCAACAGCCAAAGACCAACAAGAACCAACTGAGAGATGAAAAAAGTTAAGACTGCTAATTTGCTGGAAAAAACAGAGGATACCACAAAGAAACCATAAAATATTCCACCAGATAAAAAGAGGCCCTAAGGATATAACAGGGTTTTGAAAAGGGGAGAGTTTCAGTAGAATTTAAATGATGCAGTGTTTCGTTTGGAACAAAACAAAGTTGTGCTTGTGTATAAAGATTTAGGCTTAGGCTGAGAAGCAGGACTCTGTCTCATTTCTTTGGAAACTACTAGTTATGGAAAAGTGGAATTTTTGTCCAAAAGCCTTTTGTTGTAGACTTTGAAGCTGACTGAAAATCAAAGCTGCTTCTCCATATCAAAGTGACCCAAATAGCTAGGATCTTCCAGACAAAAATGAGATGGTTCCTTTCTCATCAATATGATTTGAAGCAGCAAAGTTGATAGCAGTTTAGATGATTTTAGATGTTTTTAAGACTGTATCTCAATAACAAGTAAATGCAGTTTCTAGGGATTTACACTGTGTGTTACGGAACTCTGGTGTTCGGTGGGGGGTGATTGGTCGTCCTTTTCTGAGAGTGAGAGGGCTGCTGATTATATTTCTCATAAAACTTTTAGCAAATATTTTTTTAAGTATGTGAAACTAGGGCTTCCCAGGGAGGAGGGCATGGCAACCCACTCCAGTATTCTTGCCTGGAGAATCCCCATGGCCAGAGAAGCCTGGCGGGCTACAGTCCATGGGGTCACAAAGAGTTGGACATAACCCAGTGACTAAACGCAACACAGAGCTTCTCAGGTGGCGCTAGTGATGAAGAATCCTCCAGCCAATGCAGGAGATGCAGATTCCATCCCTGGGCTGGGAAGATCCCCTGGAGCAGGAAATGGCAACCACTCCAGTATTCGCCTGGAAAATTCCATGGACAGTGGAACCTGCTGGGCTACTGTTCACGGGACCACAAAGATTCGGACGTGACTGAGCAATTGAACATAAACACACACACAGGTGAACCTAAGAATAAACACACCTAAGGAGGCAAAAGACCTGTCCTCCAGAAACTGCAGGGCACTGATGAAAGAAACTGAAAATGACACAAAATAATGGAAATATATATCATGTTCTTGGGTCGGGAGAATCTATTTGTCAAAATAACTATACTACCCAAGGCAATCTCAGATTCAATGCAATCCCTGTCAAATTACCAATGGTCTTCTTCACAGAACTAGAAGAAAAAAAAATTGTAGGAAACATAGAAGATCCTGAATAGCTAAAGCAATCTTGAGAAAGAAAACTGAAGGTGGAGGACTCAGGCTTCCTACCTTAAGACTATATTACAAAACTATAGTCATCAAAAATATCATACTAGCACAAAGGCAGACATATAGATCAATGGAATAAGATAGAAAATGCAGAGATTAACCACATACCTATGGCCACCTAATCTGTGAAAAAGGAGGCAAGAATACAAAACGAAGAAAAGTCAGTCTTCAATAAGTTGTGCTGGGAAACTGGACAGCTCCATGTGAAAGAATCAAGTGAGAAACTTTTCTAACAACAGATAAAAAAAATAAACTCAAAATGGATTAAACATCTAAACATAAGACCGGATATCACAAAACTGCTAAAGGAAAACCTGGGCAGAACACTCTGACATTAAATTGAAGCAATATGTTTTTGGATCTGTCTCCTAGAGTAACGAAAAGAAAAACAAAAACAAACAAATGAGACATAATTAAACTTAAAAGTTTTTGCACAGCAAGGAAACCATCAATGAAATGAAAAGATAACCTATAATATATAGAAAATATTTGCAAACTGTGTTACCAGCAAATGATTGATTTCCAAAATATGCAAACAACTCACACGGATAAATATTAAAAAGTGAAAATAAAAAACAGGCAAAATGTCTATAGAGACATTACTCCAAAGAAGACATACAAGTCCAATGGACACAGGAGAAAATGTTCAACATTTCTAATTATTAAAGAAGTGCAAAGCAAAACTATAATGAGGTATCACCTCACACAGATCAGAATGACCATCATTAAAAAGTCTCCAAACAACAAATGCTGGAGAGGGTGTGGAGAAAAAGGAACTCTTCCACACCATTGGTGGACATGTACATTGGTGTAGCCACCATGGTAGAACAGTATGGAGGTTCCTTAAAAAAATTAAAATAGAGTTACCACTTGATTCCAGAGATCCCACTTCTGGCATATATCTGAAGAAAACTATAAATTTGAAAAGATACATGCACTCAAATATTTGTTGCAGCAGTATTTAAAACAGCCAGGATATGCAAGCAAATTAAATGTCCATCAACAGATAAAGGAGTTGTTTTGCACACACACTCACACACACACACACACACACACAGTGAAATATTAATCAGTCATAGAAAAGAACGAAATATGCCATTTCCAGCAACATGGATAGATTTGTAGATTATCATACTAAGTGAAGTCAGCCCGACAATGAAAGGCAAATATCACGTATTGCTTTATATGTGGAATCTTAAATGATACAAATTAACTTATTTATAAAACAGAAATATACTAGCAGACATAGTAAACAAATTTACAGTTTTCAAAGGGGAAAGAGGACAGGAAATATGTTAGGAGGTTGGGATTAACATATAAATATATATGAATATATATATATATACACACACACACACACACACACACACTATATATATTATAAAATAGATAACCAAGAAGGACCTACTCTATAGCACGGGGGAATAGTTTCAATATATTGTAATAACCTATAAAGGAAAAGAATCTGAAAAATAATAGATATGCATATGTGTAACTGAATCACTTTGCTATACATCTGAATCTAACATTATAAACCAACTATACTTTCATGAAAACAATGTGAAAAATGAAATGAAGAAATAAGAGATATACTAGGAAACGGTGTGCTAGTCACTGCAGACATGAACTTGCGATATCTACCCACAAGCTACTAGTCAGAAGGTACCACTAAGCATCTTTAAGTGTATGTTATCTATTCCAGATATTCCCTCTCCTAAAATATCTTCATATTTATAGTATTTACATCTGTTAGAACAACTGCTAAATAGATATTCAAACATGAGTTGCACTGTGGATTTACTAGAACTAGATTCTCCAGACATGTATTCTTGAGTGTACATAAAGTTTAGTTTTCTGGAATTGCTGGTTTAGTTAGTCATTATTGATCTATTATGTATATCAGTTTCATAGGGCTGCTGTCACAAGTTACCATAAACTCCATACTTAAAACAATGGAAATTTATTGTCTTTCAGATCAGGAGACCAGAAGTCCAAAACCAGGTTGTCAGCAGGGTCATGCTCCCTTCAGAGGTTCTATAGGGATTCTGCTTTTTGACTCCTCCAGCTTATGGTGATGAGGCATTCCTCACCTTGTGACTGCCTCTGTCTCTGTCTGCCTTATCTTCACATTTATCTCTACATTTTCAACTATGGTGTTGGAGAAGATTCTTCAGAGTCACTTGGACAGCAAGGAGATCCAACCAGTCCTTCCTAAAGGAAATCAGTCCTGAAATTTCATTGGAAGGACTCATGCTGAAGCTAAGACTGCAATACTTTGGCCACCTGATGCAAAGAACTGACTCACTGGAAGAGACCCTGATGCTGGGAAAGATTGAAAGCAGGAGGAGAAGAGGATGACAGAGGGTAAGATGGTTGGATGGCATCACTGACTCTATGGACATGGGTTTGAGTAAACTCTGGTAGTTGGTGATGAACAGGGAGGCCTGGCATGCTGCGGTCCATGGGGTCCCAAAGAGTCGGACACGACAGAGTGAGTGAACTGCACTGAACTGAACTGAATCTTATTTACTGTGTATCTGTTTTAAAACTCTTATATAAGGAAACATTTTTGTTTTTGTATTTAGTGTCCAAACTCATAATTCAGGATAAACTTTCAAGGTCCTTTAATTAATCTCATTTTTTGACATAAGATTTACATTCTCTGCCTTATCAGGCAATAGTTCAGTTTCCAGAGATAAGGATGTGGAAATATCTTCTTACTCCGTGTAGCCCACCACACATAATTTTCTTATAAATTAAAAATGCAGGAGAGGGAGGTGGGAGGGTGGTGTAGGAACAGGGGGACAGACGTACGTTTCCCTATGGCCGATTCATGATGATGTATGGCGGCAACCTTCACAATATTGTAGACTAATTACCCTCCAACTAAAATTAAATTTTAAAAAATGCAACCATGAAGTAAGCTTCTAGTCATTTTACTATTTAAATAGTAATTTGATCACTTTAGCCTTATTAATTTTCCAAGAATATGCTTTGTGCTCACTGTTTCAGTTAAAGCATATATGTCAGATCTTATAAACCATCACTATTGTTCTGTTAATACAGGTCCCAAATACTTATTTGGGAATGCTAATGCTTTCACAACTCACAGTTGGCAATTATTTAATGTGCGGCAGTGTGCTTTTGTTCCAGTACACAGCTCTGAACACTGACAGCTGATTGTTTATACATGACGAAGCACCTGTACTATGCATAGTTTATACCAACAGTGATTTCATTCTTTCTTACATGTATATCTAACACAGAGTCAAAGGTTCCTTCCACATCCACTTTATTCGGGGACCAGAGCTGAAGAAACCACCGCTAATAGGAACATACTGATCTTGAGGCAGAAGAAAGAGAAGCAGACTCAGGGAGAAAGGCTTGAAAGGTTGTTACTTGAGAGTGACACGTATTAGTTTGGCTCACACTCAACTTACAAAAACACGAAACCTGGCCAGTTTGGAAGGCAACAGACACAGGATGTATGAGAGAAGAGTAGAGAGAAGTATGATCTTCTCATATGGAGATACGATACAGACTTTTTTGATTAACAACTCAACCATGTCTCGCTGCTGCCTCAAAAAAACTCACTCATGTATTTGCTCTTGAGTACATCCTTTCTGATGAGGCCTTGGCCCAACTGTCCCGGCCATGGCAGACTTTCTGTACTAAATTACAAGACTAAAGGGAATGTTGAGCATTGTATTTTAGCTACTAAATTAAAGAAAAAATAATTTCAGAATTTTTAGTAGTAAAATTTTACCTTATCAGAAATAGCACATGTACCCTTGTCTGCTATATTCCAAATCCAATTTATCTACCATTCAAAAATACTAGACCGTTGGGTATGTTTTTCTGTTTTTCCATCCACAGTCCTCTTATTTTTACCCCATTTAAATTTATGTGAGGCAATAAACAGACACATGGAGAGGAAAAAAAAAAGAAAATTATTAAAAGGATCGCATAAAAATTAGGTCATTAACTAAGAAGCACCATCGTGGCAGGTTACAGTTCTCATGATGGAAGACATGATTTAAAAATTAATTCAAGTCTATAATACACTGGCAAAAATCTATTTCTCTCTGTGACCACCTTACCCATGGATTGATAAATATTCACGAGACACCTGTGGATATGTGTTGCAGAAAGGTATTAAACTTCTAAACACTGGAAACATCACAGCAGGCCTGCTTAATATAGTAGCTTTTGCTCAATCTCTAAAGTGTGGCACAGCAGGTGATGTTAGACCAGGTAAGAATGAAGCAGAATGAATTACAAGATGAACTATTAATCCCCACTGACCATGAATTCCTGGTTAACAAGAGACAGACAAATTAGACTAAATGTTCTTTAATTCAAGGGTATTATTTCTAGCTTAAATAGCCCCTTTGATCAGACATGACATTAATCCGCTCTGAAGAAAGGCACCACAGGCCTTTCAGTGACAATAAGTAAATAGGATATTTTCCAGGAGCTATTTTTTGTAGGGTGCCTTTAGGGGAAGAGCGGTAATAGAATCCATCATTTAATGATTTTACACTCAAAAGTGAACGTATCTATAATGTTTTAATCAATTTCAGAATATTTTCTGAATATTAAATTAGAAAAAACTACTGTCTACAAGTTTCAGATTACTCATGGATAAGGCCTGATGGACTAGGATAAGGATAAGGACTAGGACATGATAAGGAGAGATGTGACCAAGAGGAGATTGTAACAGATATATGAGTTGTTATGTTCAATTTCAATATGTAGCAACAGTATGTGTTAGTCAAACTTAAGGAAATCTTAGGTCATAATAAAATACAAATTCTGTAACAAGTAAATAGATACTTTGTTCTAAAAGGTGTTCAGAAAAAGTCTGGGCATAATGCTTCACTCTGGGCATGGTATTTGGAGAGAAACATAAAAATAAAATACTGTCTGGAATCCAGAAGAAAGGAAAGGATGACAGAGAATCTAAATCATGCCATACTTATTCACTCAAAAAGCAAGCACTAAGAACATGTGTTGGAAGAAAGTTAGGAGGAATCACATATATTTATAGCTAGGACAAGGGCAGATTTAGAGATAGACTCAAGAGATGATTTCTTAAAATTACTAAAGCCTATATAGGAAGGACATTATACTTTTTCTGGGTATCTTCAGAAAACAGAATAAGGACAGGAAAATAGATTTGGACTTTGTATTAAATCATACATCCAACAATCGGATTTAATCAAAACAGAAGGGAATGAAATAGTCTTAAACCTCAGGCATGCAAGGATAAAATAAGTCTTTTCACTTGCATCCTTCAGAAACTGGGAACCTCTTCTTTGGCTGAAATATTGAACTAGATGCCCAAGAGTCTTTCCC
This sequence comes from Muntiacus reevesi, assembly GCF_963930625.1. NCBI lineage: Eukaryota > Metazoa > Chordata > Mammalia > Artiodactyla > Cervidae > Muntiacus > Muntiacus reevesi. The sequence continues at coordinate 90,088,805 of NC_089255.1, read as the reverse complement.
AATGATTAGATTCACTGAATTTATGCCAAGTTCTGCAATCACTTTTACATCTCACAAATAGGAGTCACAGCAACAAAAGATGAGGATTGGAGGGCATGCGTGTGGGGACAGCAGAGTGAAACCACACACAGTGTCGGCGTTGGTTTGAGTTTCCTTTTGCTCAGCTCAGTAATTTACACTTCACACATGCTACCGTAAGCATGAAATACTCCCTGTGGGTACGCAGCTGGAGTTGGAAAAGGATTATAAGACTCTGTGAGAATTTTGAGTTCATGCATATAATGATACATCATTGTTTTAATCCTTGCGTGGTTAACGCCCTAATTATTTCACGCTGTCACTCACGAACAAACAGGAGAAGTAGGGCAGAGTAGGTAGACAGTATTTCTCCACTTGTAAGCTTACTTTCAAAAATACAATCTAATGAAATATAGAACAATGCAATGTTAAAAAGACAATTTGTTATGGGAACAGAATCACACAAAATGTTCATCTGTATGTGTTCCTAACACTGCTGATAGTGTTTTTATCCCAAAATCACAGAGTATCTAATATATGTCTTGCTTCAGCTATTCCAACACACTTTGGTTAATTCTGGGTTTGCTTTTTCTACTTCTAGCTCTTCCAGGTACAATGTCTGGCTCTCTTTTCGTGAATGTGTGCTCAATTTTGCATCCTCTGAATCATCTATGTACATTTTAGTACTATTCCTAAAAAAGACAAAAAAAAAAAAAAAAAGACTTCTCACTGCATCTTCCTGGTTTCTGCTTCTAACACTATTTCTGAGACATTTTCCCTGCATTTCAAAATTAGAATGGCTATTTTCACCTATAGTCCTCCAGCACCTACTTCTGAAAACTTCATCTTGTTCATGTTGCATGTATATTCCCTCATTTAAGTCTCACAGTATCCCAAATTTATAAATGGGAAATCAGACTGAGGAAATTTCAGTATCTTGCCTGAGATAGTACAAAGCTTTCTCTATGAATCGAGCCCTTGTCTGATACCATAAACCATGAAGGTCAATATGTACACATATTCAAAGAACACAAATTGCAAGTCGTCATCACAGATTTCATTATGAACTTAAAAATGTTTCTTCTGAAAAGCTTTAATGCTTTTTTCTTTTCCAGATCAGCTTTTGTTGCAACCTTTTCCTATCTAGGTAGGTTATTTAAAAATATATACAGGAATGAGTTATTAACAGACCTTGATAATGTGTCACTGATAGAGATGTTGAAAGTTCGTTCCATAGCACTGGCAACTGCTTTAAAAAAACTTTTTTGGCAACTTTGGTTTCTGAAGCTGCATTATAAGAAACCACAAGGAAACAAAGAGAGGGGAAAGTAGGTTCACTGAGATATGTTTATTTTACTAATCCCTGGAACTCCACTGGTCTAGGACCACAAGAGTTACTACTGCATAAATGAACACAGATGCTCACTTATGGCTAAAACTGCTGCCTGTTACTGAAGATTATGGGATATTAGTGAGCAGTAAGGGAGACACAACCACATACTAGCATTGTTTCTGGATAAGGAACAGCTTTTGTTTGAAAATTAAGAATTGCTTAATGGAATAAAATACTCTTGAAACTCAATGCCACCATTGCTTCCAATTCCTATATCCCAGATGCCGCCAGCGTTTGTTTAATCCTTAGTGTTGTGATGTCCTAGGATGCTAAACATGAATAACGCTGGTTGTTCCCATGGATGTGAGCAATCTAATTAGAGAGGCACTGGGGTGTAGGTTTTATTAGTTTAAATTGAGTGAGTCCAGTTCTCACAGCCAAACACAGCTTCCTTGGTGAGTATTGAACCACAGCAATCATGGAAGAAAAACAAAAAACCTCCCTTACGCCATGATATCTACCTAGATCATGTGTGTCTAGCATTCTTCATACCCATCACCAATCTCAAAAGCAGAAACAGGAAGTACTCATCCCTCCAGTCCTATTTAATTGTCTCTCCTCAACTTTTACAGTAACACACTTATAAAAATATTTATGGTTAAGTATTTTGAAGTATTTTCAATATGTGTAAGTGGTGCTCCCTTCTTTCAAAATAACAGCACTATATAAATTTCTAATTCACAGGCTATAAACTCACTCAAGATACAGAACTGCCTGCCACTTAGCCCTAAATTTAAGCTCAAATGCAAATTAGAAATTTCTCCAGATTATCACATAATACATAATTGTGAATTTTTCAACAAGAAGTTTACTGTGGTTTAGCAAGGTTTCCCTTAACTTCGAGGTTGCCAGTAATAATCAGAGGTTTCTAATTAGATTTGAGGCATTTTTCAGGAAACTTTTTTGCCTTTAATCTTGGAATCATTTTCCAATGTTAGTTCACATGGAATTAACACTTATAATCATGTAGCATTCACTTGGATTCCTTTATTCTCAAAATATTGTATTTCATCCATCTACATTCTCCTTTTAAAAATGCCACTGTAAAATATTAAACAATGTCAATGAATGACTTTAGACTTTACATCTGATGTCCAAATAAGGGTCTGTCAACATCACTTTCATGACGAGGTTTTTAAAAAGTTTACCATAAATTGAAATCAATGTAGAACCACTCCTCAGCATCTTTAGGTTGAACTCGTGGTCCCAATCACGTGAGCGAAGCTAATGCATGTTACTGACACGCTTACATCAGCTTGTGTTCAGAGTTCCCATCCTGGGAGTCACATAAACATGGCCTCAAAGTGAAAAGCAGTCAGTGTTTGAAACAAGTTACGGTTCTGACCTAGAGATTTTGATCAAAGAAACGTGACAAACTGGGGAGACTTCAAAAAGATCTTCAAATGCTTTAAAAAGCAAGCAAACAACAAAAAAAATCCCTTTTCTGCAAAAAAAATATTGGTACCTTTCTAGAAGACTATAGTTCAGACACCCCAAACTGAGCATGCCCCCTTTCACCAGAATAAGGGACTGTGTAATTTTTCCCTTTGTAAATAATCACTCACAGAGCATGTCATATACAAACAAGCAGTGGCATGTCATATTCAAACAGAATGAACGTTAAGCGCTCATCCTGGTTATCTGTAGCTTTCTTCTAGCAAATGAACTGATCTGTATATTAACCTTATGCCTCTATTCCTAGCCCCTAAGATTATATACTTGCTCCTTATATACTCAGGAGCAAAGTACATATAGGCTCATTCAGGTCTTGTCATTTCGATAACTGAATTATGAAGACTAGATTAGATATAGCTAATAGCTACTAAGCCATGCATGAAAGCTATAGGATTCAACTTTGCTCATTGTCTTCAGATTATATCTAATGTAAAGATCTATGTTTGATTTTTCTTTTCATCCCCCTGACAAGATAATTGTCAGTATACTTTTATTTGCTCTGGTTTTTAAATACGCCCTCCCAGTATGGTGCTAAAAGCTCAGTGTAACCTCCTTCCAATTTCATCTCCATCCAATTATCTTCACATTGGTTTATACTCACCTCTGAAACTTGACCTGTTTGGCATTATCCAGCGAAAAGGTTGTCAAATTGTAAACAGCCAGATAATATTTTTAGACTCTGAGAGCCAAATGGTCTCTTTCACAACTACTCAGTCCCTGCAATTATATCACAAAAGCAGTTGTAGATTGTACGTAAACAAATGAACGTTGCCGTATTCCAATAAAATTTAATTTACGAAAATAGGCAGCAGGCCAAGTTTAACCCACACTGCAGTTTGCTGACTCCTACTCCAGTGAAACACACTGGACCCCAACAAGTTCACCAAACTGTCTATGAGATCATCAAGCATTTGGACACTAATTTCTCCAGATAACCCCTGTAATGAAAGATTTCTTGGAATTGGTCTCTTTCTCATCACTCCCTCTCCAGCTTTTCTTGGAATATTTGAAATCAGGGTAATACTCTTACCATAAAATTAATATCTTTAAGTGACAGAAAAAATTACATAATACAAACTACATAATATAATGTTCATCTCATTAGTGAACAGAGTTGATGAAAATACACGGCACGATCTTAATTAACAGAAGCAAGTAACCTCACTTGTATCGTTGACCATTATTTTCTTTTTCTAGGCAGGTGGAAAAGATTTGAGGTATATTACTTCAGTGATTAGCTTTCCATTTCTTTGCATCTTCTGAATAGTAGAAATAGCCAAGGTTAATTTCTGTTAGCCTAACACCCAAGGCCCCTTTTTCTGCAGACACTGATCCCTATCCTCAGGTTACTTTGCGGCCCTGTTGCTATTTACTAGCTTCTGTGAAGTCACAGGCTGGATATTGGTCAGTGCTTACCTTGTCTACTCTGCACTAGAACCATGGGCATGGCCAAATTCATTCAGCTGCTAAAAAAGGGAGGACATTTTAGTTCTTTTGATTGGCCTGTGCCATCCTTTGTCTTTTTCAATCATATTTTCACTCTTAATCAGAAATGTTTCCCTTTCATAACGAATTCTCCAGTGGGCTCTGCAGACCTAGTGTTCTATACAGAGTGCATTTCTGAGCTACCGACATTAAATTACATACCCATTCACACATACTGAATGTAGCATTACTCGATTAATTGGAAGTAAGACTAAAAAGGATTGTTCTGTTTGTTTTCAAATGAGGGCTTGGGAATACTTGTATCCATATTTTAAAAAGGAAAATGTCCTAAGAAACTTAGGACTTTTTTTGAAAAAATACAGCACATAGTGCGTGCATGCATGCTGAGTCACTTCAGTCGTGTCCAGCTCTTTGCAACCCTATGAACCATAGCTTGCCAGGCTGCTCTGTCCATGCGATTCTCCGGGCTAGAATACCGGAGTGGGTTGCTGTGCCCTCCTCCAGGGGCTCTTCACAACAGGGATTGAACCCAGCTCTCCGCCATCTGCATGGGCAGGTAGGTTCTTTACCACTAGCGCCACCTGGGAAATCCAAAGGACATAGCAACTATACAAAAGTAAAAGAAGTATATGTGAGAATGGGAATGGGAAAAAAAGGAGAATGGGGAAACAAAGGAGAACAGGAAAAAAAAAATCAGAATAAACTGGTAGTTTCCAAGGATGGGAGGTTGGAAGAGAATCATTGAAGACTGTTAAAGGATACAAACTTCCAGTTATTAAATGAGTGCAGTCTGGGGCTATAATGTACAACATGGCATCTATAGCTAGTAACACTGTAATGCACATTTGAGAGTTGCCAAGAGAATAAATTAAACCCTGATCATACACACAAGAAATTGTAATTATGTAAGGTGATGGATGTGCTAACTACTTGATTGTGGTAATCATTTTGCAATATATATATACATGAAGTCTCTACATTGTATATATTAAACTTATACAATGGCATGTCAATTACATCTTAATTAATCTGGTAAATAGATTTAAAAAAAAAAACAATTACTTTGCAACATTTCCAAAAAGTGAAGAGGGACACGAGTGACAAATGTGGAGGATAATTAAAACAAAAACACTTAAAAGGCACAAGTTCTTTGGGAGATCAATACTAGAACTCCAGAAACTGAAGAGTGTGATTAACTCAATCCCGGGCACCTGAGATTAAGAATCCATCAATAAGAACTAAAAATTTAGGAGAAAAACTTGACCAAGTAAAATTAAATTTCATTACTGAAATGGTTTATTAATCAAGTGATGTGCTTTTGTTTTCTTAGAAGAAGCTAGAAAGACATTTACCATTAATTAAATCAACAATATTTTTTTCTGTTTGTTTTTGTCTTTGTGCATGATGGCACATCACTACTAGTTGTTAGTTGAAAGGAACCTACCATTGGGATTGCCTAGAGAAGTGCAATTAAGAACCATCAAAGCCATCAAGAGACCACATGTGTACAGAATATAAATGGATTACAAAAATTTACAAGGAAATGGTTCCACAGAGGGAGTCTAGTGACACATAGCCATCAGAGCTCAGTCTTTAAACGACTTCTAATTTCTACAAGAACTCTAAGATGGAATTAATTCCATGTAAGTTACTGCAAAACATCTATTTTGTGTTATAATTTGGAGATCTGACACCACATGTGAGTTTTTTTGTATTAAGACATTTAAAACAACTGAATCATTAATTATTGAAGGAGTCATGTTAGTAATTATTAGAACCATCCCAGGGTACCAGCTGCAGGGCTCTGGGTGGTACAACTATTACTGTGTTACTCGCTCAGTTGTGTGTGACTTCTTGCAGCCCCATGGACTATAGTCCAGCAGGCTCCTCCGTGCATGGAATTCTCCAGGCAAGAATACTGGAGAATGCCCTTCTCCAGGGGATCTTCCCAACCCACGGATCAAACCCGGATATCCTGCATTGCAGGCAGATTCTTTACCATCTGAGCCACCAAGGAAGCCCTTAGTCAGGCCTCAAGTCTCCCAGTTCCCTTAGGAGAGCTTTGCTAGAATGAAGGCACAAACACGACCCTACGTTCAATGTTCCACTAACTGAATTTAACTGTAATCAACAACTTCCAGGGAATGGCACGTTAGAGGGTCCTTTTAAATAACAACTCATCATCTCCCGATATCAAATGCTTTGTCACGACATTCCCCAGTGGGAAGACTGTAGGCTTAATTTTAAAAGAACACTAAAGGACAGGGGAAAGTATTAGTTGGCTAGGGCTGCCATATCAAAATATCCAGACTGGGTGATTTAACAGAGACTTGCTTTCTCAGGCTTCTGAGGGCTAGAAATCCAAGATCAAGTGTGGACAGATCTGGGTCCTCTTGAGGCTTCTCTCCTTGGTTTGCCAGTGGCTGTCTTCTCACCATGTCCTCACATGCATCCTCTCTGTGCACATGTATCCCTGTTCTTTCTTTGTATGCCCTGACATCATCCTACGATAATAGTCAGATAACCATTAGTTAGTGTCAGTCGCTCAGTCATGACCAACTGTTTAACTCCATGGACTGTAGCCCGCCAGGCTCCTCTGTCCATGGGATTCTCCAGCTAAGAACACTGGAGTGGGTCGTCATGCCCTTCTCCAGGGGATCTTCCCAACCCAGGGATCAAACCCAGGTCTCCTGCATTGCAGGCCGATTCTTTATTGTTTGAGCTACCCGGAAGCCCCAGATAATAATTAAGGTGGGCCTTAATGATTAAGTTAAAATTATACCAACTATCTCTAAAGTCCTATCTTTAGATACAATCACATTCTAAGGCAGTGGGAGTTATGGCTTCAACAAAAAAAATTTTTTTTGGGGGGTGGCACAATTTAGTCTGTAATAGGAAGAACAAACAAAACGAAGAAACCTAAAGCCATTAAGGGAAAATGCGATAATTTGTTTTGTGGGATTTGGCCAAACATGGCTGGGGAATAGTAACAGAAACTGCAGGGCAGAATATCCATGGTGAATTCAGTTACCTACCTGCTTCATGGACATACCTTGCCATAAGAATAAAGATCACATTTATAACATAGTCTCCATGACCCTGCACAATCCAGATTAACTCTCAGGAACTATTTTTTACTCTTTCTGCTTCTCTCTTAAATTCAACCCACACTGGGCTTCTATTCATCCTCTGAAGAGGCCACGCTTCTTTGTGCCTGGGATCTTTGCTAATTCCATTCCTTCCACTTGGATATGTCATCCACCCATCCATCATTCTTATTTGAATGTCACATCTTTGAACTCTCATTTGCCTCCCTGATCTCATTCGCCTCTCTGACCTCATTCGAGTTTCTGTGCTATATGTGCTATAGCACAATGACTTTTTTGTAGTAATTATTAGTTTAGACATGTCTCTACATAAATTTCAGTGAGAGCTAAGTTGTTCTAACTCAAGAAAATGGTTGATTATTAATAATACAAGTTATTACTTGTAAGTCACTTTAATTCTATAAAAGACAGCATTAGTTGTACACCTGTTAATTTACTTAATTCCTGGATTGGGAAGATAGCCTATAGAAGGGATAGGCTACCCACTCAGTATTCTTGGGCTTCTCTGATGGCTCAGACAGTAAAGGATCTGCCTGCAATGCAGGAGACCTCAGTTCCATCCCTGGGTTGGGAAGATCCCCTGGAGGACAGCATGGCAACCCATTCCAGTAGGCTTGCCTGAAAAATCCCCATGGACAGAGGAGCCTGGTAGGCTACAGTCCATGGGGTCACAAAGAGTCGGACATGACTGAGCGACTCAGTACACATAACAACTAAGATGTATTTAAAACTAGCAGTGTCACATTTTATCAATGGGAAAACAAAGGCACAGAAAATGTGTGCACACATTGTTTAAGGTCACATACCCAAAAGAGAGCTCGAACTTGACTTCAGGTAGCTATCCCTTTGTATACGGTCTGCTTCTAATCAGCATCCTATTCCATACAGTATGCTCATTACAAATTAGGTGCCGTACCATTCCTGTTACATTGCACATTTAAAAATGTGTTTGGATATGATGATATCAAAGCCAAAAACATTTTAGAACTGCCTATGGTTTGACTAATCATAGTGGAGTAGAGAAAGTCATGATACATTTATCTCAGTGGAACTGAGACAAGATTCACCTCTAATTCTACAAAAAAAATGTTGGCAATTAGTAAACACACAAAGTTTGGGACTTTGGTAATGTTTTATTTAAAAAAAATTAAAGTCAAATCCTACTCTAAATAACTGCAAGTGGTACATAAAGGAAAAGAACATACTAATTGAACATCCTAATCATTACAATGTCATATAAAGTACATATAGTACACATAGCACTTCATGGTGAATATTTGCTAATCTGTCTGTTCTTTAGAGAGCATCAGAAATGCTCTTCGGACAGGACAACAAAACTTTAATTGACTCTCTGGGACCTCCACTACTACTTACTCTGAAGAAGTAGTATGTGACATTTAAGATACTAGCTTCTGGAGCCAAATTAGATGGATTCAAATAGAATAACTAGTCGTGTAACCTCAAGAAAGCTAACCTCCTTCACAGTAAAAAATCCACATGCAATGTAGGAGATCTGGGTTTGATTCATGGGTTGGGAAGATCCCCTAGAGAAGGAAACGGCAACCCACTCCAGTATCCTTGCCTGGAGAATTCCATGTACAGAGGAGCCTGGCAGGCTATAGTCCATGAGTTCGCAAAGACTTGGACATGACTGAGCAGCTAACACACACACACATACATCTTTTGGTGTGGTAATGAAGTTTAAATAAATTACTATACACATTATACTTAGAACAGTACCTAGCACAGAGTAAGTGCTCTAAGTGTTCAGGATTATGTTATTCTCTGATCAAGAAATTGTAATGTATTGAGTTCATCTATTTTATAACTAAAATCAGCATCATTCTAGATGAGTTATCTTTTGAACTTAATATATGAGTTTGTGGAACCCAACTCTGAAACAGAGGGCAAAGGTCTCAAAGCTTCATGATTTACAGAGTTAAATGTGCAAACATCCCAAATGAATTTCAAGGTATAAATAATATCTTGTTCATCCGTTATTTGTTAATTCACTTGTGTATATCCCTAGTTCTCACTAACCAACACACAAATGCTGATGCAAACTTGGAAGCAGACACTTCCATAGGGTATAACTGTTAGAATAGGTCTTACATTTATTTAGATGGCTCCTGACCTATGACAATCTTTATAAATATATAAATATATGCATATATATACACACACACATATATATATATGCATGCATGTAAGTCGCTCCAGTTGTGGCCGACTCTTTGCCACCCAACTAACTGCAGCTTGCTAGGCCCCTCTGTCCTTGGGATTCTCCAGGCAAGAATAGTGGAGTGGGTTGCCATGCCCTTCTCCAGGGGATCTTCCCAACTATGGATCGAACTTGCATCTCTTACATCTACCTGCATTGGTAGTCAGGTTCTAGAGCCACTTAGGAAGCCTATCAATCAATCAATCAATCTATCTATCTACCTATGATAGATTCAAAAACCTTTAACCAACAATTCATCTTGCCCGATCAATAATTTGAGATCTTGAGATGATTACTTTTATTTCAATTTTTCAAAATATCTTTCACATTTTCTATGTAAAGGATATACTTATTTTTAAAACAGAAATAGTTTTGAAGTAAAGAAATAGAGGAAGAATAGATGAGGAAGGAAGCAATTAAAGGAGCCAAAGCAAAACCAAAATCCTCAGGAGATAAACAAAAGCATTGCAAGATGAGCAAAGGCCCAACATTAGCAGGGAGAGAGTATCGAAACTATAGATAGTTATTTCAGGCAATTGTTAGCAGCAATGTGAATGAGATAGCTAAAACTATGCTGATTTCAATGAGTGAAGCAAGAAAAAGAACAAGTCTAGTTAATCCTGAAGAAAGGAGGCTATAAGAGGTAAGATGAAATGTTCAAATATATTTAAAGTTAATGAATATGTGTTAATGATACACATATGCAAACTCCGGCACTAAAGGGCACAGTGGAAGAGAGGGTCGAGTACTAGGAAGGTGATCACAGTCTTCTGTCCGTTCCTTAGCAACTTCCACTCAGTGGGTAAGATGAGAAGACATGCGTGTGAGATCAGTCCTGTCCAGCTCTCTGTGACCCACGGACTGTAGCCTGCTCAGCTACATCTGTCCCCAGGGTTTCCCAGGCAAGAGTATCGGAGTGGGTTGCCACTTCTCCCCCAGGGGATCTTCTCGACCCAAGGATCGAACCTGTGTCTCCTGCATTGTTAGGCGGATTCTTAACCACTGAACCACATACACACACATAAAAGTGTTGATGTGTGACCCAAGTTTATTTTCTCTCTTTTTTTGGCCTTTGAAGGGCAGAAATATAGCACATAAAAGAAAAACCAACTAAATTTGAAAGCCTAATATCAATAAACATAAATTGACAAGACTGGCCAATAAAAGATAGTAAATGTCATACTGGATGGGAAAAAATTGGTTTTACAGTATTTACAAAAAGGTATCTAAAATTCAACTTTTGAAATATCATTTATGTGTGGAATATAAATGTATAAAACTAGTGAATATAAAAAATCTAAGCAAATAAAACTAGTGAATATAACAAAACAGAAACAGACTAACAGATATAGAGAACAAATTAGAGATTACCTGTGGAAAGTAGGGAGGGGCAAGATGGGATAAGGCATTAAGAAGAATAAACTATTATGTGTAAAATAAGTAAGCTACAATAATATATTTTACAATATGTAGTTAATATATGGGTATAGCCAATATTTCATAATAACTATAAATGGAATGTTATAGGGCTTCCCTTGTGGCTCAACTGGTAAAGAATTGCCTGCAATGTGGGAGACCTGGGTTCGATCCCTGGGTTGGGAAGACCCCTGGAGGAGAGAAAGGCTACCCACTCCAGTATTCTGGCCTGGAGAATTCCACGGACTGTATAGTCCACGGGGTCACAAAGAGTTGGGTAGGACTGAGCGACTTTCACTTTCACTTTCTTTCAGAAAGGAAAAGAGACTACTGTAGATGATAAAGATTCCCCCCAAAACCAGAAATTAAGAAATAGATTAACAGAATAACAATATCACATTAATACCCAAAATCAGTTGCATTTTTGTATATTAGCAACAAAGAAATAACATCAGTATAGATTCCCCCCAAAACCAGAAATTAAGAAATAGATTAACAGAATAACAATATCACATTAATACCCAAAATCAGTTGCATTTTTGTATATTAGCAACAAAGAAATAACATCAGTGCTGCCACAAAGGTAAAACAAAAGAAAAAAGATTTTACAAGATGCTTAGGAAGACATCTAATAAAATATATGATATTGATGGAGAAATTCTGTTTGAAAAAAAACATGGCTAAATACAGTAATATACTCCAACACTGAAGGAATATAAAAGAACCCCTAAACAAATAAGTAGTATACCATGTTAATTAGTATAAAACAATACTGGAAAGAGATCAAGCCTCTCCAAGTTACCTCCAGAGTCAATGTTATTATAAACAAAATTTTAACAAGATTTTCTTTTTAGGGGTTACACAACAACTTACATGAAAATTTATCTGGACATAAAAAACCTAAGAACAAACACTTTTGAGTTAGTATACAGAGTCTTACTGTATTAGACATCAAATCTATATTCTTATTAAACTTCAGTAATTTCCACACTATAAACAATAAAAACATTGACCAATGAAGTGGAATATGGAATATACAAATAGATTCATATTATATATCACACTTGAATTATAAAACTGTTATTTCAGATTACTGTAGAAGTTTTAGACCATTCAACAAATAATTACAGCAGACATGGTTAGCCACATGGAAAAACTGAAATTCCTATCTTATATTTTAAAAAAAATCAACTATGAGTGTATTACAAAGCATAGATACAGCATGATATTGGTGCAAGGCCAGAGAAATAGACCAATGGGATGAAAATTCAATGCAGACTAATAATGCATATATGGATATTTGCTTTAAGAATAGCATGGCATAATAATGGTTCTGGAATAAATGGATATCCACATAGGGAAAGATGAAAATTGATGTATTTCACATAATACAAAAAAGAAAGGTCATTTGAAAGTAGATGCAAACTTAGATGTAAAAGTAAAAAAATTATGATTCCTAGATGATGTTAAATATATATGTAATATTTAATGTATAATATGCTTCATGATACATTACCTGTATAATAACCAACATCATGAATTCTTAGTCAGCACAAAAAAGACATTAAGCACTGAAGAACAGATAGATACCTTTGACTATGTTGAAATTAAGTTTTATTCAACAAAAAGTACTATTAAGAACCTTAGAGTGCAAAACTGTGATAGAAAACTTACTTGCAAAACAAAGATTAATATAGGACTTGTATCCAAAATGCTTAAAAACAAATCAGAGACAACAGCTAATGTAAAAATAGCCAAGGAATGTAGGCAGTTAAGAGAATACAGAACACTAAGATCTATTATGAAGTGCTGAATGGAAACTGGGATTAAACTTTGACAAAGTTTTATTCCTATGTACTTTTCATGAAAAACAGGTAACTATGTTCATCAGAACACACACAATAATATACATACCAGCATTTTCCCTATAGTCCTGTGATGGTTAATTCTGCATGTCAGTTTGGTTAGCCCAAGTATACAATCTTTGGTCAAACACCAGTCTAGACGTTGTGACAGTATTTCAGATGTAACTAACATTTAAGTCATCAGACTGAGTAAAGCAGATTACCCTCCATAACATGGGTAATCCTCATCTAACCAATTGGAGGTCTTAAGAGAAAATAGTGAGATCCTCAAAAAGGAAGCAGTTCTACCTCTAGACCATATTCAGACTCAAGTCTGCAAGGACAAGTCTTCCCTGGTCTGCCCTGAAGACTTTGGACTTATGAGGCCTCAAAGTCACAGGGGATAAGTCCTTAAAATCTTATACGCAAACACACACATATATACAAGTGCACAGGCATGCATTATGTACGTATGCATATGTATACAAACATGACTGTAAACACATCAACACATCCTATTGGTTCTGTTTCCACGGAGAGCTCTCACATGAGCTCCAGGCTGGAGATGATTATTTAGAGGTCTATTAATAAAAGATACTTAGTTGTGAGAGAGACACATGGTGGAATGCCGGATCAATGAAAATGAGATGTATCTCGTGAAACATGGATTAATTTCACAAGCAAAATGAACAAAATGAGTCAGCTACAATACCACACATATAAAGTGGTTCCATTTCAGCCAAGTTCAAAAACAAGTAATACCAAGTTTTAGTATCCAGGGATGTGTTTTTAGATGGTTAAATGTTAAGCAAAGGAAGAAAGCAGTTGCAGTTATTGATATGCAATTGCTATTTTGGGAGGGGAAAGACAAAGAAGAGATTGCAAAGAGGGCCACGAGAAGATAGCCTTCTAGAATATTAAATCATACTTTCTCGACTTGGGTGACTATTATATCCTGGCTTTATTCTGGGACCATTAAGCTACTCATTTTTGTTTGGGTTTCTATGTATATACCATTTCACAGTGAGAGCACATTAGCAAACAGGAATGAAAAAACAGATTCGGAGGCAAGAGAATGAGAGCTCAAATACAGATTTGGTAACAGTCTAGTTTTTAGGTTCTGTTAGACAGCAATGTGGGTGCTTAATATACTGCTTACCAAGGTCGCATTCCACAGAACCAAAAAAGAGAGAAGCCTGACTCTAGAATGGCCTGCTTTTCCTGAACTGGTGACTGAGGACCCCACAGAGGCAAACATTCTTAAGAAATCAGTTCTGGATGTCACAGTACTTTCAGCCTCATGCAAGGCTGAGCATCTGGAATGATCGGTCTGTGTTGCTTGTAGGCCATGTGGAAGCTGAGTTGAGCTAAATTAATGACCTAAGAATACAATGTCTGGAAACTGTAACATTTTGAATGTCTTTTTTCAGCTTTCTGCAGCCAGTTGATCACACAACACAGCTGCAACCATGTGGCTTTGCTAGCACTCTTGCTCTTAACTGACCATGATGTTGCTCTGTAAGACACTGATAATATTCAAGACATTGGATAAGAAACTTTACTGATCTAAGGTGGTAGGTTAGAAATATATAGCCTGTGACTTCTGGAATAAACCAAGGATATGGCAAAGAATATACTCTGTCAATTTCCATGTACCTTGGTGGCCAAACATTTATTCCAATCAGATCAACCTTATTTTCCCTCAGTTAGAAACATTCTATTTATAACACTCTCAGCCGTCAGTCCAAATGAATATTTCTACTGGGACCAAATTAGCTTCTTTCATGATTTAACCCACGCTTATTCCACTCTCAGTCATGCTTTATAATCACAGTCCATATGCTGCTCTTTGTAAATCAGGTAGTTGAATCCCCATGAACAAAAATCACAGTATGTTTTCAAATAAACATGAAAATGGAATACAAGAGGACTCTGGTAAGTAAGGAATACAGTAGCAACTGAATGGTCTAAGTTCTGAGAAGCCCATCTATTGATACTGTTTCCTTTGGTTTGGCTTATGAAATCATAGAAACCTATACTTTTAGCTAATGTGCAAAACCCATACCACCTGTATGGGTATAACCTGCTATCTCTGAGTGTTTTTATTGGATAACACATGATTGTTATTTTGAGTAAGGTTCTTTATACCTGCTGTTTAATGCCTTCAAAATATCACACATGATTTTTGCTAACAGTGAGTCCTTCCTTTGTTTAAGGATGCTAGAGTCCAGACTTATTTCCCCTCTTTATAATAAAAGTCTAAACGGTACCAGACCTCTTTCACTAAAAACTAATATCTGACAAAGGGGGACCAAGGGGTCCATTGATATCTGCATTAATGACAATAAAATGAATCATGATATCATTCTAATACAATTTTGAATCCATCTCAGTGTTTTACTTGGAACCCAACAAAATTGGGGCACGGTGAATTTAAAACAAATTAAAAGCTATTCAATCCAGTTATAGTGCAACCATTTGAGGTGTTAATTTGAGTCTATTCCACCTATAATTCTTCTATTCTCTCCAAACCCGTCACTCGCACACACACACACACACACACACACACACACACACACTTATACATCTTTACACACTGGAACATCAATGTTCTAAGCAGATAGCCAGGCCTATTGCAAAACTGTCTCAAATTTTAAAAGGCAGGGGCAGAAGCTCCTGCAATCTCCTGCTCTGATGGAAGTCTAAGTTCAATAAAGAGGTTACTTTAGGTGTCTTGGACAAGAAATGGATTTTGAAATATAGGAAAGAGAATGGGAAATTTCCCTGGAATACGCAGCAAGGAATACCTTACTAGCTCTAAAGGAAGGAAAGTTCTGCCTGGTACCCTGTTAGAAGATAAACTTCCGTGGATATTTATGACTCTTATTGAAAAACTGAACTCTCAATCTTTCAAGTTATGCTTTCACTCAAGAAAACTGTTCCTACTCTAAAATTCTAATAATCAAAGGGTTTCCAGTTCTTGAAAAGAATCTCCATAAGGTAAACCATGACACAGGAACCCAGTAAAATGAAGAATCCAGATATAGTTCTTTAATCTCTTGCATCTGTCAATGATCAGTTTATGTCAGGAACCATAACATATGACCTCTTCTTCCTACTCTTTAAGGAATACAGAAAGACAATGACCAAGCTTCCCAGCATCAGTTCAGTTCAGTCACTCAGTCGTGTCCGACACTTTGTGGCCCCATGGATTGCAGCATACCAGGCTTCCCTGTCTGTAACCAACTCCCAGAGCTTTGCTCAAACTCATATCCATTGAGCTGGTGATGCCATCCAACCATCTCATCCTCTGTCATCCCCTTCTCCTCTTGACATCAGTCTTTCCCAGCAGCAGGGTCTTTTCAAATGAGTCAGTGCTTTGCATCAGGTGGCCAAAGTATTGCAGCTTCAGCTTCAGCATCAGCCCTGAATATTCAGGACTGATTTCCTTTAGGATGGACTGGTTGGATCTCCTTGAAGTCCAAGGGACTTTCAAGCATCTTCTCCAACATCACAGTTCAAAGGCATCAGTTCCTCAGCATTCAGCCTTCTTTATAGCCCAACTCTCACATCCACACATGACCACTGGAAATACCACAGCTTTGACTAGATGGACCTTTGTTAGCAAAGTAATGTCTCTGCTTTTTAATATGCTGTCTAGGTTGGTCATAGCTTTTCTTCCAAGGAGCAAATATCTTTTCATTTCATGGCTACAGTCACCATCTGCAGTGATTTTTAAGCCCCCCAAAATAAAATCTCATTGTTCCCATTATTTCCCCATCTATTTGCCATGAAGTGATGGGACCAGATGCCATGATCTTAGTTTTCTGAATGTTGAGTTTTAAGTCAACTTCTTCACTATTCTCTTTCACTTTCATCAAGAGGATCTTTAGTTCTTCTTTACTTTCTGACATAAGGGTGGTGTCATCTGCATATCTGAGGTTATTGATATTTCTCCCAGCAATCTTGATTCCAGCTTGTGCTTCATCCAGCCTGGCATTTCACATGATGTACTCTGCATAGAAGTTAAATAAGCAGGGTGACAATATACAGTCTTGACATACTCCTTTCCCAATTTGGAACCAGTCTGTTGTTCCATATCCCACCATACTCAGTATCAAATGCATGAGCATCTCTCATAGTTGCTAAAGAAAACATCATTCCTGCTCTTCCAGATGTTTAACCTCTCACCTTTTCCCCAATCCCTGTAAACTTCTTTTAATTACAGCCTGCCCTCCATATCTGTAGATGTGGAACCTATGGAGAAGGAGGACCCACTGGACTGTTCCATTTTATATAACAGATTTTAACATTCATTAATTCTGTGGTCTGCTGGTGCCTTGGAGTGAATCCCCCCAGATACTGAGGGGTGATAGTATCCCCAATCATCAAGATGTTGATCTTTGGGGATCCCAGTGTCATGAAACCATTTATTGTGTTTTCCTGGTTTGATCCTAAGAGCTACTCTTAGTGAGTTTGAACAGAACTGGAAGTACTTGAGGTTCTTTACATATCACCACTTCTCAGCATGAGCAACTCTCCAAAGGAGTTATTACTGCCAGTTTTTCTCAGATGGGGAAACTGAGGCTCAGCACAGTTAACCAACTCACCCAAGACATAAAACTGAAAAGATGATGCTAGGATTTAAGGACTGTTCTGCCTGGTTCTTTCCACCTCATCCTCAGTCAGGGAACATGTTAACTCATACCTGGATGAGAAGATTCAACATTTTGTTTAGAATCGCATCTAGAAACTCCATGTAAACTGTTACTTGAGGGGATATTTAAGCATCATTTTGATAGTTGAGATTTAAATAAAATCATTAAATATGAGAGGAAACAATTGCTTTTCAGTCAACATAAAATGATTATACAAAAAGATACTGCCCAAAATGCCTTTTGATTGGGGCAATTATCCTAATAACACAGAAGACTTTCAAGAATCCTTTGGACAGCAAGGAGATCAAATCAGTCAATCCTGAAGGAAATCAACCCTGAACATTCACTGGAGGGACTGATGCTGAAGCTGTGATACTTTGGCCACCTGTTATGAAGAGCTGACTCATTGGAAAGGTCCCTGATGCTGGGAAAGATTGAAGGCAGGAGGAGAAGGGGATGACAGAGGATGAGATGGTTGGATGGCATCACCGACTCAATGGACATGAGTTTGAGCAAGCTCTGGGAGTTGGTGAAGGGCAGGAAAGCCTGACATGCTGCAGTGATGGGGTCACAAAGAGTCAGACATGACTTAGCGACTGAACAGCAGTGCAAAGGGGCAACTGTTATTGAAGGGCTTAGAAGGGGGGAAGATGTTGAGTGTCTGAGGCTTAATTCATAAGACAAAATATATGAACTAATTTTCTAATTCATAGGGGTTCAAGGAAAATTCCACAAATCCTAATTAGACTGAGAAAAGCTATTCATTCATTCTATTTAAACTAATCACACACACACACACACCCTTAACTTTTAAGCCGTGAGAAACTGAGGGGGGGAAGACTTTTAGATGCACATAAAATTCTCACCCAGACCCACACTCTCTGATTTACACCTGAAGCGCCTGCCCTAGATCCTCTTTTCAGATTCCTGGAAACTCTGTCAAGTGAGTAATACCAAAAGAGTATAGAACAAGCTGGGAAAACCTGCCTTGTGCGAGGAAACATCCCAAGGATATCAACCTCAGACCCAAGTTAACAGGTGACACTTCTCAGCAGCATAAAACAGTAATTTCAGATTCTTCACTGCCAATCAGTGATCACAATCACACCATCTATAGCACTTTCCCCTTGACATAAAAGATGCCCCTGGAGAGCTATTGTGATGCTGAATACATCAATGAGCTATAAAATAGACAAGAAAAAGTCAAAACTATGTGCAGATGATGCCTATATCCACAAAAACTATGGATACAAAGCGAAAGTAGACACAAATAACAATTTAAGGGAAGTGAATATTCTTCACCTTTCCCAGAGAATTTTTCAATTTGTAGTGACATTTCCTTTCTTGTGTTTAAGTTTCTATAGCTCTTACATTATATACACTCTATCCTAGACATTTATATCCTACTCTTAAGTATTTCTCTTTATACACGATTCAAGCTGTTGAACATGATACCCTGAGTTTCATTTATTTACTGTCTCCCATTGATCCAAGTATGTGCAAGCTCAGACTCTAACTTGTGTCTGACTCGGTGATCCCATGGACTGTAGCTCTCCAGGCTCCACTCTCCATGGGGCTCTCCCAGCAAGAATACTTGAGTGGCTTGCCATTTCCTCCTCCATGGGATCTTCCCAGCCCAGGGATTGAACTCAAGTCTCCTGCGGCGCCTACAATGATGGGTGGGTTCTTTGCTTCTGAGTCACCTGGGAAGCCCTGCTCCAAGTACAGCAGTAGACAATTAGTTAATACTCTTCTATAGACTTACTTTTGGAAGGACAGACATGGAAAATGAGAACTATGGTTAGGAATTAATTGTGCAAAACATTGAGTTGGCCAAAAAAGCTTGCTCTGATTTTTCCAATCTATGTTACAGAAATAAAACTTGGTTCTTTCCCTCTAGGGATTCACAATCCTGCGATGTAGGAATTATAATTAGAATGCTGGGGAGCTTAACTGAAACAACACCACTTCACAAAGAACCTAGGGAATATGGAATCCATTTTTTTAATCTACTCTGCAAAACTGACAGTTTTCCCAAAGCATAGTAGGTGAACATAGTAGGTGATCACCATCTCCAAACAGAAGATACATTCTTTGAAGGTTAAAAAATATATATACTCCCCTCAACAGAAAGGTCATGTGACAATAATTCTACTCAGAAACTGAGTTGGTAAAATTGCTGCAAAATCCCCCTAATAATTCAATTTTGCTCTGGGTTACTGAGAAGCATCTTGTAACAAACACAATAATTTTATTTACATGTACATTCTTATTGTTTGGAGGAGAAAGAACTATCATTCAAAGCCTACTGAAATAAATAATATTTTTTGGAAAATGAACCTAAAATTGAGAATCAAAATATATACATTCTTTTTTTCAAAGGCATTATGTAGCTTTCAAGCTTCATCTTTAACCCCAAGCATGTAGACAGTAATGAAAATGTCACACAGGTTGCTAGAGTGTATTATTAAAAAGCTAAAATATAAATCAAAGGAGGTAGGAATATTGCTCTAGAATTTACTGGCTGTAAGCTGTGTCTCATATTACTCATCAAAATTGAAAAAGGCATACTTATTCTCATAGGAAATTAAGGAGACTTGAAATGGCTTAATGCAAGTTATTTTAACTTACAGGGCAGTTGTGTAAAAGTGAACAGATTAAATTCCTACTTTCAGAGGAAGCCACAACAGAAATGCAGGTAGATAAAAGGCAAGAGTGGAGTAATGAGACAGCTTGAGGGCTTGAAACATAATTCTTTAATAAGACTTTATTCACTAGGTCGTTCAGATTCACAGATGTTGGGGTCAGTACCACTAGGTCGGCAACAATCAGAGGAGTAGCCTGGCAGGTCACTCTTCTTGAGCTCAAGAGTATAATAGAAACCAACTGGCAAGAGCAGGCAATATTCACCAGCTTATCACTGACACACAGCTTATGAGTATTCAAGAGAAGCCCTTGGACCTGGTTCACCGCTAAAGACCAGATACAATAAAGTAAATGGCCTGGGCCAAGGAATCTCAAAGCATCACACCAAATTAGTAATAATCTACCATTATCACCCATTCAAAATCCTGAAATACAATTCATACATAATGACTTTAAAAGGTATTTTTATTGTAAATTATTCCTTATGTGACTTTTAGGTCATGGAATTAATTTAAAAGTATCTTACCAATATACTAATAGTCCTGGCACAACTTCCTAAGACTAAATAATGAAGTAGATAAATCTCTATATAAACCAACCTGAATATTAAAGCTATAAAAGCAGATCAATACAGATGTGTGTTTATGTAATCTACAGGGCAGAATAGTCATTAATGCTACTTTTCAAAGTAGTGGAGAAGCCGTCAGACAGTTTCATCCTGAGAAGTGAAAACTATGCACTATATACTTAAGTATGCACAAAGATATGCTTGAGAAATTCAGTTTAAAACCACACCATGGCTTTGTTTGTATGCATGTTTGCATGTAGACTAGAATTGGGTAATAGCCTCTATAAACAGGTCTTGTAAAAATGCTCATTTGCAGGTGTTCAGATACACTTGCCGCCTAACTCCTGAGGCCAACGCATGCACACAAAGTCGCTTCAGTCGCGTCTGGCACTCTGTGGCCCTGTGCGCTGCAGCCTGCTAGGTCCTCTGTCCACGGGATTCTGCAGACAAGAGTACTGGAGTGGCTTGCCACACCCTCCTCTGGGATCTTTCCAATCCAGGGATTGAACAGTGCAAGTGTCTCTTGCACTGGTGGGTGGATTCTTTACCACTAGTGCTACCTGGGAAGCCCACTAAAGCCAACAGTGGTCTCCAAACCTTACAAACAACCACAGCACACCCACAGATACCCAAATTTGCCTTAGGAAGTAGTAGCTTCCCAGCTGAGAACTACCATCCTAGTCTTAAAAGACAAGCTTAGTAGCAGAAGTCCTGACTTAGGGAACACAAAAGGAAGGATAATTAAGCACCTACATTACATTCTTTGTGTAATATGAACTTCATACAGAACATTTTACTTCATTTTTCCAATAATCATGTAAAACAGATAAGATTATACCCACTAAAAGATGTAGAAATGAAGTCCCAGAAAGGGCAAATGACAGTTCTCCAATGCATGGCTTGTAAGGAACTGTAAGTTATTTGGAGCAAGTCTCTAAGAGTCCTGGAGAAGGTCATTGCAACCCACTCCAGTATTCTTGTCTGGAGAACCCCCATGGACAGAGGAGCCTGGAAGGCTACAATCCATAAGGGTCACAAAGAGTTGGACATGAGTGAGCAAATAAGCACACTCACACACACTCTTAAGAGATCTATGCATTCCATTCACCACGCTCTTAATGGTTGACAAGAAATGCAACTTTAACAAGAGAACCTCAGTTAAATGAGACTAACAGTGGTGTTACTTTGCAGCAAAGGTCTGTATAGTCAAAGCTATGGTTTTTCCAGTAGTCATGTATGGATGTGAGAGTTGGATCATATAGAAAGCTGAGTTTTAAAGAATTCATGCTTTTGAACTGTGGTGTTGGATAAGAATCTTGAGAGTCCCTTGGACTGCAAGGAGATCCAACCAGTCCATCCTAAAAGGAGATCAGTCCTGAATATTCATTGGAAGGACTGATGCTAAAGCTGAAACTCCAATACTTTGGCCACCTGATGCAGAGAACTGACTCACTGGAAAAGACCCTGATGCTGGGAAAGATTGAGGGCAGGAGGAGAAGGGGAGACAGAGAATAAGATGGTTGGATGGCATCACTGACTCGATAGACATGAGTTTGAGAAAGCTCCAGGAGTTGGTGACAGACAGGGAAGCCTGGCGTGCT
Organism: Muntiacus reevesi; assembly: GCF_963930625.1. Lineage (NCBI taxonomy): Eukaryota > Metazoa > Chordata > Mammalia > Artiodactyla > Cervidae > Muntiacus > Muntiacus reevesi. Next base: position 90,066,432 of record NC_089255.1, on the reverse strand, counting down.
GCAGTTCATGGGGTCACAAAGAGTCAGACACAACTGAACAGCTGAACTAAAGAGTGACATTATTGTCTAAGGATGTACTGATATCTATATGAGAAAACCAAATTTATAAATGTCAAGATTTATGTTGCAATATGAGAAAATAATAAATAAGACTGAGTTCCACAAATTCCAAATTCTGGAATGAATTAGATATGCATAAGCATAAAACTGATCACAATTAGAAGCAGACAGCTAGGCCTAATTTAAAAAGTGATGGAAGAATTTCTGAAGTCACATTTATGCTATAGGACTTTTTTTTCTTTTTCTTCTCACCCTAATTCAAAATCATCTAATAAAATCCCCAATCTACTCAAATTTCCTACACACAAACTCAAGTGCAAACTTTCGGTGCATGAGCTTATCATGTGCAAAAGAGAGAAATCACACGTAGGTACAAAATACACTTTACAAAACACATTGCAATCATGGTTAAAAGCTATTTTTAAAATCAATTTAAGCATCAAGTCTGAGATTTGAATAGTTTCAGAAAGAGTTTGAGAATTACCTTTAAATTATTATAATATCCCTGAGAAGATAACTACATTTTTGAAATAATGTCAGGAGAAGAAAAAAAATTCATATAAAAATTCTATTTCTGTTCCTGGAGCAAGCTACTGTTACCAATACCATTGTCATAAGGAATTTAAATCATTTTTCTAATTTTAGTTTTGTAACATACAATTTAATTATCTAGTGGGAAAATTTATTCCACAGTATAGAACTTGCCAGTCTCACTTTTAGATTTGCAAAACACCTGAAGAATTCCTTCAGAAAAACAAAGGGCAGGTCAATCCAGCTAAATTTCCAGTCAAAATTTTTCTCCCATAATAGGCAGAAAAAGCCAAGTGTCTCATCACAATGATTCTACCTACTTTATCTCCCGTCTTTCCCTTGACCATACTCTTGAAAGCTGCTTCAGTGTAAGCCCTCATCATTTACCACCTCAATTACTGCAGAAACTTCAGTCTCCCAAGTCTAGTTTTACCCTATTTTAATATGTCCTTCTTACTGTTACCACCTTTACCAGTATTATTTCCAGAAATTAAATATGCTGACTCTTCTGCACACTATCGTCCAATTTTTCTCCATCATTTAGATGAAGCCCAAGTTCTCTCATCATGGCCACTTCTGGCTCAGATCCTCTGTAGTTCTCAACTTTAACCATTCCTTCAAAATATGCTCCATCGTGGAACCATGATAAAACATCTGTAGTCTCCTAAATGAACCAAGTCCGCCCCACTCAACAGTTTCCCCATATGCTGTTCTCCATTTCCAGTAAGACATTCCCTCCAGGATTTGCTTGAAGAGCTTGCACTCATCCTTTCGGAGTTAGCAGATGCCTCATGTCCTCCAGGAAAATTGTGGCTAGATTTTTCTCCTTGGTACTTTGTCTCCTCCATACATATCCTATTATTTAACAGTATATGATTGTCAATTGGCTTGCTTATCACTTACTAACATTAGACCACCACAAGGACAAGGGTTTTATATGTGATCTGTGCCCCCAACACACAGCACATTGTGAACAGGAATGCATTTTTACTGAATAAGTATGAAAAATATTACCCTTCTTATTCCAGAACAAAGCCATACATACTACTAGTGACTCACTTTGAAGTTTACAAATGTCATTTGTATTTTTAAGACAGGAAATACCAGAAGTCATAATTCTAAGAGGTTATTTAGGATGATACTACAAGTATGTAATAAGAAGTTATATACACTTTTTGATTTATGAGATGTGTCTGAACTGTCTAATAAATCCACAAAATAAAAATGGACATTTGGGAATAAGTCAAGGACATTCTTCTACTATTATGATAAAATACAGATTTCCTTTTATAAAGGAAAATCCATTTCAAAAGCATGAATGAAATAGTGCTTTAAAAATAATCCCACTGTTTAAATTCAGTCAAAAAATAATATCACCTCTGCATTTGAATCTCCTTTGATTAAGATTTTATTAACCCTAAAATCTGCTTCTTATTTGAGATTATTTGAGAATCAACAGGAATACTGAGTTTGGTAATGCCCCCTTCCTATTTATAATAAATGATCTGCTTTTACTATATAATATAGTGTGTGTGTGTGTGTATATATATATATATATATAATACTAAATAGTATATATATTTCGTATTCTAAGATCACATAGGCTTTACACAAAGAAAGCAGACATAAATGAGTAACAGTGAAAACTGATTATAAGTCAACACCCATTCATAACAAAACCTCAGAAAATTAGGAATAGAATAAAATTTTTTCAAACTGATGCAGATATCAGGTTGAAGTGAAAACTTAGGACTGGTCTCATGGGCAATGGTGAAAAACTAAGTACCATACTGGGAACGAGGCGGGAACTCACAGATCCACCGTATCGTCTCAACAGTGTTACTAGAGGTACTAGCAAGTGCATTGAGGGAAGAAAAGTAAGTAAAAGGCACATGCAAAAGCACATATATTGAAAAAAATCTGTTTGTATATATGTATGTGTCTACAAGTATATAAATAGTTGTAAGGAGTCTACCAAAAAAGCATACAAAGATAATCAGGTGAATTTATGTATCAAGGCCATGAGGCACATGGCTAATGTAAAACAAAAAAACTGTATTTCTTTGTGTGTTAGCAATCAGTAACCAGAAAAGGAAATAAAACCACTATTTAAAACAGTATTTGTAAAAATTAAAATGAGGATAATAAAATGTGTGCAAGACCTCCATACAAACATAGTCAAGAAAAAATAAGACCTAAATAAAGTAAGAGTTTTGTCATGTTTATTGACTGAAACACTCACTATTGCTAAGATATTCATTTTCCCCAAATTGACCTATAAAGACAATTCCATTCCAATCATAATTTCAGCAGGATTTTATAAGAATTTGCAAGGTAACTTTAAACTTTATATGGAAATGCAATGGTCTAAAATAGCCAAAAGTTGTTATAGTTAGCAGGAAAAATTGTTAGCAGAAACTAACACAACATTGTAAAGCATTTATACGTTGATTAATAGCCAATTTTTTTCAACTTTTACAAAGCAAAACAAAAAAAAAAAGAGCAAAGATTTGGATAACATTTCATAAAAGATGTATAACTGGCTTATATCCACATGAAAACCTGATCAACAGCATTAGCCATCAGGAAATACTAAAAGGGAGGGGATATGTGTATACCTATGGCTGATTCATGTTGAGGTTTGACAGAAAACAGCAAAATTCAGTAAAGCAATTATCCTTCAATTAAAAAATTAATTAAGTTAAAAAAAACAGTTGGCAGAATTTAAAAAAAAAAACCAACATAGTAATAAGATTCTACCTCATACCCATTAGAACAACTAGAATGGCTAAAATTTGAAATACCTATAATATCAAAAGTAGATGAAGATGTGGAACAACTATAATACTGGAAATATAACATGTCATGACAACTTTAAAAAACATTTTGGCATAGTCCTATGATATTAAACATGTATCTTCCATCTTACTCAGCAATCTCACTCCTAAGTATTTATTCAAGGACAAGAAAAGAGATATTTACTTAAATTATTGTACCTGAATGATTACAATAGCCTCAACCATTAATGACGAAGAACTCAAAGCAAACAGAACTGTTGCTTGTTGCCCATCAACAAGGGAATACAACAAAATTTAGCTTATCCTTACACTAGAGTACTATACAGCTAACAACTAAAATAAAAGCAGAGTCATGTAAATAACATGAATCATTTAAAAAAATTATGTTGAGCAAAAGAAATTGAACATAAAAAGTACACAGACTGTATGCTTCTATATAAAACTGCGGAATTTACAGAAGTAATCTACAAAAATAAAAATCAGATAATTAATCTTCTGTCTGCCTGAGACAGAAGTATATGGAGTAACTACAAAGGTGCACAAGAAAGTTTTCCAGGACAATGTAAATGTTTACATTTATTTGCATCTTTATTGCTGCTTCACTTGTATGGTATACGCATTTACCAAAACAAATTGCGCACTTAAAAGTGTTATTTGTAAATTACTTCTATAGAGTATGAAAATGTTAGAATTTTTAAATGATCATAAGAACAAGTTTGGACTGAGGTTGTTAAATCACCCTCTTCATCCCTAGCATCCCAGAGGAAAGCTGGAAGTAAACTTCCATCAGAGAGAAGTTACAAAAAAACAGAGAAAATGACTATGGATGGATAGAAGAAAATGTGAAAGCAAAGGGGAAAAGTGGATGAAGAAATTAAAGAATAGAAAAAACTTTGGGAGATTTACAGTACAAATTTTTAAAGCACATAATCCTCTAGCCCTGGTATTAATAATGGGAGGGTTCTAGAGTGGCTGGTGAATATGATTTTCAAAAAAAATTTTAGGTAGTTAAATGTCAAACCCTTTTATCTACTTATAGGATGACCTTTGATTTTGCTACTTCTCTTCCTTTTTATAACCGAATGTTAATTTAGCATCTATTCATCCTGTGCATCCAGAAATATAATGCAAAGATGACATTTCATTGCCTTAAAGAAGCCCTTGTTCCAATGGAATAATTAAAACATGACTCGAGCTAAGACAGACATGTATCTGATGTTTATTATTGGAACAAAATGGAAAGGCATCTTGGAGAGATCAAAGGTTTCTAAAGGCTTCCCAGGTAAGTCAGCTAAAGGACGGTAGCAGAAAAAGAGAAAGAACATTTCAGCTGGAAAATCAGCATTAAAGAAAGCACAGAATCATTGGGATGCAGAATAACAGATTTGGGATGTACACAGATTATAATGGGGAGATTAGAAGGGGCCAGATCATGGAGGACTTCCTGTGTTACATTAAGCACCCTGAACTGTTGTTTGGTTTCTTTGTTCTGACAGATCCCACAGAAGTAGGATGAACACATGTTTGCTTGGCACAATCATAATTTACACCCAGCCGCTAGTGTTCAGTATTAATAGTAGTCCCTTTGACTCTCATAAGTATCACAGTTTAGATAGAAAGATGAATATCTTTCAAATAATTTTAAATCAAGTATCAATAGGACTAAATTTCCTTCTCAGGGAAAACATTCTAGGTTGTAGTGTGAAGAATGCATTTGAGAAAATAAGACACTAGAAGTTCACTAATGAACATGATATCCAGTTAAGAGATTGCAAGGGACTAAAATCCTAAGGTGGTAATGCAGTTTGTGAGAAAAGAATCACTTTAGGAGCTATTTAGGAGGTAAGGTCAGAATAGCTGTGTAAAATCATAGCAAGAAGAATCAGTAACTATTCTTAGATCAATATTTGCATCTAACCCAAAGGGAAACAGAAAGGAATTTTAAGAGGGAAGATGGGGAGGGGAAGAAAATTTAGAGCAAAACAAGCAGAGGGTGATGTTTAGGGAAAGAGATGAAGAGCATTAGACGTAGCTGTGACCCAATCAGGCAAGGTAGATACGGCGCCACAGAGAGAAGATGCAGAATGCTTAGGAAACTGAGCAGGGTGTGGCTGAGTTTTTTTTTTTTTTTTTTTCATTTATTTTTATTAGTTAGTTGTGGCTGAGTTTTGATGTAAGAAAGGATAGGGTGAACTAAGGAATACTAGACAATGATCCATATCCAAAAAAGTTTCCAAAGGCCCTTGTTGGAGTTCAGGTGTGCCCTGGGGAAATAGGGAATCAGCAGAAATTTATAAGGTAAGTAGTAAAATGATCACCTTTTTTGCAATACTCATAGTGCCTTGGAATAATGAGAAGGCCAGTATTTTCTAGGGTAGTGTACTCAAAACACACACACACACACACACACACACACACACACACAAAAAGGTGTTCTATTCATTACTGGGGATTGGAATGCAAAAGTAGGAAGTCAAGAGATACCAGAGTAACAGACAAGTTTGGCCTTGAAGTAAAAAATGAAGCAGGGCAAAGGCTAACTTTCTGCCAAGAGAATGCACTGGTCATATCAAACATTCTTTTTCAACAGCACAAGAGATGACTTTACATGTGGACATCACTAAGTGGTAAATACCTAAATCAATTTGATTATATTCTTTGTTGCCAAAGAAGGAGACACTTTATATAGTCAGCAAAAACAAGATCTGGAGCTGACTGTGGCTCAGATCATCAGATATTTTTGGCAAAATTCAGGCTTAAAATAAAGAAAGCAGGGAAAATGGCTAGGCCAGCCAAGTACAACTTAAAATCAAACCCCCTATGAATATGCAGTGGAAGTGATGAATAGAGTCAAAGGATTAGATCTAGTAAATAGTGTGCCTGAAGATCTACGGGCGGAGGCCCGTAATGTACAGGAAGCAGTGAACAAAACCATCCCAAAGGAAAAGAAAAGCAAGAAGGCAAAGTGGTTATTTGAGGAGGCTTTACAAATAGCTGAAGAAAGAAGTGAAAAGCAAGGGAGAAAGGGAGTACACACAACTAAATGCAGGGTTCCAAAGAATAGCAAGGAGAGGCAAGAAGGCCTTTTTCAGTGAACAGTGTATAAAAATAGAGGAAAACAACAGAAGGGGAAAGACTAGAAGTCTCTTTAGGAAAATTGGAAATATCAAGGAACATTTTGCCCAAAGCTGGACATAATAAAGGTCAGAAACAGCAGATACCTAGTAGGAGCAGAAGAGATCAAGAAGAGATGGAAAGAACACACAGAAGAACTGTACAAAAAAGATCTTAATGAACCAGACAACCACAACAACGTGGTCAGTCACCCAGAATCAGACATTCTGGAGTGTGAAGTCAAGTGGGCCTTAGGAAACACTGCTGTCAGTAAAGTTAGTGGACGCTGTGGAATTCCAGTAGAGCTATTCAAAACCCTAAAAGATGATGCTATCAAAGTGTTCCAGTCAATAGGACAGCAAATCTGGAAGACCCAGCAGTGGCCACAGGACTTGGAAAAGTCAATCCTCATCCCAATTCCCAAGAAGGGTAGTACTAAAAAATGTTCAAAGCATCAGACAACTGCACTTATCTCCCATTCTAGGAAGGTAATGCTTAAAATCTTGCATGCTAGGATTGAGCATTACGTGAACCAAGAATTTCCAGACATCCAGGTTGGGTTTAGAAAAGGCAGAGGAACCAGAGGCAAAATTTCCAACATTCACTGGATCACAGAGAAAGCAAGGGAATTCTGGAAGAACATCTACCTCTGTTTCATCAACTATGCTAAAGCCTTTGACTGTGTGGAAACAAACTGTGGAAAGCTCTTAAAGAGATGGGAATACCACACCACCTTATGGGTCTTCTTAGCAACCGGTATGTGGGTCAAGAGCAACAGTTTGAACCCTGTATGGAACAACTGATTGGTTCAGAATTGAGAAAAGGGTATGACAGGGCTGTCTGCTGTCATGTTATTTAACCTATACACTGAGCGCATCATGAGAAGTGCTAGGCTGGATAAGTTACAAGCTGGAATCAAGACAGGCGGGAGAAACCTCAACAACCTCAGATATGCAACAGCACTCTAATAGGAGGCCTGGCATGCTGCAGTCCATGGGGTGGCAAAGAGCTGGACGTGACTAGGTGACTGAACAGCAACAACGCTCAAAACAACCTTTGGAAGGGAAGCCTGTATCCCAGCACCACTGTATCAATGATGTTTCCAATCTTAAAAAAAAATCCGGTCTTTTTATAATGTGACACATGTCACTTTATATATCATATATACATGGTCTAAACACCAAATCGGCACTGAAGATATTCAACTCCTAGAACCCTAAAAAGGCAAAAGTTGGGGGAATATCGAGAGTTTCAGATTTTAAAAATAAGATAGCAAAGAGTTTGAAGAAATTCAAATATATGCTTACATTGGATCCTGACCAACTTGGAAACACGGGAGGATATGGAAAATCCTGCTACACAAAGAATTTGTCCCAAGTGAGAATGGTCAGTTGTCTTTTTACCCAGAAAGGTTCAATATGGCCAAATATAGAAGGTAGTAAGGAAGACATGCTACTGAAGCTTGGCAACAACTGAAAAGATTGCAGAAAGACTCCACCAGTTTATGGTTAACCCTCTTCCTCCTAAAAAATACTGAGGTAACCTAGATGAGTTAATAATTCCTAACCTAAAAAATCTACTTATGCTTCACTGAATACGCTAAAGCCTTTGCCTATATGGATCACAACAAATTGTGGGAAATTATTAAACAGATGGGAATATCAGACCACCTTACCTGCCGTCTGAGAAATCTGTATGCAGGTCAGAAAGCAACAATTAGAACTGGACATGGAACAATGGACTGGTTCCAAATTGGGAAAGGAGTACATCAAGGCTGTATATTGTCACCCTGCTTATTTAACTTACATGCAGAGTACATCATGAGAAACGCTGGGCTGGATGAAGCACAAGCTAGAATCAAGATTGCCAGAAGAAACATCAATAACCTCAGATATGCAGAATACATCATTCTTATGGTAGAAAGTGAAGAATAACTAAAGAGCCTCTTGAAGAAAGTGAAACAGGAGAGTGAAAAGTTGGCTTAAAACTCAATGTTCAGAAAACTTAAGATCATGGCACCTGGCCCCATCACTTCATGGCAAATAGATGGGGAAACAATAGAAACAGTGACAGACTATTTTCTTGGGCTCCAAAATCACTGAAGATGGTGACTGCAGCCATGAAACTAAAAGACACTTATTCCTTGGAAGAAAAATTATGAACAACCTAGACAGCATATTAAAAAGCAGAGACATTACTTTGCCCACAAAGGTCCTATCTAGTCAAAGCTATGGTTTTTGCAGTAGTCATATATGGATGTGAGAATTGAACTATAAAGAAAGCTGAGCACCAAAGAATTGATGCTTTTAAACTGTGGTGTTGGAGAAGACTCTTGAGAGTCCCTTGGACTGCAAGGAGATCCAACCAGTCCATCCTGAAGTAGATCAGCCCTGGGTGTTCATTGGAAGGACTGATGCTGAAGCTGAAACTCCAATACTCTGGCCACCTGATGCAAAGGACTGACTCACTGGAAAACACCCTGATGCTGGGAAAGATTGAAGGCGGGAGGAGAAGGGGACAACACAGGGTGAGATGGGTGGATGGCATCAGTGACCCAGTGGATATGAGTTTGAGCAAGCTCCGGGAGTTGGTGATGGACAGGGAAGCTTGGCGTGCTGCACTCCATGGGGTCACAAAAATTAGGACATGATGGAGCAGCTGAACTGACTGAACCTAAAAATGTGATTTTACTTTACTGATTATATCAGAACTTGCGTGTCAAAAGTACATGTCAACCCTTTATAGAGCTAGATGGCCAAATCAGATAGGAAACTCCTATAATCAACAAAGAGGATACATTTGTTGTTTTAGAAGAGCTTTCTCCCTTTGATTTTCTCATTACCTATCTACCCAGTTCAGCAGCCACTACAGACATTGCACACATATTGTTCATGCAGTCAGGCGCACATTTGATTATACTTGTAATTTCAGAGAACGGAATGATATTGAAGGCACCAACAAATTTGTTCTCTGAATTTAGAAGTTTGCATATTTCATCATTCAAAGCAAACTTTTTATTGCACCATTTATAGGGGAGTCTGAAAGGCATTGTGCATTCTACTATATGGACTCAGGGGGGAAAATAACAACCAGAATTTAGCAATTTTCTTTCTTCTTAAAAAGAGAACACAGTTAACCTAAAAGCAATAATCAACTTAATATTTAGAACCATTCTTACGGTTTGAGTGAATAGCATTGAAACACGCACATTACCACACATAGAACAGATGACCAGCGTGAGTTTGATGCATGAAGCAGGGCACCCAGAGCCAGTGGCTGTGACGGCCTGGAGAGATGGGGTGTGGAAGATCGTGGGAGGGGGCTTCAGGATGGGGGAACACATGGATCCCTGTGGCTGACCCATGCTAATGCATAGCAAAAGCCACCACAATATTGTAAAGTAATTATCCTCCAATTAAAATAAATACAACTTAAGAGAATATGAAGTGGTTTTTTAAAAAGAATAATAAGAATACTAAGCTATTGAATTTACTGTGCAAGGTCACACACCAGTCACTGACACGGCAGACAGCCAGAAACACATTATTTTTGCCTTTCTGCATTCAATCCAATTTTAAGATGGACTGCAAGTGAGTCAAGTCACATTCAGCATCTCAAGGAATAAGGCTTTAATCATGTCACAGGAAAGGTAATTTCGACCTAATAGATTTCATTAGACTGTGAATTTTAGGTTAAAGCCATTTCTACAAGCATTGCTGTGGGGTGAAATACAACATAGTTAAAAATGCTCCTCAGTACCCACCTTACTTAGTATAGCTTTGCTATTTCTAGTTATGCTCCTTTGGACCCCCCTAAAGTATCGTGCCCTTAACAATGTCTACATCCTTCTAGTGACTTAAATTTGTTTAGTAAAATCTACAGGAGGATAAGACCTTCCTTACTATGTTAGCATATTTAACCTCTGGGGAATGTCTGTTTTCACATAATTATGCACAGATTTCATATTTATACAAATAATTTGTGCCTGCAGGGGGTGTAAAATGGATCTCCCTCATGAATATTCAACACTGCCATTTCTTCTAGTAAGACACAAACGTCTTTCTTTGTGGGTACCATACACTAGGCTGTCTACATATTTTCCCCTTCATTGTTTGCTTGCATAAACCCGATGAGACTCGGGGGCTGCCAAAGCAGACATTAATTTTCCCAGGTACCACAATATTCTAATATCTCCACCCAAATGATTCAATAGAAGTTTTCAGATTTTCAGTATCATATGGCTTTCTCAATGTATAATTCTAGATGCACAAAATAAAGTGATACATTTAAAAAGCTTGGCTTTGAATTGTGATAGAAAGGAGCTAGGAGGCACAGGGTACCTGAAATGGCAGTCTCTACGTAGCATGAGTCTTATAAGACAGGCTTCTCATGCTCAGATTTCAAATCTAACAGTAACGAAAGACCAGCCTGTGGCCTCTGGAAAGAAATTCAGAAATTCTTTAAAGTGAGCAATTTCTCTTAAATAATAACATTGTTCACATAAAGAACTGTCATTGGCTCCTATACACATTCAGTAGATGTTTTGAGCATCCAGTATGCCAGGAAGTGTTCCAGGTTCTGAGAATATAGTAGAGAACAAAAGAGATAAAGTCCCTATTATGATGGAGTTTGCAATCCTAGAGGAGGGGAGAGAAAATGGATAATAAACAAATAAACAAATGAATGAATGGGGGAAAAAAAGGATGAATGAATAAGTAGTGGTGAGCACTATAAAGGTGATAACATGACAATTTGACATGTTGCTTGTCACAGATGTGTGTGCAGATTACAAGTGCATTGTTTTATTTACAATAATGGCATAAAATTTAGCATGGGTTGTGTCACTTTAAAGGTTAGAGAAAAGAAAAGATTAACTGAATAAATCACTTGCCCATTATCAACACAGCTACTGTGGAGCAGAAATGTGGATTCAATTCATTGCAACTAACTCTAGCTTCAAGTGTTTCCCTTCTCAGAGACCATGATCTTAGGGGGCTCAGCTGTTCACTCATTTTACCATGATTCTCAAAAATGACCTTTAGAAAGTCAAGATACAAGGGATAAAAGTATGGTTGGGAGTTTCTGGACTAAAACTTAACACTCAAAAGGGATTGAAGAGCAAGAAGGGTGTAGCCAGCTAAACGAAGACTGAGGTAAAATAGGAACTACATCTTAAGAGGAGGGGAAAGAGTATTCTCTAGAATAGATATAGGGGAGATGTTCCATCGCTTCTCAACCAATTTTAAAGCATTGCCTCACACACATGTGAAAGTGGGAGCTTTGGTGAGAGGCTGAAGGTACATGTAACATTAAGAAATTAGTGGAAGCCTGATTTCAGGCCTCCTTCTCGATTAGGCCAACCCAGATGATGCAAACAGAATTGGAGGTCATGCCCAGAAATAAATGTTACACATTCTCCTTGCATTCTGTGTGTGTGTGTGTGTGTATGTTTCCTTCCGGGGTGTGTGTTTCCTTCTGGGGTAAGGAGGGATAGGACTCCAAAGCGGGAAGTGAAATCTCATCAAGGTGCTCCAAGAAACTATCAAAAAGGGCTAGTACAAACAGAGTCCTAGAAATGCTCTCCAGACCACCTGGAGAAACTGGGCTACCTAGGCCCTTGCTTTTGCAACACTCTCACCACCTTGGGGGTGCCTCCACACATTTCTTGGGTCCCTTTGCTCTCTAGAGTGAGCCAATTAGAGTGGGATTCCCAGGCTTTGTGTAGAGATGAATGACTCCCTTTCCCTGAGGCCCCTACTTCCATAAAAGGGCAGAGAGAGGGTGATAATATGCAAATATTGACATGTGCCCCTTCTCTATAAACCAATAGAACGTCACACTGGTGAAAACCACCTGGAGATAATCTAGAGGAAGCTGTGAGATCAATGGTTAACCCTAACCTGTTGACTGTGGTCCCAGCTGTGACAGTGGTCTCCCAACTTCCCCTATCCAGTTGGAAGCTCTTGCTGGGTAGTCATGACTACAAAGACTGTATTATATTAATTCGTCCCTGATCATAACAGTGAGTTTTGCCTCCTGATTCAGAGCTCTTTTTCCCCTTCAGACAGCAAAGCCATTATTTAAACAGCCACCTTGAAAAGTACAGTACTTTCTCTAGTATTTCTGAAAGAAGGGAGTTCTTGAATTTCTTCATGTTAGCATATTCTTTATCCATTCTCATGAAAAACCCAAGGGATATAGATAGCTTTAAAATAATTCCCCCACAAGGTCTTTGTAGGTATTCAAATCCTTTCAAATCTGAAACCACCCTGAAAAAGCATGCAGAGAAAAATGGACTAGATGGCTCACTGAAATAAGCCTTTTCCATCTCTACAAGCAAAGATTTTTATGAGAACAATGAAAATGCTGCAGAGCTGTGATTTTTAAAAAATAATAAAATAAAATGGGATGTTGAATCCATCAGGCTAGCTTTAGTTAACTTAAAAGAAACTCAGAGAGGGATAAAACAAGGACACAAACGATCAGATTGAAGGGCTCCCAAATAAAACATTAGTGCTCAATGATGGGGTCATGAGATTTTTTTTTAAATTTAAATTTTTTGAGCATTCTGACACTTGGCAGAAATATGAAATATACAAATATTGCATATTTCTGAGTGAAATCTTGAAATTCAAAGAAGAATGAGGTAGAAATTGGCATTCTGGGAAGTTAGACGAATGATCTAGATTGACAAACTTGATTTAGATTAAACTTTTAAAAATTAAATTTTAAATAGACATCCTAAACTATTCAAGAGGTACAATAAAAGTCAACCATCTCAGCCACCCTGTCCTCCGTCCTGGCATTTGACCTCTCCTTTAAAATATAAAAGGCTAATTTATACTCTAGGCGAGGACTAACCCATTCTCTTTAATCAAGTATATACTTACTCCGGATCAACAATGAAAACACTCAGTAATCAAAACACCTTCTGGAAACACAAGTCCCACATCAGATTCATTCTGGAAGCTATAGGCAGCCAAGGAGTCCAGCCATGTGGACATTTTAATGGATTGCAGCCATGACCTTGAAACCAACCCTAGGAATCTGGACTGCATGCAATCATGATAGAAAATAAAACCCTTCATCTTAAAGACTGTAGAAAGCTGAACTAAGTGGAGGCTGATGACCGAAAAGGCCCCCTGTGCTGAAATGCAGGGTAAGTGGAACAGCAGTCACCAGCTAAAGAAGCACAAAAAGAAATCACGTTTTCAGAAAAGAGAAGATAATTGCTTTTATGTTTCTAGTCACGCTACTGATCTACAACATCACAGAGATGTCTTAAGTCTGTTCAAGTCACTGTAACAAAATACTACAGAGTAGCTTATCAATACACATTGTATGGTTCTGGGGACTGGGAAATCCAGGAAGATGGTTCCAACATGGTCTGCTCTTCTATGCTGCAGAATTCTCATGATGCTCTCACATGACAGGAGGGGGCTAGAGACCTCTCCACATCCTCTTTAATAAGGTTCTAATCCCTTATTTATGAGGGTTCCACCCTTAGACTTCAGTACCCCTCAAAGGCCCCAGCTACTCAGACCATCAGCTTTGGAGGTTAGGCTTCCCACATACAAACTTGGGGGCAATGTAAACCTTCAGACCACAGCGGGAGAAACAGCTGTGAAAGGAAGAAAGTAGGGAAGGTTTCACGTCTGTCACACTTTGGGGTGTGTGTGTTCAGTCTGACTCTTAACAACCCCACAGGCTGTAGCCCGCCAGACTCCTCTGTCAGCGGGATTCTCCAGGCAAAAGGACTGGAGAGAGTTGCCATGCCCTCCTCCACAGGATCTTCCCGACCCAGGGCTATCAAACCCACATCTGTTGCGTCTCCTGCATTAACAGGCAGATTCTGTACCACTGCACCGCCACTCTTTGGGGGTACTTCAGCGTGCAAAAGGGGATCTCACGTACTCAACTCTTAGTGAGGGCTGCACCTGAATTCAACAGTGTTAAGTAGTTGGATGGACTGCATTGTGGATCAGGAGGACTTGGGTTACATCTTTATATTTTCCAGTAGCCATGTAGCCATAAGCGAATTAATTGTATATATCTGATATTAGTCTCCTTATGTGTACAATCATGGTAAATATCATCTCAGGGCAACATTAAAGCATCTGTGATACAAACTGCAATTTTCCTTAGTTGTAGAAGACTTAATTAGTCATACAGTTGGTGCTAGTGGTAAAGAATCCATCTGCCAATGCAGGAGACATAAAAGACACAGGTTTGATCCCTGGGTTGGGAAGATCCCCTGGAGGAGGGCATGGCAACCCACTCCAGTATTTTTGCCTGGAGGATTCCATGGACAGAGGAGCCTGGAGGGCTATAGCCCACAGGGTTGCAAAGAGTCAGACATGACTGAAGTGACTTAGCACACACACACACACATGGCCAGGGGAAAGACTTTTATTTTCCTTCCTGTGATAAAATTCTGTCCCCTAGTGTATAAATAGGATGTCATGTGAGAGCTTTCCTTACAACACACCAGTATACACTGTTATTTTCATACCCACTCCTTCTTCCATTCTGCGGCTTTAGCGTAAGATTTGAGTGCATTGAGTTTGTTAATTTGGATTCTCATGGCATTAAAAAAGGTCAACTTCTTTGTTACCTGAAGCTGAAAGAGTTTAAGCAGAATGCCTTAAAGAAATACTCTGAACAGAAGACAAACTTGTGGCCCTGAGATTTAAGAATTTTCCATTAAGAATACAACAGAATCCATCTAAATTATAGAGATCAGATTAAAGGAACTGCCTTACCAATAATGGACCCCATAAGGTGTAAGATGTAACGGTCATTGACACTGTTCACCTTAGGTGTACGTAGCAGGCTTCTACCTCTCCATTCCTTGTGAAGGTTGGGTGGTGGCCTGGTCACTTTGGCCAGTGAAATGTTGAGTGGAATGCACATTTTTCTGACATAATCATTAAAGCCAGTTCAGAATCATTAAAGTTCAGAATATTTCCTTCCTTCTTTAACGACCCTGGCAGCATGCGTCAAAAAGCAACTCTGCCAGCCTAGGTCCCTGAGTGACTACTAAGATGAGTTTCCTGCCAAACCTTCACTTTTCTAAGCTTCTGAGATTTTCGGATTGTTTTATGCTAATTGATACAGATATCTGCAGGAGCCATTACATGAAGTTCCTGGGGAAAGGGTGAAGCTCAAATACTAATAAATCTAAGATCAGAGTAATTCAGTTTAAAAACTATGTACAGGGATGTTCTGGTTATGGTTAACATAAAACAAACTGGAAGCCTACTAATTGCTTTTTTAAAGGAAACTGCAGGTGTGGCCTTATAAAAATCTATAATGTTCCATTCCCAGCGCCATCGCTAGGCCCTCTAACCTGCACTGGCAAGAACTGGGATTTGAATTGGTGTAGATCTAAGAAACCAAATGTCTAATGCCCACCCTACTTAGAGTCAGGGAGGATGATGTATAATGAAGGATCCCAAAAAAACAGGGCCTGCTAGAAAGTAGGAGGGGAGTCTTCTAGACAGGCTTATAAATCAACTTCCAGAGAAGTGAACACTGTTACTGTGGCCTAATGACCTGGTGACAGCTATGTATAACCTTTTATCCTCTTTTCTAAATGGAACTTGAGTTTGTAATTTTATCCTACTTCCGCCATGGGAATGGTGAGTGTGGGAGGCAAATCCACCTGTTAGTTTCCGGAGCAATAAGAGCCACATCTAAACAATCTCAAAGGGATTATACATTAGAGACCTCAGACTTTGAGATGTGAGTGGTATGATTAAGGTGTGGGCTTCCCAAGTGGCCCAGGGGTAAAGAATCTGCCGGCCAATGCAGGAGACGCAAGAGTCTTGGGTTTCACCCCTGGGTTGAGAAGATCCCCTAGAGTAGGAAATGGCAACCCACTCCAGTGTTCTTGTCTGGAAAATGTGATGGCAGGCCACAGCCCATGGGGTCACAAAGAGTCGGACCCAACTGAGTGCACACCCACACATGAATAAGGTGTAGGTTTCTTTCGGGAAGGTGATGAGCAGCTCCATGAGTAGGAAGAAGGGCTTGTCTCACTATTTAGGGGGCCAATGGGATGGACTGTGTAAAAGACTCCAACTGGTCCCACAATATCTGTTTTCTTCTGTTGTATTACAAACTTCTCACTAAGATTATTTATATGAATATATGTGTGAGTGTGTGTGTGTGTTTATGTATAGAACAGGGACTTAGAATGGAGACTTAGAACAGAGAATCTAGAATGAAGACTTAAAGAGCCGAGACTTAAAGACTACTGAATAATATACTTTAGCTTCCCTTACAGCTATGAAAAGATTCCAGACAATGGAACATAGGTGAAATTTTCATGCATTAAGATCTGAGAACAATCATTAAAAAGCAGATGTCACTATGCCATGCATTCCCAATTTCTTTATTCCTTTCTTTTACCAGTGTGCTTGGATATGGATAACATGATCTTGAACCATGAACTAATTCCTAGGGATGATACAGTGATAACTTTGGGAGACTGGTTTCTGAATAGTATGGAACAGAGTCATCATACTGGCCATGGACCATTTACTTCTAGTATTTGTAAATGTGAGCAAAAAGTCAGCTTCTCTTATTTAAGCTGATACTCTTCAGGATTTTCTGTCAGTTAAACCTTCCATTTAATGGCATTATGACTATAGAAGTCACTGCTATAGAAGTTGTTCAATGTATGTGTTGATTATATAAAGAAGGAAGCAAAGTGTAGTGACTTGTATGTCTCAGACTCACCTTCTCTATAAGTGAAAATCTCTAACATGAGTATTCAGATTTCTACCAAATTCTGAATCCTCATTTGCTTGAATAACACTCTTCTACTCCCCTTACACACAAATGCCTCAGTGTCTATCCAACAGGAATTCAAGAAGGCCTAGGGTTTGGAAAACATCCTATTAGCTCAGGACCAAGTCTACTATTGTTCTTTTCATCTAATCTCATCCATTAAGAGGTCTAGTAAGTATTACTCTGAGTCCTACTGAAGATACCTAATACACAGAAGAACTATATGGAAAAAGGTCTAAATGATGCAGATCACTCACCTAGAGCCAGACATCCTGGAGTGTGAAGTCAAGTGGGCCTTAGGAAGCATCACTAGGAATAAAGCTAGTGGAGCTTTATCTGGACAAGCTGAGCTATTTCAAATCCTAAAAGATGATGCTGTCAAAGTGCTGTACTCAAAATGACAGCAAATTTGTAAAACTCAGCAGTGGCCACAGGACTAGGAAAGGTTGGTTTTCATTCTGATCCCAAAGAAAGGCAATGCCAAAGAATGTTCAAACTACCACACAATTGCACTCATTTCACATGTTAGCAAGGTAATACTCAAAATGCTTCAAGCTAGGCTTCAACAGTATGTTGTAAGTAGGTAAACCAGAACTTCTAGATGTACAAGTTGGATTTAGATAAGGCAGAAGAACCAGAAATCAAATTGTCAACATCTGCTGCATCATAGAAAAAACAAGGGAATTCTAGAGAAACGTCTAATTCTGCTTCATTGACTACGCTAAAGGCTTTGACTGTGTGGATCACAACAAACTATGGAAAATTCTTAAAGAGATAGGAATACTAGACCACCTTACCTGCTTCCTGAGAAGCTTCTTTGCAGGTCAAGAAGCAACAGTTAGAACAGAACATGGAACAATGAATTGGTTCAAAATTGAGAAAGGAGTATATCAAGGCTGCATATTGTCACCCTCTCTATTTAACTTCTATGCAGAGTATATCATGTGAAATGCCAGGCTGGATGAAGCTCACACTGGGATCAAGATTGCCAGGAGAAATATCAACAACCACAGATATGCAGATGACACCACTCTAATGGCAGAAAGCGAAGAGGAACTAAAGAGACTCTTGATGAAGGTAAAAGAGAAGAGTGAAAAAGCTGGCCTAAAACTCAACATTCAAAAAAATGAAGATCATGGCATCTTCCCATCACTTCATGGCAAATAGATGGGGAAACAGTGGAAACAGTGAGAAACTTATTTTTCATGGGCTGCAAAATCACTGTGGACATTGACTGTGACCATGAAATTAAAAGACACTTGCTCCTTGGAAGAAAAGCTATGACCAATCTAGACAGCATATTAAAAAGGAGAGACATCACTTTGCCAACCGAAGTTCATAAAGTTATATAGTCATATATGGATGTGAGAGTTGGACCATAAAGAAGGTTGAGCACTGAAGAATTGATTCTTTCAAATTATGGTGTTAGAGAAGACTCTTGAGTGTCCCTTGGACAACAGGAGATCAAACCAATCAATCCTAAAAGAAATCAGTCCTGACTATTCACTGGAAGGACTGATGCTGAAGCTGAAGTTCCAACACTTGGGCCACATAATTCAAAGAACCCCTTCATTGCAAAAGGCCCTGATACTGGGAAAGATTGAGGGCAGAGTAGAAAGGGGTGACAGAGGATGAGATGGTTGGATGGCATCATCGACTCAATGGACAGGAGTTTGAGCAAACTCCAGGAGATAGTGAAGAACAGGAACGTGCAGCAGTCCATAGGGTTGCAAAGCATAGGACAAGACTGAGCAACAAAACAGCAACAAAAACTAGCTCTCTACTTCTTATTTACCCTCTATCTCATGGTAGCTCAGAAATCATCTGTTTGTGGTATGCTGCAGTATTTAAGACTGACTGGTATCAAACAGATATTCTGCTGGGCTAGCTACACAGGTCAAAAACACATTACTCAAGACTATGCAGTAAGTGTAAAAACTATTGCAATATGGAATCCCTAGGGGCTCAGGGGTAAAGAATCCACCTGCCGATGCAGGAGACACGGGTTCAATCCCTGGTCCAAGTCTTTGAGAAAGACACTCCATAGTTGTTAATACTAGCGTGAGACTGAGGGAAGAATTCTCTCTCCAAGGGGCATAGGAAAAAAAAATGACAGTTTTCTAAAAGTAAATGCTCCAAGGAACGGTTTGTCAGGGACACCAAGTCAGGAAGAAACTGGCCTGAGCTAAATGGAATGTAAAGTCCCTTCAGTCACTAGATTTGTTAAAAGAGTCCATATAACTACTTCCACTAAACCTGGTGATGTAATTAGCCAAGAGTAAATGAGTTTTTTGGGCTTCAAAATCACAGCAGATGGTGACTGCAGCCATGAAATTAAAATATGCTTGCTCCTTGGAAGAAAAGCTATGACCAAGCTAGATAGCATATTAAAAAGCAGAGACATTACTCTTCCCACAAAGGTCTGTCTAGTCAAAGGTATGGTTTTTCCAGCAGTCATGTATGGAAATGAGAGTTGGACTATAAAGAAAGCTGAGCACCAAAGAATTGATGCTTTTGAACTGTGTGTTGGAGAAGACTCTTGAGAGTCCTTGGACTGCAAGGAGATCCAACCAGTCCATCCTAAAGGAAATCAGTCCTGAATATTCATTGGAAGTGAATTCATCATTCACTGATGCTGAAACTGACACTCCAATACTTTGGCCACCTGATGGGAAGAACTGACTCATTGGAAAAGACTCTGATGCTGGGAAAGATTGAAGGCAAGAGAAGAAGGGGACGACAGAGGATGAGATGGTTGGATGGCATCACTGACTCAATGGACATGAGAGTTTGAGTAAACTCTGGGAGTTGATGATGGACAGGGAGGCCTGGAGTGCTGCAGTCCATGGGGTTGCAAAGAGTCGGACATGACGGAACATCTGAATGGAACTGAACATGAGTTTAGCGAACATAAGTGGTCACAGAGAGTAGGAACAAGAGCTGCACATTGCATAGGAGTTACTTCTGACCCCTCAGTTCCCTTTGGGGGTGGGGGAAAGGCAGTGGCACAGTTGATGGTGACACTGTCCCTGAACATTAAGATTTTATCAAATCTAAGAAGAGGAACTTTGTGCTAGAGGATCAGACCTTTTTAAAAGTAGCAGCTACATTATTATTTGGGAAGAGTTTATACAGGCAACTCGTGCTTCAGTGTGTGTGTGCATGCACAGCGGCTTCAGTCCTGTCTGGCTATTTTGTGACCCAATGGAGAGGAACCTACCAGGCTCCTCTCTTCATGGGATTTTCCAGGCAGGAATACTGGAGTGGGTTGCCATGCCTTCCTCCAGGGAATCTTCCTGACCCAGGGATCAAACCCACATCTCCTGCATTAAAGGCAGAATCCTAGCTGTGGAGCTATGGAGGAAGCCCCACGTGCTTCAGAAAGGGATAGTTATAGACATCTAGACACATCAGGCTGCTAAGCATAATCCAGCATCCACGTTACGCATACACTCACCCCAGGAAGGAATGAGCACTGCCAGGGCCCGGCCATCTCAGATCGCACTGCAGACTCTAGTTTTCAACCCCACTGTAAAGTCCTTTCCAAACATGCCCTCACATCTTACCTGCCTGTTCTTTTAACACCTCAGCAACATAAATAATTCTCCTTTTAACTCTTATGTGCATGTGTGCTAAGTCGCTTCAGTTGTGTCTGACTCTTTGCGACATTGTGGACTGCAGCCCATGCAGGCTCCTCTGTTCATGGGATTCTCCAGACAAAAATACTGGAGTGGGTTGCCATGCCCTCCTGCAGGGGATCTTCCTGACCCAGGGATCAAATCCGAATCTGTTACGTCTCATGCCTTAGGAGGAATGTTCTTTACCACTAGCACCACCAAGAACAATTCAAATCTCTCAATACCATGTCAGCCATGTAAACAAATACTTGGAGAAGGAAAGAGAACTCTCTCCTTTGCTTCAGGGCTGTAAATACAATCCAGTTAAACTGGTCACTAAAATATGCTAAAGAATATCAGAGTAGCTGTGGCTTATATACCAGCATTCACGGACTTTGCCTTTGTGGCAAATCAGTTTTTTGCTGTTTTAGTTTGACCTCTATTCCAGGACCTGGGTTCAGTTCAGGTCAGGTCCATGAAACCTCTTGCAAGCCCCTTGGATGAAAAGCCAGCCAAGACATTTTTCATGGAGAGAGGCAGAGACACAAGAAGACAATCCAAACTTACGGCCATATTCCAAGCCTCAATTCAACTCCTATTTTCTAATATCCCACCAAAATAAGTTACACAGCCAAGGCCAGCATTCGGGGTTAACGTACCCTTTCCATAGAGGTCAGAGAAAAAAAATGGATATTTCTCGGCAATAATCCAATTTATAATAGAAACCAAGGACCCCATTGTTTCTGAATTTTCTTCAAAGAGATAAATTGAGGTCCAGTTAAAGCTTTTCTGTGGCCCCTCAAGTTGTAGATACTGAGTCCCTGCATTTCCTCCTTTGTCCTACCTAACATGAAGAAGTCACTTAATCGTAGGGAAAATGAGACCCCTAAGAGTTTAGGGATTTTCTTAATATGAGTGTGAAAACCTCAACCATAAATTCCTTCTTTCCAGGGACCAAAGGGCAGGCCAAGAGGCACTGTTTATGCTTTCCATGACTGAGAGCTGGCTGATATGGAGAAATAACTCTGATGATCACACAGGAAGAATTAACCACCCACCACTCTTGAGCACTGGCCAATAGTCTGGATTAGATTAACATTCTCTATTGCTACTGCTTAGGTTTTTCTCACAAATGCTAATGAAGCAATTTCAGAAGGCTGGAAGGTGATTGTTGGCACAGTGTAGGCAAACCTTATTTAGGGACCTGGTAAACAGAAACTAGATTCAGATTTACAGATTCAATACTTGATAAATTGAAAGCAAAGTACTTGGCTACTGGTTCTCTTTGGCCCACTTTAAGCAACCCTCTCCTGTCACCTTATTTATTTACTGTGAGAATTCCAGCAAATGTGATTTCTCTTCTGTTCATTTACTCATGCTCTTTGAATTGATGTCTCAGCTGTGTTTCTGTGCCTACTCTTTCCTTTAGCTCAAATCAAACTGCTTATTCCTTAAAAGCCAGAAGCTTCCACAGAGAACTAAGCAACCATTTCTAAGCATCTAGAGAATTGTGTTTTTGTGCTATAAAATTCAAGGAAGGGTGTTTAATAGGAACTGAAAGACTTTCAACTAAAAAAAATCCTGTTCAGTTAGAACTTATGTTTACTTTTGGACCAGAAGCAATAACACGAGCCAAACTCACTCTAATTACAGTGAAGTCTTTAGTTATGAGAACCCAAATTACGCAAAACTTGGTTAATTGGAATTTAAGTAAAACATATATCATGCAATATCTGTAAGTGGCAAGATCAGAAGCTTGTACTTTTCTTTAATCCAGTGGGAGCCTTAAGGTTAGTTCAGTTCAGTCACTCAGTCATGTCCAACGCTTTGCGACCCCATGAACTGCAGCACATCAGGCCTCCCTGTCCATCACCAACTCCCAGAGTCCACCCAAATCCACGTCCATCAGGTCGGTAATGCCATCTAACCATCTCATCCTCTGTCACCCCCCTTCTCCTCCTGCCCCCAACCCCTCCCAGCATCAGGTCTTTTCAAATGAGTCAGCTGTTCGCATCAGGTGGCCAAAATATTAGAGTTCCAGCATCAACATCAGTCCTTCCAAAGAACACCCAGGACTGATCTCCTTTAGGGTGGACTGGTTGGATCTCCTTGAAGTCCAAGGGATTCTCAAGAGTCTTCTTCAACACCACAGTTCAAAAGCATCAATTCTTCGGCACTCAGCTTTCTGTATAGACCAGCTCTCGTATCCATACATGACTACTGGAAAAACCATGACCTTAACTAGACGGACTTTTGTTGGCAAAGTAATGTCTCTGGTTTTTAATCTGCTATCTAGGTTGGTCATAACTTTCCTTCCAAGGAGTAAGCGTCTTTTAATTTCATTGCTACAGTCACCATCTGCAGTGATTTTGGAGTCCCCCAAAATAAAGTCAGCCACAGTTCCCACTGTTTTCCCATCTACTTGCCATGAAGTGATGGGACCAGATGCCATGATCTTAGTTTTCTGAATGTTGAGCTTTAAGCCAACTTTTTCACTCTCTTCTTTCACTTTCATGAAGAGGCTCTTTGGTTCTCCTTCACTTTCTGCCATAAGGTTAAGGAAGATTAAAATCTTATCTTCCTGACTACAAACAAGAGCTTAAAAGATTCAGCTCTATACCAATGTTATTAACAGTTTATATATAGGTGCATTTCCAATAATATGTATTGGCAACATTTTCTTAGATATTCTGAAGTTGGATACTTTTCCAGTAATAATTTCTTCTAGTTACTGTGTATCCCACAAGTAACTTTTTTCAAAGAGTCACTGATGAGGAGTATACCTTTCATAATGTTAAAAGATATTTACTTCCTAACTGATTGATGGTCTTCACCATTTATTCCTACCACCAGTTCATTCAGGTTCTGTCAACTTCCCAATCAACATACAAATTTCAACATCAAATACGGCAGTCTTCCTTGAAAATTTTTATGCCACTTCAGTACAATATAGTCTACAACCCTTCCTCAGTCATTGTGAGTCAGATCTACTCATGAGATAATCAAATAACCGTCAAATGAATACTAAAGTAGTGTAACACATCAGATGTGAAATCAAATGAAGAAATGTACAACATGGTACAACATTAAAAACAATGGCTCCTATTCTCCTGGCTTATAGACTTGGAAAAATACATTATTATAGCTAGACTCTTTATTACTAAAATGGGAAATTATATATGCATATATATGCAGGACACCTGGGTTTGATCCCTGGGTTGGGAAGATCCCCTGGAGAAGGGAAAGGCTAACCACTCCAGTATTCTGGCCTAGAGAATTTCATGAACTGTACAGTCCATGGGGCCACAGAGTCTGACATGACTGAGTGACTTTTACACTGTATATGTGCATCCATGTATATCTGTCATATTTACTATTTCCAAATTAATAATTTATAGTGCCGAAGAATCAATGTTTTTGAAATGTAGTGTTGGAAAAGATACTTGAGAGTCCCTTGGACAGCAAGTTCAATCCAGTCAATCCTAAAGGAAATCAACCCTGACTATTCATTGGAATGACTGGTGCTGAAGCTCCAATACTTTGGCCACCTGATGTGAAGACCAACTCATTGGTAAAGACCCTGATGCTGGAAAAGATTGAAGGAAGGAGGAGAAGGGGCGACAAGAGGATGAGATGGTTGGATGGTGTCAATGACTCAACGGACATGAGTTTGAGCAAACTCTGGGACTTGGTGATGGACAGGGAAGCCTGGTGTGCTGCAGTCCATGGGGTAACAAAGAGTCAGACATGACTGAGCGACTGACCAGAACAGAACTTCAAAACTTATCTCCAGGGCAGTGGTAATCAACGAAGTGTGCTTTCATGAGCTCCTTCTGTTCTCCTAAACTGTGAAGGTAGAAAGGTTAAATGCCCCCTCCTCCCTTGTGTCCAGCCACTGCCCACAGACAAGTTTTATAAAGCCTTCAATCGGCTTCATACAGCTTCTAGATGTCTAGATTCTACACCCACAAGATACAACTCCTGCTCTGACTTCAAGAGTTGGGAAATGTTGCCAAGTACCTGCTCCACATACGTGAGTGTGAGTGAGTCAATTCCTTTGGAGCCAGTTGACCCACTGACAATGGAAACATAGGATAAATGTTTGTTTTCCAGGTGGGCAGTTTTGAAGTGCCTTTCCTCAGACTCTGCTAGTGTCAGATTTTGCAGGATATCCTATCACCCACGGCAACAATCAATTCAATCAAAAATCATCCTTGCATTGTCTTCCCTTTTTTCCCTGTTTCACTTTCTCACAGCTATTCCCCCAAGATGACTTCTCAAATGAACTCCCAGCACAGAAGCCTGTGTTTTGGGCTCTGCTCTCAGAAAACTAGCAGAGGCTGGAGGTAAACTTTTTGTAAGGAAGCCAAATGTTGAAGACAGACATAATGATATCCACAATGCACTTGTCCAGGCAGTACAACCATCCTTTAGGGTAGTTTTCAAAATTGAAATAAAACAAAAGTAGCATTTCTGCAGTCTCTTAGTTCAATTAGATTTTCATTATTTAAGACAATTTTGTAATAGATATTCTGTATCAATTTGGTAATATTTTATTTGGAATCAAAGCTTTCCTTCAGAGGGTAGACCTGTATATTATGCAGAATGCTAAGAGAATGTAACCCTGACATCCATTTACCCTTT
Source organism: Muntiacus reevesi (assembly GCF_963930625.1). Lineage (NCBI taxonomy): Eukaryota > Metazoa > Chordata > Mammalia > Artiodactyla > Cervidae > Muntiacus > Muntiacus reevesi. The sequence continues at coordinate 90,040,874 of NC_089255.1, read as the reverse complement.
TCTAACTGGACTCCATCCAGAAATCTGGAGATGTGCTTAGCTCCCAGACTACATTTATGTCTTCTATGCAGCTAAAGGGAGCTGTGTGGCAAGTTCTGGGCAATTCTGGTCAATGAGATGAAAGTGAAAGATTGTAGGACTTTCATGAGGTCTCTTGAAAGAGAAGGGAAGACAGACTTCTCAGACTTCTTTGCCTTCCCTCTTGATATTTGCCTGGAAAATTACTCTGGACATCTTGTCAACACAAGAAATTCAAATTATGAGGTAACTTTGAGAAAGGAAAGCAAGGTAAGAAATGCAGGAGGTAAGTTTGAAGAACTCTGGGTTCCTGATAACCATGGAATGACCTTGCTAACTCTGAACTGTCCGCCTTCAGATTACCACTTATATGAGGAAGGAGAAGCGGTCTGTCTTCTTAAGTAAGAAATATTTGGGGCTTAATCTTTCATATGTAGCCAAAAATAATCCTGCATATATAGAAATTACAGGTAAGTGTTCATTAAGGTTTTGGTTCTCACTAAGGGTAATATGAGCTGCCTCTTGAGAAACTTATATGCAGGTCAGGAAGCAACAGTTAAGGCTGGACATGGAACAACAGACTAGTTCCAATAGGAAAAGGAGTACGTCAAGGCTGTATATTGTCACCATGCTTATTTAAATTATAAGCAGAGTACATCAGTACATGAGAAATGCTGGGCTGGAAGAAGCACAAGCTGGAATCAAGATTGCTGGGAGAAATATCAATAACTTCAGGTATGCAGATGACACCACCCTTATGGAAGAAAATGAAGAGGAACTAAGAAGCCTCTTGATGAAAGTGAAAGAGGAGAGTGAAAAAGTTGGCTTGAAGCTCAACATTCAGAGAACTAAGATCATGCCATCTGGTCCCTTCACTTCATGGCAAATAGATGGGGAAACAGTGGAAACAGTGTCAGACTTTATTTTGGGGGACTCCAAAAGCACTGCAGATGGTGATTGCAGCCATGAAATTAAAACACGATTACTCCTTGGAAGGAAAGTTATGACAAACCTAGACAGCATATTAAAAAACAGAGACATTACTTTGCCAACAAAGGTCCATCTAGTCAAGGCTACGGTTTTTCCAGTGGTCATGTATGGATGTGAGAGTTGGATTATAAAGAAAGCTGAGCACTGAAGAATTGATGCATTTAAACTGTGGTGTTGGAGAAGACTCTTGAGAGTCCCTTGGGCTGCAAGGAGATCCAACCAGTCCATCCTAAAGGAGATCAGTCCTGGGTGTTCATTGGAAGGACTGATGTTGAAGGTGAAACCCCAATACTTTGGCCACCTGATGCGAACAGTTGACTCATTTGAAAAGACCCTGATGCTGGGAAAGATTGGGGGCAGGAGGAGAAGGGGATGGCAGAGGATGAGATGGTTGGATGGCATCACTGACTCAATAGACGTGGGTTTGGGTGAACTCCAGGAGTTGGTGATGGACAGGGAGGCCTGGCGTGCTGTGGTTCATGGGGTCGCAAAGAGTGAGACATGACTGAGCGACTGAACTGAAATGAACTGAAGGGTAATATTGTCCCAAGGAATACTTGGAAGCCTCTGGACACTTTTGGTTGGTACAGCTTTATTATTGCTACTGACACTAGCAGGTAGAGGCTACTGATGCTTTCTGTAATGCACATAACCCTCCTCAAAACAGAATTATCTGACCTAAAATGTCATTAGTGCCAAAGTTGAGAAATTCTGAATGAATTAATTTACCTCCCCCTCTCAATACAGACTGACTAGTCCATAAAAGAAGCTGCTCAAGTAGTCCTGGATTATATCCATTTTGTTCCTCTTTTGAGCCTGATTTGGAGTGAAAAAAGTAACATCATGTAGCAGGATTTAAGATTTCCAATACTGTATTTCCTGCCTTTTTATTTTTAACTATAGAAAGATCTCAGTGACAGAGCAAAGTGAGAATTTGATTTTAGGGCAACTGGATGAAATACCAGATATAACCCAATTCCACCCACCTCATTGTTTTCTTTCTATAGCTGAAGACATTTGCCACCGTGGGAGGTGATATAACACATATTCAATTATTCTCCCTGCACCTCATTTAGACTCAGATATTTTCTGTTCACTTTTCTTATTAAAAAGAAATAAGATATGTTCATCATAGAACATTTAGAAATCTTTATTATTGAGCAAAGGGAAGAAAATTACAGCCATTCATTATCCCAACAGACACAGAAAAACTATTAACTCTGCAATGTATAGGCTTCTGATCTTTTCTATGCACATATATTAGTACATTAATGAGACCATATCAAACTATTCTTTATAACTAACCCCTTTCTCCTGACTCAAATGTATCATGCTTTTATATCTATAATTATCCATCTATCTTTCAAGAGCCCAGAGCTCACCCTCCATCTTTTCAAAGGACAAAATGACTTGTCACATTTTTAAACATGAAAGTTACACACAGATTCACTGTGTTTCAAGGATGTCTCCCTAAAACTATGAGGAGTTTTCCTTGCACATTAGCAAGTGAGGCCATTGTTCCTATAATGCTCATAGCATCTCCTATGGCCTTGGAAATTACACAATCTATCCATTTATTTTCCTCAAATGCACACTCATATAAGAACCATGAGCAGACTATCTTTTTAGGTAAATATAAGACATAATTTTTTTCCAATACCTTTCTCAATGAAGCCTATGAGAAGACATAACTTAAAATATAAAAGCAAAGCACTAACTAGCAAAATAACCTCCTAATTTACTACTAATTTAAGGAGTACATTGAAAGCTGTTAACAGAGATAGTTTAGGAGAAGAGATGTCAAGCCTAGAGAAACAGGAAGCTAGGGGTAGAATTGGCACTCAATGCTCTGAAATGCCTTTCAAAGAAGAGAAAACCATATGCCTGGAAATCTGTAATTTTGTGAACATAAGTTCCAAAATATTTTGCATGAACTCACGAGGGGAGGATCATTACAGTAAGAAACTGGGCAGTGGCCATTCCGGTTCACACTGGGCAGTGTGAGCAAAGTCAGTGAGCAGCTCAGGTTTGCCTTCACTGGACTGCAGTCACGGCCACACCTGTGTGTTCAGACACTAAGCAGAGAGGATTTGGGTAGGATCCCTGAGCTTATCTGAATGTGTCTAGTGAAGAAAGAACTGAGCTTACTCAAGCTTTAGTCTAGCCTACTAGCAAAGACTTAAAAGTCAATATTGAACCCTTTTTTTCCCCCTATTTTGAAAGATATTAGCATCTATTTCCCAAAATGTCTGTGACTGGTCCAGAGTTTATTCATATGGAACAAGCACTGACTCTTGAATTATGGTTTCACTTTCTGATGTGAACGAGAATACAGACTTCTCAGAAATACGGTCTCTTAATCACCAGAATAGTGCTCTAGGCCACTAACCCTGAATGCAAAGGTATGAGTTAATACATAAAAGTAACAGTGTGAGGCTTACTAAGGGTGGCTCATTGAACAAAGCCAACTTGCATTTAGATATTGGGGGAAAGTTGTGCTTCCTGAGAAAGCTGTGCGTCACCTCTAACATAATTTGTCTCTAACATATTTTTTCAATGTCATCTGATTTTGCAGGAGCTATTTTCTATCTCTTAGTTGTAGATAACTGGTATCACTGGAAAGTTACTGAGTATGAATCCAGAGTAGTGGAAAAACAACTTTTCCCTGCTCCCATTGAAAAGATGGTTTTGACACTTGAGTTGAAACTGGTTAACTTAGCAGGCCTGAGGTGCCCAAATCCTTCATGTTCCAAAGACTGGCTCTTGGTCAGTTCCAGGGAGTTAAACTCTGCGCCCTTAGAACATTCTTTCTGATAAAAATGTTTTGTGTACTTTTTTTTAATGCTTTGGGCCATTCTGTACTAGGTAAGTTTATCCTAATGATGCGATTTATGGTGAAAGCCTTTTTCTGTTGTTCTGGGTGGTGGGCTAGAGTCTGAGTAGCTGAGATCAGTTCCATGGACACTACATCTGTACATGACTGACCTCCCATAAAAAAATCCATGGATACCAACAGTCAGGTATGCTTCACATCACCCTGTTACTGGAAGAATAAACACATCCCTGTGGGACTTCACTGGGAGGAGCCACCTGGAAGTTGACGCCTGGTTTCTCCTGGACTTTTTCGTTTTATCTTTGCCAGATTTAAAACATGTCCTTTCACTGTAATAATCCAAAAGTATGGAGTAGGGTCCTGTGTGTCTTCTACCAAGTCACTGAGTATGAGGGAAATTTGGGGAGCTTCCCAGCCTACCTCTATTTGTATATTCTTTCCAATATTTCATATTTATATATCTGTTCTTAGAATTTTCTGTTGAACTGGTTTTATCATCATCTTGATCCCTTCATTAAATAAAATCTTTAACATGTGTTCATTTTAAATCTAAAAATTATGATATTACCTTTTTAAAAGATAAAGTATAGCAAAATTCCTTTAAACATCTACTCTAGAAGAGGCTTCTAATGAGTACAAAAAGAGCCCACCCTCTCACAACTTAAGCAACTAGTGTGTTAAGTCAAAGCATGTCTAGGACTAAATCCCTCTGTGTCCCACATAAGCACATATTCGCAAGTAAAAATAAACGGGAGTTAGACCACGTTTTCAGTAACTGAACTCTCCTATTAACCTCACAAAAGACTCTCAGAAAGCAGGCTCAGTAAGACTCTGGTGGAAGACTCGGCCTTTAGTAAGCCACAGTGACTAAGTTCTCCATGAAATAAATGGTCACAGGACCCAAAATTCACACTGATACTCCACTATCAAGTTTGCTAAATGCTTACACCTCATTCATGCAATTGACATGGGGAATATACACTCTTCCTAAGCAACCCCCCATGTTTGACACCTCTATTTCACTGATAAAAGTTATTTCTAATGCTCCTGATGCTAATAATAAACAACCTCTCTCACGTACATTCTCATACCAGGGCTAAGCTGCCACCTTCTAAGGTGTTGATTTCTGCATGGGGTGCTTCAAATAATACGCTGTTTAACCACCTCTGAAGTGTGGATTCCTGAATAAGATACTGTGAACATCAAGTCCCCAAGGGTGTAAATTAGAGTTGACTTGCATACACAAACACGTGTCATACTGTTAATACTAAAATAGTCTTAAAATAAATTTCACACAAATAAAATAGTAGTGTTAAGAACACAGACTCAGAACAATCTTTATCATCTTTCTTTTCATCTTCCTTTAGGCATACTTTATCTCTTAAATAATCACTAAGCAAAAATCATTTAGAGCATCTCCTACATATAAAAAGGATTTGTTAGGTAATTGAGTTGTTTGAAGCAGAAGCAGAAGATATTAAGAAGAGGTGGCAAGAATACACAGAAGAACTATACAAAAAAGATCTTCATGACCCAGATAATCATGATGGTGTGATCACTCACCTAGAGCTAGACATCCTGGAATGTGAAGTCAAGTGGGCTTTAGGAAGCATCACTACAAACAAAGCTAGTGGAGGTGATGGAAATTCAGTTGAGTTATTTCAAATACTAAAAAATGATGCTGTGAAAGAGCTGCAATCAGTATGCTAGCAAATTTGGAAAACTCAGCAGTAGCCAAAGGACTGGAAAAGGTCAGTTTTCATTCCAATCCCAAAGAAAGGCAATGGCAAAGAATGCTCAAACTACTGCACATTTGCACTCATCTCACACGCTGCTAAAGTAATGTTCAAAATTCTCCAAGCCAGGCTTCAACAATACGTGAACCTCTAGATGCTTAAGCTGGATTTAGGGAAAAAAAGCAGAAGAATCTGAGATCAAATTGCCAACATGCGTTGGATCATCAAAAAAGCAAGAGAGTTCCAGAAAAAGACCTACTTCTGCTTTATTGACTATGCCAAAGCCTTTGACTGTGTGGATCACAACAAACTATGGAAAATTCTTAAAGAGATGGGAATACCAGACTACCTGATCTGCCTCTTGAGAAATCTGTATGCAGATCAGGAAGCAACAGTTAGAACTGGACATGGAACAGACTGGTTCCAAATCAGAAAAGGAGTACATCAAGACTGTATATTTTCACCCTGCTTATTTAACTTCTATGCAGAGAACATCATGAGAAATGCTGGGCTGGATGAAGCACAAGCTGGAATCAAGATTGCTGGGAGAAATATCAATAACCTCAGATATGCAGATGACACCATCCTCATGGCAGAAAGCAAAAGAGGAACTAAAGAGCCTCTTGACGAAAGTGAAAGAGGAGAGTGAAAAAATAGGCTTAAAGCTCAACATTCAGAAAACTAAGATCATAGTATCTGATCCCATCATTTCATGGCAAATAGATGGGGAAACAATAGAAACAGTTAGAGACTTTATTTGGGGGGACTCCAAAATCACTGCAGATGGTGACTGCAGCCATGAAATTAAAAGCTGCTTACTCCTTGGAAGGAAAGTTCTGACTGACTTAGACAGCATATTAAAAAGCAGAGACAAGACTTTCCCAAAAAAGTCATCTAATCAAAGTTATGGTTTTTCCAGTGGTCATGTATAGATGTGAGAGTTGGAGTATAAAGAAAGCTGAGCATCAAAGAATTGTTTTTGAACTGTGTTGTTGGAGAAGACTCTTGAAAATCCCTTGGACTGCAAGGAGATCCAACCAATCCATCCTAAAGGAAATCAGTCCTGAATATTCATTGGAAAGACTGATGCTGAAGCTAAAACTCCAATACTTTGGCCACCTGATGAAAAGAACTGACTGACTGGGAAAGACCCTGATGCTGGGAAAGATTGAAGGTGGGAGCAGAAGAGGGCAACAGAGGATAAGATGGTTGGATGGCATCACCAACTCAATGGACATGAGTTTGAGGAAACTCCGGGAGTTGGTGATGGACAGGGAGGCCTGGCGGTTGCTGTCCATGGTTTCGCAAAGAGTTGGACATGACTGAGCGACTGAACTGAACTGATTCATCTACTTCAGTCTTCTTGCTGGGAAAATCCCGTGGAGAGTGGACCCTAAACAGCTACAGTCTATGGAGTAGCAGAGTTGGACACAACTGAGTGAGCAATTGATATATTTGCTGTGTTTCCAATACCTGAAACTTAATGCTACTTAATGCATAGTTGACTTAAATTTAGAATATTAAATTGATAATCTAAGTATACTTTTAGGAGAATTTTAGGTCCACCATATTACCTGCTATATACATATTATCTGCTATATATATTGGAGGATTTTTAAAGAAGTTTTAGATCTACAAAAAGTTACATAGTACAGAGAATTCCCATGTGGCCCACATCATTTCCCCTATTATTAACCTCTTACATTAACTTTGTACATTTGTCATAACCAATGACCCAATACCCAATACTAATACATTACTAGTAAAGCTCATAATTTATTCATATTTCACTAGTTTGAACCCAACATCTTTCTATGTGCCAGGATTCCACTCATGGACTAAATGTAGTCATGTCTCATTAAGCAACTCTAGATTGTGGGCATTTTTCAGGTTTTTCTTATTTTTTATGACAGTTTTGAGTAGTCCTGATCAGGTATTTGGTAAAGCGTCTCTCAATTGAGATTTATCGGATGTTTTTCTCATGATCAGACCAAGGGTGTGGGTTTGGGGAAAAAGACCACAAAGTCTATGGTCATTCTCATCACATCACACTATCAAAATAATTTGTCACCGCTAGTGTTAACCTTGGTCTCTTAGCTGAGAGTGTTGTCAAGTTTCTGCAACACAAAGCCAGTCTCTCCACAGGCACTTTTTCTCCACCACTCTGCCCACCCAGACCCCTTTTCCAAATGGTCCTCTTTGAAAGGAGGTTACTATGTGCAGCCCACATTTTAAAAAATGAGGAATTATGCTCCACCTCCATGATGGGGAAATAGCTAGATAAATCATGGAAATTTTTCTACATGGTAGGGTCTGTTCTCCCAACTTCCATTTGTATTTGATCATTTAGTTCAGCATGGAATCATGGATATTTATTTTATACCTTGGGTTATAATCCCGTGCTTCTTTATTTTGTTGCACAAATTGTTCTAGCTTTAAGCATTAAAAGCTCTTTCATTCAGATCCTGTGATCCTTTGAAGGCCATTGGCTGGTGCACACATGTGCATGTTTTAATAATCACGTCCTTACTTTGTGGCACTAGCAGTCTCCAGATTCATTTTGTATATGTCATGTCTGGACCTAGAATCAGCCATTACTTTAAGAAACCATGGTTTCTTTTGTCAGATATTGGTATTAGAAATGAAGATGAAGGTACTGACTATGTTTATTTCCACTGGGGCATAAGAGTTATTTTAATATTTAGAAATCTTTTGTTTCTTAATTTGAACAGCTGCTTAATAAAGTACTTAAAATTATATTAAATATGTTTAGTTTACAAATGCACCTCCAAATGTTTGAAAGAGTTTAACTAAGTTGTAAATAGGACTAAGCATTATTCAAACCTCTGTAAGTGATTGTAAACAGTAACTAGACTTAAATGTATTGATGAAATTTTTACACTAACATTAAAGCCCCAAAAGAAAGGCAGCTCTTCAGCTTTTAATTTTATAAAATTATCAATTTACAACCCCAAAATACTTCAAAACAGTCTTTTTGTGCAGGAAAAAAGCAAATTGAAAAGCACTTTAAAACACAGTTCACATAACTGAAAAACAGTTTATCTTAAATTTTTCTAAATTCACTGCATATTAATTTTAAAAAGACAAACACATTGACAGAGAAATGAGTACTGGCGAAGGACAGCACACTCACAGAATGATAAACCTGAACGAGTAACAAATACATGAAAAGATGTTGGCATTTATTAGCACAGTAGTTTTCTATGACTTTAAAAAGTTACTATGAACGTAGTGGCTTAAAGGAACACAAGTTTCTTACTTTAAAGTCCAGGAGAAGGAAGTCCAACATAGACCTCACTGGGTCAAGGTGGCTGCAGGTCCCCTCCCCTCTCACAGGCTCTCCTCACCTCTTCCAGCTTCTACAGGCCATGTGCTCCCTGGGCTGGGCTCCTCTCATCTTCAAAGCCAGGAGAGCAGGAACTGGACTTCCTGACATAGCCATCTCTCTACGTCTCCTGTGCCTCCCCCTCCTTTTAAGAAAGCTTAAATTGGATCCCCCTGGGTAATCCCAGCTAGTCTCCTCTTCTCAGTGTCAGCTGATAACTACAGTAATTTCATCTGCCACCCTCATTCCCCTCTGCTACACAACATATTCACAGGTTCTGGTGATTAGGGCATGGACCTCTGGGGAGGGAGTCCATTTTCTGCTCACTACAATTAGCAATCATAGGAATTACATTAAAACAAGAGGTGTTCTCAATCTGCCAAACGGAGTATAAATCAGTTCAGGCACATTGAATGGTCTTGCATTTGGAAACTCAATGATATTGCTAGATAAACTCAAGCAAAGGGTACAAGCTGTCTACTATCATATCCATTTTGTTGAAGAGCAAAAAGTTTTAAAACAAACTAATTTTCTAAAAAGAAAAGAATGGATAAACTGTGGTGTTTTATCATACCACAACATATCATATAATGATTGAAATGCATAGAACAGATCTATATATATATCTGTCAATATGGGCATGTCTCATTTATACCATAGTATAAACATAGTATACATATAGAGAATTACATGATTTATGTAACTGCTTAAATACACCACACATTTATCTGTATAATTTACTACATAATAGGTAGAGCCTTTTAAGAGAAAGAATACAAAGTTACAAGTGAAAATTGATAACTTAGAGACACAAATATTTATTTAGATAGAAACAAGAAATTAATTGCTAAAGCTACTTTTTTTCTGAGATCCACGTAGGCAATAGATCAGAAATGCTTTCAAATTACTGCTTGGCTTTCCTTTCTTCTCCAAAGCATTTACAGAGCCAAGTTTGATGACAGGAGGACTCTGGTACTTCATTTCATTGCCTTCAAGAAAAATCCATCTCAGTACTTATATGTGATGTGCAAGTACAAATGTGTGGATATCTACTGAAGCTATAACATTATCTTTCTTTAAAATAAATGAGTATTTTTCACTAAATAGTGGCTGAGTGAATAGGTAAACAAATACTAAAAATATTCAAACAGCCAAATCACACATTTTCCTCATTGCAGACTGGCAACTTAGCCTCAACAGTTTTACCCCCTATTCATTCTCTCTCCAACACAGCCATATCTCTTTACTGAAGCCTGAATCCTTGAATCCCTCTTTACTGATGCTGCTTCCTTCAGATCACCTGGATTATTTTCTAGCTTCCCAACGGATCTCTCTGCTTCAATTCCTGCTCCCAATTTATAATCTGGACAAAGCAGCCCCCAGATGCTCTTTCAGACTTTAGCTCATCTGGTATCACTTCTGCTGCCCCAGCTCCCCAATGCCATCACCTTTCAGTTAGGATCAATTCCACGTTTTTACAGTGACCATGTTGCTGTTCCAGTGTTCACACTTCAAGCTTTGTGGTACCTGTAGCCTCCTGCAGTCAGCTGTGTGGCTCATTGCTTCATTGACTGAGGCCTCACATAAAATGTCCATTATGAGAGAAGCATCTCCAGACCAAATTACTTTATTCAAAACAGCTCAGCACTGCCTCCACCCTTCAGCCTCCTTCTTTTTCTTTGTTTTTCTTATTATTCCTTATCACCACCTAATACATATTTTGTTGCTGATTATCTGTCTCTTCCACAAGAATATAAGCTACAGGAGAGCAGGAATTCCTTGTTTGCTGAAGTAGCCCCATACACATAAAGAGTTCTTTTATAAATATTGATTACATGTGAACATATTCAGTGAATAAATGAATAAAATCCAAGTTGATGTGTGTTAAGATTGTTAAAAGAGAAGGGCTCTGAGGAAAGAGAGACTTCCAAATATTTCATAAAAGGGCAAAGGGAAAGGAAAGCCAGCAGATACTGTGATTTGCTGGCAAGGGAGAGATGAGACGAAGACGACCTTGAGTAAAGGCAGCAAGACACACGTGGTACTTGGAAGCCAAATGAACAAAGGGAGTGTGTATGGCTTCGTTTCCCTGAGCTGTCAAGTTCGCATGAAGAACCAAACCTCAAAGTCTTTTCAGAGTTGTCTAAAACTAGGTTGTGCAGCATCTTAAATCCTAACATAAGATACATACTTATTTGATCATCAAAAGTTGATGTTGAGTCTCTTAAGAAGACAACCACAGAGTCACACTTCAGAAGCAATGACATACAGTTGTGTGAGAGGGACAGCGAAGCCATGAAACTCAGACTGACTTGGGAAGTTATTTGGAGCAAGAAGGCACTGGGTTTCAATTATCTATAACTTGAAGAAAGACTCAGCACTGAAGTATGTACAATGTCACGTTAACCTTGGCTGCAGGGGAAGGAAATGGCATCAAAACCTGAACTTTGAGGAACAAAGATTGGCAGGCCAGTGAGATGAGGAAAACATGTCATTGTTAATGTATTTACCATAATTTTTTCTAGTTTTTTGTTTTTGCTTTGTTTATTTTTGGCTGTGTGGCTTGTGCGATCTTAGTTACCGGACCAGGGATTGAACCCAGGCCCTTGGCAGTTAGAGCAGAGTCCTCACCACTGGACCAGGAGGGAATTCCCACCATGAATTTTGTGTGTGTGATCATTATATTGTAGAATATTAGTCAACTATTTAATACATGTAAAAGGTGCAAGTAAGCACTTTGAAGGCAGGACCCGTAGACATTACACTTTCTTTGACATTGTAATCACTGTAAATCCTAGCATGTTAATATACACCCAAGGTTTAGCCAGTTAATTTCCAATTAACCTTTTCAAGTGAATGACTGAATTAACACTTCTTTTTCCATTTATTTTTATTAGTTGGAGGCTAATTACTTTACAATATTGTAGTGGTTTTTGCCATACATTGACATGAATATGCCATGGATTTACATGTATTGAATGAAATGAGGAAGAGAGCTATTTCTCTCATTCAGATCTAGTTTGGAATGAAATACACCTATCCCAAGTAGCATGTGATAAATAATATAGGCTAAAATATGGAAAAGCACAGCAGCAAGCAGTTTTATTTCATTGTTTAAAAAAATAGAAATGGGGAAAAGGAAGGTTAATAGCATAATTTTTACTTAGTATGCCATGAAGCAACTAAAATAGCTTAACAATGATACAGGATATTGGAATAGAGGCTCAGTCCAAAAGGACTTGGGAACACTATAAAATTGCTAAGCTAGAAAAACAAAATTACATAAAGAGTGTTTAATGGTTTATTTCCTGAATATCCTTGTGTTTTAAGGGAATATTTCCTTCCACAGAAATCAATGTATTTGGTGCAATGGGTTTTACTTGAAATTGCAGACGTTTTACTTCTGGCAACTCAGGCCTCAACTGGCCTTGTGGTAGGTTTTGCTATCATTATAAAAGGAACTGGTTGTAAAAACAAGTTTTCATCTCAATGCAAGAATTTATTGCTCCAATAAAGGGAAAGGCCCCCAAGGTTCAAACTCCACTTGACTGAAGAAGGAGAAAGAAAGCTTAGGGATTTTTCTGTATCATAGGACTGAGGTCATTGTCTCAACTGTGGGCAGAGGTGGTGAATTGCTGAAGATATTAAAGGAAGTTCAGCCTAAGGGGAAAAATGGAGGCTGGACATTTAGGCTGTTGAAATAAAAATGAACCTCATTTGGGAAGGGGCAAGCAAGAAGTAATTGGAGTCTATTTTACTCTATAGGATCTTAGCTGGATGTTTCTACTACTCCAGTAAATCACTTCTTGAAACTGCCTCTTTGGGCAGTAGGTTAGTTTCCTGTTGCTGCTGAAACAAAGTACCATGTATTAGTAGCTTAGAACAACACAGATTTATTATCTTCCAGTCCTGGATGTGAGAAGTCCAATGTGGGCTTTAATCAGTGTTGGCCAGGGCGTGGCCCTTCCAAGACTCTGGGGGAGAATTCATTCCCTTGCCTTTTCTAGTTTCTAGAGGATTGTTCTTGGCTCATGCGCCTTCCTCCATCTTCAAAATACAACAATGGCAGTATTCTCTTCCCTCTATCAAAGGACTAAGAAACTGATTTCCCTGCCTCCTTCTTCCACATATAGATTCTTGTGATTACACTGGCCTAAACTAAATAATATTGAATAGTCTCCCCACCTTAAGATCCTGAACTTTAGTCATACCTGCAAGGTCCCTTTTGTCATGTAAGGTACAATATTCACAGGTCCCTTATTTAGAGTGAGGCTTCCCTAAAAGCTCAGTTGGTAAAGAATCTGCCTGCAATGCAGGAGACCCTGGTTCAATTTCTGGGTCAGGAAGATGCCGTGGAGAAGGGATAAGCTACCCACTCCAGTATTCTTGGGCTTCCCTTGTGGCTCAGCTAGTAAACAATCTGCCTGCAATGTGGGCGACCTGGGTTCGATCCCCGGGTTTTGGGAAGATCCCCTGGGGAAGGGAAAGGCTGCCCACTCCAGTGATCTGGCCTGGAGGATCCAGTCCACGGACTATGCAGTCCATGGAGTCCAAAAGTGTCGGACACGACTGAGCCACTTTCACTTTCACTTTCCTTTAGTTGGAGGGGCATCATTATGCCTATCAGAGATGTGACTTTTTAAAAAATTTTCTTTGAATGTGTATGTTCCACAGCAAACAGATTCATAAGGAGTTGAGCATTGTGGAACTTTCCAGTATGAAAAAACCATTTTAAAGTGTGTGACAGGGTGCTCAGGGCTGGTGCACTGGGATGACCCAGAGGGATGGGATGGGGAGGGAGGTGGGAGGGGGATTCAGGATGGGGGACACATGTATACCCGTGGCTGATTCATGTCAGTGTATGGCAAAAACCACCACAATATTGTAAAGTAATTAGCCTTCAATTAAAATAAATTTTAAAAATTAAAAAAAAAGTGTGTCTGTGTTCTTTCTGCTTTGTTTCTCATCAGCAGTAATAAAATGACCATTAGTATTTATGCAGTGATAATTTCATCTAGTCAAAGGGCAAGAGAGAAACCATTTTAGCTCTTTTATGGATTCCAAGGCTACTGAAAAGTCATCAAGACTAAGACCTTATTATATCTATAAATACAAAGATGCACAAGAAGAGATGTGTAGTGGAAAGGGTAACATTTTACCTGATCTTGTTTTTTCACTATCATCACTCCTCATGAAAAAAGTGTGGGGAGGATCTCAGAGAAGCAGAACTGCAGGAAGAAAGAGAAGACCACTCATATTGTTGAAAGGAGACAGAATACTGGTAAAATCACTGAAGCATCATTAACAAGAAGAGAAGCTTTGAGCACAATAATTAAACTTGGCAGGGTGCATAGTCTATAGCAGCATGTGTCCAATAGGAAATAGGGTAATAAGACTACAGATGGATGCTTAGTTGGGAGGGAGGAAGTAAGTAGGTGGTGTTGAAATAATGGAGGGGAATTTGTGAATGGATCACTTAAAATAGAATACCAAGTATGGTTCCAGGCCTTAGCAGGTGTTGAATTAATAGATGTGATAACCAATGATGAATGTCTTCTGATGAGTGAAATATCCAGACTCTTGACTTGCAGAGTGTATCTGAGCTCTCAGGTGAGAAACTGGATGTGTTAGTAAAAGGAACACCCGAGATGAGAGAAGATGGGGGTGTGAAGGAGGACAAACAGACCAAAGGGACCTTTTGTTAATCTGAGCCCTAAGAGAACAGAATCTGCAAAACAGAAACACAGTTTCAACGTGCAAATCAGATTTTTAATAATATCATAAAAAGAAATTAAAGCAGGCCAATTAATGCTTTGAAAGGCAACCTGAGAGTGATGGCTCAAATCTTCACACAGAGGGCTGTTTTTGAAGTGGTCTCAGTTAAAACACTCATTGTAGATTATTCGGCAGGGTCAGAGGGGGCTGAGAAAGTAGACCAAAAGCAGAATAAACAATGAGGCACAAAAGAACACTATCCGACATAAAACCAGAACAAACAAAAGATGTTTTGTTTTATTTAAAAGGCCCATGAGCAGCAAGGGAAAGTGGGATAACAGGAAAAGAAAGGAAAAAAAGTTCTTGTCCTCTATAGACTTGGAGGGGCTTGACCATGCTTTTGTCTGAGAAGCTCTGTTGGTGTCCTAATATCAGGGTGCTCAGTCTTCATTCCACAAAAGCCGAATGAGGAGAAGACACTTTTACACCAATTAGAACCTGGGAGCAGAAAGCAGCTGGAAGGGAAAAAGCCAGAGGCCTGGGTTCTGAACTGTCACGGTAGCTAACAATCTAGGTGTTTGCATTGCAAAGTTATGGGGTTTTGTTTTTTGTGTGTGTTTGGTTTGTTGGCTGGTTAAATTTTTAACGATGAAATAAGTATTTCTATGTATGTATATTAAACAAAAATTCAAATAAAAGTCTTTAAAACATTCCTTTCCACATATTTCCAAAACTTCCAATCTACCATCCTCCCCAAAAGTAAACACGGATAAGACTCTAGAGTATTTTGACATATACACACTACTATAAAATAGATAATTAAAAAGGCCCTACTGTATAGTACAGGGAACTCTATTCAATACTCCATAATGGCCTACATGGGGAAAAAATTAAAAAATAAAAGAGGGGATGGATATATGTATAACTGACTCATTTTTCTGCACAGGAGAAGCTAACACAATATTGTAAATCAGCTAAACTCCAATAAAAATGAAAGAAAAAGAAGAATGTGGGTGTTTCTTTTCAGAAATTGCTGCATACTTATGACTATGGAATATATGCAAATGCAGGCATACCTGGCCTTATTGAACTCTGCTTTATTCACTATGCTGACACTGTTTTCTCCACATTGAAGGTGTGTGGCAGCCCTGCACTGAGTCAAGTCTTCTGGCACAATTTTTCCAACAGCATTTGGTTGCTTCCTGTCTCTGCGTCACATTTTGGTATTTCATTATTATTATATTTGATATAGTGATCTGTGATCAGTGATCTTTGATGTTACTACTATGGTTCACTAAAGACTGAGATGATAATTGGCATTTTTTAGCAATAAAGTATTTTTTAATTAAGATTTATGCATGAATTTTTTTGGACATAATACTATTACACACTCAATAGGCTGTAATACAGTACAAACATAATTTTATATACCCTGGGAAAGCAGAAAATTCATGTGACTCACTGCATTGTGACATTAACTTTATGTCAGTGGTCTGGAACCAACTTGCAATGTCTCCAAAGTGTGTCCATACTTGGGATGATTTTTAATGAACCTATGCATAGTTCTACTTTCATTTTATTTGACACTATGTATTAAATACCCTTGCATATCTCTCTCTATCTTAAAACTTTGTATAGAATTCTGCAGTAACTTAAATCATTTAGCTATTTCTCTCTTGACAAACACAATTATTAAGATTTTTGTAGCATTTTGCCATTATACAAAGTGTGCTTGCTATTAATGTTCCTTTATATGTATATACACAGACATACACACTTCTTTTTCCTTTCAGGGCAAATTGCTAGAAGTAGAGCTGTTATGTCAAAGGCTACTTGCATTTTCTTCTTAAAAAATGTTTCTCAAATCACTTTCCGATATAACAGTAGCTGTTTATATTTCTGCCAGATGAGAATAAGAGTATCTGTCCACCCAAGTTCTTATGAGCACTGATTATCATCAATAATTTAAAATGTTCAAGTTTGATGGGTAAAACGCTGGTATATCATCAGAGTTGTAGTTACATAATAAGTAATGAGGATTAGTAGCTTTTCAAATGTTCATTGGTAATTTGCATTTGGTTTTCTGAAAATGATTTGCTTTATCTTCTACTGATTTTTTCAACTATTTATTTATATTTTTAAAATTATTATTAATTGAGAGCTGCTTTCTGTTCATGCTGCCATAACAAAATACCGTAGACTGGGTGGCTTATAAACATCAGATATTTATTTCTCACCGTTCTAGAGGCTGGAAGTCCAGATAAGGGTGCCAATGTAGTCTAATGAGGACCGTGTTCAGGTCTCAGACCTCTCACTGTCTCTTTCCGCAGTGGAAGGGAGGAACTAGTGCTCCGAAGCTTCTTTTAGAAGGGCACGAACTCCATTCATGAGGACTCCATCGTCATGACCTAATCACCTCTGAAGGCTCCACATTCTAATATCATCTCCTTGGGCCTCAAACATTCAGATCATAGTAAGGAAGAATGCTAGTTATATCATAAATATGAAATACTTACATTCGTTATAATTATATTGTTCATTCTGTTACATTTTAAAGATCCCTTCTGTTCTTAGCCTACTTGCATTTTCTTTTAATTGGTACTACATATTGTATTTCATCAAGTACTTTCTCAGCATCCACCAATGAATGATATAGATTTTCTCACTTAATCTGTTACCATTACACTAATCTTTCTTTCCTGAGATAAACCCGTCTATTCCCGTTATGACTGCTGAACAAGAAACAATAGTGGGGGAAAAAGAAACCGACAAGCATAGTGGGGAAAAAACCAACAAGCATTTTATTCTGATCACAAATTCTGCAGCTGAAAATCTGGGCGGAAGGTGGCTGGGCAATTCCCGCGCCCCTTGTGGCATCAGCTGAGTGGTACTCAGCTGGCAGATGCGCGGGTCAGGAGGCTCCAGAATGGTGTCACTCCACGTCCAGCAGGATGACAGAAAGGCTGCACTTAGCCGGGATATTCTCTACACGTGGTCTCTCCACCACAACAGTCTCAGAGTTGTTGGGGTTTCTTCCATAGCAACTGGCTTTCCACAGAGAAAATATCCCAAGAGAAGCAGGGGCTGTGGGCCTTTTATTACTTAGTCCTGAGAGTAATACAGCTTTACTTTGGCCAATCTGTATTTATCAAAACAATCACAAACTCCTCCCACCTCTCTATGCTTCAGATTCAGGAAGGAGACATAAAGCCCAGTTCCTCAGTGGAAGAAGTATCAAAATATATGCAGACATTTAAACCTTCATATGACCTAATCATGATATAACTTACTCTGCTACTGGAGTTGTTTTGTTTATACTTCATAAAACATTTTTACATCAGTGTTCCTTTGTAAAAACAGCACCTCAACTGCTTGTCCCATGGTTTTATGACCACAAATGCCAAAATCGTCCAACATCATAAAACCCTGTCTTCCATGGCAGTTTCCTCATCCCCTAGCACATCAGCTGCTTCCTTTCTTCTAAGAGCACATACTGAGTTTGGATATGCCTTCATCTCCCCTACCTTGTAGAAGCTGAAGCAGCTCTAGCACTCCAGTCTAACCTGGCCACAATCTCAGAAGCTTTGAGAAGCGCAATAACTCCCCCAACATGCCACATGTACGGAGGACTTACAGCTACAACAGAAAGGACTTTAACTAATGAGAGACGAGATGGGGAACTGGGAAGATAAAGGAGTTGCCCTTGCTCCCCCTGAAGGACTTCACAGCTTCAGCAGCTTCACTCAACCAGTCTAGGAACATTCAGTACAATCAAGCCCACAGTAGTATTGTTTTTGGATTTTACTAATGTGTGGCAAGCTTAGTAGCCTGCCACCTTGAATTCACGTTATCTCTCTCCCACTTCTTCCTTTATTCTTTATTCTTTGTTTCCCTGGTATTATAGCCTCAAAAAAGTACCATCACATAAGTTTTGGCTTAGGCTCTTACTTTGAGAGAATTCAAACTGAGACACAGAATTATACTACCAATATAAAAGTACGTGAGTAGTTTTGCATTTTTTATTTGCTTCGGAACAGTTTACATAAAATAGAAATAGCTTATCTACAATTTAAATTTTTTGAGGGAGCACAAAAATTGGTCTTCTTGGGCTTTAAGCTTCTTACTGATTCGACTTTTTTGCAATTTATATTTTTCTAGAAAATTGTCCTGTGTATTTCTATAAGCAACTCGTTACCTGTTAAATATATTCTCTTTGATAAACTTCTAGGGGAAATGGACTAATATTTATCTAAACTTCATCATGAGTGAGGATGTCAGGTAAAACAAGTCAAATAGCCAATGTGGATCTTAGTCTAGTCACTGTAAGGTGAGAAATTTGGACGACAGTCTTGTCCTTTTCCTCCTGGCTCCAAAGTCATTCATGCTGCCCAGTGTTGGTTCCACCTTGAGAGAAGTCACATCAGAGAGCTGGATGCTTTATGCCAAAATGTAACCACTTCTATGACCTAGAGAAGCTATTTCATTTGCCAAATGCTTAATGGTCTCAGTAGGAAAGACGGGTTATAAACCAGAGGAAACGGTGCACTTCTAAGACGCGGCAACACTTCCCTATTAGAATCAGTACCATAGGGGAAATTAGGACCATTAGAAGTCACTTTGGAGATGTGTTTTTACACAGAAAAGTTTTTGAAAACCAGTTTATTAATGATAATAATGAAGAAACAGAGGAAGAAGAAGTGGAAGGAAGAATAAACTGTAATTAGTAAGAAGTAACCACTATTAAGTCTGGCTCATAGTATCAACTTCTGGCTCTTGTTCAGTAACTAAGCCAAGTCCAACTCTTTGCGACCCCAAGGATTACAGCATGCCAGGCTTCCCTGTCTTTCACTTTCTCCTGGAGTTTGTTCAAACTCACGTCCATTGTGTTGATCATGCTATCCGACCATCTCATCTTCTGTTGCCTCCTTCTCCTTCTGCCCTCAGCTTTTTCCAGCATCAGGGTGTTTTTCAGTAGGAGCCTCACATCAGGTGACCAAAGTATTGGAGCTTCAAGTTCAGTATCAGTCCTTCCAATGAATATTCAGGGCTTATTTCCTTATTTAATTAAAAAATAGCTTCATAATATAGATACTGTCTGAGATGATCTTTTTAGGATCCCTTGAAAATTTTTAATTCTAACAATACACATATCAGGAAGTAGAGAAATAAAAGTAAGCTTTTATTAATAACACCAAACCTAAAACAAATGATCATATATATATATATATATGTAACTGTATATATATATATGTATGTCATATATATTCTTAAACAATATTAAAGAATGAAATAGTGTTAATCATACAGCAAAACTTCAATCAAATATGGTGCAGACTATATTTAGTGAAAAAACTTTAAAAAATCATCAAGATCAGAAATGGCAGTTATCAGAAAGATTTTTAAAAATAAAGCCATGTGTAAATCGATGAGGGAACCCTGATGGTACAGTGGTAAATAATCAGCTTGCAATGCAGGAGATATAGGAGACATGGGCTCAATCCCTGGGTTGAGATGATCCCCTGGAGTAGAAAGTGGCAACCCACTCCCATATACTTGCCTGAATCCCATGGACAGAGGAACCTGGTGTGTGACAGGCCATGGGGTTGCAAAGTGTAGAATATGACTGAGAACACACACACACAAATTTATGAAATTTAAATGCAAACAAAAACAATTTTAATTTTAAAATTATTTTAATATCAAAGTAGAGTTAAAAGCATTTAAAGAAGACAAAGAAGAAACATTCTATTGTAAAAAGCTTGGTGCAGAAAAAAATATCTGTGTAAGCTTTATGCACAGCATAAAAAAAAAAACAGAAAAGCATCTAAACTGTTTAAAATACAAAGAGAACTTGACAAAACTGTAACACAGAGAGGATCTTGCCTAAGTCTTCATACATTAACTTTTATAAAACAAGTACATAGATATGAATACTTCAAACAAACCATCAAACTGCTAAAAACTAAAGATAAAGAGCAAATTTAAAAGCAGTCAGATGAAAAGACACTTTATATAGGAAATGTAAAGGGCTAGTTATGAAGTTTGAAGTGTAAAGTAGTACAATATTGACCCTAAATTGACATTAATACTTTTACAATGTGTATTGTTAGCAGGGTTTATCAGCTTTGATCCAATTGGCATTTTGGGTGGGATACTACTTTGCTTCAGAGGTTTCTCCAATGTATTGTTGGCTTCTCAGCATCATCCCTGGCTTCTACCAATAAAACACTAATAGCAATCCTCCCACACTAATTTATAACAACTAAAAATGTCATCAGGCAAGCAGTGAGAGATTTTATTTTCTTGGGCTCCAGAATCACTGAGGACAGAGATTAAAGCCATGAAATTAAATAACACTTGTTCTTTGGAAGGAAAGCTATAACAAACCTAGACAGCATAATGAAAAACAGGGACATAACTTTGCTGACAAAGGTCTGTCTAGTCAAATCTATGGTTTTTCCAGTAGTCATGTATGGATGTTAGAGCTGGACCATAAAGAAGGCTGACTGCCAAATAATTGATGTTTTCAAATTATAGTGCAGGAGAAGACTCTTAAGAGTCCCTTGGACAGCAAGGAGATCCAACCAGTCAATTCTGAAGGAAATCAACTCTGAATTTTCATTGGAAGGACTGTTGCTAAAGTCAAAACCCCAATATTTGACCACCTGATACAAAGAGCCAATTCACTGGAAAAGACTCTGGTGCTGGGAATAATTGAAGGCAAAAGAAGTGGTGGCAGAGGATGAGATGGTTAGATAGCATTACTGGCTCAATGGACATGAATTTGAGCAAACTCTGGGAGATAGTGGACAACAGGCGAGCCTGCCTTACCGCATTCCATGAAATCACAAATAGTCAGACTTGACTTAGCAACTGAACAACAGCAACTTCTTTGTTTCAGAGATCTCTCCAATGCACTGTTGGCTTCTTAGCATCATCCCTGGCTAAACCAACCAGATGCTAAAAGCAACCCCTCCCCAGACACACTAATTTATAACAACCGGAAATGTCATCAAACACTGACAAATATCCCATCTGGGGGCAGAATCATTGCTGACTGAGAAGCTCTGCCCTAGAGCTATCATTAATAAAGGAATAGGTCATGCCGTGTAGAACCCCACAGACAGATAATAAGGCAATTAAAAAATACCTAACAACGCCAGCGAAGTCTGGAAAGAAGCAACAGGTGGTGAATATATATTTTTAAAAAACTATTTGAGAACAAACAGAAAGTTGTTATGGACTTCCCCGGTGGCTCAGTGGTAGAGTCTGCCTGCAATGCAGGAAACATGGGTTCAAGTCCCTGGGTGGGGAAGATCCCCTGGAGGGGGGCATGGCAACCCACTCCAGTATTCTTGTCTGGAGAATCCCCATGGACAGAGAAGCCCTCGGGTTACAGTCCATTGAGTCACAAAGCATCAGACATGACTGTAGCAACTGAGCAAGTGAGTGAGAAAGATTCTATATTTAAAACATCAGTCATTTCATTAATTTTAAGTATAATAATGTGCCAATTAAAAGTCAGAACTCATTTATATTATATTATAATAATTTTATAATTATATTGGTAAAAATCAAGACCAGCTGTATGAAATCTCTATATAAAATGTACCTTAAGTATAAAAAAATAAGCAATTTGAAAATAAAAGAGATACCTCATGAGAACAGCAAGCATAAGAAAGCTGGAGTGGCTATATTAACACTAAACAAAGCAGATTTCAATGTAGAGGAAAATGGATGAAGAAGAATATTTAAAATGATAAAAGGGATAATAGATGATAATAACCCAAATTATGTATGCACTGAATAATATAAAACTCTATGATGACAGATATCATAGACCTAATAATACAGAATTCATCAACTGTAAATTTCATAATGACCATTTCTACCTTAATTAGTACTATATCCTCTCATTTTGCCTTGCATATAGTAAATGGCCATCAATGTGTCATTAAACTTTAATGTATTATAATTGATTTAAATTTTCCTTTGGGTTTAAGTTGTTTCCAATTTTAAATGGATTTGCTCTGAATGAGTTTCTGGGATGTAATTCCTCAAAGCTTTGTTCTTGATAAACAGGCCGTTTTCTCTATCTTATTTGTTGTTCAGTGGCTCAGTCATGTCCAACTCTGAGACCCCATGGACTGCAGCACACCAGGCCTCCCTGTCCATCACCATCTCCCGCAGCTTGCTCAAACTCATGTCCACTGAGTCAGTGATACCATCCAACCATCTCTTCCTCTGTCACCCTCTTCTCTTCTTGCCCTCAGTCTTTCCCAGCATCAGGGTCTTTTCCAATGAGTCGGATCTCATCAGGGACCAAAGTATTGGCGCTTCAGCACCAGTTCTTCCAATGAATATTTAGGGTTGATTTCCTTTAGGATTGACTGGTCGATCTCCTTGCTTTCCAAGGGATTTGCAAGCACCACAGTTTGAAAGCATCACGTCCTCAGTGCTTATAAATATGTTATTTTGGTCATGGAGCCTATACTGCTTACTTTGGTGCACATCATTTGAAGAAAAAAAAAAAAGCCCCAAGGTTCCCAATTTTGGGGGGATTGCTCAGCTGCATTTTATTTTTTTTTTCCTTATATTCCTTGAACTTATAATGTGCAAGACAGAAATATTCCTAAAAACATTACTTATAAGCTAACAAAATGGAATACTATTTTCTTTAATATATTACATAGAAAGGCATTCAGAAAGCTGGATTGAGCCTTTCATTCCCCATATATTTAAAGAAAAATATAAATGTATGGATAACAAACAGGAGAGAGTTAGATGTAAGATTGTTTTCTCTCCATCACCATGACATCCTAGTAATGGTAAGAGCATATTATGGCACTCAATAAAGAATTAGAGAAAGCAGTAGTCTCGGCATAAGCAAATTCAGATTTCTGTTAGTTTGCAAGCTGAGGAATTCCCCAGGTGAAATACAAAACTAGACCCCCATACACAGAGGACAAGAGGAGATTGAAGGAAGAGGAAACACATGCCGCATTGGTAGGTGGCGGGTTTAATGAGCAAGCAGATCTTCACATACACCTGCCAGAATCCTAAGGCCTCATAGAGAGGACTTCACAGGGTTTAGTCACCTATCCGGTCCAGAGAGTCTCAGCAAAACAGTGCTCTCTCAAGGATGCAACCTTGGAAGCATCTCCTACTGTAAGAACAGTGGGCAAAGTGCACATTCTGAGACAGGCAGGGGTGCGAAGCCTCTGAGTGCCTGGATCAACTTCTTAATGGGGAGTCACATCCTCTCCATGACCCCTCCAACAGTGTCAATCCACCTCTGCAATCGTTAGCTTTAGAATTTAGAGAAATGTCCTAAATATTACTAATTTTACATTTCCTATTGTAACAACTGACAGAATAACTTACTTCTGAGGTCTTCTGTGAGGGCCTAGAATGAGTTTCTGGGAATAGGTGCACTTTGTGAATTTTTATCAAATTATGAGGCATCTTTATGGAATTTATTTTATTTTGACTTAAAAATCAGAAAAGCATCAGAGTCTATGTTATGTGCACAGAATGGAAAACCCAGTTAACAAAAGTTCTTTAAAAAGTCAGTATTCTGGTCCTCATATACCACCCACCAGGTAGGCAGTTGCTGGTATTGTTTCAGGAGCTCTGTGATGTCCCGTTGGACTAAGACGCGTTCTCTATACTCCTTTATCTTCCATCAGTCATCAGTGAGGGTCACTCAGTCGTGTCCAGTTCTTTGCAACTCTATACAGTCCATGGAATTCTCTAGGCCAGAATACTGGAGGGGATAGCCATTCCTTTCTCCAAGGGTTCTTCCCAATCCAGGGATTGAACCCAGGTCTCCTGCTTTGCAGGCAGGTTTTTACCAGCTGAGCCACAAGGGAATCCTCCATAGGCTGTACTTAGAGGGGAAGGCTGAAACTCTGCTGCCTTGGCTCCAAAAAATCACATCACTGTCCAGGGAGAAAGGGGCAAGGGTGGTGGCAGCCATCTCCAACCCTTCTACCAGGAAAGCAAAAGCTTTCCCTATAACCCCTCTAGCAGAGACTGAATTACATGTCAGAGAAGACAACAGTGTCACACATCCATCTCCAGACGCATCTCCCAGGAAAGTGGGGAAGACCAAGCATCAGCTAATGACTGCACCTGGACCCATTTCCAGCTCATCCAAAACTTAGATGCTGTTAGCAATGATGAAGGGGGAATGGCTACTGAAGAGGCAACAGGGTCTGAATAGACCTCCAAGATGAGAAAACGTCTCTATTCATACTCTTTCCCCATGCTTAAACCAAACATCTCCAGCCATTAACTATTTATTTTTAACTTGGATAAATTTTGAGCTTCAACTCAGAGAACTCTTTCCAGCTCGCCTCTTTACATCATCAGGACCACTGGAAAAAGAAACCTGGATATCATTTAGAATCTTTACATTTTCAGTCAATTGGTCTCTGAGCAACAAATGGATTCACTACTTTTGGCATAAATGCACCCATTGGATTTTTTTTTTATAGGAGAGATTCTAATATAATATTTAGATAAGAAGCAGAATAAAATTCAAAAACAAAATGATGACAACCATACATGGTAATGCCATCCTATAACATTTCTGCAGAAACAATAAAATCAGCTAAATTTGATTGCATTAGAAACCTGGAGAGCTCTGTATAGCACTTCAGCAGACCTTGAGGCCATCCCAGCCACTGCCACACCACTTCCACATCTTCACATGGCCCAGACTGAGCAGTGTCTTTTATTGAGCACAAACGCCACCTTAGGTGGGCTTCCAAGGTGGCACTAGTGATAAAGAACCTGCCTGCCAATACAGGAGACATAAGAGACAGGTTCGATACCTGGGTCGGGAAGATCCCCTTCCCGGAGAAGGAACTGGCAACCCACTCCAGTATTCTTGCCTGGAGAGTCCCGTGGACAGAGGAGCCTGGGGGGCCACAGTCCACAGGGTAGCAGAGAGTCGGACACGACTGAAGCGACTTAGCGCACACAGCGCCATCTCAGGCTTTGATCTAACAGTTTGCCTCTCACAACCCCAAGAACGTGGAAAACTACATGCTTCTCATTTTAAGCAGAAGGAAACATTTATAAAAATGAAGTCATATGAAAAATTCAATGGCTACACATCTAAGGCTAAACTAAGTACAAGTCATTTTAAACAATAGAAGTCATAAAGCCAAGAATTCTTCCCCATGTCTCTGAAACCAGTTGATATTTCCTTGCTACCATGCATTCGTAGGAGGGAGATATATAATGCATACAGTTCCATATCCCATGCTCTTGACATTAATATGTTCTTAAATACTTTAGTAAGGTTACTATTTACAAAAAGAGAACTGTATCTAAAGCTGATTGTATGAAAAGAAGTTAAAATGTCTTTTAAGTAAAAAACACCAAAGCCTTAAATTGTAAAGGCAATACTTATAAGACTATGAACGCTTACTTACCAAGAATGACATTATTATCCAAAGAATTTATTATTGCACAAACCAAGATAATAGAAACCTTGGGGAATATTTGACATAACTAGAGATTTTATGAAACCTTAAGAAGTATTCTCAAGCCTCAATAGCCATGGTTATATTGTGAGAACTGTGTTTTGTGAATTTAGGCAAATATTTAATCCAGGAAGGCTAGTCAATAGCCAGATTTCTAAAAGCCAGTATGAAATCCCAAAGACTGAATACCTCCAAAACAGCTACAACTTCATTTTACACTCCTTTTTTGCTCATAGTTCTAAAAGCTCTGAACAATAAAATTACATTTTCAAATGTGACAAGTACAAAAAAAAAAAAATACATTTTAAAAAAGGCAGAAGTAAGCAAAGCTGATTTCAGATGTGACTCAAAGGTGACTTGCCTAGCCAGCGAAAGGTTAAAAAAAAATAAGTAAAAAGCATATTTAATATAAAAATCCAAGACAAGATATACTGCCAACAGCTTCCATTGGAGACTGCCCAGTCGAGCCAACTTGGCCTTGCCATACCTGCTAGCGGCCAAGTCTGGAATTTTCCACTCTCACATTCCTTCCTCAGTTTACCCCGCTCTCTGGCTGTGGCGGGGCAAATGCAGACTGTGCAAGCAGAGTGGAGTGGATGAGGTGCGTCTATGAGACGTTTCCATGCCGAGGGAGACGCTAAAGTGGGAGTCAGTGAAGGCAAGAAGCAATCTGGAAATGGAAGTAATTAAAAAATAATGCTGTGTTCACTGAAAACCATTCATAGAAATAAAATGGTATAAGAGCTTCCACTTTTTAACTAAGGTGATGCTTGCAAATACAGAACTGCTAAAATATTTACATCTTTTAAGTGCATGCGAACAGATTTCTTTTTTTTTCCTTTTGCCACTCTCCCCAGAGAAGAAGAGACTGTTCTGGAAGCACACTAATACAGATGATTTCAATTTCTAGAGGCTCCCCTGAAGATAACTCCAGAGGAAAACTGAGGTGGAATAATGTGATCAAAAGTCATCCCTCTTCTGTTATAGGGGAAACGCACTGACTGAAACCGCCCACCCTGGCCAGGCACCCAAAGTAACCATTTGTGTGAGTTGTTTTATGACAGAAGGTCCTGGTAAGGAATACGGGACACCACCAACCAGAGAATTCTGGAAAGGTCAGAAGGAGACACCACGTGTCCTACCACCTCCCGGAATCCTTCTTGCTGGCAGCCGGCTTGGTTGAGCAATGTATGCAACACCAGGGAAGACTCTGAGTTAGAACGATCGGCCAAAGACAACTCGGAAACTCATCCCAATTATCATAAAACCTGAGCCTGTGAGCCAAGTAGCAGAGCAGCTCCCCTGGGCTCCCCCGCCTACTGCTCTCCACTGGGCACCCCTTCCCAGCAAAATCTCTTGCTTTGTCAGCACACGTTCTCTCTCTGGTGATGGTTTAGTTGCTAAACCATGTCTGACTCTTGAGATCCCATGGACTGTGACCTGCCAGGCTCTCTGTCCACGGGGTTTTCCAGGCAGGAACACTAGAGTGCGTTGCCATTTCCTTCTCCAGGGTATCGTCCCAACCCAGGGATCAAACCCAGGCTTCCTGCATTGCAGGTAGATTCTTTACCAACTGAGGTGCCAGGGAATTCCATTTGTCTTCTCGGACAGTTCATTTTCGAGTGTTTTTCAAGAGCCCACTTTCGGGCCCTGAACGGGGTCCCCCTTCCTGCAACACTTCTTGCCTGAACCATGTAAAAAAAGAGACTTGCTAAGCCCTTGAAACAGAGAGATTTCTTTGCTACTGTTTATCACATCTGTGTAATCAGAAAGTAACAGCTCATAAATAAAAGCCAATTTGCCATGCTTTGGCACTAAAAAATTACTTGGTCCTATAAGCCCTAAATTAAATAGAAAATATATATTGCTTCTTAGAATGAGCTTAAGATGATCAGACTGTTTATCAAGTCTTTTTAACAAACAGATTTATTAGCAATTGCTTTAAGTAGAATTACCAATAGACTTTTTTTTTAGCAATAGAGCATGTGTTAATTCCATGTGTCTACCTCTTACTTTTACATTTATATCCTTAAAAGAAAGATGTTCATTTTCTCCCAAATAAGAGGCACACTAAGCCCAGAACTCTGCCTCACTTCTCAGGAAACTGATTCTGGGTCCATGAGTGAGAGCCTGAACAATCCTGGATGAGGAGTGACACTTCCAAAGAATCCAATTTGACCCATGTGGAATGGTCAGAGCCGTCCTCATCCTGACCCTCTCTGAAACTGCATCTTCCCATCAAAGCTGCCTGTAGACTAGCACAAAGATATCAAGCTTTGCCTTTTTCTGCCTCATGTGAGATATTCAGAAAAGATAGCACAGAAGCCCCTGTCTTGTATTTCCTGCCATCATGTTATAAGTACTGCTAGGATGCCATCTATTGATGTCCTATTTCAAAGGAAAGACATCAGTAGTAACATATGACTCTACATTCTGCCTCATAAATGACCCTCTTGTTTCTCTTATTTGCCAGACTTTCTCTAATGATCTTTCCACCTAATGATCTTCCAACAAGCAACAGTATACCAAAACATTTCAAAGGTAAAGTTTCCGATTGTAAACGATTTTCTTCACTCTTGAATGGACATCCTCAAAAGCCTATGGTTGCCATCAGGTATCATGTAGGCTTTGATGATATTTATCATGCAAATAGCACTTTGACATTTATCCTTCTCTTACAGTTTTTCACTCATCTTAAATGGTCTATAATGAAAACTCCCTTACTCTCCAGCAATCTGTGTCTGCTTTTTGTCCTCCTGCAGAAGTACTCCTTAGAGAAATTGCTTTGGCTGAAGTCTCTATTGGATTATTTTGTGTACCAGTAATCTCATCTCTACTATTTGCATATGGACAGCCTCAGGTGTCTATATTCAAGTTCATCCAGTGTTAAGAAAACTATGACTTGTTTAGAGCACATCATTCTTGGTTATCTGATTGTAGCTTTTCAATGCCTTTGAGCTGTTTTACAACTCTATAAAGTGTAGACAAGGAGTAACAATGCAAAGTAATCTTGTCTATAGAGATGCAAATAAATTCTGTCTGTGAGAAGTTCAATTGAAGTCCCTTTTTCAACGTGTGAAAAAAGCTGGTTTTCTTCTATTTGTAAATTTATTTTACCTTTGCTTTATTTCATGTAAAATGTGCACATCTTTGACTTGACTTTGAACATCTGCCTGATCCCCTCATTAAAACAGTTAAATCAAATCTTTAACTTGTATTCATTTTATATTGTATGAGACTCAAGATTTTACCTTAAAAAAAAAAAATTCTGAAACACTAAGATGCACAGTCCAACCAACACCGTGCAACTTGACGCTGCTGTAGGAGAGGAAGCGGAGCCGGAGACAAAGGTCATGTCCCAGGTCTCGGGCGAGCTCCTGGGATGGCAGCTGAGTGTGGGTCCGGGCGTCACGCAGGAAGGAATTCAAGAGAAAGCGATAGTAAATGGAAAGGTTTATTCAGGGAGAATCACATTTCACAGACACAGGGGAAGACCTTATAGACAGAATGTAGGCCATCTCGGAGAGTAAGAAGCCCCGGGGTACGGGGTTGTAGGTTTCTATGTTGTTGTTGTTCTTATTGTTGTTCAGTGACTCAGTCATATCAGACTCTTTGCAACCCCATGGACTGCAGCGCGACAGGCCTCCCTGTCCATGGCCATCTCGTGGAGCTTGCTCAAACTCGTGTCCATTGAGTCAGTGATGCCATCCAACCAACTCGTCCTCTGTCGTTCCCCTTCTCCTCCTCCAGTTTTTATGAAAGTGGAAGTGAAGTCGTGTCCGACTCTTTGCCACCCCATGGACTGTAGCCCACCAGGCTCCTCCGTCCATGGGACTCTCCAGGCAAGAATACTGGAGTGGGTTGCCATTTCCTTCTCCAGGGGATCTTCCCGACCCAGGGATCGAACCCAGGTCTCCCGCATTACAGGCAGATGCAGGCAGACGCTTTAACCTCTGAGCCACCAGGGAAGCCCAGGGTAATTTCATAGGCTAATGAGTGAGAGGATTATTCCAACTATTTTGGGTAAGAGACTGGAATTTCCAGGAACTGAGCCAATGAGTTCACTTGTTGAACTTTATAGTTGGCCACGGAATTGTCATGCTGCCTGTGGGTATGTCATTTAGCTTGATGATGTGTTAAGATGAGCATATACTGAGGATCAAAGTCTACTGGAAGTCAACCTGTCCACCGTTTTGGACCTCATTGGTTCTAACCAGTTTATGCCATGCCCTCAATAGCCATGCCATTCTTTCAAAGTTTATGTCCTGACCTCTTCCATCTCAAAGCCATGGACTATGAAGAGACAAAGAGTCAGTCAGTTCAGTCGCTCAGTCGTGTCTGACTCTTTGTGATCCCAAGGATTTCAGCACATCAGGCTTCCCTGTCCTTCACTACCTCCTGGAACTTGCTGAAACTCACATCCATTGAGTCACTGATGCCATCCAACCATCTCATCCACTGTTGTCCCCTTCTCCTCCTGCTTTCAATCTTTCCCTGCATTAGGGTCTTTTCTAAGGAGTCACCTTCACATCAGGCGGCCAAAGTATTGGAGCTTCAGCTTCAGCATCAGTCCTTCCAATGAATGTTCAGGACTCATTTCCTTTAAGATTGACTAATTGGATCTCCTTGCAGTCCAAGGGACTCTCAAGAGTCTTCTCCAACATCACAGTTCAAAAGCATCAATTCTTCAGCATGCAGCTTTCTCTATAGTCCAATCTCACATCCATACATGACCACTGGAAAAACCATAGCCTTGACTAGATGGTCCTTTGTTGGCAAAGTAATGTCTCTTTTATAACATGCTGTCTAGGTTGGTCATAACTTTTCTTCTAAGGAGCAAGCATCTTTTAATTTCATGGCTGCAGTCACCATGTGCAGTGATTTTGGAGCCCCCAAAAATAAAGTCTCCCACTGTTTCCCCATCTATTTGCCATGAAGTGATGGGGCCAGATGCCATGATCTTAGGTTTTTGAATGTTGAGTTTTAAGCCATCATTTTCCCTCTCCTCTTTCACTTTCATCAAGAGGCTCTTTAGTTCTTCTTCACTTTCTGCCATAAGGGTGGTGTCACCTGAATATCTGAGGTTATTGATATTTCTCCCGGCAATCTTGATCCCAGCTTGTGCTTCATTCAGCCCAGCATTTCTCATGATGTACTCTGCATATAAGTTAAATAAGCAGGGTGACAATATACAGCCTTGACGGACTCCTTTCCAGATTTGGAACCAGTGTGTTGTTCCATGTTAGTGTTGTCAAGTCACTCAACTCCTCTGAGCTTTAAGTGTGTGCGTGCTAAGTCGCTTCAGTATTTGTGACACCATGGATTGTATTTTACAAACACAATATCATAAAATAAGCCACTATGACCAAAAACTCATTAAAATACTCTCATAAACTGAAAGTTAGGGGGACATGTAAATTTATCGTTATGGTAGACTCCTGTAGCAACTACTCTTATAAGTAAACAGATTTCACCTAAACAACAGACTTGTGTCATTTCAGGAAACCAGTCTAAATATAACTTCCTTTTCCTAAATTTCTTTTTTATTCAAAAATAGTGTGTACCCTCCACTGAATTTAATCTTCATTGCACTTATATAGGAAAAAAATCTCTTTCTCTCTCGTTTGTATGTGTTTGTATGTGTGTGCATATATATGTATACATTTATATCTTCACTACTGGAAGCAGAACATCTGCCTCTTAGAATATTAAAAAAAATTCAAGCAATAGCTTAGTTTTTCAGATAGGACACAAGATCTAATTAACAGCATAAGTTGGGGTCAGCAATGCATTCACTCTATTTTAGTTGCCCCAGTGGTAATAAGAATTCTAAGATGGTCAGTTCCTTTTACACAACGATGAAGTCAAGGTAAATGAGACAGAGTATGAAAAAGAAGAAGAAAACACACACACACACAATCAGTTTGGAAGACAGTGTGCTATATAAATCCAAGCAAGCAGTGCTCTGAAGAACACAATCTTAAGCACTTCAAATGCAGTAACTAGATTGTTGATACAAAGAAAACTCTCTTCCCACCTGCTCTTTCTTCCTATGCTCTTTCAGGTGTTGCTGTATAATTTTTCTCATGAGCAGGCAATGACACCCAGTGAATTGTGTGGTTAGTCAGCTAACCATCTGCTTTCTAAGAGCAATCATGTGCTGTGTTCACAATTTTCTTGATTCAAAGCATAAAGAGGATGTAGAAATGTCATGTGCAACATTTGAGGCCTCTTTATTTTTGAATAATGAACTATGTTCAGAATATTGGACCAGCTTTCCTTGACTTGCCTGAAATGTATTTAGGACACTGCAGACCATAGTTCAGGAAGCAAGGAGAAGAGTAATAATGGTCACTTAATATATACACATAGGTAAGTACATATGACAATTTTAATTTTTCCTTGATTGCATTTCCTCTCAACACCCAAAACTATGAATAGGCTGTAAATGTATGCCTCCAAACACCCAGACAAAAGCAGCAATCTTAATTAGCCAAATTAAAACAGTAAGACACATCCGATTATCCCTTTTTAGTCTGAACCAGCTTCTAAAGTGACAACTGATGTGAAAATAATTAAAACAAGACAGACTGGAAAAAGAGGAGAAATAATGTATTTAGATTTTGAAGAGAAGTAATTAGTTTTGGCAGGTTATTTATTTATGTAAATTGAAAAATTAGCTCTACTAGTCAGAGGCGATACATTCAAGTGTCTGCATTTCTGGTGCAACATGGGAAAATAAAAGTTATAATGAAAAGCAACAAGATGAATTTCAAGCAAGGAAAGACTCTTTAAATTGTTACTTTTTTTTTTCAAGGGAAGACAGATTCTCAAAGAAAACAGAATTCATGAAATATATCTCAATAGCTCAGTGTAACTGTGCAGGGAAAAACAATCTTACTAATTTCTAAGATTGCTTTTCCTCAATGCAGATATAGATTTTTTCTTTTATTTAAACAGCTGTCTCACTTTTGTCATTCTGTTACATTCATATGTTAGTCTTCCTTCAAACTGTCATTTTTACACAGCTCTACTTCTTCATTTTAACTGCTTCATTTCCAATGAAAATCAAGGCCAGTCTTCCCTTCATCCTGAACTTGTTGTATTCCATGCAAGTGCTTCTCTTGAGTTCACTCATAATTTTAACTATCAAAGATAAATTGAAGAACCCTAAATCCATAGATCAAGCACTGTCATCCATACTTAAATATGCATCTCTTATTGTGTGCTTCAATGTATCTATCATTCCTACAGAAACATGCAGCGCTCTGAGAGAACAAACAGGATGCCCGGGCGATACAAGAAGAAAATTAATGGTAAATTCCACCTCATTTAGAGTGCAGGTGGGGATGAGCCAAGGTGAAAGAGAAAGTTTCCTATCCTAGGGATAGAAAGAGCTCTATCCCTCTGTACTTTAACCTCAGTTACCTTAATAAAAGAGAAACTGTTTTGGATAAAGGAAAATAAAGTAGACTTGCAAGCACTAACTGTACCAGTGCAATGAGGTCACACACATATACACACATTCATGTACACACATTTAGGTAACTAAGAAGAAATTAGTACAGTTAACCATTGAAAAATGCAGGGTCAGGGGCTCTGATCCACTGTGAGTGAAAAATTCAAGTACAGCTTCGTAGTTGGCCCTCAATCCATGGAATCAAACAACCAGTAAATTGTGTATTTTGACAATACATTTCTTTGCTTTTTTTTAAAAAATCCACATATAAGTGGACTCATATAGTTCACACCTATGGTATTCAGAAGTCAACTTTAATTAGAGTCAACCCATTCCTTTCCTAACCAAAACTGTAATTAGTTACATGATTTCTCATCTTTGTATCTAATATCTACTCAGAAGTTTTTAATATAAATGGTATTACTGAGAATCTTTGACATTCTATTATTTATATGTGCAAACTGGCATATTCATGTACAGTCTCAACATAATTCAATAAATGTATTGGTTTCAAAAATTTCATTAAATAGTACCTTCAGAAATCTCACATTTCCTAAGGTTTTCTTCTGTGCATTGGGGTGGGCTTGAAGAAGATGAACTAAAGCAGTAAGAAGGGGTTGTGGTCTGGTGCTTATGGAGAAACATACAATGTATTTACTACAGTGTCTCCTCTTTCTCTTCACAAAGGAAAGCTATATTTCCCAGTCTCCTTGGAGTTAGACTGACACTGTGGTTCTGAACTTTTGTTAATGGGTATAGGAGCATAAAGGGCACTTAGGAGTTGGTAGGAGTCCTTCGAGCTGTCCCCCTCTGGAATCAAAGTCCTTCTGCTTGGTACAGTTTAGGAGAGAGGCAGCCCAGACCCTGAGCCATAGTTTGAGGAGAATACCTGACCTTTAACGTAGTTGAGAAATAAATCATTTTTCCCATAAGCCACTGAGATTTAGAAATGCATTTGTTACCATTGCACAACTGAGCCTATCCTGACAAACGTTAACGTTATAAGAAACTGCTTGACCAACCTTTCGTCCTGAGTGAAACAAAGATGGAATATCAAAAACTACTGATGTCTTATCAATTGTGTTTGTCACTCAGTCATGTCCAACTCTGTGATGCATGGACCATAGCCGACCAGGCTCCTCTGACCATGGAGTTCTCCAGGCAGCAAGAATACTGGAGTGGGTTGCCATACCTACTCCAGGGGATCTACCTACGTCAGGGGATCTTCTCCCAGGGGTCGAACCCGTGTCTCCTGTACTGTAGGCAGAGTCTTTACCATCTGAGCAATGAGGGAAGCTTCCATGGTGGCTAAGTGGTAAAGGATCCTCTTGCAATGCAGGAGACTCAGGAGACGCAGGTTCAGGCCCTGGGTGGGGAAGATCTCCTGGAGAAGAGCGTGTCAACACACTCTGGCATTCTTTTTTTTTTTTAATTGAAGGATAAATGCTTTACAGAATTCTTTTGGTTTCTGTCAAATATCAGCCTGAATCAGCCACAGGTATACATATGTCTCCTCCCTCTTGAACCTCCCTCCCACCTTCCTCCCCATCCCACCCCTCCAGGCTGTTACACAGCCCTAGCTTGAGTTCCCTGAGTCATGCAGCAAATTCTCACAGACTGTCTATTTTACATAAGGTAAGGTAAGACTCCACTCCGTATTCTTGCCAGAAGAATCCCATGGACAGAGGAGTCTGGCAGGCTATAGTCCACATGGCTGCAAAGAGTCTTGTCAATTGAACACAGTTAATATGAACAAAAATGCTGTATTGAGTTAATATTTAAGAAAGAGGGCTGGAGGACAAATGGCTTGAGTTCAAATTCTGACACTGTCTTTTATTAGGCAAACGATCTTAGGCAAATTGCTTAATCTCCCTGTGCTTTAATATCCTTACTTGCAAAATGGGGATATTATCACTGTCTAGTTCATACGTTGCCAAAAAAACTAATGAAGTAATCCCTGTAAAGAATCTACGACAGTCCTCAGCACACAGTAAGCCCTATTGATAAATATTTACTATTGTTACAGCTACATTTAGGTGGAATATGTACATAGTTGTGAAAGCTGCTATTCAGACAACTGGCTAAAACGCTTTAGTGTCTTTTACAACAAGCTCTTTAACAGATAGCTGTTATATAATCATGTAACAAGAAAGGGATGTTTCTTTTGCTGAGTCATGAGTCTTTCTGACAGTGTCTGACCACACAGCTGCAGAGACCAGCGAGGTAAGGTACTAGATAGAAGGTGAGATCCTTCTAATGACAAAGAAGTATCATGACCAGTGGCATGGCTGATTTACAACCTCAGTGAAACCAGCTTACAATTCTACTGATGCCTCCTAATTTGCATATTTATGTCAATGGAATGGCTCACAACGACAGAGAAGGGCAAAGAGAACAATTTAAGTTGCCACAAGGCTAATCTAATAAGAGCTTATGAATATAACATTTTCTTAACTTCTGCAATGCAATTATGCTCATATGCAAAAGAGATGTATTCTAATTTCCAATTCAAAGAAGCTGAGTCTGTATACACAAATGATCACACTAACATATGCTTAAAAATGGACAGATATTTAAATGTATGGATTTATGAACAACTATTGCCAAATATTAATAGTTCAGCATACCTTTAAGATACTCCTAGGCAAGTGAATCAAGTGTATGCATATAAGAACCTACCTCTGCAGAAAGGAAACTGTTCAAGGCAATGAACTTTGTTTCCCCAATTATTTTCTCTATACACCTAGATGATACCCATTTTCCTAATTTTTGGTTAAAATTATAAGCTCTTATAAGAGCTTACAGTTCTATTAATAAACACAGCATCTGTCTCTGAGCTTAGTAAAACTTAATCTAAAACATTTCTATATTAGTGACAGTGATGAGGATGAAAAGATTGATAATAAGTAAAATTTATTGAATGCTTACTATTGCCAGATGATGTTAACCTTTTACATATAACCTTCATTTAGTACAGCTTCCCTGGTAAAGAATCCTCCTGCAATGCAGGAGACCCCGGTTTGATTCCTGGGTGGGGAAGATCCGCTGGAGAAGGGGTAGGCTACCCACTCCAGTATTCTTGAGCTTCCCTGGTGGCTCAGCTGGTAAAGAATGCACCTGCAGTGCCGGAGACCTGGGTTCGATCCCTGGGTTGGGAAGATCCCCTGGAGAAGGGAAAGACTC
Source organism: Muntiacus reevesi (assembly GCF_963930625.1). NCBI lineage: Eukaryota > Metazoa > Chordata > Mammalia > Artiodactyla > Cervidae > Muntiacus > Muntiacus reevesi. The sequence goes on along the minus strand of NC_089255.1, from coordinate 90,004,099 downwards.
CCCACTCCAGTATTCAGACCTGGAGAATTCCATGGACTGTATAGTCTATGGGGTCGCAAAGAGTCGGACATGACTGAGCGACTTTCACTTTCACTTTCATTTAATACTGACAATAACCGTAAAGTAAAATATGACCATCACCTTATGGAGAAGAGAAGTATGGTTTAGAGAGATTCTTAAACAGACTGAGGCCATACAACTGAAGGTCAGGCATGACAGACGTTAGATCTGAGCCCAGAGGTCCAGCTCTAATCTCTGTTTACTAACCTACTACAAGACAAAATCTCCCACTTCCTCTACCTTCCATTTTCCTTCTGTTATTCCTCTTGATGGCTAACAGTTGTGACACGTCTACATTATACAAAGGGCTCATGAACTGCGTCTTCATGAACATACCACTTCTTAATTCAAACAGTAGATCTTTTACTATGCTTAGGGAAAAAAAAAAAAGATCACTTACACCTCCTTGCCGCAATTTTCTCATCTGTCAAGTGGATAAAGCCTTTCTCACTTATGGATTCTGTTTGTTTTTTTAAATAAATATTAATCAAACATTGGATAGAAATAAAATGATTATCAGCATTGAGAACCATATCAAATTAAAAGATAAACCATTATTAATTTAACAAGTATTTGTCCAGTAACAGAATATAGGGGTGACAGAATTTGAGATTAGGGTAGTATTAATGGAAAAGGATAGTTACAAATAACAACTGGAGATTTTTTTAAGTGAAGGTTGTCTTCATCAATAATATTAAGTTAGAACAGTCTTCTCTGAACTGGTCTGATCAGAATGCCTACATCTAAGAAATGAGATCCTTGGGTAGTGAGGTCCTAGGCTTCTATATGTGTATTGATTCCAATGATTCGTAGTTGATTCCAGGGGCATGTACTAAACGTTTGTGATTTACCAGGCTGCAGGAATCTATAGGCCCCTTCCAAAATTAACAGTCTATGCATTTTTGATTCATCATCGATTTTGATTCTATTGCAGACAAAAAGAAAGGAAAATCTCAGGGTAACCATGGCCTGCCGAGTGACAGGCCATTTTTCAGTTTTCTCTGAAATTTAATCATGGAGATAGGACCCTGGCATATTTTAATCCAGTTTTTCATTTCTCATATTTTATACTTATCTTTTAAAATCCAGCACCTTTACTTCTAATTTCTAAGTTACATCCACAATCTTACCCTATTCTGATGCAGTTTTAATAATGTTGATTAAGAACTGAGACAGAAAGTCAACAGTGCAGGTATACGGATAATTTATAGCATTTCTTTTACAATGACCTGTTGAGGAACACTAACAAACACACACAATTTATTACAACTCCCACAACCTCTATTGTCAGCAGCATGCTTAATATATATATATAGTCATAATAATTATAGACTCCCCCTTCCTGCCAACATGGATCATTACCTACAAACCTGGAACAAACTCAGCTTCATTATCACTGACCTTATCCATGATTGAGCACAGCAATGCATAGGAAAGCATTTAGTAAACTGCAAGGCATCACGTGATGTGCATTACTCTTATCTTTAATTAGTGTGTATTATAACTTCCTTGCTTGAGCCAGGCTTTACAATTCTGAAGCTTTAAACTTTGGAAAAAGCAATTCTGAAGACCCTTGTAGAGGTAAGGACTCTCTTTTAAGGGACATGTATACAATGAACAGTTTTTTACTGTCTCCTTCTTGGGTAGGGGACAGGTTTGTTTGCCATCCAGGGTAGTAAAGATGTTTCCCTCCAGAGCAAAAATTGGGCAGATTTGCTCGCAGTCCTTTATCAGATTGAGGGCTCACTAAGCTTAGGGTTCCTCATCTGGGATATGAACCCACTCTGTGTGTGCCAGCCGCCTTGGACCACCTCTTCACTGCCTCTATGGAACCTGGAGCGGGTAGGAAGCAAAATTGCCATTAACATGAAGCCTTGCTCCCTGATGTGCTATGAGTAATTAAGCCCTCTGTCTCCGATCCAGGAATCTTGTGCCTTCTGCCAACATCCATGAGACTGCAACAGGCTAAATTGCTCATCTGTAAGCAGGGTAAAATCTCAAGATATTTCAGAGTTCTTGGGTGTAGATGTACAATCTTTTCATGGAACAGAAATGGATATCTGGTGAAAATAAAAAATAATGCAATCTGCCATAAGGATTGACTTCCTGAAAACTATTTTTAAAAAATCAGAATAGCACTCTCTGCCTTCCCCACTCCTTCCCTCTCACACTTCCTCACTTTCTCTCTCTCTCTCTTCCCCTCTTTCTCCAATCCTCCATCCTCCCCCTCCTTTGCACTCAATTTCCTATGCTGGTTAAAGTTTGTTCTACAGTTCCAATATCTGTCTGCATTAGCATGTTCACTGTTCCAGGAACAGCATGTCCCTGAAAATCTCTGCTGGATATAAAACTTTCAAGCATAACTAATATGACAGCAAAATGAATTTTATTTAAATGAACAATACATTTCTTGGCCTTCATGGGTCAAGGGGACAGCGGTGGGAACTGCCTCTGTTTACAATCATTTGTCATCTATCCACAAAAACCTGGTTAGCCTAGAATGCCTGTGTCTACACAGGAATGCATTTCTTTTTAACAGCATATTGTCTTTGGAAACAAATCAGAAAATCACAAAGCGATGATAATGTATAGTTCAGATCAGCTGCTTTAGTTTGTTATTATAAATAGAAAGCATAGGAAAATGATTACTAGATTAATAGTTTTTACCCTTTTAACTAAATCAGAAATATAATGAAGATGAAGAGCAGTCTACTGGTCAAAAGGAATTGAGAATCTCAGTGGGAACTGACCCCAAGTTCTGGGGTTATTGACTAAGCCATCGTTGACTGTCTGGGCACTCTTCTCCCCTGACATATAAATTCATTACACCAGGCTGCCTCCCTGATAAATGCCATTGTATTTGCCATCTCTTGCTACTGCAAAGGAAAGTGTTGCTTGCTTATAAAACTTCCCCCACACCCACATTTTCTATCAGGGGAAATCCATGCCTCTGGGTATGACATATCAAAGCCCATCACCCCATAAAAGTGGCAGAGGAGCAGCAAATTACTACCGATCCCTACATTTCACTGTTTCCCATTCATTCACCCCTTCAGCACTCAACCTCATCTTGAGCCTTCACCAGGCACTGTGCTGGCTCAAACAGGTGATCCAAATATGAAAACCAAGAAATTACACTCTGAGAAATTTTAAAGTGATGCTATAAAGAAACGCATAGAAGAATAGAAAAGAGACAAAACAATCATTTCTGAGGCAGTTTAGCAAGTTTTCACCAATATTTGTCAATTAGTCAGTCTATTGGAGAGCAGTTAGGCATTTCTCTAGATGAATAAAAGCATTTTAGAGAGAACAGCATGCCAAGGTCCTTATATCCCCATGTAAGAGACTGCAATGTAATTCTGCAGGCAACTGGGGATGGAGTCAGGAGTGGCTTTCGAACTGGAAAATTACATAATCCTGTTAACTTATTCAGGTTTGATTCCTGGGTCAAGAGGATCCCCCGGAGAAGGAAATGGCAACCCACTCCAGTACTCTTGCCTGGAGAATCCCCTGGACAGAGCAGCCTGGCGGCCTACAGTCTCTGGGTTCACAAGAGTCAGACACGACTTAGTGACTAAACCACCACCATTAACTGATTAGAAGATCATTCGAGTGACAGCATGGTGACTGCTGGAGGAGCCACATAGAGGCCTGTGCAAATTTTCAAAAGTTAGACAAAAAGACCGCATACTTGACAGGTACTGGGAATAGAGTTACTCTGATTGCAACTTACTGTGGAGCATGAGAACAGACTCCAAAGCATCTCTGTGTGTGGAGGAGACTGGAAATGTGGAGGTCAGTGGTTTTTATGCCAAGGTTAGTCCATCATGCTATACTCCAGTAGAAAACATTTACTTGGCAAAGACAGTTGGGTATGTGAGTATGGGGCTCAAGAGTAAATCTGGGTTGAGACTTAATGTGCAATTGTGAGTCATATGTAAAGAAGCTGGATCCACTCATCTGCGGATGCACACAGATGGTTTCCATGCCTTGTCTATTGTGAATAATGCCACAATGAACAGAGGAATGCAGATATCTCTTCGAGATCCTGTTTTTATTTCCTTTGGATATATACTCAGAAGTGGGATTTCTGGATCATATGCTAGTTATTTTTAAAAAATTTTTGAGGTACCTTTATACTATTTGTAAACCATCTTTCCAGATTCCATATATATGTAAAGATACATGATATTTGTTTTTCTCTTTCTGACTTACTTCACTCTGTATGACAGACTCTGGATCCATCCACATCCCTACAAATGACCCAATTTTGCTCCTTTTTATGGCTGAGCAATATTCCATGGTATATATGTACCACATCTTCTTTAGGTATTCATTTGTCGAAGGACATTCAGGTTCCTTCTATGTCTTGGCTATTGTAAACAATGCTGCGATGAACGCTGGGGTACATATGTTTCTTTAATCACAGTTTTCTCATAGTATATGCCTAGCTGTGGAATTGCGGGAGGGTGAGACGGATTAGGCGAGTAGGACTGACACATATAGACTGCTTGTATAAAATGGATAGCTAGTAGAAGCCGCTGTATAGCGCATGGAGCTCAGCTCGGGGCTGTGTGGCCCCCAAGAGGGGTGGGCGGGCGTGGGAGGGCCGGCCAAGAGGGAGGGGAGGTATGTATCCATAGAGTTGATCCGCTTTGTTTTACAGCAGAAACTAACAGAACATTGTAAAGCAACTATGCTCCAAGAAAAAGCAAACTACGAAATAAAGATTTCTGGCGTGTCTTTTCTCTTGGTACAAGCCCTCTTCCAAACGGCTTCCTGAACCCTTGGAATCACACCTCCGAGGCTACTCTATCAGCATCGTGAATACCTTTAACCACCCCGTGCAGTTCACTGCAATAATCAGCAGTTGCGATTTACTGACCTCTCATTACGTGTCCAGCACCCCAGAATTAACTGATTTATTTCATTTAATTTTCACCAAAAGTCATCAAATATTAAGATCTCTATTTTCAGAGAAACATACTGAGGTTCAGAAAGTTACGTAGGTTGGCCAGCATCGCACGCAGTCGGGTCTTGCGTCAGGGCCCACGCCTGCTGGGCTCCGAAGCCCGAGCTCCCGCCACCGCGCCGTTTTCCAAGTGCCTTCACAGCAAGCGCTCTGTCGGCATCCCTCCCTATTCCACCTGCAGTTCCTAGAACTGGAAGTGAATGGCACAGACTGGGTGGGACTGCCAATTAATATTTGCTGAATGAGTGAATAACAGTGGAAAATAAATCTCTCCCTGCAGCGCCATTCATAATTGACCTTGAAATTTGCTTTGGGATGGAAGCTCAGTGTATTTATGAACCTCCAGCCAATCAATTATGTAGCACTTTTTCTCTTTTATATATATATGTGTGTGTGTGTGTGTGTGTGTGTGTGTGTATATATATATATATATATATATATATATATGTAAGGCTACATATATATATATAGCCTTACTCTGCTGGGCTTTGTGAAAGATAAAGAGGAGAAACACAATCTCTAATCTCTTAAATTCTATTGGTTTGCAGGAAAAAACAACAAACACAGCTTATATGCACAGCCAGAGTTTTGCAGACCTCAACCGGAAGCCAGCAGGCAAGGAATCCTGAGATGGAATCGGCAGAGGGAGCCTTCCAGGACATGGACGGAGCAGGGCAGAACTTGGCTGAGAATGGGTCCGGGGAGGGAAGGATGCTGAAGAATCAGCCAGGACACAGGTATAAAATACTCACTGCACAGTGACTAAAGAGCTCTACTTAACACCCCCGCCCACCCCTTTTATTTTACTCTCAAGAATAGCTGACTCGGGCCAAACATCAACTTCTGAAGTTCTGGCGGGTGTGTAATGAGTTCATAATTAGAGACCGCCTCAGTCTCCTAATCCAGACACTGCCAGTGCGTCTCGTATATCGGTAGTGGTTACAGAGATCAAAACACACTTACCCAATGTGGTGAGTATCCTCCGCTTGCCCCTTCACCCCCACTCGCTGCCTCCCTCCATCCCGCTCTGTCCTGGGAGGTGGGAGGCTGACTTCTGGGAGCAGCGTCTGCAGCCTCACTCATCACTGACTCCGGGTTGCTCCTACGGGGCGGCACCTGCAGGCGTTGAAGGGCGGAGAGTTAGAGTTAGGAGAGCAAATTCAGGGCATCCATTACCCTGCCTCTCTCTCTTCTGTGTCTACTTCAGCTGGACTTCTCTGCTTTGAATAGAGTGATACCTTCTCTCTCTCTCTTTCAATATCTTTCTCCCTCAACTGGTAACGACCCCTTCAGGGAGGCTGTGTGCATTGCCCTGGCACTCTCTGAGTACCGCCCCATCCTATATCGCTTCCTTATACTCTGTCCATATCTTTGTAAATAGCCCCTTTAGTAAACATTTACCAAAATACCAATTTTGAGGTATATCCATCCATTTACTGCTAAGATTCTGCCTGCCTGACAAACCAGAATGATGAAGGTACGCTTCACTGAGAGAACATAAAAGAAATGGTCTGCCCATAAGAAATGAAAACAGTCTTGCAGAAGTTTGAGAAACCACTTTTAAGAAGCATAATTTGCATAATTAAGGTCTAAAGCCATAGAAGCTTTTAGATTCTAGATAGTTTTATGAGTAGAGTTGTACCATGTGTAAACTATAAAAGAAATTCAGCATCATTTTCTTTCCCTGAAAGTTTGTGCTTTATCCTGTCTTATTTTCTGAGATAAGGCGGAAACGTCTTCACTTCTCTCAGTTGGCACTAAAATCAGGCACTGATAAGACTGATGAAAGTTTACACACATCCTGGTCCTCAATCTCTTAAAACTGTTCAATAGAAATCACACGCCATTTGTTACACACAAGCACCCTCTCAAGAGCACTCTGGGGAGTCATTCACAGGAATGTTGTGGCCAGGTGAAGGCTTACAACAGCCAGTTGAGGTGCAAGAATGTGTGAGATGTGCAGCTTTGGGGAGAAGAAAATATGAGGACTAGGAGATTGTCCTAGTAAATCTCCAGAAGTGGAAGAAATGCTGTAAAAATTATGGCTGAGTCAAGGGATACCCACTGTCCTCCAGGATGCAGGTTTTAAATTTTGCTCTGCAAACTCACCAATTCTTAATATATTTTGATATGTTATTACGTAATCCATATACTTTACATTTAACCAGCTGTTTTCTCCATCCAAAGAGACAACTGTGTTCTCCCCTTTCCCATTCATGGTGCAGTGGGATTCAGCCAAGTGAGCAAGAAAAGGTTTGTACTGTCATCCTTATGAAACTGTGTCCTCCACACCATGGACAAGAGTTGCACATTTGCTATTTCCACATCTTTACTAACACAGCTTCTGTCTGGAGAAGTTTTAAGAAAAGTGCATTTAGGTGCTACTGTACAAATAATGAGATTGCTTCAAACCAGCAGTGATTTTCATGGCATGGGTGGTGAGGTCAGGAAATGTTTTGTTCCAGTCACAGCAAAGACAATTTAAGGATCATAACCTGTACAGATCACTAGTCATGGACTAGATGACTGAGGAATTTTCTGAAGCATTTTAATAGTTCAAAACTCTGTTAAAATATCAATAACAAGTCACCATTTGGGACAATAGACACAATACAGCCTCAGATTGGTTGATGATGGAAAATCAGATTTACTGAGTTTGATTTATTAAGATCAAATGTGTTTCTTTATGACATTATAACCATAGTGATGACAAAATTCATGATGATTAAAGTCATTTAACTGTATCACATCCTAAGTCCTAAGGTATGAGGTTTTATTTTCAATTTAAACATATTTTAAACACTTTATTTAAACTTCATGCAGACATCGTCCCTATTTTATCTCTGTGTCACTCAGTCTAAGTGACTTGGCTAGGAGCATACATGCAGAAAGTGGCAGGGACAAAATTCATAGCCAAGCTTTCCAAACCTAAATTGTGTTTCATTTCACCACATAGGCAATTTCTCATTGATGCTGAAACGCTTATCTTCTTGATCTACACTCCACTTGATCTACAATGCCATCAATCTGAATATTAGTCCAGCCCAACTATAGGCAAATAGAAGCTCATGAATCTCTCGGATGTGACTGGAATGTACTGTGTGAGTGTGATGCACAGGGCTACCGTTTCACTCTCCATCGCTCTCCTCACTTGCTCACACCGTCAAAAAAATTCTTTTGGCCTAAGTCTACTCTTTTGAAATAAAACAAAATTTGTGTCCTGTGCTTTGATCTTGGTGGTGGGGGGAAATAATAAAATAAGAACATGGACTATAAAGCCCAGATGCATACTATTCACTGTTTCAAAAGTTCAATTGCTCTCTTAGCTGCTGTCCTCATCACATTGAAATGCCTTCTTTATAGATGGATGGTTCATCCTGAAGTCATCTATTCCCAGATATGGCTTGTCATTACGATCCCCCTGGGTGTAAAATGCATTCTCAAAGTACATCTTTCCTTCTAATCCTTCCTAGCAAATGTGTAAGAAGGTAGTTTCATCTGCCTACCTGCCACTAGAATATGATCTTATTCTATACTCTCCGAGCCCTGGGAGAACTCTGGAATCCCAACATTACAACAGGCATTGAGCCAAGGCAGAAAAGCAGCCAAGGCGTGAGGGGAAGGAGGAGAGAAGGAAGGGCCACTTTATGACGGACAGCTCAAATCCGAAACCTTCAGCACTCTAATGAGAACTGAAGTCCAACACTGCTTCTGCTGCTTTCCTTCCCGGAGTGGAAAAGAACAGGGAGGCTCGGGCTTCTCATAGCCAAAGGAAACTGGCATCAACATGGAAACAGACAGATGTATCCAGAGGGAACACAATTACGTGATCCAGTCAAATGTTCAGTCCTACTCCAAGGTCTTAGTAACTCAGATTTGAAGCAGTCTCTAGAGAATGAGTTACTTTATTTATGGATGAAAGCCATACTAAGGATAAAGGATAAATAAAAAACATAAGGTAAATTTTTTATCAAAAGCCAAGACTCTCACATGAGGAAATAGGTTTAAAAACAAGTAGTGGAAAAGAAAAGTCAATGGCCTCTTTGGAATGAGAACAGATTAAGGTCAGTTCTTGAATTCTTTTCGCTTCCTTCTTGTAGGTACTTTCAGGCAACACGAAATTGTTCTTTAACCTCCAGTGTTAAGGGTTCTTATTAATTCTCAGGACTTTGGAAGATAAAAATTCAACTCAAATCCTAAAGAAAATGGACAAATGCTCTGACATTTAAAAGCATTTAGGGGCATCCACTGACAAATCACACTTAAAATATTCATAAATAACTGTCACTCTACAGAATATTGGAGGACATCAGAGCTGGCAAATGGCAGTCAGTCTGTGTGTATAAATATACACAGCACAGACATTAAAATCGACAAATACAGATACTATCCAACAAACCATGTGAATATAGACTTTTACCAGTATCCCTTATTCCTAAGGACTTTACTGGTGGCTCAGACAGTAAAGTGACTGCCTACAATGTGGGAGACCCGGGTTCAATCCCTGGGATGGCAAGCTCTCCTAGAGAAGGAAATGGCAACCCACTCCAGTATTCTTGCCTGGAAAATCCCATGGACAGACGAGCCTGGTAGGCTACCATCCATGAGGTCGCAAAGAGTCAGACTTCACTTTTTTCTTTCTTTCTTATTCCTAAAGCATTTCTGAAATCCTCAGTAGAGGATGATTCAAGAAACTCCAAAGAGATGTCATTGGTTCAAAGCCACACATCCAACAGGTACAAATAAACCATAAAAATAGCAGAATCCTCTCTCTACTTCAGTGTCTTTCTTTTCTAACCATGCGCTTCTTAAATATAGCAACCATAAGTGTTTTCCATTACCATTGTGTTTGCTTTTCAGGTAAATATAGTTTGAGAAGTATAATAGAAGTGTTAGAAAAATAGAAATAAAGAAGGAACCATGGCACTATCCAAACTGGAATCCGCATATTTCAAGAGATTCATAGAATTGCTTTCTAGAAGACTATGTCATCAAAGTCAAGCTCAGAGGAAAATTATTTTATAAGCATTTCTTTTTTTATCCCACTTATAATTATTAATGGAGCACTTATATTTTTCCTGTTCTAAAAATAATTCATTTCTTTAAATTTTGTCAAATATTAAATAATCTAATGAAACATATAATATGATCTACAATTATATCATTTATTGGTTGTCATTGTTGATGTCTGTAGTACTTCCTCCCACTGTTTCTTTTTTTTTTTTTTGCATATATATTGAATCAGTATGCAGTATTGTCTTTCACCAGTTTGGAAGTTTACAATCCTTTCAACATGAAAAATTACCCAGCCACCCAACCTAGAGACCTGAAACTCACTTTAGATCCCCTACACAACTCAAACTCAATACCATACAACTCAAATTCAATATATCATCAAATTCTATAGGTTCTATTGCCTTTCAATCTATTACATTTCTCTCTCTCTAGCCACAATGCTACCACTTTAACTCAGCCTATATCATCTCTTACCTTGGATATAGTAAAGTAAAGTGAAGTCACTCAGTCGTGTCTGACTCAGTGACCCCATGGACTGTAGCCTGCCAGGCTCCTCAGTCCATGGGGTTTTCCAGGCAAGAATACGGGAGCAGGTTGCTGTTCTGCCCGTAGTCCAAGTCCCCGGTCGGGAAAGAAGACTCCTCGAAACAATGCAACTTGCAATAGGGGAATTTATTACTGACTCGAGCCAGGGCCTCCCGCCCTCACCTAGGGTGTGAGGACGAAAGGCCCCGAGCCCCAGTTCTCTCGGGTATTTATTAGGTCAAAAAAAGCAGCAGGTAGTTGGCGCAAGCGGATTGGTTACACAGTGGGTAGTTGGCGCAAGCGGATTGGTTACACAGTGGGTAGTTGGCGCAAGCGGATTGGTTACACAGTTGCAAGGTAATTTTTTTTGGCCCAGCGTGGGGCTTTCAGCTTTCCCCTGATAGGTTCCCTTTTTTCTTGCTAGGCATATGTTGATTGGCTGGCTCCAGGTAGCCTGATAATTATGTTACCCCAGGAAACCAGGCCTACTCCTAGTCTAGGCTGCCTGCCATGGTGTTAGCCGTGACAGCCTCACAGCTGCCATTTCCTTCTCCAATCTTGGACATAGAACTGGACCTAATTTTTGTATCTCTACTTAGTGTCACATGTCAACTCATCATTTACATTACTTCCAAAATGATTATTTTCTGTGCACCAAAGTTTGTATGTTTACTGCTTTGAACTATTTCAATAGTGTTCCATTTTCCTAAAAAGGTCAAATTCCTTAAAATGTCAAATACAGCAATCCAGCCTCTAGTCCCCTCCTACCCATCTTACTCCCTTCTCCTTACCTATATGTTCCAGCCATTTGGAGCTGCTTCCATTTATTCAAACCACCAGGGTAATCGACACATTTCCCACTCTGTTTCTCTACTGGGGATACCTTCATCATCATTTCCTTTCTGAAAACTGCTCTTGCTCTTCCCATCACTTTCAAGTAGAATAATCACACATCCTTTATGTCTTGCACTATTTGATAGCTCAGTTAGTAAAGAATCTGCCAGCAATGCCAGAGACCCCAGTTCAATTCCTGTGTCAGAAAGATCCGCTGGAGAAGGGAAAGGCTACCCACTCCAGTATTCTTGGGCTTCCCTTGTGGCTCAGCTGGTAAAGAATTCACCTGCAATGAGGGAGACCTGGGTTCAATCCCTGGGTTGGGAAGATCCCCTGGAGAAGGGAAAGGCTACCCACTCCAGTATTATAGCCTGGAGAATTTCATGGACTGTATAGCCCATGGATTTGCAAAGCATCGGACATGATTGAGCAACTTTCACACTATTTGATACTTCTATCCCTACAGGTCCACCCTCACCTTTTATATGTTCTCTCCTCCTCTTAAAAAACTCTACTTCTTGGTATTCCCAGGACCTAGATTTCAAATCCCCATACCAAAAGAATGTTGAAAATATGGATAATGATGATTAATGAATAAAAATAAATCATAGGAAAGAGCAGTACTCTGACTTGTTGGTAAATACCAACCAAAAACTTAAGACAAATATCATTTGAATAACCTTGCTCTTCCCATTCCATGTCTTCACTCCACATTTATCCAGTTTTGACTTTGCTGAACAACCACAAATGAAGGGCAAAGTCAGCCTATTTAAACTCCCCTTGGAATGACAATTCATAAAATGCTATGAGAGATTGAAGCTCAGCAAACACCACAAAGCCATTATGAGAAATTGTCATGCACTAATCTGCTCAGGACTGCGGGGCGCTTAACTGATAGTCACATTTGTTTGGGGATGTTTGCCTAGAAATGTTCTTTTAATAATGTACTAAATAGGATGCATAATTTAGCTCCCTTCTCTGTAGCCTGCCGGCCAGCTGCCAACTCTAAGCTCCTTCTCTGCCTCTCTTTTTCCTCCTCCCTTGATCTCTCACCATCCCTCCTTGGGTTTGACTCAGCACCGAAATTACCTGCTGGCCGGGTTAAAAAACAATCTCATTAAAAAGCCATCACAGTTGTGCCTGATGGCTTCATTTGTCCCCCAAGTGCTCAATTTATACCTTCCTTTGGAACAAGCAGACAGTGAGTACTCTCCAGGATGGCTTTGTCCAGCTGTACTGTATGCATCCCAACAAACCACAGGGTAAAAGATTGACGCTTCTTGCCTTTATTGGGTTGATGAGAAAAGGGGCTTTCCCTGGTGTTCCTCTGCTTTATCCTACAGGATTTGTGAAAGTTCTACTTTCCTTTGGAAGCTATGATGGTCAGTGTCAAACTTGCTTTTCTCGCTCCTCTGCAGTCTCAAGTAAAAGTCAACAAGCTGAGAATCCAAGACTTGTTTTAAGATAGACCTTTGGAAAGCTGTTTGCTATCTGGTGAGTAGCATAACCTAATTAATCTTACTTTTCTCATCATAATAGCACATTATGTTTTACATAACTGAATGTGCACATCAACTCTATGAAGAAAACTATTGTTTTCAGCATCCTGTAATCGATGAAGGGCTTCCCTGGTGGCTCAGTGGTAAAGAATCTGTCAGCAATGCAGGAGCCACAGGAGATGTGGGTTCGATCCCTGGGTTGGGCAAATCCCTTGGAAGAGGGCGCAGCAACCCACTCCAGCATTCTTGCCTGGAGAACCCCATGGACAGAGGAGCCCGATGGGCTACCTTCATAGGGTTGCAAAGAGTCACTGATGTGACTTAGCATGCATGTAATGGGATGAAAATGAATCATAACAGGTGTGAGATTTTAGCTACGCTACCTGGTGTCTGTAAGTTCCAGAGCTAGAAAACCAAGCCTGGGTTGTCTTCCTTAAAGCCCACTCTCCTAACCACAGAAGCTTCTCTTATCCATACCTAAGCCAGATCTGGCTTTAACAACCAGGAGGACAGGGATAAAAGTAGATGCTTCCATGAGAAACTGGCTTGTAATGAACAGCAACAACTCAGTGCCTATTAGAGCACTTGCTTCCCTGACGTTTCTCCGTAACTGTGGGGCTTCCGCTCTATCTCTCCTTGCTGGATGTTGGCACAACCTTGGCTTGCCAGGATTTCTTTCCCAGCTGCTGACCCTGTTCACAGTGGCATGCACGCTGCCTCGCTGTACCACAGAGTGAAGATTGCGCAGAGCATGGCATCTGACAAAGTGCGAGTCGTTTCTCTGAATAAGCATCATTCATTTCTGCTGGTTAAATTCAGAAGCAGCAGCCTGTGTTTCTCCCACTGGGCTGCTAGGAGGAACTGCAGAGCATGAGCAGACATTTTAAAAATCAAAATACTATGCTCAATTCTCCCACGTTGAGAAGGGCCTCTCAATTCATCTTAGGAAGACCTCGTGGGGCAGAAGTTTTGAAAACACACTCCAGCAGTCCCTGTGTCCTAATTTAAAATATTTCTGTTCTGTTTTATACCAGGTACTTCATCCCCCCCGCTCCAAGGGGATGAATACATGGTTTGTATTCAGTAGAGAAGGGAGGGAAAGCATGCCCATTTTATCCTTATTCTTTCTTGAGCAGTAATCTCAATCATAAAGGCTCCTCAAGTTGGAGAAGGGCCAGAGTAAAGAAAACTTTTCCAAGATATATTTGACTATATTTATAAAATATTTTTCTTTTACCCACTAAACTTATTTGTGTCCCTTGCATTTCCATATGAAATCTAAGATCAGCTTCCCGGTTTCTAGGGGAAAAAAAAGAGAATGCATTGAATCTGAAGATCATTTTGAGGAATATCATCCTAAGGATACTATCTTCTAATCTAGGAACATGGTATTTTTTTTCCATTTGTTTACTTCTTTAATTTCTTAAATTCTTAAATTTCCTAATTTCTTAAATTTAATTCAACATTGTTTTGCATATTTTTGTATAAAAGCTTTGCAGCCTATTATTTAATGTATTAACACTTTGTTCTATTGCATGCTACTGTAAATAAAATTGTTTTCTTAATTTTATTTTTAGAATGTTCATGGCTAGTATATAGACATGCAATAAACTTTGTATATTGAATTGTATCCTGAAGCTTTGTTGAAATTGTTTATTAATTCTAGTCATTTTTCATGGACTCTTTAGAACTTTCTGCATACAAAATTATCATCTAAAAATAGACGTAGGTTTACTTCACTGCCAGTCTAGAAACCTCTTCTTTCTTTGTCTCACCTAATTGTTATCTGAGAATGGGGAAAGTTTTAACTCTTCATTTCTAATCTGTATGACTTTTTCTTGTCTAGATGCCCCCACTATAATATCCAGTGCAATGTTAAATAGAAGTGATAAAAATAGGCATTCTTTTCTTAAAGGAAAAACATTTAGCCTTTCACCATTAAGTAGTATGCTATTCTCCAGGCGAGAATACTGGATTCTCCATTAAGTATTCTCCAGGCAAGAATACTGGAGTGGTTGCCACTTCCTTCTCCAAGTATTATGTTAGCTGTGGGTTTTCCCAGAAGTTCTTTTCTATTCCAAAATGACTGTTTTTGTTTTCATTTGTATGTGTGCGTTTTTCATGAAATAGGGTTTGATTTTATCAAATTATTTTTCTACATGTCTTGAGATTATTATATGGTTTATGTCCTTTTTCCATTAATATAGTATATTACATTGATTTTCATGTTAAAGCAGTTGCATTCTTAGAAAAATTTCACTTGTTCATTTTATATAACCTTTCATTATGTTGCTGCATTCAGTTAACTACCATTTTATTAAGGATCTTGTGTTGATATTTATAAAGGATATTTCCCTTAGGTTTCTTTTTCTATAATGTCTTTGGTTTTGATAACAGAGTAATTATTCACTTTGCTATTTTCCCAAAGTGTCTGTAAAGGATTGGCATTGCTTATTATTTAAATATTTGGTAGAAATCATCAGTGAATTCAAGACTTTTCTTTCTAGAAAAGTTTCAACGTACTAATTTTTATAAAACTTGTTTTGAGCCTATTCAGATGTTCTATTTCTTCCTGAATTTTAACAGTCTGTATTTGATTAGGAATTGGTCTTTTTCCTCTAAATCACCTAACACTCTGGCCTTCAGTTTTCTGTTACAATCGTGTTTACATGATTCAGTAGTGACGAGTTCCTAATTCCTTTTTTTAGTTCACAATTTTAGTAATTTGAGTTTTCTATAAATTTTCCTTGGTCAGTCCAACTAAGAGATTATCAGTTTTGTTGACCTTTTCAAAGAACCAACTTTGAGTTTAGTTGAGCTTTTTCCCTTGTTTTTCTATTCCCCTTCATTTATTTACCACTCTTTCTATTGTTCAGCACTAAGTCGTGTCTGACTCTTTGTGACCCCATGAACTGCAGCACACCAGGTTCCTCTGTCCTTCACTATCTCCCAGAGTTTGCTCAGATTCACAGCCGTTGTGTTTGTGATGCTATCTAACCATCTCATCTTCTGCTGCCCCCTTCCTCTTTTGCCTTCCATCTTTCTCAACATCAGGGCCTTTTCCAATGACTTTGCTTTTCCCATCAGGTGGCCAAAGTACCGGAGCTTTAGCTACAGCATCAGTCCTCCCAATGAATACTCAGGTTGTCTTTATTATTTCCTTCATTCTTTTTACTTTGGCTTTGGTTTTCTCTTTTTTATATTTCTTAAGGTTATACTGTTGATTTGAGGAATTTCTTTTTAATATAATCATTTATTGCTACAAATTTTCCTCTGAGCACTACTTCAGATGCTTTGCATAAGTTTTAGTATCTTGTATTATCATTTTCCTGTGTCTCAAAGCATTTTTCATTTACTTTTTCCAGTTCTTTGACCCATTTAACATTTAGGATATGTATGAAAGTGTTGTTTAATTTCCACATATTTGTGAATGTTCCCAATTTATTTCTACTTTAACTTCTAAATTTAATTTGTTAAAGAACATATTTTATATGATTTCCAATATTTTTTAATTTATTTTTATTTGTTTTATGACCTAATATATGGCCTACCCTAGTGAATGTCTCATGTGTACTTGAAGAGAATTGTGTTTCAGTTATTGTTGTTGGATGACTTATTTTTTACACATCTGTTAAGATCTAGGCCTATATTGTTTTCAAAACTTTTATCTCCTTGTTGGTCTTCTGTCTGGCTGTTCCATTTATTTTTGGAAAAAAAGAAAATTGAAGTCTTATGACTATTATCCCTGGGCTGTCTATTTCCCCTTCAGTTTTATCAGTTTTTGCTTCATGTATTCTGAGGCTTCTTTGCCTTATGTTTCTAGTACCTCATATTTTCCTCTGAACACTTTTGAACAGTTTCTTATTTGCCTCGATTGCTATAGCCATTCCTGTCATCTACAGTGTTAAACAATTGCCAGTAACGTATTTCTTAACAAACGTCCTGGAGATAGGGCTTCCTTCATTCAGTAAACTCTGAGTCAAAGACAGACAGACTCTACAAAAAAAAAAAGGTGAAAAGCTGCCACGTAGATTAACTAGTAACAATTCTCTGAGGATGGAATGTTTTGAGGAGCTCCAAACCTATTCTGGTCTCTTCAGAGACAATCTGCTGGTTTTCACATCTCTTATGGTTCTGAGGTGGTTCTTTTTCAAGATTATTACTGGGTAACATTTTACTTCCAACTCCTCCCCCCCTCCTTTTTTTTCCTGAGGAAGACTTGACCAATACTCATCCAGGTCTCCATTTAATGAGACACAATCTACACTCATTAAGCTCTAATTAAGGAATAGTTACCTGAAAAAAGAAAGTACCTGCTTATATATTATGCTCACTCAAGCTCCCTTGAAATTGTCTTTGCTATCCCCAGTCAAATTAGACTTGCTAAAATCAATTTTATTTGTAAGCTGTGTAAATTTCTAAAATCAGTGTCCATAGTCTTCCCAGTCACATGCACTCTAATCATTCTGTGAGTAATGCACTTTAAGACTATAAACTTCTTTCCTGACTTTTCAGTTCTTAAAGTTTAAGGAATAACACTATATCATTCAAAAAAGTATATGTTATGTTCTCTCTTTAAAAACGAATGACTATGATTTAGTCTATGTATGAATGCGGTACTTCATTTCTTCAGATTTCATTGTTAAATGACTTATTATCATCTAAAGTTAAGAAGTTGGGAAATGGTGTTATAATGGCCTCTTAAAACACCACCAGTATGTTAAAATTGGCTCAGCCTTTCTTAAAGTATACTTAAATCTAAAACTTAAAATAAATAGATGCATATTCTTAGTTGATACTTATACAAGGTGCAACATAACTTTTATAATGAACAGTAATAGGATCTATAACTTTTAGTAGTGCATTTAGCCATCTGAAATAGAACTACATTGTCTATCTCGCTTTCCTTGCTACTTGCAATTACATGAATAAGGCCTAATCATTAATTAAGAAGTGGAAGTGATATGTTGCAACTTCTGGGTAATAACATTACTGGGATGTGAAAGCATAATCAAATTTACTCCTTCCCACTTAATGGAATATAGTATATATCATGGAGTTCTGACAGACAAATAGATTATGAGATTATCTGGGGAATACAAGTCATAAATGCTTCAGTCACAGAATTCCTGACACCATGAAGTCACCATAGCCACTCCCACCCAACTGCCAACCTAAAGACTTTTACACGACAGAGAAATTATTATGGATCTTATTAAGGCCACTGTTATTTGGGGTTTGAGTCCCTCTCAGCTGAATCTAACGTTATGTGATAGTGTGGTTTCCAAGTTTTAAAACGTACTTTCCCGAGCGCAGTGAAGCTATTACATACACCATAGAAACTCAGTTAAGTTACTCACTGGTGATTGGTATTGCTTAGACAGAACATGCTTGCAGGAAGACCTCTGTAATGTGATAAAATGAATATTCTGAGATACAATTATTTCTTAAACACTAAGGTACACTTACACTTTTACCACTTAATTTCCTATAAAATTGGAACTGACCTTCTCTGTGCCTTCCATCAGTTTTGTAAGGTTGTGAATGTTCATGCATTAAGACTCTGTGTCTCTTGTGTGGCAATATCACTTGTCCCTGTTACATATTGCTTTTCTCATTATAGATGCCAACAATCACAGTCTCTGAAAGGTTTCTCCTGATTTCCCTAGGCAGAATTCTCCACCATATATCTGTATTCCCATAGTATTTTATAAACAGCTTCTATCATTTCAAGTAATACAGTATAATTATCTTTGGTGTTTATGCATCCTTTTTACTATGCTCTAAACATCTCAAAAGATGTGACAGTGTTCTATCCATCTTGTGTTTTCCACACTTCACAGAAAGCATATAGTAGGCTCTATTAGTTCTCTATTTTTGTGCGACTATTCGTTAAAAAGTTAATGGTTTAAAACAATGCCCATTTGTTGTCCTGTACCTTTCATGGATCAGAAATATAAAGAGGTCTGACCAAATTCTTTGCCTATGGTCTCACAATCCACAATCAAGTTGTCAGTTAGGCTGAGCTCCTCTTAGGATCTGGGTATGCTTCTGCTTCCAAGTTCATTTAGGTTGCTGTCAGAATTCAGTTCCTTACATTTGCAAAAATGATAGGTGTCATTGCTTTGCTGGTTATATATAGGTGGCATTTCTTGCCACATAGCCCCTTGTATCCACAAGCAGGCTATGGTGTAGCTTCCCTTTTCTATAACCAGCTAGAAACAAACCTTTTCTATTTTAAAGAGCCTATATAAATAGATTAGGTCCATCCAGATGCCTCACTTCTGCTGTACACTGTAAAATAATCATAATATAGCATCATTTTCACAGGTTTCAGCCCCACTCAAAAGGGAAGAGGTTATACAGATGGAAGCCACTGGGGGTCATTCTTAGAATCAGGTAGACATAAAAATGTATCCAGTAAGATATGACTCTTAATAGGTTGAATTTGCTTAGGAAAGAGAAATTTTAAATGTAAATGTTTTAAACTTTGTGTTAACATTTTATTCTCAAAGATCCATAAACATATGGACACAATTTCCTTTTATAGTATATTCGGTATTCAATAATCAAAGATTTAAGAGCTTGAGTGACATGCTGCCATTAATAATCTGATCAATAAATAAAGGGAAAAACAGTAAAACATATTATAAATTAAAAAAAATAAAGCTAAGAAGGAACAAAGCAACAAATAAAAGCATATGGGGTTCTAACAAAACATTCCTAGGAGATTAGACGCTTACTCACTCTACATACAAATAACCAAAGTGCTACTTGACCTTTCTAGGACAAATAAGAGCTTCTCCAAGGAGATCTTCTCTCTCTGCCTCTACAGAAAGCAGCTGGCATCTTTAATACACAGACCACCCAACTGCAATGACAAAACTATATGTAGAGAAAAAACAAAAAACAGTAAACAGTGGTAGTGAATTATGTAAATGAATTATGATTAGGGAAAGGTAATTTGGGTGTATCAAGATTATATTTGCATCAGAGATCAATGGTATTTTGCAATGCAAGACCACAACTGCTTTGACATGTCCATGTGTAAGCAGAGAAAAGAGAACTTAGACTTTTCCTGTCAAGGTCTAAATTCTTCTGCCACCCACTTTCATTTTTGTCTAAAGATGTGCACAGCTCAATATTTGGCTTTGTTCCATTTTCCTGTCATTCTCACATGACATCTTCACTGGTGTTATTTAACCCACAAGCATCCTCCATCCCAAGGCACTGTAACTCCTAGTCTTTTGTTTTGCCTCTAAATCAAAGTTCCTCTAGATAGTTGGAGATGACATAATTGTTCATACCCTGGTCAAGATTCCTAAGGACCAATCATATGTGGAAAGAACTCACTCACATAGTTACCTTCAGCCCTGATTCTAAAGGTTCTGCTTCCCATATCTACATGCTGCCCACCTTCCAGGATTCCACTGAGATGACTCAGAATGCTGGTACCCATTTAAAATCACCATTATGCCTGTCTTGCTCTCTGAATATTGTGCTTTGTTATGGGTTGGCTAATCTCAACCATAATCTGCTAATTCCAAACGCATTCTTCCTTTTCTCTCCAATCAATTTTTTAACTGCACTCAAGTCTCAGAATATCACACTTGCCTTTCCAGTCCAAAACAGGAATGCAGATAGTGTCACAATTCACATAATCTCCCAAGAATCTCTCCAAGTAAACTCATTTATGGGCTACTTGTGTGTAGTCTGCTCCCTTTTCCAGAAACACAGAACTCTTAAAGTATGGGGGATGGGGGGTGAGAAACAATCTCCAGTAATATTATGAATTTTACCTAAAAATATACTTACACACATGTTGTTGCTCAGTTGCTAAGTCATCCCAACTCCTGCAGTCCCATGGACTGCAGCACGGCAGGCTTCCCTGTCTTTCACTATCTCCTGGAGTTTGATCAAACTCATGTCCACCGAGTCAGTGATGCCATCCAACCATCTCATCCTCTGCTGCCCCTTCTTTTGCCTTCGATCTTCCC
Organism: Muntiacus reevesi; assembly: GCF_963930625.1. NCBI lineage: Eukaryota > Metazoa > Chordata > Mammalia > Artiodactyla > Cervidae > Muntiacus > Muntiacus reevesi. Next base: position 89,983,196 of record NC_089255.1, on the reverse strand, counting down.
CTGCATCATGGTCTTTTCCAATGAGTTAGCTCTCTGCATCAGGTGGCAAATATAGTAAAACATTAAAATGCATATTTTGCACATCCATAAAATCACTTTACCTTACCCATAAGAGAAACCTGAGTGTGTACAGTTTCCTAACAGAATTCCATGGAATGTGTCTAGATCAGTCTTATACATTGACTAGATCCTCTTCAGAGTAAGCGATCCCCTCCTTTCCCTCACACAAAGGCTACTGAGAATCCTGAAAGCAGTTAGAACACCTTCTGAAGAACTCCCCTCCTCTGCTTATTTTCTGCCAACATATCTTTGACTGTTTGGGCTGCAATCAGCTGAGATTGTTACCTCCCAAGGTTCTAGGAGTCTTGCCACCATAAGTTGCAGTTCAGTCAGTTTTTTACTCTCTGCCAACTCCACACAGAAAAGACAAATTTGTGGTTTTGTAGGGGCCAATGTTTTCCCAATTTTCCTGGATTGAACAGAAAGTCATTGCATCGTCCCATTCTGATGGCTAGGTACCAGTCAACCCTCCAGATGATTTTGTATTCACTCAATCCTTCAGTTCCTTTCCTTTTTCTATTGTCTTATAAAACTGTCAAGTTCTCTATCTAAAGTATATTTTGACTTTGCTTAACGACTGACAAGAACAACCACACACCACTCCCCCCACAAAAAATAGTGGATGACTTAGACATCTTTATTTGGCCAGCAGGTATTGTTTCAATGTAAGTCACAAGTTTGATTTTCAGCCTTAGTTGCTAGCAACTATAATTTATGGTCATTTAACAATTTTGCCAAAACCCAAATAGGTTGAAGCCGTGATCCAGCGTCCTAGTTAAAGGTAAACACACTGTTCCTTGCATGCCTATCTGCAGTCATCACTGTAGCACGTTCTAATTATTGTAATGACGCAGGACACAGAAATATGACATAAAATGATCAGATCTCTTAGAGCGTTTTGTCTGGTACTTGGACGACAACATGCTTCTTGAAATCTTTTTCCTTAAGGTTCCTATTTTTTCCCATTGGAGACTGTTGTTTGTAGACTTTTTGATATTCTACCTTTTCTTTAAATTAACATTATTTACTCCTATTATTGAGATCCTTTTGGGTAACCCTCAAGCAATTTTTCCACCATATTTCTAATCCATTTGAGAGTTAATGGATGGTTTTCACTTACTTCAGTCACAAGTAATTTCTCCTTGCTCCATTAATTATTTCTTTGATAATAATGTTTACATTTTAATGTGTAAATGGTGCTGTCTCTAAGCTAATAAAAAATTGCTTGCGCTTATTTTCATATTCCAAATATGTTTCCTCTGCTTGGTCTTTAAGGGCCAGCAAAGAAAAATCGTATTTGAATCACATCCTAATAACTAATGGGAATCCAAAAGGAGAAATGAAGATTCTGCTTCTTTACTTTTCAAATTTAGCCTGATCAGGCAAAATAGAAAACAACTGGCCTGAAAAATATAAGGATATGGTTGGTTGAATGGAGATATCAACCTCATCCATTCATATAGATTAGTTTTTTAGATAAAACTGAAGTAAAAGCACTTTCCAAATAATGTATTTTTATGCATGAGAGCAAAAGGAACATGTACTTCTTAGGATCAGACGGCGAAGTTCAAAAGTGCATAGAGTATTGGTCAATCTGTAAGCTTCAAGTTTAGTTCAATGTGGAAAAAGTATAGAATGTTCTGGAATCAAATATCAATAGAAAAACTGGGACTTGGAGCAAAGTTTCAATAAGCTATGTGAGCTTGCACTGTTTCAAAGAATAGACTCAGCACTTCTAGAATATATTATGTACTCAAGTATTGGTGAAAATAATTCACAGTAATAAAACCTATTAAGCCTTTCACTTACAAGGGTATCCTAGGGAGAACTTTTAAAAAAGAAAATAGCAAATGCTTTATTTTATTAAAAATAATGTTGCAAGATCAGCAACATACTCTAAATCAAAAACTCACCCTTGCTTATCAATAGTTAGGAATGAATTTTAGTTTTCATCCTACATAATCAGCCTAACCAATATGCTTAGATCATTATGTTGTTTTATAATTAATAAAGATAAACCTATGAGGGGTTGCATATAATTCTTTCAAGCAGTTGAAAGTTAAAATTTGGCTGAGATTTTAAAAAGCATGTTTGTAAGTATCCATGAGAGTCAGAACATTCATAAGAAAAACATTTGGCTTTGTCAAATTTCATAAATGAGAGCTTAGGAGTTCCTAATTTGAAAAGATACAGCAAAAATAAAAACCTGGAAGTGATTAAATAAAATTGAAAGCAGTCAAACTTTGTTAAACAACACTTAAATAATTAATGTCACAGTCTTTGTAGATAAAAGGATGTCTCTGAGATCACCTACTCTTCATTTGGACCAAATTCTACCATGTCAGGAGATTTGGTTTCTAAGTTCACATTGGATTACAGGTAATAGACTGAAGTGGCAATGAGGCTGTTAGACACAGGTACACTGAATAAACCAATCGCTAAACATCAGAGTTCAAAACTGAGGGAAATATCAGAGAAAATATAAAAGAAGCACAGAAGACTTCTCTGCATCCAGTAGTGGCTGAATGCAACTCCACTACAGAACAACTTGAAGACAGCAGCTATAAATTCTGGATTTTATACAAACTGGAGATTAAAGAGAAGACATGTTCTGGTAGAGAGTCTAAAGCTAGAGTAGGGGATTCTAAATTCTAAGAAACGAATTTCTGTTTTCACAGCTTTTATCACTAGTCTTAGTCACTAAATATACAGTCACTAAAATATATAGTAATTGGAACAGTGGGAAACTGTGATCTTTCTGGCATGGGGAAAATAGAAAACTGAATATAGGAAACCATGGCCTCCAGTCACGAGGGGGTATCCCAGAAAAGAAAGACAAAGAGACAAGAATCCCAATTCTATCTACCCACTTTGTTGGCTGGAAACCAAATCACACATTTATGGAATAGACTGAAAGACAAAGAGTGAATCAATAAGAAACAGACAATTTGAACAGACCAGTTACTAGCAGGGAAATTTAATTTGTAATTAAAAAACAAAAACAAAAACTCCCAGCAAAAAAAAAAAAAACGCCAGGGCCAAACAGCTTCACAGAGGAATTCTACCAAATATGTAAAGAAGTGATATTATCTATCCTTCTGAAGCTAGTCTGAAGAATTGAAGAGGATGAGACACTCCCAAATTCATCTTACAAGGTCACTTATTACCCTGATATCAAAACCAAACAAAGACACAACAAAAAAGAGAAAAAACAGCTAAAATCTTTGATAAATATTGATACAAAAATTCTTAACAAAAGATTAGCAAACTTAACCCAAATACATAAAAAGGATAATACACCATGATCAGATTGGATCTAGTTCATTGATATAATGATGACTCAAAATTTGCAAATCAATGTGACATACTATATTAACAAAAGGAAGGATACAAATTATATGATCATTGCAATAGATGCAGGAAAAGCATTTCCTAAAATTAAACATTCATTCATGGTAAAACTCACTGAAGTGGGTAAGAAATGAACATATCTCAACATAATAAAGACCCTTCATGAAAAACCCACAGCTAATGTCATACTCAGTGGTGAAATCCTGAAATATTTCCTCTAAATTCAGGAACAAGACAAAGATGTTATACAGAAGTGCTCTCAGCACTTCTATATAAGACAGTATTGGAAGTCTTAGTCACAGAAATCAGATAAATATAAGAAATAACAGGTATCAAATTGGAAAGATATAAAACTGTCATTATTTACAGATGACATGATATTTTATATTGTTTCCACCCCAAAATTATCAGAACTAATAAATGAATTCAATAAAGTATCAGGATATACAATTAACATACAGAAATCTGTTTCTTTTCTGGTAGGTGGTGATTTAGTCACTAAGTCATGTCTGACTCTTGCAACCCCATGGACTCCATAGCCCACCAGGCTCCTCTATCCATAGGATTTTCCAGCAAGAATACTGGAGTGGTTGCCATTTCCTTCTCCAGGGGATTTTTCTGACTGAGGGATCAAACCTGGGTCTCCTGCACTGCAGGCAGATTCTTTGCCAAATGAGAAACCAGGGAAACCCCTACATACTAATTATTAACTATCAGTTGGCAAAGAATTCACGTGCATTGCAGGAGACTTGGGCTTGATCCCTGGGTTGGGAAGATCCCCTGGAGAAGGGAAAGGCTATCCAATCCAGTATTTAGGCCTGGAGAATTCCATGGACTATATAGTCCATGGGGTCGCAAAAAGTCTGATATGACTTGCGACTAAATCACCACCTACCTACCAGAAAACAGATTTCTGCATATTAATTGTATATCCTACTACTTTATTTAATTCATTTATTAGTTTTAGTAGTTTTGGGGTGGAAACAATATGATGGAGAAAAGAAAGTCTCTTCAACACTTCAACAAGTGCTACCAGGTAAACTGGACAGCTACATATAAAAAGTGAAATTAGAAAATTTTCTCACTCTATATACAAAAATAAACTCAAAGTGTATTAAAGACCCAATTGTAAGAGCTGAAACTATAAAACCCCTAGAAGAAAACAGGCAGAACATTCTTTGACAGAAACCAAAGCAATATATTTTGGATTTGTCTTTTAAGACTAAAGAAATAAAAGCAAACATTAAAATATGGGATCTAATTAAAATTGAAAGCTTTTGTACAGCAAAGGAAACCATTAACAAAATGAAAAGTCAACCTTTGAAATTATAGAAAATATTTTCAAATGATATAAGCAAAGGGTTAATATTCAAAATACATAAACAACTTATATAACTCAATATCAAAAAAAGCAGCCCAATAAATACATGGGCAGAAGACCCGAATGAACATTTTCCCAAAGAATACATACACATGATTAACAGACAAAAGATGCTTAACATAGGTTATTATTAGAGAAATGCAAATCAAAGCAACAGTGAAATATCACCTCATAACTGTCAGAATGGTGTCATCAAAATGTCTGCAAATAACAAATGTGGGCAGCTATACGGAGAAAAGAGAATCCTTGCAAACTGTTGGTGGGAATGTAAATTAGTACAACCATTATGAAAAACACTATTGAGGTCCCTCATAAAACTAAAAATAGAACTACCATGTGATCCAGTAGTTTTATTCCTGGGTATATATCTGGAAAAAATAAAAGCAGCCCTACTTACAATAGACTGGATATGAAGGCAACCCACATGCCCATCAACAAATGAATGGATAAAGAAGATGTGGTATATATATATTACTCAGTCATCAAAAAAAGAATGAAATTTACCATTTGCAGCAATGTGGATAGACCTAGAGATTATTATGCTCAGTGAAATGTCAGAGAAAGACAAATACTTTAGGATATCACTTACATGTGGAATCTAAAAAGTAAAATAAATCAATGTATATAGTAAACCGGAAACAGATTCACAGATACAGGAAACACACTAGCAGTTATCAGTGGGGAAAAGAAAAGTGGAAGGGGCAAGATGGGGAATGGGATTGAGATACAAACTACTATGCATAAAACAGATAAACAGCAAGGATATATTGTACAGTATATGCAATTGTAGCTGTTATCTTGTAATAATCTTAATGCAGTATAATCTTTAAAAATACTGAATCATTATGCTGTACATCTGCAACTAATACAATATTGTAAAGTATAATTCAATTAAAATGTATTAAATCAATAAAAATCAATAATGTTGAGATAATAAAAAATAAATCTGAATTTACCTGCAGATGATATTACTGTCTATACAGACTGTCTTCAAAAAATCTACAAAGATGGAAGCTCTCTGCCAGTCCAGTTGTTAGGACTTGGCACTTTCACTGCCTGGGTCATTCTCTGGTCAGGGAACTAAGATTCCACACTTCCCATGGCACAGTCAAAAAAAAAAAAAAGCTACAAAGAAACTACTAGAAATAATACACGAATTTACCAAGAATATAGTTTAGCATGTATACTATTCTCCACTACTTGACAAAAATTATGTGATATATGCATGTGATTTAAAATTATTTCATAAAAAAATGCTTGTAAACAATGAAATGCTATTAAAATAAAAGATTGACATGGGTTTCCTCCTATAGGTTTCATTTAATGTTAAGTTATAGAGCTGCTAATAATTTTGGAGACCTCTATTTTTTCCTCAAGAACATTTACTAAAATGTTGAGTTGTTGAAAATACGTGAATTAGAAAATGAATTTTATTAGCCCAGGCAGTACAATGTTAGCTTACAAGAAGTTTGGAGAGTTGGTACTATGGTAAAGTGAGATACTTGTTTATTAGACTGAGATGCATAGCAGAAAAGGTATGGGGGAATATACACATAGATTAAGATTTTTAAAAACACAACTAATATTTCAAGAGGAAAATAAACATTTTCTCTTTTTGTTGTATATAGTTTTCTTTCCATTATGCCCTTTTAAAATCTATTTTATAGATTTTGTAATTTTTCAAGAGTTAAGGCTTTGCAGCTTAATTTATGTCATTATCCAGAGAAACTAATTCAAAAAGTGGATAACTGTGGAAGTGACTTTATCAGGCTTAGGAAGGCAAAATTTAAAATGAAAACTAATTTCATCGCAAACATCCTTCAGTCAGCAAAAGCCTTTATTTAAAGTAGTCAGACTTTCTGAAACACTTAGGCAATTAAAATCACTGATTTATTTTCCATAATGGGGAGGATCTCAAACAGTATGATTCCTTTCAACTCATCTAGAATATCAACTCCTTTTCAATCTTACTAGCTGCTAGCTGGGGTGTAGAACCGTAAAACTGTAATTGGTAAGTGAGAAACAGTTGGAAACACTTGGCTTTAAATTCTAGACAAAGCCCCTTCCCATTTTTCAGTTAAGGCACCGGTGCTTACATATTCTGGGTGGGATCGTGAAAGCCCCTTTTCTGAGGGTTTTCCACCACCAACATCCATTGCCTAAAAGTGTATTCAAATGGTGATTATGTATATGTAATAGATATAACAAGCTGCTGAGAGAAACTCCATTGTGAGTTTGTCAGAAATACATCTGCCCACTCATCTATCTTCTTTCTCCCACTAATCTCCTCTTTCCTCTACCAGCCCATTTTCTGAGGATATTAAGGTTGAGATTGAAGAACTCACTCAAAATCATCAGCCAGTATTTGTAACAGTAGCCAAGAGAAAGAAGCTTCTTTCCACTCACATAAAACTGACAGGGTAGTTGGATTTTAATGTCTACAATGGGAAATCAAGACCTACCTTGTAGGCAAGGTCTACAAGGCACCACCTATGATTAAAGTGGCACCGTAAAGAAAAGAAACAGAAATGTGATCTTTAAGGAAATTCTTACAAGCTAAACAATACAAAAAGCATAATCACTTCTTGGGCATACCATATACTTGTGTGTGTCTACGTATTTGTATGTTTCTATGTTTGTGGAAATAACATGGAAGGATCATACCTCTGAATCACTCAAACTGCTAAAACAATCATAATATAAAATGAAATTAAGTACTAAAAATAATGTACATCAAAAAAGCCACATTAAATCGTTTCAGCATTTACTTTAAAAAAAATTGTTTCTAAAGTGAACATCATAGAGTGAAACTAGAAAGCTGTGTAAGTGAACTGCATGTTTGCATTTGGATGTTGATAATGACCTGCTGGATGGACCTGAGTAACTCCTCTCTGAACTTTGCTCATTTGTGAATGGTTGAATTGAACCAGGTAACCACTAGGCCATTCATATATGACCTAAATCAAATCCCTTATGATTGTACACTGGAAGTGACAAATAGATTCAAAGGATTAGATCTCATAGACAGAGTCCCTGGAGAACTATGGATGCAGGTTCGTGACACTGTAGAGGAGGCAGGGATCAAGACCATTCCCAAGAAAAAGAAAGGCAAAATGGTTGTCTGCGGGGGCCTTATAAATAGCTGAGAATAGAAGAGAAGTGAAAGGCAAGGAGAAAAGGAAAGATGTACCCATTTAAATGTGGAGTTCCAAATTATAGCAAGGAGAGAAAAGAAAGTCTTCCTCAGTGATCAATGCAAAAAAATAGAGGAAAACAATAGAATGGGAAACACTAGAGATCTCTTCAAAGAAAATTAGAGATACCAAGGGAACATTTCATGCAAAGGTGGGCACAAAAAAGGACAGAAATCGGATGGACCTAACAGAAGCAGAAGATATTAAGAAAAAGTGGCAAGAATACACAGAGGAACTATACAAAAAAAAAAAAAAAAAAAAAACTTCATGACCCAGATAATCATGATGGTGTGATCACTCACCTAGAGTCAGACATCCTGGAATGTGAAGTCAAGTGGGCCTTAGGAAGCATCAGTATATAAAAATTGATCTGTGAAAGTGTTGCACTCAATATGCCAGCAAATTGGGAAAACTCAGCAGTGGCCACAGGACTGGAAAAGGTCAGTTTTCATTCCAATCCCAAAGAAAGGCAATCCCAAAGAATGCTCAAACTACTGCACAATTGCACTCATCTCACACACTAGTAAAGTAATGCTCAAAATTCTCCAAGACAGGCTTCAGCAATCCGTGAACCATGAACTTACAGATGCTCAAGCTGGACTTAGAAAAAGCAGAGGAACCATAGATCAAATTGCCAATATCTATTGGATCATTGAAAAAGCAAGAGAGTTTCAGAAAAACATCTATGTCTGCTTTACGGACTATGCCAAAGCATTTGACTGTGTGAATCAAACAAACTCTGGAAAATTCTGAAAGAGATGGGAATACCAGACCACCTGACCTGCCTCTTGAGAAATCTGCATGCAGGTCAGGAAGCAACAGTTAGAACTGGTCATAGAACAACAGACAGGTTCCTAATAGGAAAAGGAGTACGTCAAGGCTGTATATTGTCACCCTGCTTATTTAACTTATATGCAGAGTACATTATGAGAAACACTGGGCTGGATGAAGCTCAAGCTGGAATCAAGATTACCAGGACAAATATTAATAACCTCAGATATGCAGATGACACCAGCCTTGTGGCAGAAAGTGAAGAAGAACCAAAGAGCCTCTTGATGCAAGTGAAAGAGGAGAGTGAAAAAGTTGGCCTAAAACTCAACATTCAGAAAACTAAGATCATGGTTCCTGGTCCCATCACTTCATGGCAAATAGTTGTGGAAACAGTGCTTGACTTTATTTTTGGGGGTTCCAAAATCACTGCAGATGGTGACTGAAGTCATGAAATTAAAAGATGCTTGTTCCTTGGAAGAAAAGTCATGACCGACTTAGACAGCATATTAAAAAGCAGAGACATTACTCTGCCAACGAAGGTTCACGTAGTCAAAGCTTTTTTCCAGTAGTCATGAACAGATGTGAGAGTTGGACTATAAAGAAAGCTGAGTGCTGAAGAATTTGATGCTTTGGAGCTGTAATGTTGGAGAAGACTCTTGAGAGTTCCTTGGACTGCAAGGAGATCCAACCAGTCCATCCTAAAGGACATCAGTCCTGAATATTCATTGGAAGGATTGATGCCGAAGCTGAAACTCCAATACTTTGGCCACCTGATGCAAAAAACTGACTCATTGGAAAAGACCCTGATGCTGGGAAAGATTGAAGGCAGGAGGAGAAGGGGACAACAGAGGATGAGATGGTTGGATGGCACCACCAACTCGATGGACATGAGTTTAAGTAATCTCCAGGAGTTGGTGATGGACAGGGAGGCCTGGCGTGCTGCAGTCCGTGGGGTCACAAAGAGTCGGACATGACTGAGTGAGTGACTGATATGACTGACTGACAACTAAGTTCTCTTCTGCTATCAAAACACATCTTGGCTTTACATAAGTAAGACTGACATTTTACAGAAATATTTAAAGTTCTTTCAGATAGCTGAAAGACATCATTTTTAAAACACTGTATTAGCTAACTCTATAAAATTGATCTGCTTTCTTGTGAAAAAGTAGCCCTCAGATTTGTTCTGATGAAGTTCTAGGTGATAGCAATACCTTGTTAAAAATTGTTGGCCTTTGCACCGCACACCTAGTGCTTTTTGGGAGAAAGGAACTTTTTGGGTGATTGCTACATCTCTAGCGTATGTTGCTGTTTAATCGCCAAGTTGAATCCAACCCTTTTGTGACCCCATGCACAGCAGCCCGCCAGGCTCCTCTGCCCACGGGATTCCCCAGGTAAGAATACTGGTGTGGGTTGTCATTTTCTTCTCCAGGGTCTTCCCAATTCAGAGATTGATCCCATGTCTCCTGCACCGCAGGCAGATTCTTTACCACTGAGACACCGTGGAAGCCCCGAGAGCATGTTAGGTGCCCAGTAAAGTACTTATTGAATGACTAAATAAATAAACTCTTACTTTTAAGTCTTTTTAAACTCAGAGATCTATTTCATAAGTAGAGAATTTCCAGGGGAAAAATTAAAATTAAAAAAAAAGAAACCTGTTTTTCTGAATCTTTGTTTTTTTGTTCAACAGTCTTTGAAGATCTCTGTATTTTTTGCTTCCAGGTAGGAAAAAAAAATCCTCTTTCCACTCTCTTATAAACAATATCTACCCATTTTATAATTGCAATAGGCCACACCAGTCCCTGTGGCAGCACTGATGGATGTGTTTCTCATGTGAACTTGAAGCCTGAGATGTATTTACCTGAACTACAGATTAATCTGCACATGGACATAGTCTGTGGTGTCTTGCTGATTAATTATGCTGAATGACGGATGCAGGTTTAATCACTTTACCTGATAGATGTTAGGGGCTTGCGAATGACAGTCACCATATCACTTCTCAATAAATTGCTTTTTAACCAGCTTACTGTTGAAACTTCAGGTAGTTAATGTTCCAGGAAAAAACATAAATAAATAAAGCACAGGATTTTCCATGCATCACTTTATATTTCTACTAATTTATCTTAAAGTTTGTTCTCTGATTGAAAAGTCCATATTCATATTAAATACAATAGTTATTTGTATATTCCACTGTGGGGGAATCTGTTTTATCAAGTAGGAAACATAATTTAAAAGGTTAACAAAATTCATAATTGTGCTTATAATGTTAAGGAAATGACTATTTTCTTAAGCTAGAAAACCATCAACTCATGGTTAAAATTACCTGTCTAAAAATGAAGAGGAAGAAACTTAACTACATATTAGTTCTGCTTTTAACAGAGAAGTGCTAGAAGTGCTAGGAAAAAATGAAAGAGCTTATTGATCATTCCTCCAATTGGGAAGAAAAAAACAGCACATATTGTGTAATTGATATTTTCCTACTAAACAATTTAATAGACAGTCCCTAAGGAGAAAATAAATAATTATGGACCACTGAGGTTTAACAAATTGATAGAAACCTTTTCCATTGGTACTAAAGTTAGTCTATCTCTTCCTTTTTATTTCACTGCCATTCGTACTCCTACCATAGTTTATTATTAGCTTTCACCCTGAAAGAATTTATTAGAGCAACCTATGTACATTCCTCCCTCCTTCATTAGAGCCATTGGGGGACTAGAAAACAGTGGCCACCATATCTTAATTTAACACTGTCCTTCACAACGCTTCAATAGTTCCTCACAGGCACTAGGCGCCCAATAAAATATTATAGAATTAACCTGAGTAAATGTACATGCTGCTTGCTCATCGTTTAGCCACAGTCTCGTCCGACTCTTTGGTGACACCATGGACGGTAGCCCGCCAGGCTCCTCTGTCCAGGGGATTTCACAGGCGAGAATTCTAGAGCAGGTTTCCATCTCCATGACGGAAGACAGCGTTAGTCTGTCCACGGCGGACCTCCCTAACTCCTTCCAGTGACAGGTAAGCTGCCGTGAGCCCCCCAGGCCCTGCTGACTCCGAGCCCACAGAGGCCGCCCTCTGGTTCCCGGCGGCCGGGCAGCCCCTGTGAGGCCGGGCGTCTTCCCGGGTGGCCCCCGTCCCGCTCGCGTTTCCTTCCGGGGTCACTGGTGCTGTCTCTGCTGCTCCGGCCCCGCAGGAGCACGGCAGTCTCCCTGTGGGGTGTTGGACGGAACCTCACAACCCCGCTGGGTGAACCTGAGGCGGCGTCGCCAGGGTGCCCAGCTTCCCGCCGATGCTCTCAGCTCAAATCCAGGCATAGTCATGGATTTGAGTCATGTCACCGGCTAGAAACTTCAGCAGCTGACATCAGCTCTTGTCTTCATACCAAAACTTAAGCTCTTTCCACCATTTATTCTGAGTCTACAGCAGTCCTGGTGGAATTCCCAGCAGAGTATCAGCATTAGCATCAATACAGGGCTGGCTTGAGATTTCAACAGAAGTGTGAGCAGGATTTCTGGGATTTTCCTGAAAGGAAGAAGATCAGTGGCAGAGTTTAAGGCAGAAAAGGCCCTTTTGTGACAATCACACGTAATGTTGGGAGCCAAGAACCTTGGGTTCCTGAGCCAGTTTCTTCTTAGTTTTTCCACGTTTCAGCTTCCTCCTCTGCCCAATAAAAATAAACTTGGCTTTTTGTAAGATTTAGGCTGTGGTGCAGCCTAGACAGCACATTAAAAAGCAGAGACATTACTTTGCCAACAAAGGTCCATCTCGTCAAAGGTATGGTTTTTCCAATAGCCATGTATGGATGTGAGAGTTGGACTATAAAAAAAGCTGAGCACCGAAGAATTGATGCTTTTGAACTGTGGTGTTGGAGAAGACTCTTGAGAGTCCCTTGGACTGCAAGGAGATCCAACCAGTCCATCCTAAATGAAATTAGCCCTGAATATTCATTGGAAGGACTGATGCTAAAGCTGAAACTCCAATACTTTGGCCACCTGATGGGAAGAACTGACTCATTGGAAAAGACCCTGATGCTGGGAAAGATTGAAGGTAGGAGGAGAAGGGGACAACAGGATGAGATGTCTGGATGGCATCACTGTCTCGATGGACATGAGTTTGAGTAAACTCTTGGAGTTGGTGATGGACAGGGAGGCCTGGCGTGCTGCAGTCCATGGGGTCGCAAAGAGTCGGACACGACTGAGCAACTGAACTGAAATGAAGCTGTGCAGGGAGAAAGTACATAGATTTCCTAGAACAGTATCTGATTTGTTAGTGCTTAATAAATATTAACTACATTTGATTTTCTCTTTTCATGTAAGAAGGGCAAATAGTAGTTAACAAAAAATAGGTCAGAAAAGTGTCCATAGCCAAGGACGTGGCTGCTGACCTTAGAGGCTGCAAAAAGTCTTGAATTAATCCAACAAATTGTACTGTTTCAAGTCATGGAAGAAAAGGAGAGCTCCAGGCCCTCTTCCCAGGGGGCTTAACACTGACACACTTTGAGCTCTGTAGTGATAAACCTAGACCTGTGTCTGTTGTCAACATGATAAAGCAAAATGAGACACGTGGTGACAACTGCACCTTAAGATCAGCCCGGTCCTAACATTTGTGGGGTCAGGATGAGAGTACAAATGGGGGTTGATGTGTTTGATATCCAAATATTTAAATGTTATAAATAAAGATATCAAACCATTAAATATGTTCTATCCTCTGACCTTAGAAATATACCTTCATACAGCCAGAAAAGTCAGGTTTGAATTGACTATTTCTGGACACACTAGGGAGGCCTGGCGTGCTGCAGTCCATTGGGCCACAAAGAGTCAGACACAACTGAGCGACTGAACTGAACTGAACTGAACGGAAAGCTGCCCTGGGGGTCCAGTGGTTAGGACTCAGCGCTCCCACTGCAGGAGGCACAGGTTCAATCATTGGGCGGGATTGTACAGCACAGTCAAAATAATAATAATAATAAAGCTTCCTGCTGAAATGTAGCAGTGCAGGGAAAGCTGTCTCCAGACTCCTACCTGTCCCGACTTAGATTTTCATCAGGAGGGTCTTGCTGCATGCCTCCTTCTTCAAAACGAGCTTCTTAAAAATCCTTCGGGTAAATAAATTGGTGGCTTGGTCCACTTTCCAGTGGAAAGACTCAAGGAGAAGGCTTGCACAGGTTCTGGAAACTGACTCAGGACCACATGGATGCAGGTGGAATACTGCATATTCAGAGTCTGGCCTAGAAGAGGGAGGTACCATCGTTAGTGAGGACATCCTCTTGGTCGTATGCTCCTCCAGCCTCAGCTGCAGAGGTGCTAGAAAGGCACTCTAAAGCCCAAGGTCTGGGAAAGGAATCCATCTTGCCCAAGTCGAAGGGCAAGATGCTTAAGTGATGGGCTTGGTAACGAAAGGGATAATCACACGCTGAACGCAGGAGCAGCAGAAGTAGGTTACAATTCAGCATGAGCTAGGCCCAAGGATTTAAATCCTACCATCAGCTGTGGATGTCTGTGACAGTGGCTCAAGGGAATTTAGCATGAGAATCCTTTCAATCTCTTTTTTTCTCTTTCACTGTCCCCATTTTCTTCTCTCTCCCACCCCTATCTCCAGCTTCTAAGTATGGGCACTGTTGTTTTATTGTATGAAACTAGTTGTTTTTTGTCAATTAGCAGGACAGGTATGTCATCCTTGAGTCTTTTTAATAGAAAAAAAAATTATATACACCTTTTATTTGGATAATTGGTCAATATCTTTATGTGAAAGAGTCTTGAATTGTTCTTGCAAATGATACAACCCACTAAGACCTTCTGATCACATCTACAGAAGACAATAAAAGATTATATAGCTTTAAAATTAAGGTTTAAAACGTCTAAAACCATATTCTATTCTTTCTATTTTCTACCCAGGGGAGCTCTCCAAAGCAAAGCTGAAAAATTAGCTATACATCCAGAAATGCTACATGTGGAAAAGAATCCTGAATGATAGGCAGTTACTTAGAAACGAAGGTTTTCATCTTTTATTGTGTCACTAAAATTAAGATGATATTTCTTTATAAAGAGTACAATCACAGCAATTTAAAGTTGATAAAGATTTTAAAAATCATCAAAATAACTGTAGTGAAAAGTGTATTTGAAAAAGACTAAAAGTTAAAGTAGTTTAGTAAGTTGTTCAAGGTCACAGGAACGGAGACTGGACCAGGATCCAGGTGTTATTTCTAGCTAAGTGGATGTCTTAGCTTGGGCTGCTATAACAAATTACCCTGGAGTGAGTGACTTCAACAACAAACATTCATTTCTCACTGATATGAAGTCTGGAAAGTCCAAGATCAAGGTTCTGGTAGGTCCTGTGCTGGTGAAGGTCCCCTTCCTATTTTGCAGATGGCTGATTTCTTACTGTATTTTCACATGGTGAAGAGGAGCGATCATTTCTCTCATGTCTCTTCCTATAAGAACATCAATTCCATTCAAAAGGGCTCCACCCATATGACCTGGTCACCTCCCAAAGGCCCCACTTCTAATCCCATCACAGCAGGGACTAGGGCTTCAATGCATGAGTTCGGAGAAGATACAAAGGTTCAGAACAACAATCTTTCCTCTGCAATGAGGTACTGATTATCAGACTATGAACACTAAGTGTGTTTCCAGATTTTCTTAGAAGATTTAAGATAAAGGTAAGAAACAGTGGTAATGAATGAAAGAAAAAGTAAAAGAATCAGAACCTCCAGGTGCCTCAGGGTATCTAGAAAGAGTCTCCGGGTCACACGCATACAGGGAGGCTACCATCTCCTCCAGAACACAATGTCTAATCTGAAACTATTAGTACAATTGTCCCCACTTATCTGCGGTTTTGCTTTTACTGGTTTCAGTTACCTGGGGCCAACCATGATCCAAAAATATCAGATGGAAAGTTTCATGTAAATAAACAATTCCTAAGTTTTAAATTGTGTGCCATTCTGAGTATCAGTGATGAAATCTCCTTCCATCCCACTCTGTCCTGCTGAGGACATGAATCACCCCTTCGTCCAGAACATCCTGCTTGCTAGTCATTCATTAGCATCTTGGTTGACTATCAACAGTATTGCAGCACTTGTGTTCAAAGAAAACTTATTTTACGTAATGATGGCCCCAAGGTGAAAGAGTACCAATGCTGCCTATTCAAGTATTCTCTTCTTGTGCCTAATTTATAAATTAAACTTTACCACAGGTATGTATGTATAGGCAAAAGTGCAGTATATATACATGAGGTTCGGTACTATTCATGGTTTCCAGCATCCACTCTGGAGGTCTTGGAATGCATTCTCTGGTGGATAAAGTGGGCCTACTGAATATCACTTTTCTAAAGAGACTGTTTCATCTAAAGACAGAAAGAAAGGAGACAGACTATCACAGCAAAGGGAAGACCATCCAGGAATTTAAAGTATTAAACATCGAGCCTAGATTTGGTTTGGATCATCATCCCACCCATGTTTCACCAAGTACAGAACACAAAAGGCACAAGATGAGCCAAAGCCTTTTCCTGCACAGAAATCACTGTCTGAGTTGTGTGTGGGGAAAAGAGCGAGGTGCAATGAGCCCGAGTGCTTTGCACGCTTGATCTGAAGCGGATCTGACAATGACAGACCAAGGAGGCATTGGCATTGGGAGCCAGAGCGGTGCTGCCGAGCAGCAAGTTGGAGGCACAGAATCTCTAACGACAGAGAATCAGTCCAAATCAGATTAATTTAGGGCTGCCTGTCACTTGTGACTCTTTGAGCTAGCTGTATTCGGAGGACTGACTGGGATTGCAAAATGGCCTTGAACTTGTTTTCACTTATAATTAGCTGCTGTATGAACTCACCACGCCCCCCCCCCCCCCCAAATTTAGCACACGTGTGCCACCTCACTTCAGCCATGTCCGACTCTTTGCGACCTCACGGGCTGTAGCCGGCCAGGCTGCTCTGTCCATAGGATTCTCCAGGCAAGAATATTGCAGTGGCTTGCCATGTCCTCCTTCAGGGGATCTTTCTGAACCAGGGATCGAACCCCCATCCTTTACATCCCCTGCATTGGCAGCTGGTTTCTTTACCACTAGCACCACCTGGGATTTGCAATATTTATCACAGAGGAGGATGAAAAATTGAAGGAAAACATTATAATAGAAGGTAAGTGGATTGTTCATGGAGGTAGAGTCCCTTACTTAAGCAGGTCCCAGGGGCATGTATTTCAAGGAATATGCTTACAATATTAGTTCCCTTAGGAAGGAAATTTCCATTTTTAGAGTTCATATTGATATGGTAGCTTCTCAATAGCAACTCAGCTGTAATCCCTTGAGAAATGAGAAAGCACCACTCCAGGAGTGATGTTGGAAGTGGATTTCTGGCTACTCTTCATGAAAAAAGAAACATATATGTGTTCTACAAGGAATACAGAAAAAAATGAAAACCTCTCCCAGAATCACAAAATACTAGAAATAAAAACAATCCTTCAGATAATCTATTTCAGTCTCCTTATTTAATAAGTGACGAGCAAAGCTGTAGAGACATTAGAAGACAGACTAAGATTACAAAACTAATAGAGAAAGGTATTACGGAGTAGTGGTTTTAGAAGTGTGTTCCAGTGTCAAACATCCTTGGTGTAAATGCTAGCTCCATTAATTTCTGGGTATGTAACTTTGAGTGTCCTACTCAAACTTTCTGCATGTTAAATTTCCTATACATAAATGGGAGTTAATTTCTACTATATTGAGGTTACTATGAAGATTAAATAATTTATATAAAATGGTCTGTACAGTACAAGACAGATGGCAACCAATTACCACTAATTATTCATAATAGTAGTAATAATATCATGATGACAATGCTAACTTCATCATTTTTTGTTACGAGACAAGATAAGAGTTAGTTCAGAGATATATATCTGTGGCCTCGGAAACTCACCAGAAATTTCAGAGTCAAAGTTGATTGTAGTCAACTATAATCTAATGAAAGGCTTCCCTACTGAAAAAGCTAAGTGCATTACTAGCAAAATAAACTCACCCTGAGGGATGGGATGGGATGGGAAGGGAGGTGGGAGGGGGGTTCAGGATGGGGAACATATGTACACCCATGGCTGATTCATGTCAATGTATGGCAAAAACCACCACAATATTGTAAAGTAATTAGCCTCCAATTAAAATAAGTAAATTAATTAATTTAAAAAATAAATAAATTGACAAAATAAAGGCTGAAGTACTTTCGGAAGAATTAAAGAGACTAAGGAGAATAAAGTTAAAAAACTTAGTAACGTGGAACAATTAAATGATCATGGAGTTTTTGATAGATGACAGTCTAACAGAGGGATCTAGTAAATTGTCACAGAATCCTTTCTTTAGTTTTATTCTAGACAATATATTCATAAATACCTTCAATACAGAAGACAGTGCTTATGAATTAGGACAAGGAAGTTAAATTGATGAGGTCAAGTGTTAGCAGGCTACTACCAAAAGATAAGTCTAGAAAGAAAACCAACCCTAAAAAATCAACTGCATTAACAAAAGAAAAAGATGTTTTAGCAGTAGCACATGTCAAAAACTTTTATGGCAGTTTCACCTAACATTAAACCTAAAATAATGCAAAACCCAAAAAGCAAATTTATAGACAACAAATCCATGCATCTGTTGAAAAGTGTGAGTAAATATTTTATGAATTTGAAAAGCTGGATGACTATTGCCTCTCTAGAATATCATAAAGCAGAAATCAGAGTCCCCAGGAAATAAATGTTAAAAAAAGTGAAAGGGATGAAATCAAAGCTGACAGGTCTCAAAAAAAAAGTAGACAAAAAGTAAAACCAACACACTCATAACAATGAAAATAAAAGGCACACAAGAGTAAAAAAAAAAAAAAAAAAAAAAAAAAACTTAAGAAAATATAATGGCAGAAAGGATAAAAACAAATCAAATTTACAAAAAGAAATGGAAGAAAGAATAAAAACAAATGAGCAAGCAAATTATAGAGAATCAAACAAGGGAAATTTACAAGTCTAGGGTCTCCAAGAAAGGAAACAACTTACTAGGAAGAAATACAGAGTCATAAGTCAATAAATTTTTCCTGAAATAAAAGTGAGTTTGAATTTCCATGCTGAGAAACTGGAGAACCTGACCCATAATAGTGGATAGTAAGACAAATGAAATTCAAAGTACAGAATCTTTTCAGCAGCCAAAGAAACAGATTAAAACATGAATGTTAGGGAAATCTACAAGATCATTCAAATTCATAAGATTGTTGATCACCATATAAAATTAACTTAACTTAGAAAATATAAGCCAGGGAAATTACATTAAGTCAAATGATTATTTAGCTATAAAAGCCACAGGCAAATAGGGTTAAATAAATGAGAGCTGAGTAGAAGTTGTTCCCGTGAGTCTTTCTGGGGAAATTATTAGAGGACAAAGTTCAGCCTCCAAAACTGACTAGGGAAAACCATAGCAACTGGACAAGGGATAGCACTGAATGCTTAATAGCTGGGAGTCAAAGGATATCACTGAAAGCTGACAGATGAAATTATAGAATACGAGTATTTAACTCTACAATGATAATAATCAAAAAAGACTTTTAAATTGACTAAAATTGAAGGATATAGGGACAGAGAAGAAAGGAAAGGAAGTGGAAATATGTTAGCTAATCATCTCTTTTATAACAGAGATTGCTTTTTATTAAAGAAGTGTTTGTTATGAAGCTTTATTTTTAAGGAATGCAATGCTTTCTAAATATCAGAGCTACACTTATAAACATACAGGAAAAAGAAGAAAATAGGACATAGAGTAAAACAAACAGAAAAAGCTATGAATACAATGAAAAATCACAAATGATTTTCATAGAACTTATGAAAAAAACATATCATTATTTTATTAAAATTTTTAAAAGTAGATTACAGAACAAAGTCCAATGCTTTGCAGTGCACACATTAATATTTCTATTAATGAAAACAGAAACCTATTAATAATCTGATCTTGCTTTTCTTACCCTTCCTTCGCTGACTGCACTCGTGGCCTCCCTGCATTCTGGAAGATGCCAGTTCTCCTCCTACTGCATCAAGGTCTTCAAACTTCCTGTTTGAGTTGCTTTCTCTGCAATCTTCCCATAATCAGCCACCTCTTATTCATAATCTCTACGTCCTTATGTTCCCACTCCAGAGAAAAAATTTCTCAGCCAATGTTCAGAAATAAATGAATAAAGAGAAGAAAATATATTTATTTCTGTGTGTGTGTTGTATTTGCTTGTATATAGACATAAAATTTTTTCCAGGTTTAAAAGGAACATAATAGCTGTTATGTTCAAGGTGAAACAAAACTGAGCAATTGAGAGGCATTTATGGGGGAAATTCATGTTTTTAAAATCTTTTTATACTTTGGAGATCTGACCCATTTGCCTATATTATCTCTTTTATAAAAAGCATTATGACATGATAATGCATTGTGATGAGAACCAAAAGAAGGGCATGGAACCCAAAGCAAAGTGGTTAAGGTTTTCTAGATGAAAACATTCTCACACAAGTTTTAGACTAGAAAAAGGGATTAGCCAGGAGAGATGGAAGTGGTGGATCACCAGATGGAAGATAGAAATGAAGACAGTTTTAAAGTCAAAAGTCAACATTGTATGTTCAAAGGTAAAAGTCATTTAGTACAACTGGAACCAGAAAGAAAGCAGAGTGTGGGGAGTTGTGAGCCTGGAGAAACAGGCAGGCCAAGGACCCACATTATGTTAGCAATATCATATCTCATCCTTGAGGCAATATGAAGCCACTGTTAGAGTTCTAAGTGAAGCCTTCAAAAATATCACCACCTATCAGCAGTTAGATGATTTTTTATATAATTAATGTCAACAGTTATAACTTTGATCTAATTCCAATTAATCTTTATTGGAGAATAGTTGCGTTACAGTATTGTGTTACTTTCTGCTTACAGCAAAGTGAATCAGTTATACATATCCACTCTTTTAGAGTCTTTTCTGATACAGGTCATTACAGAGAACTGATGAGAGTTCCCTGTGCTATACAGTAGGTTCTTACTAGTTACCTATTTTATATATAGTGCTGTGTATATGTCAGTACTAACGTCCCAGTTGATCCCTCCCCCACTCCCCCCTGGTAACCCTAAGTATGTTTTCCACATCTATGACTCTATTTCTCTTTTGTAAATAAGTTCATTTGTGCTTAGTCACTCCGTCATATCTGACTCTTTGTGACCCCATGGACTGTAGCCCGCCAGGCTCCTCTGTCCATGGGGATTCTCCAGGCAAGAATACTGGAGTGGGTTGCCATGCCCTCCTCCAGGGGACCCTCCCAACCCAGGGATCGATCCCAGGTCTCCCACATTGCAGGTGGATTCTTTACCGTCTGAGCCACCAGGGAAGGCCAAATTCATTTGCACACAGCTGTTATAATTAATAATAGCCATAAGGTCAATTCATCAATTCAGTTAAAACTCTATGACTACTCTGGAGAAATGTATAAACTTAGATCTTTCACCCATTTTTTGATTGGGCTGTTTGCTTGTTTATAGTTTCTTTTGCCATGTAAAAGCTTTTAACTTTACCCAGGTCCCTTGTTTATTTTTGTTTTTAATTTCCATTTCTCTAGGAGATGGATAAAAAAGATCCTGCTAAAATTTAAGTAAGAGACTGTTCTGCCTCTATTTTCCTGTAAGAGTTTTATAGTATCTGACCTTACATTTAGATGCTTAATCCATTTTGAGTTTATTTTTGTGTATGGTGTTAGGGAGTATTCTACTTTCAGTCTTTTACACGTAACTGTTCAGCTTTCCCAGCACCACTTATTGAAGAGAATGTCTTTATTGAATATGCCTCCTTTGTCTTAGTGCTTCCCAGGTGATTCAGTGGTAAAGAATCTTCCTGTCAGTGCAGGAGATGTGAGTTCAATCCCTGGGTCAGGAAGATCCCCTGAAGAAGGAAACAATAACCCACTCCAGTTTTCTTGCCTGGGAAATCCCAGGGACAGAGGAGCCTGGCAGGCTACAGTCCATGGGGTTGCAAAAGAGTGGGATAAGACTCACTGACAAAAAAACAACAAGAATAAGTGACTGCAGTGCTTGGGTTTGTCTCTGGACTTTCTCCAAAGAAGACACAGATGGCCTAGAGGCACATGAAAAGATGTTCAGCATCACTAATTATTAGAGAAATGCAAATCAAAACTACAATGAAGTAGCATCTCACACTGGTTATAACATAACTAACACAATATTTTAAATCAAAGTTACCCCCAATAAAAATTTAAAAACAAACAAAAAACCCAGGACTAGTTGTGGCAAGAATGTGGATAAATTCAAACTTTTATATTACAGTGGCTGTGTAAACTGGTATGGCCACTTTGAATAACAATTTAACATTATGTATTTGATTTTATTTGAAAATGGAAATTTCATACATCTGCATAATTTTATGTCTAAGTTTACGCCCAAGGAAAATACGTAAAAATGAAAGCAAAATATATGTTAAAAAAGCAATTAAAATACATGTAAAAAAAAGCAAGTAAAATACATGTTAAAAAAGCAAGTAAAGTAGGTTATTATAGGATGATTGTAGTAGCAGGCCATGGAAAACATCTGTCTCCATGAACAGAGGAATAGATAAATGCACTACAATGAAATATAAGAATTGATGCTTTTGAACTGTGGTGTTGGAGAAGAGTCTTGAGAGTCCCTTGGATAGCAAGGAGATTAAACCAGTCAATCCTAAAGGAAATCAACCCTGAATATACATTAGAAGGACTGATGCTAAAGCTGAAGCTCCAACACTTTGGCCACCTGATGTAAACAGCCAACTCATTGGAAAAGACTCTGATGCTGGGAAAGATTGAAGGCAGGAGGAGAAGGAGATGACAGAGGAAGAGATGCTTGGATGGCATCACCGACTTAATGGACATGAGTTTGAGCAAGCTCTGAAAGTTAGTGATGGACAGGGAAGCCTTGCATGCTGCAGTTCATGGGGTCGTAAAGAGTAAGACACGACTGAATAACCGAGCAACAACAACAAATAATGAAATACACTGGGTGATTTATAAAATATTATTCACAGATAAAAAGAATAAATGAAAAGTCACCTTAAAGATTGTTCTCTCTCTCCCTCTTGTGTGTGTGTACACACATACATACACAATAGTTATATCAATCTAGGTGAGTGGAGTCCAAATATCCTGCATTCCTATTGTTGCTGTAACAAATTATCACACATTTACTAGCTCAAAATAACAAAAATTTACTATTCTATAGTTGTAGAGGTCAGAAGTCTAAACATGGTCACAATGGGCTAAAATCAAGGTGTTGGCAAATTGCCTTTCTTCTGGAAGATCTAGAATAGAATCAGTTCTCTGGCCTTTTCCATTTCTAGGCTGCTCACATTCCTCAGCTTGTGGTCCTTTCTTGTTTTTACAAAGCCAACACAGGTTGGTCAAGTCTTTCTCACATGGCATCACTCTGACTTTGACTCCTCTGCTTGTCTTTAGAAGATCCATGTAATTACCTAGATAATTCAGAATAATTCCCATATTTTAAGGTTATCTAATTACTAACTTTAGTTCCATCTGCAATGTTACTTCTACTTTCCATGTATTAATAATATAACATAATCACAGTTCTGGGTGAATAGGATGTAGATATCTTTAGGGGGTCATATTTGCACCTACCAAATGCTTCTGACAATGAATACTTTATTACACTATGATTCATCACCATGAGATGGGATACATTCAGTACAACAGTAGGTAATTGGGAAATGCTCATTTATTTAGATATTACACAAAGTAACTCTGGAAATGAGCCAACACAGAGGCAATAGCAATCACATCATCACCATCTGTTATCCACTTGAAATTCAGAGTTTTGAATCCAAGGTTTATAGCACTTAACTAGGCTCAGCAAAGACCCAAGATAACCTTTTCAGGGACTTGCAACTGAATTGTAGATGTGGTCAACCAAAGCCAAAATAACATCCAAAGACATGAGTAAATTGCATTGATCCATGCAGATGAAACTGAAAACAGCACAAAACACCTTTCTTTCCTGACTTTTCAGGCAATTGAAATGCAATTGCTAAAATCAAGTAGGCAAAGAAATCAATGCTTGCTGTTGATTTTTCAGGCTCCTAATACTCTGGGATGATTTGGAGAGTTGCTGTTCTATCAAACCATTCATAAATTAATGACTGGACACTCATTTCCATTTAAATGTCTGTTTAAATACTAATTTGACCTCTGAGTGTTCTGGGGGTTGGTTGAGTAATGTACATAAAATTGTCATTAAAATTGCATATGAAGCCAAGTTAAAATGAAGCTATTATATCTTGTTGGCTGATTTTCTTCCCTGAAATCATGAGAGGAAAGAAAGGAATGGCAGTCAATCATCAATAAGAAGAGACAGAACAAGGGAATTTTAATGTTTATTGTAAAAATATCTGAGTTTAATTCAGCTGAGACAATTACACTCCACCTGCTAAAAACCCTTTATGATATCTTTTTTAAATATCATAGAAAATAACCCTCTTAAAAAAATGAGGCTTCTGACTGCCTTTCTGTTTTTGCACCAGAAATTAAGGGTGTGGGGCATGTGATGTAAATGTCTTCAGAGTGTCACAAGAAACACTCAGTGGAAATCCTTTTAAATTTATTTGGTGGTTTACCTCCCACCCTGAGGGGCTGAAAATCTCAAGCACAGGAAGCAGTTACTAATTTACTGGTTGATCCACAGCCTTTAGTTTCACTGACAGCTCATTTGACCCATTTCATTTCTCAAAATTGCTTTTTAATTTCCTGAGGACAGAGGCATTGTTGTAGTGTGTTGAGAACATCATATGTTTCAATATGCTGAACCCTCTCATTTTATTCAGTAATTCATCTCTGTTGGAAAGGTAGATCTCCTTTAGAGGGGCATGAGTGGAGGTTTGGAGGGTCAAAAGCCCCAAGTTGAGCCCCTGTTCTGCTGTTTACCAGTCATGTGACCCTTGAGACTTCAATTCCCATCTCTGGGCCTCAGCTACTAGTACCTATTTAAATAAGGGATTGAACTCTATTTTCAAAGATCCTGTCTGTTACAAATTGTTATATCATTTTTAAGTTATCACTGTGGGTGGTTAACACTAGTAAAAATATGCATTATCATTTTTTATGCAATGGAAAGGTGGCTTTGCTAATTAGAGGAACGTTAGTTCATTCATTCATGAAAATTTTGAACAAAACAACATGTTTGGTCCTTAAACAGCAAATACTCTAGAGGGTTTTACAATGACACATGGCTTGTCTTTTAACCTGCTTATTGTATAGCCCTCTGCTCTCAAGAGAAGATTCACTTATACTAAAGATTCTGGGAGGAAGCCTAACCAGATACATGTTATAAAATGCAAAAGCTGAGACCATTGATTTTTCTTTTCCAAACTCGAAAACTTTTTTCAGGCTGTCGCACTTCATAAATTTTTCTCCTCTTCCTAGTTATCTTTTCAAACCTTATTCATCCTTGTAGGCCTAGATGGAGTCCAATCTAATCAATAAGGCTCTGGATGAATAGCAATGTTTCCTGCATTACTATAGAATTTGATCATAGCAATGCCAATCATAACCGCAACTGGTTATCACTTGTATGGGTTCAAATTAGAAGGTGTAGGGGAAACATAAAAGAATAAAACACATACACTGCTTTCAAAGAAACTATAATATAATTAACATAAGACATAGGCACATATGACTTAAGTGAATATGTGAGACCTAAAAATTACTGAATCATTTTATGGTTACTTATTGTTAATTATAAAATTAATGATAAATGGTTCAGAAATTCTAAAATATTTTTTATTCTTGAACTAGTTTACTTTTGCAAATAAAACAGCTTTACCAATAGATATCAAATAAAGTTAGAGAGGTTGAAATGAAAAGGAAAAACCTAAGTTTCCTCTCTAGGTAGTTTGCCAAGCCCATCCTTATAAACTGAGCACTCTGAAGAAAATGATTTTAAAACCACAAGGCAACAGAGGTTTGACACTTCAGGAATAAAAAAGGAATGCAGCTTACTTGGTAAATAGAAGAAAAGTCTTCTCAGAAGCAATGATATTGAATCCAAATTTTAAAACATGCATGGATGATGGGTAGATTAAAAGAACTGTGTGGAAGCTTCACTGGTGAATAAAAAGAGCTCATGAAGAAAGCATTGAGGGAGGCAACTCAAGGAGATTTGGAAATAAACAATTATACTGAAAGGAATATTTTGTGAAATACATTATCTTTCTCTTGGCATTTTCATGCACAAGGCTTTGTCTTTAGTCATTTGGGGCTACCTTGCTACCTTGAGGGGTAGAATCAATGATAGACGAACACAGAATTAAAACCGTTCACACATAAATACAAAGAAGAGGAGTCTTTCATGTTTTTAAAACCAAAATGCTAGTTGTGAATCAAGATAATAGTCTTTAAAGCTAAACTTTGAGGGGAAAAAGTATTTACATTCCCTTCACAACTATTAGCAGATAAAAGTAATATCTAGATCATAGACTTGGGTGTGTGTGTGTGAGAGAGAGAGAGAGAGAGAGTGTGTGTTTCTCTTATCTAAGACAGGCTACAGGCCTTTCTTTTTCCCCTTGTTATTAATAGATCAGGTCAGGGTATGCAGTGGTGGGGAGGAGTTGCCTGTTGGGTAAAAGCAGCAAATAAGATATCTGTGTGAGTTTTGATAGATCAGAAATGATCTATCGTGGCTATCCCCTGGGTATAACAGGAGAGGCTGAGCACCTAACATCAGCTCACAGAATCGAATAAGAGAAACTGAACAAAAGAATCCAAGTAGATGAGCCTGAAGGTTTTCTGATACCCTAGAGGTCTACATATAGATGCTCAGAGAACCCAGAAAATCCCGGAAGCGAGGATGAGACACGGCGTGTTCAGCAAAAGTCCTTCACTGTGCAGGACTGACAGCTGATGGCCAAGACACAGACTTAAGGGCTGTTTCTGCAAAGGAGACACACAGATGGCCAAATGAACACGTGAAAAAATGCTCACTATCGCTCATTATTAGAGAGATGCCAATCAAATCTACAGTGAGATACCACTTCACACAGGGCAGAATGGCCATCATAAAAAAATCTATAAACAATAAATGCTGGAGAGGATGTGGAGAAAAGGGAGCCCTCTTGCACTGCTGGTGGGAATGCAAATTGATACAGCCACTATGGCAAACAGTATGGAGATTCCTTAAAAACTAGGAATAAAACTGCCATATGAACGAGCAATCCCACTAGTGGGCATATACCCTGAGAAAGCCATAATTCAGAAAGATACATGTACCTCAGTGATTTTTTTTTTTTTTTGTGGCACTATTTACAATAGCCAGGACATGGAAGCAAAAGATGTCCATTGACAGATGAATGGATAAAGAACCAGTGGTACATATATACAATGGAATATTACTCAGTCATAAAAAAGAAATGAACTTGAGTCAATTATAGTGAGCCTGATGAACCTAGAGCCTGTTATAACGAGTAAAGGAAGTCAGAAAGAGAAAAGCAAATATCATAGATTAATGTGTATATATGGAATCTAGAAAAATGGCACTGATGAACCTATCTGTAGGGCAGGAATGGAGATGCAGACATAGAGAACGGATTTGCGGACCCGTCAGGGAAAGGAGAATGGGACAAATGGAGAGAACAGCATTGAAACATATACATTAATATATATATAATAGATAGCTAGTGGAAAGTTACTGGATAACACAGGGAGTGCAACCCAGTGCTTTGTTATAAACCAGAGGGATGGGTTTGGAGAGGGGTGGGAGGGAAGTTGAAGAGGGAGGGGACATATTATATTTATGGCTGATTCACTTTGTTGTATGGCAAAATCAACACAACATTGTAAAGCAATCTGTTGTTGAGTTCCTCAGACATGTACAACGTTGTGACCCCATGGCCTGCAGCACGCCAGGCTTCCCTTTTCTTCACCATCTTCCAGAGTTTGTTCAAACTCATGTCCATTGAGTCGACGATGCCATCCAACCATCTCATCCTCTGTCACCCACTTCTCCTGTCCTCAATCTTTCCCACGTTTGGGGTCTTTTCCAATGAGTCGGCTCTTTATGAAAAAATTATCCTCCAATTAAAAATAAATGTTAAGAAAAAGAGCTGTGTGCCTGTATAACACACACAAAAAGCCAGATAGAACCAGTTTAACTTAAGAGGGACCAAACCAGCCATTGGACAGCAGAGAACAGCAAGATCAGGAGATACTGTGTAGATACCAATAATTTGTGAATTCACACTTCCTTCACCAGAACAATAATGCATTTTGTAAACCTCAAGTCAAGTCAACTCAAGTCACTCAGTCATGTCTGACTCTTTGCAACCCCATGGACTGTAGCCTACCAGGTTCCTCTGTCCATGGGATTTCCCAGGCAAGAATACTGGAGTGGATTGCCACTTCCTTCTCCAGGAGATCATCCCGCCCCAGGGACTGAACCCAGGTCTCCCACATTGTAGGCAGATGCTTTACCGTCTGAGCCACCAGGGAAGTCTAAACCTAGGTGCCACCAAAAGGATGCAGGGAGGAAGGAGCAAGCCCTTTTCTGAAGCTTCTGAGTCATAAAAAGAAGTACCTGGATTTACTTGATCAAATAAAATTAAACAGTCTTTACTAGCAGAAGACTTCCATGTGATTACATGCTCAGATGCTCCCAGAGATGGTACAGGAGCTGGGCCAAGGACTGGGGCAAGTATGGGGAAAGGAAGATGAATTATAAAATAAAGAAGAATCAATAATTATTTTAAAAGTAGTTAGTCGCTCTCAGTTGTGTCCAACTGTAGTCCGCCAGGCTCCTCTGTCCAAGGAGTTCTCCAGGTAAGAATACTGGACTGGGTCGCCATGCTCTACTCCAGGGGCTCTTCCTGACCCAGGGATCAAACCCAGGTCTCCCTCACTGCAGGTGGATTTTTACCATCTGAGCCACAAGTAAAGCTAATGACAGTGAAGACAGAAAAGATTGGCCAAGTTGCGGAAAATCCAAAAGTAAGGGTTACACATTTAAAATGACGCCCCTTTTCTGCAACCCTCTGGTTCTTCCATCTTCCCTACCCTCCCTGTCACAAACTGTCACTCGAAAAGGGTAATTTTTTATTACTCCGATTATCTTTCTAAGAATCTACCAAGTAATTTTTTGTCCTTACCCTCATCACGTAAATAAACAATCAAATTAAGGTTTAAAAAAAAATGTGAGAAGAGAAAGATGTAAAAAGCTGTGAAGGGTCTGAGTGAACAAGTTACCTGTCCCAGTTTCTTGGGACCTCTGGGCCGGTGAACAAGAGCTTTATTAATCACAGTCAGAGGATCCGCATTTTTACTGTTTCTCCTCACCCAAGTTCCAGGAGAGCAAAGAAGAGGGCCGGGTTGACACCTGCTCTCATAGATTGCATTGCAGGAGAGGAAGCTCCCAAGCTCATGGAACTCAGACCTTTTATACAGGACAATATCATGCCTGCCTTTTGTCCCAGAGGAAGTGAACATGTTTATTATATTACACAGTAAACAAACTTTCACTGGCTCTGAAAGGAGACCCTATCTCTACTGTTCATTGTTCACTACATAAATATTCTTGGAAAGATAGTCTGGAACAAAGATAGTCTGCTCTAAAGATGTGTGGAAAAATAAGAGATCTATGGAAAACTGTTTCCCAATGTAAGGCTGTGACCCTCTCCCCCCTAATTATTTATCGCATATGATTAAGGTTATCCTTTACCTGGGCTTTCCAGGTGGCTCTGCGGTAAAGAATCCACATGCAAACGCAGGCGACGTTGGTTCAATCCCTGGGTCAGGCAGAGCCCCTGCAGAAGGAAACGCACCCCCCTCCAGTATTCCTGCCTGGGAAATCCCACAGGCTTTCTATGGCCCACAGAGGACCCTGGTGGGCTACAGCCCATGGCGTCATGAAAGAGTCGCACACAACCTAGTGATCAAACAACAACAACATCCTTTACCTATCAGAGGTAGGAGTTGTTAGAAAACACTTGAGGAGAAGTTATTTTTTTTAAACCATAAAGAGTAACATCACTGGTCTGAGTCAGTTTGGGCAGTTATGTCAAGATAACATAGACTGGGTGACTTCACAACAAACAGTTATTTCTCATAGCTCTGGACACTGAGGAGTCCAAAGTCAAGACCCTAGTAGATCTAGTGTCTGGCAAAGATGCTGCAAAGATGCAGACATGACTGCTCTACCATTACATGGCAAAGAGCAGGGAGACAGGAAGCAAGAAAGCTTGCTGGAGCTTGCTCTCTCTCGCTCATGAGCAGGCACGCCCGCGCTCACACACTCTCTCACACTCCCTCACGGTCTCTCTGTCTCACTCAGTCTCTCTCACTCTCTCTCTCACACTCTCTCTCAGTCTTTCTCATTCTCTCTCTCTCTCACTCTCTCTCTCACACACACACACTCTCTCATTCTCTCTCACAAACACACACACACTCTCTCTCACACACACTCTCTCTCCCTCTCTCTCTCACACTCTCTCTCACTCTTTCTCATTCTCTCTCTCACTCTATCTCTCTCACACTCTCTCTCTCTTTCTCTCACACACACACTCTCTCACACACACACACACTCTCACACACAAACTCACTCTTTCTCATTCCTTCTCACTCTATCTCTCTCTTACACATTCTCTCTCTTACTCTCACTCTCTCTCTCACACACACTCTCCCTCCCTCTCACACACACACACACACTCTCTCTACACACTCTCTCTCACTCTTTCACACACACACACTCTCACTCTCTCTCACACACACACACTCTCTCTCTGAAACACACACACTCTCTCACTCTCTCACACTCTCTCACACACTCTCACACACATACTCTCTCTCACACACACACATACACACTCTCTCTCTCTCACTCTCTCACACACTCTCTCTTACTCTCACTCTCTCTCTCTCTCTCTCTCTCACACACACTCTCTCTCTCACACACACACACACACACTCTCACACACTCTCTCTCACTCTCTCTCTCACACACACTCTCTTACTCTCTCTCTCACACACGCACTCTCTCTCTTACTCTCTCTCACACACACACACTCTCTCTCACACACACACATTCTCTCACTATCTCACACACTCTCTTACTCTCTCTCTCTCTCACACACACTCTCTCTCTCTCACTCTTTCACACACACACACTCACTCTCTCTCACACACTCTCTCTCTGGCACACACACACACTCTCTCTCTCACTCCCTCTCTCTCTCTCTCTCTCTTTTTCTCATTTCTTCTTACAAGGGAGAGCATTAGTCCTGTCATGAGGGCTCCAGTCTCATGAGTCAATTACTTAATTACTTCCCAAAGACTTCACCTGCCAATATTATCCTATTGGGGTTTAGGGTCTCAGCATATGAATTTTAGGGGGACACAAACATATGATCCATAATATCTGTGAAACTTGACAACTGGTTGAAAAGGACACTAGAGAAAAAGTGATATTTCATCCATGTGAGAAAAGTGAAAGAAAGTGAAAGTGAAGTTGCTCAGTCGTGTCCGACTCTTTGCAACCCTGTGGACTGCAGCCCACCAGGCTCCTCCATCCATGGGATTCTCTAGGCAATAGTACAGGAGTGGTTGCCATTGTCTTCTCCAGGGGATCTTCCCAACTCAGAGATCGAACTCGGGTCTCCAGAATTGTAGGCAGATGCTTCACTGTCTGAGCCACCAGGGAACTGGAGAAAATATTTAAAACTTATTTGTTATATGACATATTTATCTTAACTGCCTAACTAGATTTTTTTGGTTCTCTTTAGAATCCAGACTACATATTCAAGTAGAAATTTCCCACATCCCTCTCCCAGGGCTGAGTGCATAGAAGGTAATAAATACACTTGCTGGTACAAAGACTTAATTTGAATCTGGTGGGGGTCAGGGTTGCTGCGAACAATGAATAGTGCTTTTAATGTCTGGCCACAGGAGCACAGTGTAGAAGATCTGAATTTTCACACACTTCTTCATCACTTATTTCATTCCCCAAGAAAAGTAATCATCTCTTAACTGCTGCGTCCTTTGGGCAATTTTCTTCATATGCAAGTTACATTTATAAAGATCAATATCTAAACTGTTTTGGCACATAATGCTTACAAGTCAACCTATAAGGAGATTAAGCTTAAGTGTGTGGCAGCGCTCTCTGCTTTTCAGGGACTTGGAAGCTATACTTTATTTTTATAACTTGTATTTTTATAACAAGGGTAGCTACAATGCGTAGCTGCTTTATAACTGCACACATTGTTAGAAATTGAATTCCAACATTGATGTTTCCCATTCTTAATGTTAGTCATGTTTTCTTTTAATTAATTAGATAAATAATGTTTGTAACAGGAAAAAGCCTAAAGCAAAATCTGATTCCAGGTACCAACCAAAGGGAGAAACAAAGCATTCAATGCCCACTGTGTGAACAGTCTTCGTTTCTAAGGTCAAGGCAGCAGATGAAACTGCAGCATTTTTTCGTTGCTGCTTTGCTCACTAGAGTCAGCATTTTTACTTCCAAGCAAATGACAGCATCCCTTATTTAACATAAAAGTTCACCTCTGCCAAATGATGGTAGATATCACAATATAATCTTAGTTAATTTAACTGATTCTGCTTCTTTATGATCTCCTTTGATTCCTTCAAGGGTTTTGAACTTCAGAAAAAAAAGGAATATCATGGACTGACATTGCATAGCCAAGTTAAGGTGAAAGATTGAATAACTCCAGTAGAATAAGTACTGTATATTTCATGGTAACTTATTACTTTATGTGTTATAATACCCAGTGCTTTAAGAATATAGTCAACTCTTCAACATTGAACTGATGCTGCACAAGTGGGATTTGTTTTTGTTTTTCTCTGACATTCCCCCTTCTGGAACTAGCTATTCCTATTATAGATCTCATTCAACTTTATCTCATTAAATTATTTAGCAATTCATTACTTTTAAGGTTTCACCTCCTCCTCACATAATAAGCCATTATGATTTCTCAAAGCTCTGTTTTTACTAAAACACACTGTGCCCTTTATTGGTAAATGCAGCAGAGTGAAAACTGAATTATTACAACTCAGACATTTATTTAAAACTCCATCTCCTTGACAATGTATCATTCTTTACCAATAAAGACAATGAAAATAAATACTAAAAGGTTTTACAGACATTTCTCCAAAGAAGACATACAGATGGCTAACAAACACATGAAAAGATGCTCAACATCACTCATTATCAGAGAAATGCAAATCAAAACCACAATGAGGTACCATTACACACCAGTCAGGATGGCTGCTATCCAAAAGTCTACAAGAAATAAATGCTGGAGAGGGTGTGGAGAAAAGGGAACCCTCTTACACTGTTGATGGGAATGCAAACTAGTACAGCTGCTATGGAGAACAGTGTGGAGATTCCTTAAAAAACTGGAATTAGAACTGCCATATGACCCAGCAATCCCACTTCTGGGCATACACACTGAGGAATCCAGATCTGAAAGAGACACGTGCACCCCAATGTTCACCGCAGCACTGTTTATAATAGCCAGGACATGGAAGCAACCTAGATGCCATCAGCAGACGAATGGATAAGGAAGCTGTGGTACATATACACCATGGAATATTACTCAGCCATTAAAAAGAATTCATTTGAATCAGTTCTAATGAGATGGATGAAACTGGAGACCATCATACAGAGTGAAGTAAGCCAGAAAGATAAAGACCAATACAGTATTAGTATATATATACTATATATATACACATATATATGGAATTTAAAAAGATGGTAATGATAACCCTATATGCAAAACAGTAAAAGAGACACAGATGTACAGAACAGAATTTTGGACTCTGTGGGAGAAAGGAAGAGTGGGATGTTTCAAGAGAATAGCATCAAAACATGTATATTATCAAGGGTGAAACAGATCACCAGCCCAGGTGGGATGCATAAGTCAAGTGCTAGGGCCTGGTGCACTGGGAAGACCCAGAGGAATCAGGTGGAGAGCGAGGTCGGAGCGGGGATTGGGATGGGGAACACATGTAAATCCATGGCTGATTCATGTCAATGTATGACAAAAACCACTACAATATTGTAAAGTAATTAGCCTCCAACTAATAAAAATAAATGGAAAAAAAATAAGTACTAAAAGGTTTTAAAATCCCACTCTTGAAAAGTCATTCTGCTAGAAATGGATAAGCCTTTCCCATGGCACCAGGATACTGTGCAAATATGTGTGTGTGTAATTTCTATAACTTGGCACATAAGAAACAATAAAACTTTGTGCAAATGAATTTATTCATGTTGAGATCTTATATAATGTGCTTTCTGTAGTACTGATTTTTCCTCCATATCAATGTCACAATTAATTCTTGAAGCTCTGCTCCATTCTGAATGTTATCATGTTCTAAATATCACTATTTGCTCCATTTTCCCTGGTGAGAGAGACAAGAGGTATGGGAAGGAGCGTTCTCTTCATTCTCTTGCTCTCAGCGCATGAAATGCTTGCCATTGTCAACTCGATCCAGTGCCACAGCCACTGTCATATTCACAGGCATCGCGGTGTGCGATTTAGGAGGTTTACATAAAGGTTATGTGGAATAAATCACTGGCCTTTATCTTTGCCTGGTATCGTCTTTGCATTATTTATGAGCAAAGAACAATGCATCATGCTGGACTCCATGTTAGGCTGCTATAATTCACTTGGTAAAACATCCTTTTCCTGGAGATCCTGACATTAGAGTGAAGAGGCAACTCCCTCTTTTTGAGAAGAGCCACGCTGCATGTTTCAGATAATACATCAGAAAGACACTGACGGAACCTATTAATAATCATCAATCTTATGAAGCAGTACAACCCACAGAGAAATAAATGCTCTTAAGCCCGCATTCTACAAGGATCGGCACATATCCTGTCCATCCTCTAGACACCATTCAGCCATTCACTCAGTACACATTTGCTGAATACTTACTACATTCCAGGCTGCACTGTTGTAAACGTTTGGAACTCTTCAGTGAGCAGAGAAACAAAAAGTATGGTTTGGGCCTCGGTTCCTCCACAAAACGTCTCAAGGTAAGGGCTTAAAGGTATGAAGTTTAATTTTACAAATGAACCTACGTAACTGGCATAGGAAACTGGAGGAGTAACACAGATCAGGAGGAAAGCTAATTTTAAATTGCATCATTGAACTGATTTCCCCCCATCATTGTACTGTACCCAGTGAACAACTGGAACACAATTCCCCCAGGCGTCTTCTGAGGAGCCGTGTGCGGGCACCTCAGAATTGTTCACCTGAGACAGAGAAGAGCAGGTCTCATCCCTAAACTCTGAGGGTTATGCGTGCCGTGGAAATTTAATTCTCTTCCGCGGGTGTCACATGGCTGAGCAGATTCCCATAGGAAGCCCATTTGGAAATAGTAGAGAAAATCCAGGGCCAAAAGCGAGAGACTGAGAGTGTTGGTAGGGCAAGGTGCCGTCTGTTATACCTGCAAGCGCCAATGTGCTACAGTACCGGCTGGAGCGAAAATATGAGTCAGAAAGAGGTGGGATGCAAGAGGTGGCTGATGCAATCTGTGCCCTTGAGAGCCTGTATTCAAGTCAGTTGCATTTTATCCAATCCAGGTGCTTTATTTGGGGCTTTCTAAAGCAAATAATGGGAATAAAAAAAAACATGGCTGCACTCGTACAATAGATCTAGACCAATATATACTTTCTTGTTAATTTAACTTAAATTCTGTTCATTTAAGAATTGCCCTCTGGGAAAAACTACAAACATAAAAAGGCTTATGCTATTTATTACAAAGTTTTACCATAGAGAAAGATTAAAGATTTTAGAATAGATATATGTCTAAGAAAACCAGCTATGGTGCGTTCACATCCGAATAGCTCTTGTTTTATTTTATAGGTTCTATAGGATCTGAGAACAGGCTTACTTAAAAATAATCTCAACTGAGACTCTAGATCATAGGTATTAACTGCTACCAAATTCTAAAATGCAAGCCTTCAAATAACAGATACAGTAAAAACCCTTTCCTGCACATTTACATTCACCCTCTAGAGTCTGAAAGGCAAGAGATAAACTTAAGGAAAGTATTTTTGGAGAGAGTTGTCAGGGTGTTAGGACTCTTTCCCTGCTGTGGGGAGGAAATCAGAAAGGACTTTAACTTTTCAAAACCAAGGAAAGAGGCTTCATCGGTATGCCTTAGAGAACTTCAACAGTTCTCTGTGGATCTTGGAGACACAGTAGACTCTAACATACCTGAGAAGCCTAAGGACAGAGAGACCATGGTTGCCTACCTTCTCTGATAATAAAGATAAAGACAGTGGGGGGAAAAGGTGGGGATTTGGGTACAGGCTTTAATCCCACAATTTTCAGGGCATAGTCAGAGAACTGGTATAGGTTTTATTTTGATTCTACCCAAGAGGGTTGCCTGAACTTGGACGGTGTCCTCAATCAAAATAATGTCTTGAGTCTCAGGAGAAGTAAAATATTAGACAAATTCATTTACCACACCAAGGAAAATACATTAAAAACATCCCCATCAACAGGAACAGAAAGAAGGATCTTTAGAAACTCTACAAAATCACTTTGAGGAAGAACATGCATTTTAAATATTTACCAAATGTATAGGTTCTCCATGTTGAAGAATCTAAAAGACCTAAAGTCTAAAAAGGATTCAGTATGGGGCCACCGTAGTCATTTACAAATGGAACCAAGATGGGTTATCTTCCATACTTGAACCATGGAGTACCAGCAGGATGAAACATGGACCCTACAGACAAAGAAGAGGAGAAGGAAAAGAAGGAAAGAAAGAAAGAAAGATGTAAAAGAAAAACTAAAAATTGGAAGCATATTCATGGATTGACAGTACCTGGAATGGAAGGCAAGTACTAATCAGAAAATTTCTCTTCTGTTTCTGACATTAATATAATGAACTTTTCATAATAAATGTCTCATAATAAACTATACTTGCAAATTTCCAGATATCATAGAACATGACATCAAGATCACACATAATGAAAAGTAAAGATGGGAAGATGAAGATAAAAAAGTATACTGATGCATAAAGCTGGAGGAGGCTAACAGGCTACCTGACTATGTCATCCTGGGACCAACCACCAAAGGGAGACTGCAGATTATGGATCTAGGTACATGTTCCCTAGTAAACAGTCAACTTACCTTTGTACTCAAGGAGGAGCAAAGTAATCAAATATAAGTCCTTAAACAGTATTTTATATCAATCTTCCTGCAGAGTTTCTAAATTATTAATGGATGAAATGTAGTAAGATTGAACTATCTTCCTAAACATGAAAATTGTGGGTGGAAGCAGCAATTTCAACTGATTTCAATTGGTTCAAATGATTATATCACCTCCCTCACTTGCTTTCTGATCATAACTCTTTAACACCATGAAAAACTGGTGACCCAAGTGGATAACACACCGTATTATCAACAAATGAAACCAAAGCAACCAGCTGAAAAATGAGAACTTAGGCAATCAACAATTTGCTTTTGCTTTGTGACATCAAGTGACTAATTTGAATGATTTTCTCTTAAATAGCAGAGTAGGAACTGTGGGGGCGAGAGTGCTATACTGAGAACACACAAGGGCAACAAGAGTCAATTGCAACCTGTTGTGCAAAGATAATCAAGTGACCAGATAGTCTGTCTTTGGAGAGAGAATTATCCTCTGTTTTATCCTTGAAAATTTACTCAGACTTTACAGATATATCAGATGCTCCCAAGTGCCAGGTTAGTCATGCCAAGAGATTTCGCTAAAATAAACAATCTCTGTAAAGAAAACATTAGCAAAGTTTAGGAAGGAGAGATTTTCCATTTGCTCTGAGAGGTCTCTGTTCTGGTGTTCAGACTATGATGGATGATGACCAGCCCCTTAAGTGAGCAGAGCCCAACCAACTTTGTCATTTGTCTTCCTTTTTCTAGAAAGGACTCAGCAAAGAGAAACTGATGGAAGCTGTGCTTTTATCTGGATTTAGAGTAGGAACTAGACTGGATTTTTCTTTTAGGATCAAAAAAAAAAAAAAAAAAAAATTCCAGAAACCACAAATTCGGACTTTGTTTATATTTGTTTATTTGAATTCTAACCTACTACTATACTCAGTAAATAGCTTTCCTTTAAATTTATGGAGTCCCAGTGCAGTTTAACATTCTAGGTAAATATGATGTATAACAGAGTCAATTGACTACTGCAGTTTCATTTTACCTTAATATACCAAATCTCTGGTGTAAAATATCGACAATTTATGATCAGCATAGACTAAACTGAGGTCATTGTAACTATTACCAACCCCTAAATTTAATTTTACAGATGAGAAAGAGATCATTAAAGTCTGTGCCTTAATTTTAATATCTTATTATGTGATGTTTATAGTCTTTTATCATTTTGCTTTCTTCTCAGTTAATGTTTTCCCTAATATGATTAACTCATTTTATAGACTTTTAGAATTAAAAGCTATGTAGCCGACATCATGAGCCATTGTTCACAGCATCTGGGCTTCTGGCCCTTGTTTTCTGTTATATTTCAGTAAAGATGAAGTCAGTCCTGAAAAGCTACAATTTTTTAAGGCACAGACAATTGGGCTTTCATCCTCCTACCATCCTTTCAAAAGGATAAGATTGCAGTTTCAGAAGTCACATCCTTTAAAAAGGCAATTCCTGATAGAAAGGGGAGAAGGAAAAATCATTTGCAGTATCTTTCCAAGGTTCTAAACGGGGATGGGGGAAGCATCCTAATGATGGTAAATCACAATCAAAGAGCAGTAAACAAGAACCACATCTAATGTGTAATTTTTTATCTCCAGCACTGACATAATGATTGAAACAGGCCAGACCACAATGGTTGGCGAAAATGATGACTTCAATTCAAAGAGGTTACTTTCACTTTAGTTTACTATAAATCAGAAAGCAAGAAGTGTGAGGAGTATAACTAGATAAAGACACAGATGAGTACAGAGAGCTCATTCAGTCTTCCCAAAATCTTCAACTACTTAGAACATCAGTGTCCAATGCAGTACTGATAGAAAAGAGAGAAAAAAAAAATCCCTGTTCAAAGCCATGGGCTTTCTGCCTTTCATGTGGTGGAGATGAGCAAAGAGCAGCTCCAACTTCTCAGTCAATGGTCTCTCCAGCAAGAAATTCTTGCTGTGACCCAAGTACAGACTCCAAAGCCTGCAGCAGGCCTGGTCACCGTGCACTACACCAGCCCTTTCATATGCATTTTGAATTCAGTTTATAACTCGCCATTCTCAACATACACAGCGTTTTTATGTCTCCACCTTTGTTCATACTGCTCTAATGCTATTATAAAACTCCTGCTCATTTTAATTTACATTTCTCATCACTCAACACACAGTTTATTCACCCCTATTTCTAATCGAAACACTTGTTCCTTCCTCTCTCTTGCAACTTCAAATGAAGCTTGCATTTCCTTGGCATCAATTTAATCCACCTTATAAAACATAAATTAACATTAAAATGCATTCCAATATACACTAGATAGAGACAAATACTGTTTGATTCTAATTGTACGAGGTACCTAGAATAGCCAAATTCATAGAGTCAGAAAATACTTCTGTAGATGCCAGGGTCTGGGGAGAGGTGGGGAGGGGGAATGGGGAGTTGATATTTAACGGGGACAGAGTTTCAGTTTGTTCTGTGTTCAGTCGTTCAGCCGGGTCTGACTCTGTGACCCCATGGGCTGCAGCACACCAGGCTCCTCTGTCCGTGGGGATTCTCCAGGCAAGAATACTGGAGTGGGTTACCATGCCCTCCTCCAGGGGATCTTCCCAATCCAGGGATTAAACCCAAGTCTCCCACATTGCAGGCTGATTCTTTACCATCTGAGCCACCAGGGAAGCCTCAGAGTTTCAGTTGAGGAAGGTGAAAAATTCAGGAGATGGATTATGGTGAGAGTTTCACAACAATGTGAATATAGTTACTGCCACTGAACTGCACAGTTAAATATGACTAAAATATAATATTTTATATTATGGGACTTTTACCCCAATAAAAAACATTTAAAAATAAATAAAATAAAGCATTTATATGATTATACCTTCCTTCTATGTACAGAAGATCCCTAATAGTGCTAACCTCTATAAACAAGACTGTGCCTACATAACAGAGATGTTCTTAAATATAAAAATGTTAATTAGTTCATTCACCCCTTACCATCAGAAAGGTTTGTAATAGGGTCTGACAGAAGCAGCAGGAGCAATAAAAGAACTTAACAGCATCTTAACCTTTCTTCATGGTGAGTCTAGGTTCCAATCCTGGGAACCAGGTCTCAGACACTATTATTAAAGCTCCCTGCTTCTTTGAGCACTTGTTCCTCCACATTTCTGTTAATGACACACATTGAAAATGTAAGTATCGGTAGTACTGCTTAACAAAGGCCTCCAACTGATGTGTATGTGTTCCTTTCCCCAAATTTTTTTTAAAAAGTTTTATTGAAATATAGTTGATTTATAGTATTGTTAGTTTCCAGAGTATAGGAAGGTGGTTCAGTTGTATACATACATATTTACATTCTTTTCCATTACTGAATTATGACAAGATATGGAGTGCAGCTCCCTGTGTTTATACAGTAAGTCCTTGTTGGTTATCTATTTTTTTACATTGTAGTGCATATATTTTAATTCTAAACTCCTAACTTATCGCTTCCCCATTTCCCTTTTGGTAACCATAAGTTTGTTTTCCAAGTCTGTGAGTCTATTTAATTTGTAAATAGGTTCATCTGCATCAATTTTTCTAGATTCGACTATAAGCAATATCACATGGTACTTGTCTTTGTCTGACTTATTTCACCAAGTGCAATAATCTCCAAGTCCATCCACATGGCTGCAAATGGCATTATTTCATTCTTTGTTTTGATAAATTGTCAACATATAGAAAAGTCAAAAGAAAACCACAATGATTGTGCTATATTTTCAGAGACCATATTTACCAAATATTAACATTGTGCTATATTTTTCCTTCTGGAGAAGGAAATGGCAACCCACTCCAGTACTTTGCCTGGAAAATCCCATGGATGGAGGCGCCTGGTGGGCTACAGTCCATGGGGTCACAAAAAGTCAGACACGACTGAGCAGCTTCACTTTCACTTTTCATACTTTTCCTTTCTTCCCTCTTCCTTCCTTTCCCGACTTCTCCCTTTCCTTCATTACTTCAATTTATCTCTCTACCTTTGTGAAAATATTTTAAAACAAATTGAATATATCATACTTCACTCCTAAATGATTCAATATGCCCTAAAAACAGGTTCATTATTCTCAATAACCAGAATAATTTGTCATATCCATTGAATAAAATGTTTATAAAACAATGTATAACATACTGACAATGTGTATATTTTCCTCATTGTATTTTCCCCAAAACAAAATACATTTCCTGAAAATGTATTTTACAGCGTCTACCTTTCTTTTATTTTTTTTTTTAATAGGGGATTCAAACATGAATTGTGCATAGCATTAAATTGCCATGTTTCTCTAGCCTTCTTTAATCTAGAACACTCCCTAATCTTTTTTCCTAATTTAACATTAATATTGAGGAGTTCAGGTCCATTTTCCTATAGAATTCTACAATCTAGATTTATCCAATTTTTCCACATGAGGAAATTGAAGTTAAAGAGTTTGCATGAGAATAGTTTAAAAGTATTCGCATCATTGTCATGAGATATTTGATGTTAGATTGAACAGTCATTTGATTGACTCTGAGCTTGATCACTGGAATGATGTTTGCCAGAATTCTGTATTGTAAAGTTACTTATCTTTATCTTGGATGAATTACAAATTTGTTTCTTGGTACATTGAGACCATGTGAATATTCTGCCCCACAATTACTTTTACACAGTAGTTTTATATCTGTTTAGGATCCTTGCCTGAAAACAATTATTAGAGTGTTGTTTTCAAAATGGTGGTTTTTAAATTCTATCATTTCTTCTACCTTCATTAGCTGTCATTCTTCTATGAAGAAGAGATATTGTCTCCTTTTTTAGCATCACTATGACTCCTGGATTCTTTTTCTCTGGTTGTTTTATTGTTGTTGCTGCTTAGTTTATTTTACTGAAGTATAGTTGATTTACAATGTTGTGTTAATTTCTGCTGTATAGCAAAGTGACTCAACTAGACATATATATACACTCTTTTCCATAGGCTTCTCCATTATGGTTTATCATAGGATATTGAATATCATTCCCTGTGCTATACAGTAGGACTATATTGTTTATCCATCTGGATTCTTTTTTTATTTAGTAAGTTGTAATCTATTTACAATCTATTGCCATCATTATACCTTTCAATGCTCAAATTATTCTAAATTTGATCAGTGATTTCCCCTTCAAGTTGGATGCTGTATCTTTATTTTTTTTCACTAGTCCTTGAGCATTTCCTTGTTATCCATGTTTATTACATAATGAGCTTATACTAATTTTACCAATTCAAATCGAAGACCACAGAATTCTTTCATTCTTTCTCCTATTTTATATTTGTAATTTTCTTTACCAAATGAGATATCTAATTCCAAAGAATATCAACTTATCTCCTTATTTGTTCTATCCAATACAAACAAAATGTTTTCATAATTAAACATCAATCTCATCACAAAAATCAAGCCAAATAAAGAGGTTTCAAGAGTTGTTTGTAATTCTTTATATCTTCAGGCACCAATTATCACAGGTAAAAATACTATGATCAAAAGTTACTTGAATTATTTTCACTAA
Organism: Muntiacus reevesi; assembly: GCF_963930625.1. Taxonomy (NCBI): domain Eukaryota; kingdom Metazoa; phylum Chordata; class Mammalia; order Artiodactyla; family Cervidae; genus Muntiacus; species Muntiacus reevesi. The sequence goes on along the minus strand of NC_089255.1, from coordinate 89,940,723 downwards.
GTGGTTATATATCAATCAGATATAGTTAGATTTATTTGTTTTTTTTAATATTCAATTTCAGGTACACTTTTCACATTTTATTTAATTACTAAGGGTATATGTACATGGTTAAAGTGTCAAAACTATTTAAAAACATATGATCAAGGATAGCTCACCACCACCCTTATCCCTTTTATCCTAGTTCTACCCACTCCCCATAGATGCCATTTTCAACAGTTTACCTTTCCTAAGTTTTTGTTTTCTAAATAAGCAATATTGGAGTTTCACCTTTCACATGCAAAAGCTAACAAGGACTCTTGAATTCTGATTTTTTTTTTAACAATGGATTTAAGAAATCAAAATCACTCCATATTAATTTACACAGACTTTCTAATATATTTCAGCAGTGAAGTTCTCCATTGTATGGCTCTACCTTAGATTATTATTCAGTAAATAATCTATGTCTCCTCTGCTTGAAAAGTTGTTTTCAATATTTTGCTATCACAAATAATACAAATACTGCCAAACGAACAATATTTTTTTGTGTGTGTGCATAATTATGGGAGAGCATATTCAATGGACATCCCTAGATCTGGGATTGGGAGTCACAAAATAAATTCATTTACAACTTTTGGTAGATGTTTCCAAATTCTCTTCTATATATGCTGTACCATTTTACATTCTTACCAACAATATATAAGTATCATTTCTCCAAAGACTCACCAGTAGACTATGTTACTGAATGTTTGAATTTTTGCCATGAGAAATGAGAAATAATTATTTCAGTATAGCTTTAATTTGTGTTTCACTTATTATGGGCGAAGTTGAGTATCTTCTCAAATTTTTCAAAGACCATTTTTATTGACTTTTTGTGTGACCTAAAATAGTTCTGTTTTCCATAGCTCCCAAAATTAACAAAAATGTTTTTTCACTATATCTACTTCGGGATTTCTTAACATGGCTTCAAAGAAGTTCCAGTTTCCCTAGTAATAGCGTATATGTTGAAGCACTGTTTTAGAAATGCTCATGATGTCCCAGAGAATATATTCACTGGAACCATATGGAGAAGTTTCCATTAGTCCTTATGGCACACCAGTTCCTCTGTTCACATAGAAATAATTATTGTAAGTGCACTGATAAAGGTGCTGCAGGAAGCATTTGGAGACCTGGATGCAGAGAGGATGTTGGTGTCCCCTTTATCAGCTGATTCTTTGAAGCCAACCTCATATCACCACTGCCAGTTTGATAATAATGAGCTCTCTCCCTGCCTATATGATCTGATGGAAAATCACATATACATTAACCTCAGCCCACTTCCTTATTTATTCAAGTAGATGTTCAATCTTTATAGAGTGTGTGCCACTAGCCCTTACAATATCATTATTCTATATTCTATATTGTGATCACCTACATTTGAGATTGCCTCTCCAGTCTGCAGAGGGTAGGTAGACGTCAGTCTTGTGAAAGGTCTGCAGTATGTCAGTTTCCCTTCCATTTCCTGCTCCACCTCATTAGTTTGAATCATTTAAAGGTCGTTGACTTGTCACTGAAGGTCACATAAGAGTACACCATTAGTTAGACTCAAGCACAATTATTCTGCTTTTATCACAACCCATCAAGGGACAAGAAGTCTGAAGATTTTATCTTTATGAAAGCCATCCTGCTGGGCAACAAGAACCAGACAAGCTTTTGAGGTCACTTAGAATGGCTTGGAGACCAGTGAAGAGTAATGATATTAAGATATAACACTTGAATTATTTATTGAAGCAAATTTTATGTGCAAAGTATTCTTCTTAAACCAAATGCTCTGACTACTCAAGAATCTTCTTAAACCAAATGTTCTATCAACTGAAATGCCATTTTCTCAGGTTACAAAAAAGCAAGAAATGTTGCTATGTCAGATAACTATTGTTTGGGCTGTGAATTCCATTTTCCACTTTCTTCTACCTGCTCTGTGTCCAGCATGCTTGTGTTTATACCCTCCCTCTTCCCCTCAGGATCTTGGTTGGAATCAGTAAAAGCAGATGATTGGCAGGAGCTCTGTGTGGGAGGCAGAGAATGTGGTAAGGATGTTGATTCCCCTGGACCTCACCCTAGAAACTCATAAGGGGCCCTGGAACAAGGTCATAGCCCTATCAGTGGGCCCTCTATGCCCAGTAACTGCTTTTTCCACTTGGGTTTCAGATGTAGAAGTGTCAATAATTCCTGCCGTTATCAGCTCCAGGGTGAGTTCACCATTCCTGTAGGATTCCTAAAGGCTGACCCTCGTTGGGTGAAAACTCCCTGCATTTAACTCCCTGCAAATTAATCAACTGGAGGGTACCATATGTTTCCTAGAAGGGCCCTGATTATCACTGTTATCTGTGTCAGTCTGCTATTGTTTTCATACCCAACAGAATGCCACATTAACCCTGACCTTGCATTACTTCAAGCAGAACAATTTGTGATTAATGTTTTCTCTTAAAAAGAGTTAAGTTTTCCAGTGAAAACATATCAGGGCTTTTGAGTCATTAAGATGGATGCTTTTCAGTGACAGGAAACCTATACGGATGTACAGAAACATGATGCATTGGGATTGCAGCATCCCAGTCTGCTTTCTCAATAAGAATTCCCTGAATATAAGTCTATACACTGACTTTCTGAAAATGAAGTATCTCTCTCCATAGGGTGACTTTCAGGATTTTAATTCCCCAACCAGGGATTGAACCAGGGCCCTTGGCAATGAAAGCATGGAGTCATGCCCACTGGACTGCCAGAGAATTCCCTCTCCATATGTCTTCAAGGACTCTTCTCAAAACCTGTTTGTGTTCTAGCTACCATACAAATAAAGTCTAATACATAATTAAAAACTGATTTTTAAAAAGTCAGTTAATCATTCCTATATCTTGTTAAACTTAACATCAGGACATGAGAGAACACAGTCTCTGAAAATAGTATGCAGAATAAAATTTCACATTATACTGCTGTTTCATGCCATCATTTTAAGTGCTAGTTATTATATGCTGTTGTATTGAATAAAAACTACTGCAATAAACAGATTTTTCTCTACATTAGATGACCCAGCATACATGGACTATGTTCTATCATCTCTCATATCTTTTTTCTAAAAATACTTGCATACTATCTTTTCATTGTCAATATTATGGTTTTCTCCCAACACTGAACTCATGTGTCTTTTGAAAAGCAGTCATGTGGTTTAGAAGAAGAGGCTGACTTTGACTTTCCCCTCAGTTTCAGGGGGATGTCTAGTCAGGGTAATTCCGCAGCCCTTGTTTCAGGCATGACACAGTCAGGACTTGCCAATACAGATGTAACAAAATCAGAAACAAGTTCCCCATATGCACTGAATGGGAATGAAGAAACACACCATTGACACCAAATTTCTGGACTCTGAAAAGCAAAGCTGAGGGTGAAACAAATTACATTATCGTGGTACTAGTAGGGCTATAGAACCAACATCTGATTGAACCATGACTGAGGCTACCCTACCACTGGTCTCTCCAATTACACAGTTCAATAAATTGTTTTATCTGGTTTGAGTTGGCTCTTTGGTGTTTACTTTCAAAATCACTGAAAGACCTTTCTCTCAATTAACTGCAGCTCCTTCCACTGTCCTGCTTGTCACTGTGTTAGACTCTATCTAGCATCATTTTCTCACTGCATTTCACTCTTCAATTGACCTTCTTTTTGCTATGAATTATATAGAGCTGGACCATAGAGAAAGCTGAGTGCTGAAGAATTGATGCTTTTGAACTGTGGTGTTGGAGAATATTCTTGAGAGTCCCTGGGACTGCAAGGAGATCCAACCAGTCCATCCCAAAGGAGATCAGTCCTGGGTGTTCATTGGAAGGACTGATGCTGAAGCTGAAACTCCAATACTTTGGCCACCTCATGCGAAGAGTTGACTCATTGGAAAAGACCCTGATGCTGGAAAAGATTGAGGGCAGGAGGAGAAGGGGACGACAGAGGATGAGATGGTTAGCTGGCATCTCTGACTCAATGGACATGGGTTTGAGCAAGCTCCAGGAGTTGGTGATGGACAGGGAGACCTGGCGTGCTGCAGTCCATGGGGTCGCAAAGAGTTGGACACGACTTAGTGACTGAACTGAAATGAGCTGTAGAAAGGACTAGTCAAACTTGAAAATGAAAGTTTACTTTATATGGAGCTTCCAAGATTATAGGATAAACTCCAGGACTCACTCTACAGAGCACCATGGAAGAGTACATGAGCCTGTGATAACTAATCTCACCATCTGGAGGTCATTTCTATACACTTCATACATATGCTCAAGACTGCTGAACCACTGGACACCTAATTCCTAGATACATGGGAAGTAACTGTACTTACTGACTCTTTCAAGAGCACATTTATATGTGTGGTCTATGGAGAGATTTCTCCCTGTCACATTAGGAAAACTGGAATAAATATAATGGATTATTCCTTAAATGGTAGGCACTTTTCGTTCTTAGCATTTATTTGTTATTCATTGGATTCATTAATAAGCCTAATGCTAAAACATGTGTAATAGCAAAAATTGCAAATTCACAGCATACTGCTGAATTTTGATGCAGTGAGACGTGTTTCAGGCTTCATGCATTTTGTCAGAACATTGTTTTACTAAATTAACAACGCCAGAAAAAATAATAAGAGAAAAAAATCTTGTCATCTTGGGCATTGTAATTCTTGATTCCCTCAAAGCCTGACATCTTAAACGTAACAACAGGAAAAGTTTTAATTTTAATGTCACCAATTCAGAGATGACCCAAAATCGCTTCTCGGCCTTTTGGCTAAGATCAAGTGCAGAGATGACCCAAAGAAAAGAATTTCTCTTTCTCTTGAATTGAGAGGTCAGAGTTCATCAGTATCAGCTTTGCTCATGAACCAGAAGTGCCAATTTCATTGATACAGTTCAATTTCCCCAAATAATATTCTATTCAACATCTTCTGTGATATCCCCCATAATATATATTCACTCTGTAGTTTGTTCTTTTTCTTGTTGTTTTTGTAATCCTCACCTGCTAACCTTGGTAGTATCCTTTTCGGTGTACTTGTTCTCTTAGGTAGATACCTTGAGAGTGGGAACAACTCCTTTCATTTCTAGCAACACTGTTTGGGACTTCTAATGTATAATTATATCAGCCATTCTCTTTTCTGGGAACACTGGAGGGTTACACTTCCATAAACCTTTGCAGTTTTGGCCGCTCATGTGAATATTTATAACCAATAAAATGTGATTGGAAGTGATATCGTCACTTTTTGGTTGAGACAATGAAGATCTATGTGCAATTCTCCAGTTTCTCTTTCCTCACTGCCCTAAGCCAGGAAGCTGTGTGTTCAGCTGATGCTGTAACTGTAAGATAACAGAGTTGCCATATCCTGGGATCTCTGAATAAGCCTCTTTATCTGGTAGAGTATGAATGTGAAGTAAATCTCTCCCATCAAACCACTATGTTCAGAGTTACTTTCACAGCATAAGAATAGATTAGCCTTATGAATACAACCATGTATATGAGAAATCATTAGCAATTTATAGTTGAATTGACTTTTAATTAAGTCTGCCCCAACTACTATCCTTCGTTTTGAGCAAAGTAATCAGGCCTGCATATTTGATTTACCCCTTTTATTTAGTACAGGCATAACTGTTTGTCCTGGGTGAAAGAATTCTTTGAAAAGCTCTATCAGAAGCTCTCAACCTGGAATCAAATAACATTTCAGAAACCTTGAGACCTAAGCCTGTTGTTGTCTACGAGCTCCTACATCTAGTCTTTCTAACGCAGTAGCAGATCATGTTTTTAACATGTTTTTAAGTGTCAAGAACCATAAATAGATAACAACTTCTAGGTCAGGTGAAACCTAAAATTTCTACAGAACAAGACCTTAAAATCTTAACTTATGCACAACAATAGAAAATTTGAAACTGTTTTTAGTCTAACACTCTACCATAAATACATTAAATAGTTAATTAAAGTAATCAGACATTTGCTTACATCTCAAAATTTTGTTTAAAGTAGGTATATATGAATACTTACAAAACATTTCAAAAACATGTTTTGACCTCATTTACACTGTTAAAAGAAACAATACAGATCCTAAGAAAAACCTTTAAATCATTCATTTTGATGTACCAAAAAATCACTCTACATTGTCAGATAGGTGTATCATTGAACCAGTTTTTGTATTAGTTCATGCTATCTTTATGGAGTAGCTTATCATGTCAATGCATAATTATTAGGAGATTGATACCCACTTTCAACCTTCTAAGTTTTTATACCAACAGGAGTCTCCTAGTAATCCATTTCAAATTTTTCTAATAAGCATTATATTACAGATAAGTTGTTGATTCACATAAACCAAAGAATTTAGTCCTTAGCACAACATCCAAAGATATTTGGAAATAATAATTCTGCTACAAGACACTCAAAGGCAGTGGTACTGAACTTACTCTCTTTCATTTGAAAATTTCAAGGAATAAATATATCAGACTAAGTCACTTCCTCTTTTTGTTTCCTATTTTTAATCTCTACTAAGGGCATGGTTTATAAACAAAAACAACAACAAAAATCTGTTTCCTGGTTATCTGGCTCCAGTATATACACCCTTGCCTGATTTCATCATTAATTTTTTGAATAGTGCTAGTGCTGAGAGGAGCTACTCCACGTTCAAGGTCAGGAGGGGCGACCGTGAGAAGATACCCCTCATCCAAGGTAAGGAGCAGTGGCTGCGCTTTGCTGGAGCAGCCGTGAAGTGATACCCCACGTCCAAGGTAATAGAAACCCAACTAAGACTCTAGGTGTTGTGAGAAGGCATTAGAGGGCAGACACACTAATATCATAATCACAGACAACTACCCAATCTGATCACAGGACCACAGCCTTGGCTAACTCAATGAAACTAAGCCATGCCTTGTGGGGCCACCCAAGATGGTCGGGTCAGGGTTGAGGGGTCTGACAGAATGTAGTCCGCTGGAGAAGGGAATGGCAAACCACTTCAGTATTCTTGCCTTGAGCACCCCATGAACAGTATGAAAAGGCAAAATGATAGGATACTGAAAGAGGAACTCCCCAGGTCGGTAGGTGCCAAATATGCTACCGGAGATCAGTGGAGAAATAACTCCAGAAAGAATGAAGGGATGGAACCAAAGCAAAAATAATACCCAGTTGTGGATGGGACTGGTGATAAAGGCAAGGTCCGATGCTGTAAAGAGCAATACTGCATAGGAACGTGGAATGCTAGGTCCATGAATCAAGGCAAATTGGAAGTGGTCAAACAGGAGATGACAAGAGTGAATGTCGACATTCTAGGAATCAGTGATCTAAAATGGACTGGAATGGGTAAATTTAACTCAGATGACCATTATATCTACTACTGTGGGCAGGAATCCCTTAGAAGAAACGGAGTAGCCGTCATGGTCAACAAAAGAGTCCGAAATGCAGTAATTGGATGCAATCTCAAAAACGACAGAATGATACCTGTTCGTCTCCAAGGCAAACCATTCAAGATCACGGTAATCCAAGCCTATGCCCCAACCAGTAACACTGAAAAACCTGAGGATGAACCATTCTATGAAAACCTACAAGACCTTTTAGAACTAACACCCAAAAAAGATGTTCTTTTCATTATAGGGGACTGGAATGCAAAAGTAGGAAGTCAAGAAACACCTGGAGTAACAGGGAAATTTGGTCTTGGAGTATGGAATGAAACAGGGCAAAGGCTAATAGAGTTTTGCCAAGAGGACGCACTGGTCATAAAAAACACCCTCTTCCAACAAAACAAGAGAAGACTCTACACTTGGACATCACCAGATGGTCAACACTGAAATCACATTGATTATATTCTGTGCAGCCAAAGATGGAGAAGCTCTATACAGTCAGCAAAAACAAGACCAGGAGCTGAGTGTGGCTCAGATCATGAACTCCTTATTGCCAAATTCAGACTTAAACTGAAGAAAGTATGGAAAACCACTAGACCATTCAGACACGACGTAATCAAATCCCTTATGACTATGCAGTGGAAAAGAAATAGATTTAAGGGACCAGATCTGATAGAGAGTCTGCTGAACTATGGACGGAGGTTCGTGACATTGTATAGGAGACAGGAATCAAGACCATCCCCATGGAAAAGTTATGCAAAAAGGCAAAATGGTTGTCTGAGGAAGCCTTACAAATAGCTGTGAAACGAAGAGAAGCAAAAAGCAAAGGAGAAAAGGAAAGATATTCCCATTTGACTGCACAGTTCTAAAGAATAGCCAGGAAAGATGAGAAAGCCTTCCTCAGCGATCAATGCAAAGAAACAGAGGAAAACAACAAAATGGGAAAGACTAGAGATCTCTTCAAGAACATTAGAGATATAAAGGGAACATTTCATGCAAAAATGGGTTCAATAAAGGACAGAAATGGTATGGACCTAACAGAAGCAGAAGATATTAAAAAGAGGTGGCAAGAATACACAGAAGAAATGTACAAAAAAGATCTTCATGACCTAGATAATCACAATGGTGTGATCACTCACCTAGAGCCAGACACCCTGGACTGTGAAGTCAAGTGGGCCTTAGAAAGCATCACTACGAACAAAGCTAGTGATGGTGATGGAATTCCAGTTGAAAGATGATGCTGTGAAAGTGCTGCACTCAATATGCCAGCAAATTTGGAAAATTCAGCAGTGGCCACAGGACTGGGAAAGGTCAGTTTTCATTCCAATCCCTAAGAAAGGCAATCCCAAAGAATGCTCAAACTACCGCACAATTGCACTCATCTCAGATGCTAGTAAAGTAATGCTCAAAATTCTCCCGTCAGGCTGCAGCAATACGTGAACTGAGAACTTCCAGATGTTCAAGCTGGTTTTAGAAAAGGCAGAGGAACCAGACATCAAATTGCCAATATCCGCTGGATCATCAAAAAAGCAAGAGAGTTCCAGAAAAACATCTATTTCTGCTTTATTGACTATGCCAAAGCCTTCGGCTGTGTGGATCAAAATAAACTGTGAAAAATTCTAAAAGAGATGTGCATACCAGACCACCTGACCTGCCTCTTGAGAAACCTGTATGCAGGTCAGGAAACAACAGTTAGAGCTGGACATGGAACCACAGACTGGTTCCAAATAGGAAAAGGAGTACATCAAGGCTGTATATTGTCACCCTGCTTGTTTAACTTATATGCAGAGTACATCATGAGAAACATTGGGCTGGAAGAAGCACAAGCTGGAATCAAGATTGCCAGGAGAAATATCAATAACCTCAGATATGCAGATGACACCATCCTTATGGCAGAGTGAAGAGGAACTAAAAAGCCTCTTGATAAAAGTGAAAGAGGTGAGTGAAAAAGTTGGCCTAAAGGTTAACATTCAGAAAACTAAGATCATGGCATCTGGTCCCATTACCTCATGGGAAATAGATGGCGAGACAGTAGAAACAGTGTCAGATTTCATTTTGGGGGCTCCAGAATCACTGTAGATGATGACTGCAGTCATGAAATTAAAAGACGATTACTCCTTGGAAGGAAAGTTATGATCAACCTAGATAGCATATTAAAAAGCAGAGACATTACTTTGCCAACAAAGGTCCATCTGGTCAAGGCTATGGTTTTTCCAGTGGTCATGTATGGATGTGAGAGTTGGACTGTGAGGAAAGCTGAGTGCTGAAAAATGGATGCTTTTGAACTGTGGTGTTGGAGAAGACTCTTGAGAGTCTCTTGGACTGCAAGGAGATCCAACCAGCCCATCCTAAAGGAGATCAGTCCTGGGTGTTCACTGGAAGGACTGATGCTGAAGCTGAAACTCCAGTACTTTGGCCACCTCATGCGAAGAGTTGACTCATTGGAAAAGACCCTGATGCTGGGAAGGATTGGGGGCAGGAGGAGAAGGGGACGACAGAGGATGAGATGGCTGGATGGCATCACCAACTCGATGGGCATGAGTTTGATTAAACTCCTGGAGTTGGTGATGGACAGGGAGACCTGGCGTGCTGCGATTCATGGGGTTGCAAAGAGTCAGACATGACTGAGCAACTGAACTGAACTGAACCGATGACCTCAACTTTGCCTATTGCCACCCACCCCTTGGATTCAAACTGGTCTCAAGTCCATGATGGTCAACCTAGAATCATACTCTTTTCCAAATGAGCTCTGAGACCAGCAACACTTCTGAAGTCCTCTACTGGGGACTTCCTATCCAGTTTTCCCTCTCTTTAGACTTTACAAACTAGATGAGCAATTACTTAGTCAAAAAAGTTGTGCTATGCAAAGTATGTACTTTATTTTCTTTTCATATCAGTGAATTCATTTATTGACCCACACGTGAATTAATATAGCAGGATTTTCAATAAGGTTACTTATATGTGTCTGCTTTTGATTAGATTCAGTTGTGAAGTCATTAAGAATAAACATCTTGTCATACTTATATCTGTCCCTTACAAGCTCTAGTACATTACCTTGCATTCAGCATATCTTTGATAAACATGGCCTGAATTTTAGTTACAGATTGGGTAGCTAGATACATAAATATTACCAAATCAATGGAAATAAGAATTCAGTGTGTGATTACTGAAAGGATATTTGTATTTTGGAAGTTTGCTTCAGATTTGCCACTAACTAGTGTTAACTAGCCCAGAAATCTTATATAACTTTATTTCTCCCTCTGGACTTCAGATTCATCATTTATAAAACAAGGTGCTAAGGTTACATGATCTTTTGTCACCTTTCTGGTATTAAAATCAGTGATGCATAATTACCCATTAAATTTAGTACTATAATATTTCAATTACCCCTTTCTTTTCATCAGTTGCCTTAAATGTCTTTAAGTAACTGATCATTTTTCTTTCACCAATAACCTTACTCAGGCTGAAACAGAAACCCTACAGAGGAAGATCAAGGAACAGTCCATAACTTTGATCTTTAGTCTCCAGGTATAAAACAGCCCAAGGATAAGAAGCAAAGAAAGGCCATGTCAGACTAGGCAGCCTTGAGAAAATGGATGATCTGCAGGGGGTAGAATCTGGAGTTAGCTACATTGTGGAGAGTTTCTGAACAAAAAGTTGGGGCTTTGAAGTGAAGAAAGTTGTAAGGAAGAGGAGGTAGATGATTCACCAAATGACAGACAGAAATGTGCTGATGAAATGGATTACATCGGTCTGTATGTGGGAGAATCTATCACTGGAGTGAGACATTCTGAAAAGTCATGAGTAGAATACATTAAATTGTCTTCATTTTTATTTAGAATGGAGGAACTTTATTTTCTGATACTATGGTCATGATGGAGGGAGTAATGAGTGGTAGTTAACAGCACAGGTTTGGGATTCATTTTAATCTAAATCTGAATCTTGACTCTGACATATACCACTTAGATGACTTTCTAACAAGTATCCCATTTCCTCATCAGTAGTAAACACAGACACCTCATGGGGCAGTGACAAGGATTAAATGAAGTAAACTAGTGTAGTTCTTAGCTCCGTGTCTGGCACATTAAGTGCTTGATCATTATTAACTACAACTAGACATGAGGAAGAAATGAAATGATTCCTGTAGCTTGAGGGCCTTTTGTCCCTAGGTGAGTATAGCCAAGTCAGATTGAGCTTGGATAGAAATGTACCAAAACCAGCCCAGGAGAGCTAGCTTCAATGTCTAAGGAGCAAGACTGCAGAGGAAATTCCTTGGGCTGAATTTGTGTTAAAACTAGGAATGAAGCTCTCATGGCTCAGTGGAAAACAATCTGCCTACAGTGCAGGAGACGCGGGTTCAAGCCTTGGGTCGGTTGGGAAGATCTCCTGGAAGAGGGAATGACAACTAACACTTTAACAATTAGGAATTAAAAGCAGTTTAACTACTGAATGACAGCTGGGTCTAAACTGGGGGATTTGCTACAAGAAACCTCCCTTTTGTGTTAGGTCATTATTCTTCTATCAAGCAATAAATAATATATTGCTCTATTCAACCCAGTTTTATATACGATAGACAAAGTCATCAATAGCTTGTGTTAGCTTTTACAGGATAAGCATGGAGAACAGCTGATCCTACCTCTCAGTTCTCTTTTTTAGCTGTCAGAGGATTAAGAGAGAAAGGGTCTCTGTGTGTGTGAGAGAGAGAGAGATAGAGAGACGGAAACAGAGACAGACAGAGAGAGAAAAAGAAAGGGTGTGTGTGTGAGAGACAGACAGACAGACAGAAACAGAGACAGACAGAGAAAGGGTTGGGGTGCGGCAAGGTGGCAGTTTCTAAAGCCACCAAAACTGAAACACAAAAGTAGTTGATGATTTTATTATCCTTCCCCCTCCCCCCCACCAAAAAAAACTTCTAAAAGTGTATAGAAAAATGTTTCATTATATTCTATTCTAATTAAGGCAGTGATTTACATGTTAATGACCAGGTGGATAGCCAGAAATTTAAAAACTCTTGTGGTACATTTTAAATGCTTTAAAGCTATATATATTTAAATGTGCAACATTAGGTAGTGTAATTTAATTCCACTTAGAATGTGGTGAGGGAAGAGACAAAGTAAATATATAAGCAATAACACATCTAATTAAAATATCTTTACTCCACAAATGGCACATTTTTAGACATAGATGTGATATTAGATTTGAAGATGTTCCTTTATGTGTACATAGGAGGAAAATTATACATTTTAAGATCTGTGGAGAAGTCCCTAGAGAGTGAGTTGGTTTCTAAAGCACATTTATATCTCATTTACTTATTTTCAACTATAGCCTTACACTTCGAATGCATGTCTGTCTACCAATCATGTCACTAAAGTGCCAGATTCAAAAAGGAACAATGAATCATTCAATGTATAAGAAAACTTGAAGAATGATGTTCTATTTTCAGGATGCTAAATCCTGGTTACACTACAGAAAATGCAGAAAAACTCAGAAATGAAATGTCTTAATTTTCATCTTTAAATCTTTGTTCAATTCGCTTAAGTCATGCAGTCGTGTCCAACTCTTTGTGATCCCATGGACTGCAGCACGCCAAACCTCCCTGTCCATCACCAACTCCTAGAGTTTATGCAAACTCATATCCATTGACTCAGTGATGCCATCCAACTATCTGTCATCCCCTTCTCCTCTCACCTTCAATCTTTCCCAGCATCAAGGTCTTTTCAAATGAGTCAGCTCTTCGCATCAGGTGGCCAATGTATTCGACTTTCAACTTAAACATCAGTCCTTCCAATGAACACTCAGGACTGATCTCCTTTAGGATGGACTGGTTGGATCTCCTTGCAGTCCAAGGGACTCTCAAGAGTCTTCTCCAACATCACAGTTCAAAAGCATCATTTCTTCAGTGCTCAGCTGTCTTTAGAGTCTCCAACTCTCACATCCATACATGACCACTGGAAAAACCATAGCCTTGACTAGATGGACCTTTGTTGGCAAAGTAATATCTCTTTTTTTAATATGCTTTCTAAGTGGGTCATAACTTTCCTTCCAAGGAATAAGTGTCTTTTAATTTCATGGCTGCAGTCACCATCGGCAGTGATTTTGGAGCCCAAAAAAATAAAGTCTGACACTGCTTCCACTGTTTCCCCATCTATTTGCCATCAAGTGATGGGACCGGATGTCATGATCTTAGTTTTTGGAATGTTGAGCTTTAAGACAACTTTTTCACTCTCCTCTTTCACTTTCATCAAGATGTTCTTTAGTTTCTCTTCACTTTCTGCCATAAGGGTGGTGTTATCTGCATATCTGAGGTTATTAATATTTCTCCTGGCAACCTTGATTCCAACTTGTGCTTCCTCCAGCCCAGCATTTCTCATGATGTACTCTGCATATAAGTTAAACAAGCAGGGTGACAATACACAGCCTTGACATACTCCTTTTCTCATTTGGAACCAGTGTGCTGCTCCATGTCCAGTTCTAACTGTTGCTTCCTGACCTGCATACAGATTTCTCAAGAGGCAGGTCAGGTGGTCTGGTATTCCCATCTCTTTCAGAATTTCCCAGAGTTTGATTCACACAGCCAAAGGCTTTGGCATACTCAATAAAGCAGAAATACATGTTTTTATGCAACTCTCATGCTTTTTCAATGATCCAGTAGATGCTGGCAATTTTATTTCTGGTCCTTCCGCCTTTTCTAAATCCAGCTTGAACATCTGGAAGTTCACAGTTCACATACTGTTGAAGCCTGGCTTGGAGAATTTTGAGCATTACTTTACTAGCGTGTGAGATGCGTGCAATTGTGCAATAGTTTGAGCATTCTTTGGGATTGCCTTTCTTAGGGATTGGAATGAAAACTGACCTTTTCCAGTTCTGTGGGCACTGCTGAGTCTTCCAAGTTGGCTGGTATTTTAAGTGTAGCACTTTCACAGTATCATCTTTTAGGATTTGAAATACCTCAGCTGGAATTCCATCACATCCACTAGCTTTGTTTGTAGTAATGCTTCCTAAGGCCCACTTGACTTCACATTCCAGGATGTCTGGCTCTAAGTGAGTGATCACACAATTGTAATTATCTAGGGTCATGAAGATCTTTTTGTACAGTTCTTCTGTGTATTCTTTCTACCTCTTAATATCTTCTGCTTCTGTTAGGTCCATACCATTTCTGTCCTTTACTGAACCCATCTTTGCATGAAATGTTCCCTTGATATCTCTAATTTTCTTGAAGGTATCTCTAGTCTTTCCCATTCTATTGTTTCCCTCTATTTCTTTTCTCTGATCACTGAGGAAGGCTTTGTTATCTCTCCTTGCTGTTCTTTGGAACTCTGCATTCAGATGGGTTTATCTTTCCTTTTCTCCTTTGCTTTTCACTTCTCTTCTTTTCACAGCTATTTGTATGGCCTCTTCAGACAACCATTTTGCTTTTTTACATTTCTTGTCTTTGAGGATGGTCTTGATCCCTGTCTTCTGTACAGTGTCACAAACCTCTGTCCACAGTTCATCAGGCACTCTATCAGATCTAGTCCCTTAAATCTATTTCTCACTTCCACTGTATAGTCATAAGGGATTTGATTTAGGTCATACCTGAATGGTCTAGTGGTTTTCCCTACTTTCTTCAATTTAAGTCTGAATTTGGCAATAAGGAGTTCATGATCTGAGCCACAGTCAGCTCCTGGTCTTGTTTTTGCTGACTGTATACAGCTTCTTCATTTTTGATTACAAAGAATATAGTCAATCTGATTTCAGTATTGACCATCTGCTGAAGTCCATCTGTAGAGTCATCTCTGGTATTGTTGGAAGAGGGTGTATGCTATGACCAGTGCATTCTCTTGGCAAAACTCCATTAGCCGTTGCCCTGCTTCATTCTGTACTCCCAAGGCCACATTTGCCGGCTACTTCAGGTGTTACTTGACTTCCTGCTTTTGCATTCCTCTCCCCTATAATGAAAAAGACATCTTTTTGAGGTGTTAGTTCTAGAAGGTCTGTAGGCCTTCATAGAACGGTTCAACTTCAGCTTCTTCAGTGTTACTGGTTGGGGTATAGGCTTGGATTACCATGATATTGAATGGTTTGCCTTGGAAATCAACAGAGATCATTCTGTCATTTTTGAGATTGCATCCAAGTACTGCATTTTGGACCCTTTTGTTGACTATGATGGCCATTTCTTCTAAGGGATTCTTGTCCACAGTAGTAGGTATACTGGTCATCTCAGTTAAATTCACCCATTCCAGTTCATTTTAGTTTGCTGATTCCTAAAGTTACTTGGGCTTTATCATATGCTGCTTGTAAGAAAAGTACATCCATATTCAAAATAAATCTTCATGTTTAATATGTTGATCAAGAATTATGCTTTCCTAAAACTACTTCTATGTCTTGTTTTGAAAATTAAGCCCTGAGGTACGTGGACTTATCTTTGGGCTTTCTATTTTGTTCCATTGATCTATATTTCTGTCTTTGTGCCAGTACCATACTGTCTTGATGACTGTGGCTTTGTAGTAGAGCCTGAAGTCAGGCAGGTTGATTCCTTCAGTTCCATTCTTCTTTCTCAAGATTGCTTTGGCTGTTCAAGGTTTTTTGTATTTCCATACAAATTGTGAAATTATTTGTTTTAGTTCTGTGAAAAATACCATTGGTAGTTTGATAGGGATTGCATTGAATCTATAGATTGCTTTGGGTAGTATAGCCATTTTCACAATATTGATTCTTCCAATCCATGAACATGGTATATTTCTCCATCTGTTTGTGTCCTCTTTGATTTCTTTCATCAGTGTTTTATAGTTTTCTATATATAGGTCTTTGGGACCTAATTAAACTTAATTGGAACCTAATTAAACTTACAAGCTTTTGCACAACAAAGGAAACTATAAGCAAGGTGAAAAGGCAGCCCTCAGAATGGGAGAAAATAACAGCAAATGAAGCAACAGACAAAGGATTAATCTCAAAAGTATACAAGCAGCTCAATTCCAGAAAAATAAATGACCCAATCAAAAAATGGACCAAAGATCTAAACAGACATTTCTCCAAAGAAGACATACAGATGGCTAACAAACACATGAAAAGATGCTTAACATCATTCATTATCAGAGAAATGCAAATCAAAACCACAATGAGGTACCATTACACGCCAGTTAGAATGGCTGCTACACAAAAGTCTACAAGAAATAAATGCTGGGGAGGGTGTGGAGAAAAGGGAACCCTCTTACACTGTAGGTGGGAATGCAAACTAGTACAGCCACTATGGAGAACAGTGTGGAGATTCCTTAAAAAACTGGAAAGAGAACTGCCATATGACCTAGCAATACGGCTCCTGGGCATACACACCAAGGACACTAGATCTGAAAGAGACACCTGCAACCCAATGTTCATCGCAGCACTGTTTATAACTGCCAGGACATGGAAGCAACCTAGATGCCCATCAGCAGATGAATGGATAAGGAAGCTATGGTACATATACACCATGGAATATTACTCAGCCATTAAAAAGAATTCATTTGAATCAGTTCTAATGAGATGGATGAAACTGGAGCCCATTATACACAGTGAAGTAAGCCAGAAAGATAAAGACCAATACAGTATACTAATGCATATATATGGAATTTAAAAAGATGGTAACGATAACCCAATATGCAAAACAGAAAAAGAGACACAGATATACAGAACAGACTTTGGGACTCTGTGGGAGAAGGCGAGGGTGGGATGTTCTTAGAGAATAGCATTGAAACAAGTATACTATCAAGGGTGAAACAGACCACAAGCCCAGGTTGGATGCATGAGACAAGTGCTCAGGGCTGGTGCACTAAGAAGACCCAGAGGGATGGGATGGGGAGGGAGGTGGGAGCAGGGATCGGGATGGGGAACACCTGTAAATCCATGGCTGATTCATGTCAATGTATGGCAAAAACCACTACAATATTGTAAAGTAATTAGCCTCCAACTAATAAAAATAAATAAAAAAAAAAAAAGAAGAAAATTAAGCCCTGAGCAAATATGCTAAATGACAATATAAATTGATTTTTTTGTTTTCAGAATTTTTGTTTCTTTTTGGAACAAGCAAAAAGTTTAACCAAATTGATCTTATTTTTATTAATACCCGTAGATGAATTAGATGAATTGTCTTTCTCAAATTTCCAGATTTAGGAACAGCTGGAGCAACGTATTTATAATGTTAGAAGAAATCATTGGCTTTGGCCTTAGAAAAACAAAGAAAGATGAAAAACTGAAACAATAAACTCAAGTTTCACAGATTTATAAAAATTTTCATCAATAACTTTGTGACCCTGGAAGCACTAATTAAAGATCATTATAAGGACAGACAGCAAATGCACAAAATTATGCTAAAAAAAGATGTGGTAGGAACACTACTGAGAAAGCAATCTCAGAAGCAAATTAATTAGAACTATGAAAAGTGATAGGGATTTTATTAATTATAACATTATTGTCAGATAAATGAGTCAAAGTCATACATTACGTTTTTTTCATAATACATTCTGCACTTGAACTTACCTTATCTGTTTGAGCTAATACAAAAATAAAATGTTGCAAAAGAATAAATAACAGATTGGAAAGTATAACCTTTTAAAAGAATTTTCTTAAGAGTAGATTGTTTTTACTTTATGCTGAATTTTTTATTACAATTTTTCCCAGGTAAAAATGAATTTAAATACTATTTTCATATTCCTTTGTATCTTTCTATGTCCATTGATCATTCTCTTTCTCTTTTCTTTCTCTGTCTCTCTTCAGGCACTTTCTACTTCATTTCAGAATTTTTTTAATAAATTGAACTAGTCATTGACATGACCAAATACATAAAAATAATTTTTTAATGGTTAATAGTCTTATCATCAACATTAATGTCCAACTGAAAAATAAATGGTAAAGTTGCAAGGTTTGATCACCCTACATGACTTTTTAGCCAGCATTTGCATTATTCTAAAATTTAACCATTATAGAAGTCATCTTGCATATTAATTTTTCTCTCTACTAGTAAGAAGATGGTAAGAACAGATTATTCTGAAGGATGATCCTCTTACACTGTGCATGTTACTTAATTTTATAAATAGAATTTGCCTCAGTGGCCACTTAAGGCAGTAACATGAGCCATTCTGTTGTTTTATTGTTCATCTTCTTTTTTAATCTTTAATGACTTTTGTTAATTCATATATTTATTTGGTCGAAATTTCTGTCTTAAGTATCTTAATGCCCATTGTGTAAGTAATTTGTTCCTAAGGACCCCTCGGTTTTAATTTACTTTTTGTTTTACTGAATAATAGGTATTTTGTAATACTGAATAGAAAATGTTTCAGAGACTCAGAATCTTCATAAACAAAATCTTTTTAAAGCTTGGGTACACAAGTGACAATGCCTTAAAATTCAGCACAACTTCATTCTCAGGAATAAGGCATCATATTCAAAAGAGGTTAACTAAGTTCCACTTCATAAATTATATAGAGTTGACCAAAGAGCAGGACTATTAAATAACAGAAAATTTCACTAGAATTTTTGTCTCTGATGTCTCAACAAATAACTTTCGGCAATACCCACTTTAGTAAACATTTTGAGGATATTTGATCAGTTGTTTTCAATCTCCTTATTCAAAAATCTAAGGCTTTTTTGGTGGCAGCATTCCATTACTTATCTCCAAACTAGAAGTGTTATACCTTTGTTCCTTATGTGAAAGTTGTCTTTTTTAACCATATAGCCATATGCAGTGCTTCATGTTAAAATTAAAGGAGTTAACATTAATTAAATCCCTGTTACCTGGGAGGCTGCAGCTGATGGGGTCACAAAGAGTTGGATGTGACTGAACAGCCAAGCACACATATGCCCAGCACTAACTAGCTACTTTTAAAATGGTGTAACATTAAAGAGCAAAATCAGAACTCTCCTTCCAGCAATGGAATCATGAAAGAATCAGCTCATTCCCTTAGGCAGAAAACAAGTATAAAACGGATTGAAATTATTCAAAATAATCACTTCAAGAACTAAAAATGACCAAAGGCAGGCCACAAGTGGAGAGGTGTTTATTCATGAAAAATGACTATTTCATTGATTAAGAAAGGTGAATTTATGGTCTTTCCAAGCAAGATTGTTCCCACGTCCAACTCAGAGGATGAAAGCTAGAGCCTTACTTGCCCAGAGGTAGAAATTTGGTCTAAGGCTAAAGCACAGCAACTAGAAACCAAAGAGGTGTGTGGGATCAAGATAATCATAGGAAAGCTGAGATAAGTTTTACACATCTCCCTGGGTGACTTCTAAACTATGTATGCAAGCCTTGGAGAAGTGTGAAAATTTGCTGCGTCTTAAATGTATTCCTCACTCCACAGCTCATAAGGGCACAGGATAAAAGATGTATTGGTTCTTGGTGTCTGAGAATAGTCTCTGTCTAAATCACTGGCTGACTGCCGAACTACACAGACACAGAGTAGACCTCTATGGGCAAAAGCAAAAGAAAAGTGAGCAAAGACCACAGTGTAAACCCATCACAGAGGTAAAGGATTTTGAATCTGGAGACCAGGAAAGTTAACTGACTACTGAAAACAAGCATTCATTGAAAGGACCAATGTTGAAGCTGAAGCTCCAATAATTTGGACATCAGATGGGAAGAGCTGACACATTGGAAAAGACCCTGATGCTGGGAAAGACAGTAGGTTGGAGGAGAAGGGGATGACAGAGAATGAGATGGTTGGATGTCGTCATTGACTCAATGGACATGAGTTTGAGCAAACTCCAAGAGATAGTGAAGGACAGGGAAGCCTGGTCACTGTAATCATGGGGTCACAACAGTTGGATACGACTGAGTGACTGAACAACAACAAAACAAACATAAAAACAGCAACTCTCAGAAAAATAAGACAGAATTAAGAGTCACCACAACGTATCATCCAATCTCCAACTTTCAACCACAAATTACTAGATGTGTGGATAAATTAATAAATGTGATTCATAATCAGAAAAAAAAGAGCCACATATGCTAGCTAAAACAAATATTTCAAAATAGTCACTATAAATATGTTCCAAATTTTTTCTTAAAATGTCCAAGGAATTAAAGGTAATGAGCTAATAATAAGGAGCAAACAGGGATCTCAAGAGAAAATTTAAAAAGAGCCAAGTAGGAATTCTAAAGCTAAAAAATACAATAACAAAAGGTAAAAAATCACTAGATAAATTTAATAGCAGCATTCAGGTGACAAAAAAAAAAAAAAATGTGAACTTGAAGATATGCCAGAAGAAATTGTCTAATTTGAAGTATGGGGAAAAAAAGGATTAAAGAAAAAAGAAGTTATTTAAAGTAGAAGCTAAATCTTTCAGAAGATCACTAAAACTGAGGAATCTTTAGCTAGAATAAATATTTATCTAGCTAAAAAGCTTTAGCTAGAAGAAGAAGAAATGAATGAAATACACATTACCAATATTAGGAATGAAAAAGAGGATATCAATATAGAGACTCCAGATGTTAAAAAGAAAGGGAATATTATAAACACTTCATGCCAAAAAAAAAAAAAAAAAAAAGTTTTACTTCATGGGAAAATAAGCTTTTTTCAATACAAAATTACAAATATTAACTCAAGAAAAATATAAAGCTGAATCTTACTCTATCAATTAAATAAATAGCATTGGCTATTTAAAATCTTCTCCACCCAAAATAAAGGTTCAGCGAGTTTCACTGGTGAAGTCTATTACTTAAAGAAGAAACTCTGCCAATCCTGACAAAGCTTCTACAGAAACTAACTTGTCATATTTATGTTATGAGGCCAATATTACACTGATAACCAAGCCAGGCAAAGACAACATATGAAAACTACAAACTGATAACCTTCATAAACATAGATGCAAAATTCTTAACAAAATAACAGCAAGTAAAATCTAGCAATATATAAACAGAATAGTGCATTATGATCTAAAAGGTTTATCCTAGGAATACAAGTTCATTTCAAATTAAAAATCAGTCAATGTCATATATCACATCAAAAGATATTTATCTATGAATTACTTTCTCCCCTGGCATATACTTTAGTTTGTTTTCAATCACCTATGTAATTCTGTCTATTCTTATTATATATTTGAGGAATCAGAAATCAAGAAGAGTTCAGTAAATGGCCAAATTTCACATATCAAATAAAAGGCATCAAGAATTGTAGCTCGGGTCTGCCTCATCTTAAATTATTCTTTCTACTGTGAATCTTCCACTGAAGACCTTCAATAGTACAAAAAATGAATCTTTTTAATGAATTGCTTGTGTTCCCTCAGGGAGTAACTTTGCCCAAATCCTTTATATTCTGGATGATAAACACTTTATACAAAGCAGTATGTTCCAGGCTGTTGGACACATAATAACTGCTCTACTTCCCTTGCTAGCAGGGAATGCCCAGAATCCAGTCTCAATAATAGTTCTGAAACCTATGAATTTGAAACATCAGATGCACAAAAGTTTCCCATCTTCCATTTGGTTAAAAAAAAGTCTGTTACTCTATGTGAGGTCCAAGGGAAAAATGAAAATGCAAAGGCCTTGAGTCCTGCTTCAGAGGATGCATTCTTTATCCCCAAAATAATTATGGCAGTTCATGTGAGTGTGTACATGTAATTAAAACCTATCACATGAGAAAATAAAATGATCTTTTATATATAAATACCTTAAGAATCCAACTGTATTTCCAGCCACAATTTAGAGATTAATTCTTAGATCTGAGACATCATTACCTATAGAAAGTCTTCCTTACATAGCTTTCATCACTATATGGGCATCCTTACTAGGTATTACAATGTGATATTTGCTAAGGAGACTAATGCAAGAACATTAGTCTGTATTAGATGCATTAGATCTACTGTACAAGATATTTTGAAGGATTAAATAAAAGTATCATGAAGCAAAAAAAATTCTCAACATGAGCACATTTGGAACATGGGAGTAAACCTTGAAGAAAATTCAGATTAAGTATACTCTGTATATATACAATTTCATTATTTCTTTTATGGGTATTTTCTATTGTTGAGTATTTCTGTTCCTGGGTTTCTGCACACATTCTGCAACTTCTTTATTTCTCCTTAGCAAATACCACATTGTTATACCTAATAAGGATGCCCATATAGTGATGAAAGCTATGTAAAGGAAGACCTTCTATAGGTACTGATGTCTCAGATCTAAGAATTAATCTCTAAATTGTGGCTGGAAATACAGTTGGATTCTTAAGAACCATAGACTTCTTGCTAAAAATATGAGTTACCTGTCTCTATCAATGAATGGGTTCCTAGAGGAACCTACATTTTTAACAAGTATACCTGGTGATTTGAATACATATATTATGACATTCTTTGGCACTGAACTATAATTTAGAGAAGGATTCAGAATTTTATAGAGGTTAGACTTTTCTTAGGTGTTCTTAGAGGGACTATAATTGCCAGTCATGAAGCAGCAACTCTATAAAAGATATGGTCTTGTGGAAGGTATCTGTCAGGATATAGGAACTTCCAGAAATAAATCTCAGAAGGACAGTTTAGTATTATTTAGATTACAAGTTACCAAAATACAACTATTGGAACTCTGCTCTCCAGGCAGGGCTTCCCTGGAGGAAAAAAAATACCCTCACTTGCTTATACACGTTTCCTTCAACTAACAATGACACTCTGCAGCAACTCCGCCTCAGAAAACTTCTCAAAAAGTTAAATACATTTGTATAATTATTTTAAAGCCCAACTCAAGACTTACCTATTATAAAAAGTCTTCTTTAAACAGAGTGTAGTGGTTGAGTCCTGTATTAAAATGCCCTAAAATGAAAGCTACAGAAGTCCAAACTTGAGTGGTTCAAACAATGAAAAGAAAAAAGACACCAAGCAAATCAAAATAAAAGGCAAAAAAAGAGTAAAAGAAAAAAGTATTAATCTGGCTTCCTGGACTTTGTATTTTCTATGGCCAAACAGGAAAGGAGGAAAACTGGTTATTCTTTGTATTTATAATACATTCACAGAAACGTGGGATTGCACGTCTGCACTTAATCACCCCAGCTTCCATCATTTCTCCCTTTAGTCATCATGTCCTCTCTAGTGTGACTCTCATCTCACAGCAATGATTCCCCTGCACTCATTTTTGTTAGCCAATGTTAATGTGTGCTTGAGATGATACTAACCAAGTTCTCTGTATATTGCATGGCTTCAAATCTGTTGTGAATAAAGAGAGGACGGAAGTACATGGGCCAAGTCTATGAGTCAGATGGGCTCATCTCAAGAGTGAGATGGTTTCCCCTCCAGTTAATGGTCATATTGAGTCTAGCAGTTACCAGATCCTCAGGTGCCATATCACATCAACGCAGAAAACCTCCATCTGGCCTGAACCATGCTGTCATATTTCATGTAAGCCATTCCTTTCCAGTTTGCTAATATTCCAATATAGGTGTCAGACTCAGTTAGGGAAATCAAGTATAAGCATATATCATCAATGCAAATATAAAACCAAATCAGTGTTAGGTCTCCAATACATTAAACCCCTGTCAAGTCTAATTACAGCTCCCTCAAACATCCTTTCATTGGAGAACACTTTGTGTTGTTGGAAAGGTTAACAGGAATCTTGCATTAGACAATGTAATTCCCAAGGGCAAAGGGCAAGTATTTTTGACAATGGTATATGTAATGGTAGCATCTGCTTCTTAAGCAAGTCCATTCAGTTAATTAAGACCTTTCTTAATATTTAGACCCATTTAGTCCTTCAAAACTATTAGTGCTAAGCATTTTAATATGAGTTAAGCATAACAACAGAAATGACTGTCCAAATAACTACTACTTTGCTTCTACTGGTCTGCCCTTCAAATTTATCAAAGCCAAGGACTAAAATTTAGTTTAATTATTTCTGAAAGACTTTCTGGTGCTACCATCCCATCCTTAATCATTTGGAGTCCTACACTTCTTATACTCATTTTGACTTTCAATCTTGGCATAGTGACATAGCGTCCATTACTCAGTCATAGCTGACTCTTTGCAATCCCATGGACTGTAACCTACCAGGCTCCTCTGTCCATGGGATTATCCAGGCAAGAATATTAGAGTGGGTTGCCAATTCCTGCTCCAGAGGATCTTCCCAACCTAAGGATTGAACTTGTGTCTTACATTTCCTGCACTGGCAGGCGTGTTCTTTACCACTAGTGCCACCTGGAAAGTCTTATCTTGGCATAAGTGGTATTTAATTATTCTTCTCTTTTCTCTTTTATTTTCCTTTCTTTTTTAAACCAGTCTACTGATTTATCACAGGTTCTTATATTGGTGACAAGTTGATGCTGGAAACTTCTGGTTTACAAGACCCAATTGTTAAAAAATTTAGGATTTTTTAAGCTAGTTTGGGGCTTCTCTGATAGCTCAGTTGGTAAAGAATCTGCCTGCGATGTAGGAGACCCTGGTTCAATTCCTGGGTCAGGAAGATCCACTGGTAACAGGATAGGCTACCCACTCCAGTATTCTTGAGCTTCCCTTGTGGCTCAGCTGGTAAAGAATTCACCTGCAATGCTGGAGACCTGGGTTCAATCCCTGGGTTGGGAAGATCCCCTGGAGAAGGGAAAGGCTATCCACTCCAGCATTCTGGCCTGGAGAATTCCATGGACTGTATAATCCACGGAGTTGGAAATAGTCAGACACGACTGAGCGACTTTCACTTTCAAGCCAGTTTTAAAACTAGAGGAAGTTGAAATTGGCTAAGGTGAGAGTATTTGCACATGGAAACTGGCAAGCACTACAAATCAGAACTCTTTCTTTTCCCAGAGAGTGGGTTTACCGGCACACTCATAGCTGTAACACAGAAATGTCATGCCAGCCACAGCCATGTGACCTTCTAATCTTTAGGAAGCTTCTCATTCACAGTTTTTACTGTCAGAAGTCTTGTAGGCGCTTCTTTAAAACCTGGAGGACAAATTCTGTTTCACATGATGTTACTGCCTTCTCTCCAAAGTTTCAGATATTTGTACTACCACAGTACCAACTATTCAACTACAATCAAAATTTAAACAGTGCAACAACCTATGTGATGGTTCATTATGAAAAAATGTCCAGAGTGTATGACTATAGATAATGAAATGGACCAGATGCTCTTTTGCCTTGTCATAGGCAGAACTATTACATTAGTAGACGGAAGAGAGTTTGAATGAAACTGAGCCAAACAGACAAATGGAGAATAAAGGAGTGACATCATGATGTACTACAGCTTAAGAGAGAGAGAGAAAATAAAAAGTTTTATTTCTAAACAGAGGCACTATAATTTGCATTTCAGCTGCCTTGAATTCAGAACAAATTTCTAACACACGACATCACAAGATCTGCTGTCATCTCTGAGATTTCAGCCTCCATTAAGGCCATCTATATCCTTACTGTCAACCCTCAGAACTTTCATTCCCTTTCATGATTATTTCTTCCTCAACTCTCAGAACTTTCATTCACTTTTATGAGTATTTCTTCCTTGCAAGTGAAAGGCCTAATTAACAATAATAACAACAAAACTCTATTCATAATCTATAATCCATAGTGGGTAATATAGTATAAATTACTCAGTAAGGATAATAAATTACAGACTTTTAAAATATATATATATATAATTCCAGAATCTGCATGGGCTTCTCTAGTGGCTCAGTTGGCAAAGAACCTGTCTGCAATGCTGAGACCTAGGTTTTATCCCTGGGTGGGGAAGATCCCCTGGAGAAGGAAATGGAAACCCACTCCAGTATTCTTACCTGGAGAATTTTGTGGACAGAGGAGCCTGGTGGACCACAGTCCATGGGGTGGCAAACAGTTGGACATGACTGTGTGACTAACTTTCACTTTCAGAATCTGGGCACTGATCCTGTAGGTCTACCACCAGTGGCTGGGCATCCTGCCTGATAAGTAAATTCCATGGAAGCTGGTTACCCCAGAACTTCACCTCTCAATGGTAAGAATCTCTGATACATAGTCTGAAACATCCTATGCTAGTCGGCTTTTCCCTAAGGCCCCTAGTGATCATTTGCTCCATGGCTGAACTTTAAGATTCTTTAGAAATCCTAAATATCTTTAACATCCAATCATGTCCTTTATAAGTTTCAGGAAATTATTTGCAAAAATTCTACATGAATATGGAATGGAAGCACTTTAAGGAAAAAGTTTTCATAACTTTCAAAAGGTTCTTAGGATTCATGACTCTATAAAGTTTACGAATGACTTCATTTTTATTCTATATTGTTTCTAGATTTTGTTTTCATCAAGGTAAAGCTAACATACTTAACAAATAGTGTCAGCCAATAGGATATTATTTTTTGTTCATGTAAAAATATGGGGCAAGTAAATAGGTTGTCAGAAAAATTTTTATTAATGACATCATCCAAAGATACAAGTTGACGGAAGCTTTGCCATCTTCAACATATGTCTTCCAAAGTTTTCCTATAGTTTTTCTCTATTCCAGTCAGTCATAATGAAAATACTAAGGAGGAGTTCATATGGATGATTATAAATCAAGACTGTTAATGGTGCATGTTATTTACATACCACAGTCTAGAACTCAGTCATATGTCATCTGGGTTTTGATGGACACTTAATTCCTAACTTAGCTTAAGTAAAGCTATTAGTACTTTGCCTTAACTTTTACATTTTGATGGTTTAACTAGTTTCATATCTTCTTTAAGGGGTCAATTCACTGTATCCCCTACAATAAAAGATCCCTTGATCTTGGATGATGTTTCTTTCTTCAGACTTTGTCAAATTATATTGACACGCTTCAATTCCTAAACATCCCTCAAATTCCTTCTTACCAGTGCATGGATTCTAAGAGACAAATTAGCACCTCATTTTGGGCAACTAGTTCTACTTCACTCAAAACTTGGTTAATATTGATTTTATACCCATAAAACAATATTTACAGCCCTAATAAATTTTAATTTTATACATTCCTAAATAAGATGATTAGATCATTATGAAGCCCAAATCAGTCCACTCTGGACAAGAATTGCTTCAACCCCACACACGATTCACTGGTATTTCATATAGACAACAACAGTGCATTCCCAAAGCAAGCAACAATCCTTTCATCTCCATTGAGACCCATTAGATGACTTATAACTCTTGGCCTGTCAGTCAAGTGTGAGAGCTCAGAAAAAGAGCAGAATTATAAAGTCTTAGACACAGGCAACTGAACTATGCCTTACATAGAAAAGTGTAATGCTGTGAATGAATATCTGGAACATAATTATTCTGAGGACTGGAATACACAAAATAGTGTTGTGAAAAACTGTGTAAAATAACACATACTTAAGGTTCACTAATTTTCATACAATTTAATAATGTATATGTTGCATATTAACTGGGTGTATTGAAATGAAGAGTAGATCAATACTAATATGTTTGGAAAAACACTCTGGCAATATTTTCAAACTTAATGTATGTTGCTGTAAGAAAGATGCAGCAGTAACATGATAATTCTTTTAAAATACCTCCTATCTCAGACTTTTCACAAATTCAGACTACCTCCTTTCAGCACAGTTACAAACAATAGATTGACTTGAAGCATTTTTCTATGACGCGGCTGACATCTGATTTGAATAATATTCTGTGATTCATCAATAAATTTCATCACTGAGCATGCTCAGTTAATGACTGAAGCCTGCATCCATTAAATTAAAAGACACTTGTTCCTTGGAAGAAAGACAATGACAAATACAGACAGTGATTCAAAAACAGAGACATCGCTTTGCTGACAAATGCCCATAGAGTCAAACTATGGTTTTGCCAGTAGTCAAGTTTAGACTGTAAGGAAGACTGAGTGCTGAAGAAATGATGTTTTTGAATTGTGGTGCTGGAGAATACTCTTGACAGTCCCTAGGACAGCAAAGATATCAAACCAGTGAATCCTAAAGAAAATCAGTCCTGAATATTCACTGGAAGGACTGATGCTGAAGCTGAAGCTCCACTACTTTGGCCACCTGATGCGAAGAGTTGACTCTGATGCTGGGAAAGACTGATGATAGGAAGATAAGGGAGCAATAGAGGATGAGATGGTTAGGCGGTATCATCGACTCAGTAGATATGAGTTTGAGCAAAGTCTGGGAGACAGTGAAGCACTGGGAAGCCTAGCGTGCTACAGTCCATGGGGTCGCGAAGAGTCAGACATGACTGAGCAACTGAAAAACAACAATGTTCATTTGCTATTAACTGAAATTAGTCCCACTTTTTCATGGCTAATGACAACATCAGATTCAGAATATTAAAACTGAAAAACTGTATAAATTCATCTCTTGAAGTGAGGTTAAGAGAATGGCCGAAGTTCAAGGAGTAAATTTACCAGTGATATCAGGATGGTAACCCAGTGGTCTTTCCACGTTGTCACTTTGAACTCTCATTTGGAACACTATACTGTCCATGGAATTCCTCAGGCCAGAATACTAGAATGGGTGGCCTTTCCCTTCTCCAGGGGATCTTCCCAACCCAGGGATCGAATCCAGATCTCCCACATTGCAGGCGGATTCTTTACCAACTGAGCTATCAGGAAAGCCCTATACTTGTTTAATTTCAGGCTCTATGCAATTGTGTGGACCACAGATTGGAGTGTACTGTAAAGTGTGCATTATTCTTTGTACACTAAGATGATGCCAGCATCAGGAGGGTTTGCCAGAAAAGAATCAATGTTTGACTAAGAATAAAAATACACTACATAAACCATAAGGACAGTTGTTTTAGCCTGCAAACATGTTTTAAAATTTTTATCATATTTTTAAGTCTCCCGAAAGGGAAAAAAAAAAAAAGGAATCCTATATTAACTTTTTCTTTACCTTTTCCTTTTAGGAGAACAAGGGGAGCAAAGGGCACAACATGGCCCCTTTTTCGGAACCTGAAAGTCCCCTTTGAATTCAGCAGAATATAAGTGGCTTTATTTACTGAAATTTCTTTGAGGCTAAAAGTTGGTATTTCTTCCAAATATAGCTTTATATGGCTATAAAAATGATCATAAACAGCATCCATATTCATTAGCTGCCCAGAGTATGAGCACCTATGATGAGTTTAAGGCAATCTCACCACAGAAGTCAGAAAATGGAATTAAAGAGAAAAAAAAAAAAATAATGAGTGTGGGGTTCAAAAGGTTCTCTGTAATGTACATCAAGCAGCTTTGCAAGTAACGGCAGGAATCTGCTGTTTAGCGGTGATGGGTCATGCACGAGCTGGGTTTCTCCTGATCTCCTATTGGGCTGGCAGCATGTGCTCTGCACCAGTCATCTGCCAACATGTAAAGGATGCTCACAGATTTCCCTGTAATGAGCTCGGTGGACTGGAGCGCTAGTTAAAGGAGAAGGTAAAAGGTTCATGTTTGTTGGTTTCATTCAGCAGGTCTATGTCTCAGATGTGCACAAGTTAGCTTTATCTTACTTGCTACTGTTTCATGCTAAATTAGCCAACCTGTCAGATGGGATCAAGGTAAAAACCTTGGAGCAGCTAAAAAATTACAAAACAATTAAAACAACATACAGAAAAGTCTATCACCTACGTACATTAGCACACGCCCTCATTTTTCGGTGAAGTTTGGATGAGCCTTAAAGACACAGAACTCTGAGAAAGTGAACACTATATTAAAAACAAAATATTCCCCAAAGGCATAACTCTAGTGTTCAGCCTAAAATCACATCAAGCTCTTAGGCACATCATTATTTTTCGCCAGTAAATAAATGTGAGGTGAGCTCACAAACATGTCCAAAGTGGCAACATTTTTGTTGAACTGAAAGATTCGAAAAGGAAAAGACACAAAAGTGAAAGTCCAAATGAATATGTCATGTCAGGCTGACTTCGGCTAAGGTTTCATCTAACATACTCTTATTCCAGTTATTAATGACCTACCTCAAATAATCTTTCTCAGCAGTCCTAACCCCATCACTGCATATACAAAAAAAAAAAAAAAAAAGAAAACTTTCTAAAAATGTCAGTGCAGAATTCCACTTTCCTGATAGTCCTCCATTTTTCTCCTATATTATATAAGGCTTCTCTTATAATAGTCAGAGTCTCAGCAGACACAGACTAGTACTCAAATGGCTCAAGAGACCTACTGATACATTTGCAAAGATGTGGGAAGGGTTAATGAAGCCAGAAACAGATAATGAGGACACAGAGACTAGTCACAGTGAAACATCACCAGCAACCAAAGACACGAAAGAGCAAGGAAGGCAAAGACCTTTACTGTAGGATGGAGAGCTTGGCAATGGAAAGGGGCTGTCCTAGAAGAGCTGTAGTTATGGAGGAAACTCACATTACCAGAAAGCATAGGCCAGATCTGGAGGAAGTAGAAAAGGCCTGACCTCTCTCTTCCCACCTTCCAGTCTCCCACTGCTCTCTCACTTTGGCCAAGCCCAACCATGAGACAAAAGGCCAGATGACTCGGGGAACCCAGGGAGAGCCTCTGAGTGAGGAAGTAGGGCAGACACAGCAAGGTAAACAACCATACGGCATGTCTCCTCTGTGGCTCCCGGAGGTCAAACTGTTTCCTTGTCTTTGATGCTCAGCATTTAGCAGACTCTAATGCACATATTTGCTCAACAACCACTGAGCAAACAGCCAGCTGAGCCTGAAAGGATACAGATTTAGATTCCAATGACAATGATGTTATTCCACTACATCACTGTGACCCAGGCTTACTTGTTCAGCTTCCCAGTCCATCTGTCAGAAAAGATGGACCACTTGTGAAACCTTGAGCCTTAGGTTCACGTCATCTTACAAACTAACCCACAGCTGACCTACTTTATCTTTAAGGCGTCGTCCTGATTTTTAGTGTTCAGGTACCCAACAGCTCTTACAAGCAAGATGAGGCTACCTTCATGTAATTCTCAGTATTCTGTATGATGCCTGGGATAGAAAGAATAGAATATCAGTAATACATCATCATTCACTGAAAACTTCTCTCTAAACCAGGGGTCTCCAACCTCCAGTATCTAATGCCTGATGATCTGAGGTAGAGCTGATGCAGAAGTAGTAAAAATAAAGATCACAACAAGCATAATGTGCTTGAATTACTGAAAATCATCCTACTCTCCCGCACTGTGGAAAAATTTTCTTCCACAAAACCAGCCCCTAGGGCCACAAAGGTTGGGGACCTCTGCTCTATCTGATATTGTTTATATCATATAGAATCAGTCATCATTTCTCTTGCCCTAAAAAAGAGATCCCTACTGTATCAGTCAGTCAGTTCAGTTGCTCAGTCATGTCCTACTCTTTGTGATTCCATGGACTGCAGCATGCCAGGCCTGCCTGTCCATTACCAACTCCTAGAGTTTACTCAAACTCATGCCCATTGAGTCGGTGATGCCATCCAACCATCTCATCCTCTGTCACCTCCTTCTCCTCCCACCTTCAATCTTTCCCAGCATCAGGGTCTTTTCAAATGAGTCAGTTCTTTGCATCAGGTTGTTAAAGTATTGGAGTTTCAGCTTCAACATCAGTCTACTGTATAGTTAACTCCATAAGTATGCAATAGGTAAGGTATCACAAAACTCTTTTTTCATCTCCTCCCTCTTTCTTCAATGGTGTCATGATTCTTGTAATTTAATCAATTGTCTTTTAGAGGCTGAACTACAGACTGGTTCAATTTTTCAAATTTTAAGCCATTAGCAGATAGTGAAATCAATTAAGTTGACCATGACTGGAATTCTTTAATGAGAAAGTACAGAATAGGATAGGACAAAAACAAATAGAATAAAACAAAAAGAGACAAAACAGAATGTACTACAAATAAGAAACTAGCTGTGGTTGTTATGAACTATATGTTTGTGTTTGTGTATGTACATATGTATTGTGGTATGGTATAAAATGTATTTATTATTATATGCAATCATAAAAAGATGTTTGAAAGTCACTGTACTACATAGACGTTCTTTGAAAAGTACTACAAATCTGTACTACAAAGGGGTTATTTCTGACGCAGCCTTCTGAAATGGAAGTATTAATAACATATCATGCTTGTATCTTCTTTCTCATTTTACATATTTACATTCAGTATGTACATAATTCATTTGATTAATAAACATGAAAAAGCGCTCTTCCTTATAATTAACCTAAGCCTTCCTGCTGAAAATAAACCGTGTTCTTATGGTACCATCATCAGTATACAATTTTCCATATAATTTCCTTTTACACTGAAGATACTTTTTAAGTCTTTGGTTTTGTCACCTTATTTTCCTTCAACGTTATGTTGAGTTTTTCTTCTCCCTCAAGTACACTTCTGGAAAGCAAGATGGAAAGAAATAGAAACAATTTCTCATAGACCAGGGAAGAGGACTGTGTCACAAAGAGACTGACCTTTTTCTCAAATTCCATATTTTCTTCTCCAAAAGCATTGTGGGGCTTCCATGGGTGGTGCTAGTAGTAAAGAACGCACTTGTGAATGCAGTAAGAGACGTGAATTTAATACCTGGCTCAGGAAGATCCCTAGAGGAGGAAATGGCAACCCATTCCAATATTAGAGAATCCCATGGACAGAGCAGCTTGGTGGGCTACCGTCCATGGTGCCCCAGAGTCGGACCCAACTGAAGTGACTCAGCAGGTACACAGAAGTATTGTGATCTCAAAGTTATTGATTGCAGTCACTGATAATATCGAGATTTATATGAAGAAACTCATATGTTAAAAAAAAAAAAAGCCTTAAAAGTTATATGTGTGTTTCTAGATAAATGGGCCAGTTACTCAGTTTTCTAAACTGTGAAGTTGAATATCATAATACCTCACCATGAATTAATTAATGTGAATTGCTCAGTGCCATATCTAGCTTCAGTAGGTACTAACAAATAGATGTCATCCAAACACTGACAGAGTCCTCAGGACATCGAGATTTGGACTCCTTTCAGTACTGGGCTCTAGCTCATTTTAAGTTTTTATCTTCAGATTAAATCAGAGGCATCGATTTGATAATCACCTTGTAAGAATCAGCTGTCTGATCACAACTGCCACTTTTCCTTAAACCTGGGGTCCACAACTTGCCGGGGCTACGAGAATGCATCTCTCTGATCTGCAGCTGCAGGGAATATAACGGACCTATAGCGCCATGCATGCTACCCCATGACATGCGTTCTTTTCTTACTGAGGATAAAGAGTGACTGATCAAGATGGCAAAACAGGACTTGGAACTCCCCTACCCGCACAAATGCATCAAAAAAATACATGTACATGTGGAAGAGTTTTCACTAAAAACTGGGGACTGGCTGAAGGACTCCCATAGAATGAAGACCTTATGAAATAAGCAGACAGAATCAGGTAGGGAGGGAAGAGGTGTGATCAGGTCAGAACCTCTCCCCCTTGGAGGGGACTCAGGGGGGAAAGGGAGCGTGCCCGAGTGATGACCTGCTCTGGGGAGGGGGCGGCTTGAACTACACATTGAATGCCCTCCTCCTGGGTTCTGACAAAGGGGAAAGGGGCCCCTGTGGCCGCTTGGAGGGCCAGTGGGACCCACAGGAGAACTGTGGAAAGCCTGAACTTCGCCTGTGAGGAGCACACGTATGCTGGCTTGCTCCTGGAGCGGGGCAGAGAGGGCAGATGGAAAACCATTGGAGGAGCGGCCTGGGTTCCAGCTCCTGTCTCAGCGCGTGACCCAGTCAGAGCCAGCGAACACGCCAGCCCTGCTCACCTCACATCTCAGCTCCACGCTGGAGTTAGGGCTGC
This sequence comes from Muntiacus reevesi, assembly GCF_963930625.1. Lineage (NCBI taxonomy): Eukaryota > Metazoa > Chordata > Mammalia > Artiodactyla > Cervidae > Muntiacus > Muntiacus reevesi. The sequence goes on along the minus strand of NC_089255.1, from coordinate 89,906,758 downwards.
CACGAACAAGGCAAAAGCCGTGCTGTGGTAGAGAGAGGCGACCTAGTCCCAAAGCGGTGTCCGAGTGGGAGGGAGACAGCCACGGCTGGCACTTACACAGGCGGTGCGTCAGAAAATGGCCCCCATCCCCGACACTGATACAACCACAGCCCACACCCCAGTGCGCAGTGAGAGGCTGTCCAGGCCCCTGTAGCTTGACTCAGCATCCCGGTGGGGGTGGCAGAAGCTGAGGGGAGTAAGGCTGAGAGAGACAAAGGATGCTCTGCCCCCAAAGCTCAGTTAAAGCTGGACAGGGGCGGCATTATGGTTGCTTACTCAGGCAGCCGACCGGAAGCAGCCCGGCCCTCTGTGCGGGGCGGGCCTGCCGCCCCACCACAAGCAGAGAGCCTGCACGGAGCCCTCTTGCTGCAGCACCACATCCCTTTCCGGCAAGGGTGCTGATGCTGGGAGAAGGGGGAACACACACTTAAAGGGAACAGCCAGTCCAGACCCAACCCTCAGGACTTAAGGTTCCGGGAACTGGCGGTATTGCACCATCGCCACTAGGGTGTCGAGAGCCATTGAGCAGAGGAGATACCCGGCTCCCGCCCTAGCCCCTTCCTTTCAGACCCACCTTCTATCAAGGTGGTGGCTGAGGGCATACCCCGAAGAAAGAAGGTACACGTGTTCCCGTCAAATCCAGCTCTCTTGCCAAAGCGACTGAGCACACACAGACTGTTCAGGGATGCTCCAATGTAAGGACACACCTTCAAGATGACAACAGGTTAACTCTTTTCCCTAAATGTTTAGAGACAGAGAAATTAACTAAAAGCAGAAGCCAGAGGAACCAGACTCAAAAGAGTAAGAGAAAACCACTGGGGGGGGGGCGGGGAAATTAATGAGGCTCTTAATAAGAAACTAGTAATTTTTTTTAAAGTTTGAACTGAAGAATACAATAATTGAAATGAAAAACACACTAGAATGAATGAATAGCAAACTAAGTGATTAAGAACACCTAAGTGATCTGGAGTATAGAATAATGAAAACCACACAAAGAGAACAGCAAAAAGAAAACAAAATTTAAAATATGAGAATAGTTTAAGAGATCTCTGAGATACCATTAAGCATACCAATATTTGCATCACAGGTGTCCCAGAATGAGATCTGAAGGAGAAAATGATGAAAAAGATAATTGATAAAATCATACCTGAAAATGTCCCAAGTATAAAGAAAGAAAGCAATACCTAAGTACAGGAAGCTCAGAAGGGAGCAGTATAATATATTCAGAGCTGAGAGGGAAAACATGCAAGCAAGGATACTGTACGCAATATGGTTTTAGAATTGAGGAAGATAAATAACTTCTCCAACAAGCAAAAACTAAATAAGAGTTCATCAAGTCTACATCTACCGTAAAAGAAATATTACCTAGTTTTCTATAACTGGTAAATCAAAGGCTATAATGAATAGCAAGAATCTATAGAAAGGGAAGGTAAATATATATTAAAGGCTGGTGATTAGCCACTTAAGCTAGTGTGAAGATTAAAGAAGGGGCTTCTCTTGCATTCCTATACACTAACAATGAGAAAACAGAAAGACAAATTATGGAAACAATACCATTCACCACTGTAACAAAAAGAATAATATACTTAGGAGTATATCTATCTAAAGAAACAAAAGACCTATATATAGAAAACTATAAAACACTGATAAAAGAAGTCAAAGAGGACACAAATAGATGGAGAAATATACCGTGTTCATGGATTGGAAGAATCAATATTGTGAAAATGACTATACTACCCAAAGCAATCTATAGATTCAATGCAATCCCTATCAAGCTACCAATGGTATTTTTCACAGAACTAGAACAAAAAATTTCACAATTTGTATGGAAATACAAAAAACCTTGAATAGTCAAAGCAATCTTGAGAAAGAAGAATGTAACTGGAGGAATCAACCTGCCTGACTTCAGGCTCTACTACAAAGCCACAGTCATCAAGACAGTATGGTACTGGCACAAAGACAGAAATATAGATCAATGGAACAAAAGAGAAAGCCCAGAGATAAATCCACATACCTATGGGTACCTTATTTTTGACAAAGGAGACAAGAACATACAATGGAAAAAAGACAAACTCTTTAACAAGTGGTGCTGGGAAAACTGGTCAACCACTTGTAAAACTAGAACACTTTCTACCATCATACACAAAAATAAATTCAAAATGGATTAAAGATCTAAATGTAAGACCAGAAACTATAAAACTCCTAGAGGAAAACATAGGCAAAACACTCTCTGACATAAATCACAGCAGGATCGTCTATGACCCACTTCCCAGAATATTGGAAATAAAAGAAAAAATAAACAAATGGGACCTAATGAAACTTAAAAGCTTTTGCACAACAAAGGAAATTATATGCAAGGTGAAAAGACAACCTTCAGAATGGGAGAAAATAATAGCAAATGAAGCAACAGACAAAGGAATAATCTCAAAAATATACAAGCAACTCCTGAAGCTCAATTCCAGAAAAATAAATGACCCAATCAAAAAATGGGCCAAAGATCTAAACAGACATTTCTCCAAAGAAGACATACAGATGGCTAAAAAACACATGAAAAGATGCTCAACATCACTCATTATCAGAGAAACGCAAATCAAAACCACAATTAGCTACCATTACACACCAGTCAGAATGGCTGCTACACAAAAGTCTACAAGCAATGAATGCTGGAGAGGGTGTGGAGAAAAGGGAACCCTCTTTCACTGTTGGTGGGAATGCAAACTAATACAGCCACTATGGAGAACAGTGTGGAGATTCCTTAAAAAACTGGAAAGAGAACTGCCATATGACTCAGCAATCCCACTCCTGGGCATACACACCGAGGAAACCAGAACTGAAAGAGACACGTGTAGCCCAATGTTCATCACAGCACTGTTTATAATAGCCAGGACATGGAAGCAACCTAGATGCCCATCAGCAGATGAATGGATAAGGAAGCTGTGGTACGTATACATCATGGAATATTACTCAGCCATTAAAAATAATACATTTGAATCAGTTCTAATGAGATGGATAAAACTGGAGCCCATTATACAGAGTGAAGTAAGCCAAAAAGATAAAGACCAATACAGTATACTAATGCATATATATGGAATTTTAGAAGATGGTAACAATAACCCAATGTGCAAAACAGAAAAAGAGACACAGATGTACAGAAGAGACTTTGGGACTCTGTGGGAGAAGGCGAGGGTGGGATGTTCTGAGAGAGTAGCATTGAAACAAATATACTACCAACGGTGAAACAGATCACCAGCCCAGGTTGGATGCATGAGACAAGTGCTCAGAGCTGGTGCACTGTGAAGACCCAGAGGGATGGGATGGGGAGCGAGGTGGAAGGGGAATCGGGATGGGGAACACATGTAAATCCATGGCTGATTCATGTCAGTGTATGGCAAAAACCACTAAAATATTGTAAAGTAACTAGCCTCCAACTAATAAAAATAAATGAAAAAAAAAAAAATAAACTAATTATCTCAAAACAAAAAAGAAGTTTAGAACTTGATACAATATCAGGAAAAGTCTTTCAGACAAAGATAAAGCAAATGAAGATGCTGGAATTTTTTTCCCATGTGAGAACTAAAAGGAAGTGTTTCTAAGGAAGGATTAAATGGGAACTAAGTCCTTTAAAAATAGTTGCACATTAACAAGAAATAAATTATGACCAACCTAGACAGCAAAAAAAAAAAAAAAAAAAAAAAAAAGAAAGAAAGAAGAGGCTTCTCTGGTAGCTCAAGGATAAATAATCTGCCTGCCAATGCAGGAGACACAGGTTCAATCTCCAGTCCGGAAAAATCCCAAACGCCATGGCACAACGAAGCCGGGGTACCGCAGCTACTGAGCCTGTGCCCTCGAACCTTGGGACTGCAGCAACGGAGCCCACACCCCCTGGAGCCTCTGCTCTACAACAAGGGGAGCTGCAGCGATTCAAGCCTGCAGAGTGCAACGAAGAGTAGCCCCGGCTTCTCTCGTTTCTAGAGAAAGCAGAGAAACGTCCATGCCGCAATGAGGACTCAGTTCAGCCAAAAGTAAGTATTTTTTTAACTAAAGAAAAAAAATTTAAAAATCAACCATAAGTACAATAAACAATGAAAGGATAAACATAAAGATGCAAGATATGAAATTAGAGCTACACACTGTCCGAGATGGTTTCACCCTACCTTCCACTCCTCCCTGTCTCCTTCGTCTAAGACAGACCTGCACTGTGGTCCTTGAACTCCCCAGTTTCCTCCCATTTTCTCCCCATTGTTGTTCATAGATCTCATTCCTAATAAAACTCTCACATTTCAGCAGTATCTGCTTTCGGAAAGTCCAGCTTGCTAGCATAATAATTCATAATATGTGTGCAAATTTGAGTAGGAACATATATGCCATGTTCATAGTAAGAATATCTACCACTTCATCAGTTTTTTTGTTTTTTTTTTAAAGTGGTCTGTGACTGAAAAATATTTTTTAAAAAACTGTTGCCTCTTCCAGTTCTATTCAAATTTTGGATAATACCACGGCTCCAAAGCCAAAAAGATCTTAGAGAAAGATCAGCATGAATTATACTATACGTCTAAGTGCTCATTTGACATCACTTTTATATTTTAGGGTTCTATTTTTCTTGGCAACACAAATCTAGGCTGAATTAAATTATTTATACTATTGATATCTACTTTTGCTTTGGTTTCCTAGGACCAAAACATCCTAAGTTTTTTTATGTCCTGTGAATCTAGAGTCATTTTATTATCTTGTTATTCTGAACTTAACTTTGCTTCTCCCAGTTGACTGCTTTACATTCCTTGAAATCCACTGTTTTGGTACTTGCACGGTTAACCTTCGAAATCTCTCAAGGTGACATTTAGAAAACATTTACTTTCCTTAAGAAAAACAAAAACTTTAAGTTTTTGTTATATATATATTCTGGGTCCCTTCCTTTGATTCATTGGATTACATTGGAAAAATCATTAAAGTTTGAAGGCAAATAAAATTAATTTTTTTACAAGTTAAAGCATACAGAAAAGCATTCAAAACTTAAAATTGTAAAAACTTTTAGGTGCACATTTTGCATTTTTAATACCACTGGAATCTCAGAGCTTTGGAACTTACAAAATCAGGACTTGCATTCAATTATACTGTATCTTCTATTTCAAATCAGAAATAGAATATTCACCAGAATGAAGGGCTACCTTCAAAACTATCCCTCTCTCTTCATTTCTTACACTTGCAATTTATTTTTCCAGTTTTGTTGAAGTGTAGTTGGCATACAACAGTTATAATTTTAAGGTTTACAACCTATCGATTTGAATCACTTTAGTACTGCAAGATCAGAGCAGTTTTAGCTAACACCGCTATCATGTCACATAATTACCATTTCTTCTGTGTGGTGAGAACATTCAGATCTAGAGGGGGAGGATGCAGGGGTGGGAGGGAGACCCAAGAGGAAGGTCATATATGTATACATATAGCTGATTCTCTTCACGATGCAGAAGAAACTAACACAACATTGTAAGGTAATTACACTGTAATACAAAAAAAAAGTCTACTCTGTTAGCAGCATTCAAGTATATAGCACAGAATCTTTTTTAACTTATTTAAACTAAAAGTATAATGCCCTTGATTCCATCCATGTCATCACATGGATGTTTTTGTTAAATGGCTACATTATGTCCTACTCTTCTGCAAATTCATGAATAGTAGCCTGCCAGGCTCTTCTGTCCATGGGATTTCCCAGGCAAGAATACTGGATTGGGTTGCCATTTTCTCCTCCAGGGATCATCCCAATTCAGGGATCAAACCTGCATCTGCTGTATTGGCAGGCAGATACTTTACCACTGAGTGACCTGGGAAGCCCATCACACATACATATGTACAAACACACAGATCACATTTTCTTTATCCATTCATCTATCAGTGCATGTTTAGGTTGCTTCCATATCTTGGTAATTGTAAATAATTCTGTGCTAAACATGGGCTGCATGTATCTTTTTGAGTTAGTGATTTTGCTTTCTTTGAATAAATACCTAGAAGTGGGATTGCTGGATTACACGTAATTCTATTTTTAATTTTGAAGGGAAAATTCATTTTGCTTGCCATAGCGGTTGCACCAATTTACATTCCCACCAACAAAGCATACGCTTTCCCATTCCTCTATATCCTGCTAATGCTTGCTATTTCTCATTTTTTAATACTAGCCATGCTAACAAGCGTGTGGGTGACATCACACAGTGGTTTTGATTCCCATTTTCCTATTTATTAGTGATGTTGAACATATTTTCATGCACCTGTTAGTCATCTGTATGTCTTTTTTGGGAAAAAAAAAATCTCTATTCAGAACTTATGTCAATTTTTTAAAATCAGACTGTTTTTTTGCTATTGGATTGTATGAGTTATTTATATATTTTGGATATTAGTCCTTTATCAGATATATGATTGGCAAATGTGTTAGGATGCCTTTTCATTTTGTTGATAGTTTCCTTTGCTGTGTAGAAGTTTTTCAGTTTTCTGTAGCCCTATAATATAACATCATTGGCAATAATCATCACATTTACATTAGGTCCCCAGATCTTGTTAATCTGGAAGTTTGCACCCTTTGACCAATATTGATGATTTATATTTTAATGCATTTTCTTAAACAGAGAGCCTTTGATCCTCCCTTTTGAATAAAATAGGTACCTTTTCATCTCTTCCTGATCACACTACTTAAGCACAGTTTGGGCTCTTCTGATTGTTTGTAAACCCAATCAATATCTGGCTCCTTAAGATTCTGTGATCAAAGCCATGAGATTCCACATTAATCTCCTTTACCTACAAACAGACCCTGGTAATTCTGTCTCTGTAATTGCTATGAGAACTTTACTTGTGTGGTATTACACTTTATATTAGGCCTGGTTTGGGACTCCTATCTCCCAGATTAATCACACAACTAACACTCGTTTAACCTGACACAATCTTTTTTTTTTTTAAGTTCTGTCTCATTTTCTATGGAAACTCCCTTTTAGCTTCCCACTATGCTTCTAGGCTTGATATAAGGCCTTAACTCCAGGTAAATGGTAGAAAGCTATTTCATCCCCTTAGGTCAAATGAATAACTGCATAGAGCTTTATGGAGGTGTTCCTCCTGCAAGTCTGTCTCCACCAGCCCTTAGTTCTAACATATAGAATGTGCAGACAATTTGGATAATAGAAATGAACTTTCAGTTAAAGAAAGTAGTCTAAACAACAAGTACTAAACTCTGATCTTGATTGCTATGCTCAGTTCAGTCACTCAGTCATGTCTGACTCTTTGCGACCCCATGAGCTTCAGCACGCCAGGCCTCCCTGTCCAACACCAACTCCCGGAGTCCACCCAAACTCATGTCCATCGAGTCGGTGATGCCATCCAGCCATCTCATCCTCTGTTGTCCCCTTTTCCTCCTGCCCTCAATCTTTCCCAGCATCAGGGTCTTTCCAGTGAGTCAGCTCTTCGCATCAGGTGGCCAAAATATTGGAGTTTCAGCTTCAGCATCCATCCTTCCAATGAACACCCAGGACTGATTTCCTTTAGGATGGACTGGTTGGATCTCCTTGCAGTCCAAGGGACTTTCAACAGTTCCCCAACACCTAAGTTCAAAAGCATCAATTCTTCAGTGCTCAGCTTTCTCTGTAGTCCAATCCTCACATTCATACATGACTACTGGAAAAAACAGAGCCTTGACAAGATGGACCTTTGTTGGCAAAGTAATGTCTCTGCTTTTTAATATGCTGTCTAGGTTGGGCTTAACTTTCCTTCCAAGGAGTAAGCGTCTTTTAATTTCATGGCTGCAGTCACCATCTGCAGTGATTTTGGAGTCCCAAAAAATTTGGAGTCCCAAAAAAACAGTCTCTCACTGTTTCTCCATCTGTTTGCCAAGAAGTGAAGGGACCAGATGCCATGATCTTAGTTTTCTCAATGATGAGCTTTAAGCCAACTTTTTCACTCTCCTCTTTCACTTTCATCAAGAGGCTCTTTAGTTCTTCACTTTCTGCCATAAGGGTGGTGTCATCTGCATATCTGAGGTTATTGACATTTCTCCTGGCAATCTTGATTCCAGCTTGTGCTTCCTCCAGCCCAGCATTTCTCATGATGTACTCTGCATGTAAGTTAAATAAGCAGGGTGACAATATACAGCCTTGACATATTCCTTTCCCTATTTGGAACCAGTCTGTTGTTCCATGTCCAGTTCTAACTGTTGCTTCCTGACCTGCATGCAGATTTCTCAAGAGGCAGGTCAGGTGGTCTGGTATTCCCATCTCTTTCTATTGCTATGTTAAGCCTACTTATTTCACGTCTAGCCTCTACATTGTGTTATGAAGGGGGAACAAAGCAGTCTTCTAATCCATGGTTATAAGTTTATTTTCTTAAAATTAAATACAAAAGAGTAGTGAACTATTACCAGCAAATGCCCAAAGGTTGAGAAGACAAGTCAATAAAAAAGTGATACTTACTATAGGCAACAGTGAACTCAAATGTGACAGCAACAGTAAACCCAGCTTCTACCTTTGCTGAAAGAATAAGATTCCCAGAAATAACAACTACCAAATGATCATGCTTCAGAAATGTTGACAACTAAGGTTTATTTCCATGTTAGGGTATAGCACAAATGTTTAGGAAAGCTTAGCTTACTTCCTCTGTGATGGGCTGTGCCTAAAATGTGAAATGGGGTGGCAAACATCAGAGAGCTAACACTGCTTCACACATCGCAATTATTTATATAATGTTAGATTATCTTTCCTTATTTTTCCCATTTCTTCTGTCTTTGTGCTAAGCTGCTTCAGTTGTGTCTGACTCTTTGCGATCCTATGGACTATAGCTCACCAGGCCCCTCTGTCCATGGAATTCTCCAGGCAAGAGTACTGGAGTGGGTTGTCATGCCCTCCTACCCTTTCTGAAATAACTTCAAGGTTATGAAACCCATAAGGGAAGGGACTTTGTCTGATTTACTTCATCAGTCTGTCTCCAAAGCAAAGGTTAATTCATCACATCTATTATTAATAGTTAAAGAAAGGGTTCTGACTGATCATCGTTATAGAGTGTCTGCTCTGGTGGTGAGCCTGAATGAGGTGACAGCTGTGATAAATTAGACAGTGTTCTGGACTATGAAGAGTATTTACCATAGTGGTTGAAACAGATACCACTTTATTGCAAATAGATGGGGAAAAATGGAAACAGTGAGACTTTATTTTGGGGGGCTCCAAAATCACTGCAGATAGTGACTGAAGCGATGAAATTAAAAGATGATTACTCCTTTGAAGAAAAGCTATGACAAACCTAGACAGTGTATAAAAAGCAGAGATATCATTTTGCTGACAAATGTCTGTATAGTCAAAGCTATGGTTTTTCCAGTAGTCATGTATGGATGTCAGAGTTGGACCATAAGGAAAGCTGAAAGACAAAGAATTGATACTTTTGAACTGTGGTGTTGGAGAAGACTCTTGAGAGTCCCTTGGACAGCAAGGAGATCAACCCCAAAGGAAATTAACCCTGAATATTTATTAGAAGGACTGATGCTAAAGCTGAAGTTCCAATATTTTGGCCACCTGATGCGAAGAGCTAACTCACTGGCAAAGACTCTGATGCTGTGAAAGATTGAGGCCAGGAGGAGAAGGAGGCGACAGAGGACTAGATGTTTGAATGTCATCACCAACTCAATGGGCATGTGTTAGAACAAACTCTGGGAGATAGTGAAGGAAAGGGAAGCCTGGCATACTGCAGTTCATAGGGTCACAGACAGTTGGACATGACTGAATGAACAACAGTAACAGCCAGGCAATATAACTATTGTAATAGAGGGAAGGTGTGCAGCACCCTAAAACCTGAGATTGTGCTGTTGACATAAGAAGATATTGAATCCAGAAAACCCTCTGAAATATGAGAATGCTTTACATGAACTTAAAGACCAGGTGTGAAACACTAAGTGCTTTGTTATTCTTGCTGCCCGTCCATGTGTGAGGGACAGAAAAGAGGGGCACAATCATTCTGAGGATTATGCTTTCTTATCTGAGAGTAGAAGAATATTTTTGAACATCAATCCAAAGAATATCAAGGCTAAAACACTAAAATGAGAGGAGTCACAGAAGCGAGCAAGACAGTGACAAAAATGGGTGCAGAGGAGCTGCATAGCCCAATGTGCAATGCTGGCCTAGGTGGACAAAAGCAGGGACCTTTGGGTTTTGAGTGCTCATTACCAGATGACAAGGGATATTGGCTTGGCTTAGATCAGTATATGAAATAAAACATAGCTGAGTAAGTGATGCTAAGAAGGACCATAATGATATTTCACACCAAATTTCAGTTTGTGCAAAAAAAACAAAACAAAAAAACCCTGAAGAGAGAGAACACTGTGTCTTGTATGAGTCTCTAATAACCTGCATATAACAACCCCTCAATAAATGGATCTTAAGTGCAGGACACAAGATGATGAAACATGATAAAAGAGATAATTAATGTGAGGTCGTGGCTTTCCCACCGAAACTGAAGGATGATAATACAGATTCATTGGGTAAACATGGGATTTTGAAACAATACAAGTCTGGGTTTGAAACTTGATTTCACCTTTTGCCACAAGTATAACCTTGGAAAATTTCTTTCAAGCTTCTGAGACTTTGTTTTCTCATCTGTAAAATATGGATGGTAGAGTAACTAACTCATAGGATTGTTACAAGGATTAAGCGTTTTACACATATTTATTTCACTGGATATTGAATATTTTTGCATGCTATAATTTTCCAGTTTATTTTAGCGGTCTCAAAACTTTCAGTAAGGAAACAGAAGTTTTAAGGAACAAATAATAAAGTGGGAGCACCTGGAAAATGATTTGGAAATAGTCTAGGATGAGATTATTTATTATTAAATAAATATAAAGTTTTTCATATGGTAATTTAAGAATAAGGGGCAAGATTTCAATGTAACATGCTTCCCCTGCAATTTGATGGAATTCATTTTACATTATGTAGATGCCAACTGAAGCGCCTTAATTAAATCATCCCAGAGTAGCTATGGGTTGACTTTCCTGTCATCCAAACTGGTCTTCTGGGGCCCTTCTAACCAAATTAACTGACTCAAAGGCTATTTCTGCCCTTTCTTTTTCCAGGACTCACAAAGATAAGCATCAACACACAGTCAGCAATACAGTGTGGCCTCTGGGAGGTCACATGGCTCCAAGTTCAGAATCCCCAGCTGCTTATCAAGGTCAAGCACGCCTAACCTGAATGAGATATTTATTCCTGAGAACAGTCCTGAAATTTTCTTGAGGACCTAAGAAGAGCATTTCCATTGAGGACATTTTCACTGGGAGGACTTTATGGTTGCCTGTGTAGTCTGTCAAAAAAAAAATCACCTGAAGATGGGTTTAATTTACCTTATTACTGAAAGGAAAATATGCCAGGACAAAATTACTGCAGAATAAGTAGGCTTTTAGGTACCTTCGAGTATATAATATTGAAACACTGTAGCATGCTTTTCTGAAGGGATTGGTAAGATGTGGAGAGGACATTTTAATTAAGAACTGCACATTTTAAAAACCAAAGTTTTCTCTTTGCATCTGAGAAGAGTCCCTTGATAAATATTGCACTTCAATAGTAGCATTTTCCACTGAATTTCTATAAATGTTATTACATTTATATGTTTGCATCTACCATTTTAATGATATTCACATTGTTTTTATTTGTATGTTATTTCACTTTACTTCTCTTAGGGAAATTTCAAATCCATGGATGGATTGATTCTTCATAGTTCACACGAAAAACATTTATTGAGTACACACCGTTAATATGTGCAGGAAGTACCTATACTATTCTATAAGACAGCATGATATAATAATAGAAAGTATATACTTTAGAGGTCAGTGATCTTGAATTTAAACTCGGTTTTCACAATTACGGTCTTATGACCTATGAATATTTTACTCAGTTCTCTGAACCTCAGGTTACTCAATATGCAAAAGAACCAGTGACACCTTATGGAGAAAATCACTTTGAGAGTTCAAAAAATAATTTTCAGAAACCAAAAATCTCCTAATATGTAACATGTATGTAATAAAGGTAAGCCCCTCCTAAGGCCCTAAGGTCAGGGGCTAGAGAGCTACATGAAATATGTGTCATAGCCCCCAAGGCAGGGATAACGATCATACATGATATTTATAACTTGAATCCATGCTAACATATTAAACATTCTAAGGGCAATTCTACTTTACACAGACTCCTTTGTTATACGAAGCAGCAAGCATTTAATGAGCCCTGATATTTCCAGAGTTGCATTATACCTCATTTGGGATATTTCCTAAAGAAGGGTAAGAAATCTTGGCACTCGCAGAACTAAATATATTCATAGATTTGTCTTCAGCTTGTCATACACATTCTCTTAAATATAAGGCATTTTATAAATGAGCACATTTAATTCACATACCCTGAGGTGGTTGTGCTTTGCTTGCATTTATAAAGGAACACTCCATCAAATGGTGGGGTTTATCCTTTTAATCATTAGGAGGAGTTCTATTAAATTCCACCAAGGCCATTCTTTCAACTTTCAGGCTGCACTCTCTATTCAGAAGAAAGAATTTAATTACCTCCTTAACCCCTCTCAATTCCACTCTGATTTATAACTGATTGTAATTTGCCTCCTTCTGCGCCATTCTTGGCCAGGCATCCACAGTTCTTCGGCATGCTCTCTCTCTCCTGTCCTAACTGTCTTCACAAAACTGAAACTTCGTTACCACCTTACTCACAACGTATTTCTCAGGGTCCTTCTGGAGAAACGAACAGCCACTGGATACCCTGAAAGATTCAGGACTATGCTATTGCACCACAGCCTGCACAGTTTTTACTGCATATGTTTAAGGATGAGAATTAAGAAGTGACGTGTCTTGGACTTCCCTGGTGGTCCAGGGGTCAAGGCTAGTGCTTCCAGTGCAGGGGGCGTGTGTTCCATCACTGGTCTGGGAACTAAGGTCCCATATGCCTTGTGCTATAGCCAAAAACTTTTTAAAGAATCACTAGAAGAAGTGACGTCTTCCCTTATCATACAATTCACAAGTGTGAGCACAACTCTTAGAATTCCCTGGATAGAGCTTGGCCAACAACTAACTGGAGGAAAGAGGACGTGGAAGAGAGAAAGTATCAAGGCTAAAGTTGTGGCTTCCTATCTAGAAGATGACTACTGGAAAGTCACTGATACCTAATGCCTCGGTGCTATGTGGGTCCATCTGGCTCCATGTCCTCCCCTGGTGTTACTCATCCCTAAATTCAGAAATGCCTTCATCAACACCTTTATTGATTTTCTCATACCTAACTACTGTCCTTGTCTCTGGCTGTTAGTTCTTTAGGAAAGTTAGCTTAGCTCTTCTGATTTTTTTCCTGAGATAGATGAAACCACATTATCCTTTCTTTCTAGTTTTCAAAACAATAATGAACCTGTAAGCCCTCAGGAGAATGCTCTTCTTCTGCAGGCAGTAACAATAAATAAAATAAATAATGATAAATATAAATAATAATAACAATATTCATAAATGATAAAACATGGCACACAGGACTCCCAATGAGTAGCGCAACAGAGAACCTGGGAATCGGATTCTGCAGTCAGACTCCCTGAGAAAGAATCCCAGGCTCACTACTTTTTAGCTGTGCAACCATGAGAGAGCTACTTAAAAACCTTTGAGCTTATTTCTCACATGCAACAAGTGGATAATAACAGTATGTACTTCACAGAGGTTATCTGATGACTGAAATAAATAACCTTATTGTAATCCAATGGGAAGCATAAGGACCAAGAGATAATAACAAATTATTATTACAGAAAGACACCTTGGTTTCATTTTGACTGGATTTTAACAGAAACCAGATCATCCATGGAATAGAACCCACAGTGAAAAATCTCATGAGAAATGGATCTGTGAAAAACCAAAGGCCATCAATGATTTTTAACATGTCTCATTAAAAAAAAAAAAAAAAAAAAGGCATTTTTTCTTTATTTCAAGAAATGCACTTAGGTCTCTTAGGATTAAAGCAAAAGAAAGAAGGGAGAACAAAATAACACAGCTCCAAGAGGATCCATCACGGCAGAGGTAGCCTTGGATGCAGCCATCAAGCTGCAATCAAAAGGCTAAATGAGCAGTATTGTTGGGAGGAATAAGAAGAGATGAGAACTCACGAAGGACAACTCCCGCTATGGGCTCTTGAAAATTCATCTCTCAGAAAATGAAGCAAAAAAAAAAGAATGTGCCAAGTCTTTTTAATTGATGAATAATTTATGGATGATCAGCAGGAGCATCCATCCAGGCAGCTGATTAAATGCAAAGTATTTTGATAAGCAGAAAGTTGCCACCGCAGGCCTCACAGGGGAAGGAAAGCATCTGTAGCAATCAATGCCAGTCTATATATATTGATATGGGTTACTGTCTCTTCTTTCCCCATCCCACTCTGCTTTATCATGGGCAGAAAAAGTTACCTCCTCTGTGAGTTTCTTTCTCCTGTCAGAATGACAGAGGTTAAATGTGGATATAAGAAAGGCAATTAAAATAGATCTGTCACAAGTGTGCTATCCCAGTGTGCCTTCCCTGACTTCCTTCTCTAGCGTGAACTGCTACCGAAGGATGGTAATTGAAATTTGTCAGTGTTGACAGCTGATGACTAATATGGAGATTTTCATTACATATCCCTCCTGGAATGGAAAAGAGATGAGTGCATATTAAACTGCAGATGGAAGCAGGTGTAGGACAGGGAAATGCAGTACTCAAGCCAGCCAAGCAAGAATTGTTGGGGAGAAGTGTAAGACCCTCTGGAATTAATCTGTGTGGAAACAGAGATGGCATAGGTTTTCTTCAGTTTTCACTATGTAGCCTCATAGTATGCAATGTTATCATTTATCCTCACAGCCATATATGTTAATATCAGCTGGAAGCCCCTCCCCATTAACCTCCTGAACTTTTGGCAGAATCAATTTGAAAAAGATATGAGATAACTACTTCCTTAAGCTTGAAAATGTTGCAACTTTATAACCTAGAAACCTGGAAGTCGTTTCTAGTATTCATCTGGGTTACTTTATATTGTGTATGTGGTGTTTCTGTTCATCCGAATAGCTAAAAGAAATTTGATTAATCATATTATCCAAGCAGAATTCTACCGAAAGATAAAAGGAAATCGACTTCAGTCAAAATTTTGCTGACTTTTGGCATTGATCAAGAATGTATACTCATTCTAACTGATTTCTGAGGATTGGGACAGAAAGTGAAAGCGCTCTAAAGCTGTGGTGCACGCACCTCCCTGGTGGTCCAGTGGCTAAGACTGTGAACTCCCAATGCAGGGGACCTGGGTTCAATCCCTGCTCCAGGTACTAGATCCCACATGCCATAACTAAGGCCACATGCAGCCAAATGAAATAAATACTTAAAAAATAAAAAATTCATGGTGCAATATCACAGTTAACTAACATAGCAAACTACCCCAGACTCAGCAAATGAAAAGAACAACATTTTTACAGTACCCTGTAAATGTGTCGGTCACGAATTGAGACGGGGCTCAGCTGGGTGTTTCTTGAGGTACATACGGCACTGATGGAGGCCTCTCAACAGTATTCAGATGGCAGATAGCTGGGTCTGGAGGGTCTAAGAAGGCTTCACTCACATTTCTGGTTGTATTAATACAAGTTCTTATTTTCTATATTCTTGATGCTTTGGCATCTGGGGTTTTGCTGACCTGAGAGAGAATGCCTGTCTCAGGGTTAGCCAAATTCCTATAGATAGCACAAGTACCTTTCTTATACTAACCAATAAACCCAAAATCTTTAGCCCCTAGTGGTGGCTCAGATGGTAAAGTATCTGCCTGCAATGCGGGAGACCTGGGTCCAATCCCTGGGTCAGGAAGATCCCCTGGAGAAGGAAATGGCAACCCACTCCAGTATTCTTGCCTGGAGAATTTCGTGGATGGAGGAGCCTGGTAGGCTACACTCCATGAGGTCACAGAGTCGGACACGACTGAGCGACTTCACTCACTCCCTCTTTCTGGGGTTTCCATAGAAACCCAGAGTTACTATTGCTCTGTTTTAATCACCCCACAGCCAGGTACTAGACAAGGAGGGTCTGACCCACCCATAGAAGGCTGCTGACATTATTCAAATTAGTCAGTTTCCCTGCCTCTTCCATTCCTTCCCACAGGAACCAAAATACAGCCCTTAGCCCATGTTTGCGCCTTACTCTTCTTCCTTCATATCAACGCAGTGCTTTCTCAAGTGACCCTGTATGGCCAGGCATGACCTTTCTTTTCAGAAATTATGAACATCAAACTATCTTTTCTTAATTTTTATTTATTTATCTCTAGCTGTACTGGGTCTTTGGTGCTGCATGCCGGCATTCCCTAGCTGCAGCAAGCAGAGGCTACTCCATGTTGTGGTAGTTTCTCTTGGGTTCTAGGGTGCACAGCCTTCAGTAGTTGCAGCACATGAGCTCAATAGTTGCAGCTCACGGGCTCTAGAGAGCAGGCTCGGGTAGTAGTGGTGCTCAGGCTTGGGTGCCCCACGACATGTGGAATCTTCAGGACCAGGGCTGGAACCTCAGTTCAGTTCAGTTCAGTTCAGTTACTCAGTCGTGTCCGACTCTGCGACCCCATGAATCGCAGCACGCCAGGCCTCCCTGTCCATCACCAACTCCAAGAGTTTACTCAAACTCATGCCCATCGAGTTGGTGATGCCATCCAGCCATTTCATCCTCTGTCGTCCCCTTCTCCTCCTGCCCCCAATCCCTCCCAGCATCAGGGTCTTTTCCAATGAGTCAACTCTTCGCATCAAGTGGCCAAAGTACTGGAGTTTCAGCTTCAGCGTCAGTCCTTCCAATGAACACCCAGGACTGATCTCCTTTAGGATGGACTGGTTGGATCTCCTTGCAATCCAAGGGACTCTCAAGAATCTTTTCCAACACCACAGTTCAAAAGCATCAATTTTTCGGTGCTCAGCTTTCTTCACAGTCCAACTCTCACATCCATACATGACTACTGGAAAAACCATAGCTTTGACTAGACGGACCTTTGTTGGCAAAGTAATATCTCTGCTTTATTTTTTGTCTCTGCTTTTTAATATGCTATCTAGGTTGGTCATAACTTTCCTTCCAAGGAGTAAGCGTCTTTTAATTTCATGGCTGCAATCACCATCTGCTGTGATTTTGGAGCCCCCCAAAAATAAAGTCTGACACTGTTTCCACTGTCTCCCCGTCTATTTCCCATGAGGCGATGGGACCAGATGCCATGATCTTAGTTTTCTGAATGTAAAGCTTTAAGTCAACTTTTTCACTCTCCTCTTTCACTTTCATCAAGAGGCTTTTCAGTTCCTCTTCACTTTCTGCCATAAGGGTGGTGTCATCTGCATATCTGAGGTTATTGATATTTCTCCTGGCAATCTTGATTCCAGCTTGTGCTTCTTCCAGCCCAGCGTTTCTCATGATGTACTCTGCATATATGTTAAATAAGCAGGGTGACAGTATACATTCTTGACATACTCCTTTTCCTATTTGGAACCAGTCTGTGGTTCCACGTCCAGTTCTAACTGTTGCTTCCTGACCTGCATACAGGTTTCTCAAGAGGCAGATCAGGTGGTCTGGTATTCCCATCTCTTTCAAAATTTTCCACAGTTTGTTGTGATCCGCACAGTTGAAGGTTTTGGTGTAGTCAATAAAGCAGAAATAGATGTTTTTATGGGACTCTCTTGCTTTTCTGATGATCCAGCAGATGTTGGCAATTTGATCTCTGGTTCCTCTGCCTTTTCTAAAACCAACTTGAATATCTGGAAGTTCTTGGTTCATGTATTGCTGAAGCCTGGCTTGGAGAATTTTGACGTGTGAGATGAGTGCAATTGTGCGGTAGTTTGAGCATTCTTTGGGATTGCCTTTCTTAGGGACTGGAATGAAAACTGACTGTTTCCAGCCTATGCCCCCTGAATTGAAAGGTGAATTCTTAACCACGGGACCACCAGGGAAGTTCCAAACTAAACTATTCCTGAGCAATAAAACCTACATTGACATGAAAACAAAACAGAAAACTGGTGCTGTGACAGCAAAGGCTGGAATCCTGGGGTCTGCTGGAAGTCTCATGGGGAGACCAACACACGATCTCAGAGTAGCCAGAGTTCTTTTCTTTTCTTTTTTTTTTTTAAATTAGTTAATTCATCTTAATTGGAGACTAATTACTTTACAACATTTAGTGGCTTTGCCATACATTGACATGAATCAGCCATGGGTGTACATGTGTCCCCATCCTGAAACCCCTCCCACCTCCTTCCCCATCCCCTCCCTCAGGGTCGTCCCAGTGCACCAGTCCCAAGCACCCTGTCTCATGCAGACTTCTTAAATCACAGCTCAAGGCACTTAGAAAGAGTGTTCCAAGAGATGAGGGCAGAAGCTGCAAGGCTTCTTATGACATTGCCTAGAGAGTCTCAGAGTGTCATCTTCTCTGAATTCGTCAGGTAAGTCACCAGGTAAGCAGAGATTCCAGGGAGATAAAGTAGTTTCCACCTCTCAATGGTCAGGGTAATAGAGAATTTGCTATCATTTTTAACTTACTGTAAACAAGTTCGCTTTAGTCATGCCTTTAAGGATCCCTCTTCGAAGATCAGTGCAGATGTAATTCTAAAGGAATCCTAAGGGAGGTTGTTTCCTAATTTTGAGATCTCCTGATTCTCTCCGGGAGTGTTACCTAGGATTTCTGCATGATTTCAGGCACAATTGTATCTGATTATATAGTCCCTGGTGCAGGAAGCAAGAAGTCAAAAAATAGGGATGAGAAAGCTCCACTTCTTGCCTGTGGGAAGAACAACAAAAATAAATATATCTCCTGATTTCATGGAGGGAGGCATGACATTATGATGATTATAAAAAGCTAAAAGATAGAAACAGAGGTGTGTGCAAATGCCGCTAATGAGGCATTAGTGTTGGGATTGTATCACATTTGTCTTCCAAACCACATGCTTTCTAAACATGTATTTGCATTTCGATATAATGAGTGTAATTTTCTCTTACTGACCAAAATTACTTTAAATGTGAAAATGATGAAGCTTAAAAGTGAGTAACTCAGCTGATCAAACACCAGCATGCTAATGGCTCCAGATTTAACCAGGAGTACTTTCCCCATTCCCCACCCTGGGAACAGCTAACTAAGAGCTAAATTCCATGCCAAGAGTGTATTTAGGGTTCTTGGGTTCCCTCAACCGCTGACGAAGATGTCATACAAGAAAAGGGTTGAAAAAGACAAAAGGCATGTTTTACTCATCTTTAGCCTCAATGACAAAGGACATTTAGATGTGCAATTAAGCATTTTTTGAAATACTGTGCCTGTTTATTTTTCTATCAATGTGTGGTAAAATATGAATACCCCCTGAATCTATCTAATTACATAAAGAATATTGAGGAAGCAAGTTCCTTACATTTCACTGAAAAGGAGCTGGGCTACAATCAAGAAATCACTGCTTTCCTATCACCAGACAATTGTGCTACTTTACATAATCAGTATTCAGGGGATGCTATTTTGCTAATAGGCAAAATCCTACAATGACAATTTAAATGGCTTGAAACATGCGCAAGATACTTTGGAGCCACAGCTCTGCCAATTGCTAAACAAGTACAGCAGGAATGGAGACACTCTGAGCATCGAGAGTGCTGCTGGGGGAACAGCCTGTCCTGTTTGATCAAGGAAACTTTGCTCACATCAAGTCAGGAGCTCAAGCCAGCTAATATCGTCATCTCAGACTCTTACTAGAGGAGATTAACTGTCTTCACTGGATCACTCCATTGCTCATCATGGTGGAAACAAAGAATACGTTTTCAGTGGATAGGAGAGCAAACTCAGGCTGAAATACAAAAAGATCTTGGTTTGAACTCTGCCTATGCTACTAATTAGCTCTGTGAGCTGGGGTAAATCAGTCGGTCTCTCTTAAAATGATTCTTCGTCTGTTTAAAAAGTAAAAATAGGATTTACCTGCTAGAGCTATGAGGATTAACTGCAATACCTCATGCTCAACAGCTCAAAGTCTGACAAACAGTAAGTACTCCATAAAAGTTAACATCTGCTGTTTAAAATGTGGGATTAACATAATTTGGAAAAGATGAACCCCACATGAGTGGGCTTTAGGGAGTCAATGAATCTCCAGAAAATGTGACAAAATTCTGAATTTTTCTGGGAAGAAGTTTCATTGTTGCTGTTGTTGTCTAGTCACTAAGTCATGTCTGACTCTTGTAGCTCCTGGACTGTAGCCTGCCAGGCTCCTCTGTCATAGGATTCCCCAGGTTGCCATTTCCTGCTCCAGGGGATCTTCCACGTCTCCTGCATTGGTAGGTGAATTCTTTACCACTGAGCCACCAGGGAAGCCCAGAAGTTTCATAGCTTCCATTCAAGTCTCAAGTAGGTCCATAACAACAACAGAAATGTAATTATCACTACCTCATGTATTTTCTAATATAGAAAAGATATGTTTATGAACCTTCCATGAATATTCTTCAAGTTTCACTAAGTACAGGCACCACACTAAATTCTGAGGATGTAACAGTGAGTTTAAGTACCTTCTCTCAGAGAGGTATGTATAGAAGAATGGAGAATGGACATCAATGGTTAATTCATAAATAAATGTAATAAATATTACAAAAATGAAAAGCAGGATACATATGGTAGGAGAAAACAATCTAAATAATTTTTTAGACACTTGCACCTAACCCTAACCAAGTCTGGATTTGAGTAGATTTGCTTCCTGGGTTCGGGCAGATGGGGGCTCAGTCTCCTTGCACTTGGCTGGGGTGGATACAGCTCGAGGTGATGTGGTTGGGACTGTGTGTATTCACCGCCCACTTCCTCACCAAAGCAATCCAGCACTCCCTCCCACTAACCTGGCTGAAGTCTAGGTGTACCACACAACTGACCCTTTCTTCTGCTTAGAACTGATTTATTGCAAAATCTCAAAATACTAGGACCACAACACATTTATTTTTTCCCAACGACAGCTTTCTACAGTATTATTTCAAGCCTTCTTTCCTGCTTGAAAGCCATTACCTAAACAAGGCATCAACAAATTTGTATCTGCTTAGGGTAACAGACGTTTGGTAGAATTATTGGGGTAATCATTTCACAATATATACAAATATCAAATCATTATGTTGTACACCTGAAGCTAATATAATGTTACATATGAATTATACCTTGATTTTTAAAAAAAGCATTTTGTATGTATCCTTTAAAGTGTTTATAAATACAAGTAAGTGAGTAAGTGAAGTCACTCAGTCGTGTCCGACTCTTTGCGACCCTGTTGACTGTAGCCCACCAGTCTCCTCTGTCCATGGGATTCTCCAGGCAAGAATACTGAAGTGGGTTGCCATTTCTTTCTCCAGGGGATCTTCCTGACCCAGGGATCAAACCCAGGTCTCCAGCATTGCAGTCAGACGCTTTAACGTCTGAGCCACCAGGGAAGCCCAATCTATATATAAATATGTTTATATGATTAATTAATGATAGCATATTTGCTATCAAATAGCATTAATTAATGATAGCATAATTAATTAATGATAGCATTAATTGATGATAGCATATTTGCCTTTGTGGTCTTTTACTTTCTTTGCTTTATTTCACTTCCTCCTCTACCTCCTAACTATATCACTGCTCTTATAACACTATCCTTATTAACAATTTATGTAATATTATATGTGTATCTATATAAAACTTTATTATTATCCATACTCAGAGTCATCTATGTGTGTATATATGTATGTATACATAAAGAATCTTATAACAAACACTCTTCCTCACCTTGCTCACCTAGTTAACAATATCTCACAGCAAGTCTTCCAAATCAATTATTATAACTCTATTTAAATGTTTAATGGCTGCATATTATCCCATATTATGCATATGCCATGATTGCTTCAGTCATTTTCCTAATATGAGGCATTTACTTATTTCAGGGTTTTATACCATGAACAATCTTGCAATAAGAACTCTGTTCATATATTCTTATATCCTGTTAGTTCCCAAGAAGGGGCCTGCTCAATGAAAAGTTACAAATGTTTGTAATTTTAATAGCTATAGGCAATTCATTTGCCCAAATGATTAAGCAGTTCATATGTTGTTTCCACCTGTCTTCACAGGCACATGTGGGATACACTTGCTTCTGCCCTATTCCCACCCCCATCCTGCCCCAAAGAACTTTATCCTACCAGTTGCATGAGTCACAGCCCAACTTCACCACCCTAATGACTCTAGTCTTGAATCCCATTCGGCCACTTAACAAACATTTACTGAGCCCTACTATGTGCCGGTTATTTTGCTGGGCACCTTGGGGTATGCAGGTAACAAGACAGCTGAAAGAGATAATGGACAAACATTACCAAATAAGTCTGAGGTGCTGGGGAGTATGTGTCAGGGAAACATCACATAGCCTGGGGGTACTTTATTGAAGGAAGAAATGTTCAACTTTTTTTCCTCTTTTAAATTCATAGTTTCTTATGGCTGCTATAACACATTACTGCAAATGTAGAGCCTTAAAACAATTTCTCCCCTTTTAACTGAGTGTACTAGTTTCCTGATGTGGTGCTGATAAATTGCCACAAACATGCTGCTTTAAAACACTGACATTCAATCAAAACTACAACAAAGTACCACCTCACAGCAGTCAGAGTGGCCATCATTAAAAAGTCTACAAATAACAAGTGCTGGAGGGGATGTAGGGAGAAGGGAACCCGCCTACACTGTTGGTGGGGGTGTAAGTTGGTACAGTCACTATGGAAAACAGTGTGAAGGTTCCTCAGAAAACTAAAAACAGAATTACCATATGATCCAGCAATCCCACACCTGGGCATATACCCAGACAAACTCTAGTTCAAGAAGATGCAAGCACCCCTATGTTCATAGCAGTCCTATGCTCAGTAGCCAAGACATGGAAGCAATCTAAATGTTTATTGACAGATGAACGGATAAAGAAGAGATGGTACATGTATACAATGGAATATTACTCAGCCATAATTATGGCACTGAATTCATCTGGAGAAATTTTTATTTTCAATGTTAAAAATGAAGCATACACCTTATTCATGATTTTGGAAAGATAATATGAACAATGACATACATTTATATAAACTATATTTACATTCTTATAATACATATAAATATAAGACAAATATATACAAAGAATATAATCTACCATAATTAAATTTTCCCAGAAAACATAACAGATTAAGAAGCAGTTCTAGCTATTAATCCTATATTTCTAATCTGTCCTTTCCCATATTCCATCTCCCCTTCAGAAGCTATCACCATGTTGTAAATCAATTATAACTTAACAAAAAATAAATAAAAAGGAAAAAATGCAGTTATTTATCTTTATCTCTGGTCCACTCTGAGCAGTTAATGACCGGGTGCTCCTGATTAAGTCATTTTGTCCTGCAATAGTTTGAGCTCTAAATTTCAGCATATACTACTCTCCTCCTCACAGTTTGAAAAACAATTTCTATTGTCTGTACCCCGTTTTGGGTTCCAACATTTTCAGTCTTTCTTTTTCTCCAATTTATCCATTGCTATGTTCCCAGCTTTGCCACAAGAATTGCACAAACAAGTCTCCAGTTTGCTTTGCACCCAAGCTCTGTTGAATGAGGTTGATAATTGTTTCTTAGTTTATTTGTTTATAAGTTTGCTTCTCTATCAACTGCTATAAAATTTTAATAAGTTAAACCAATTATTTAGAACCCAAGAGTGACCAGAATTTATTTTTCTACCTTTAATACTAAGGAGAAAGACAAGTTCTTTGCAAACTTATTCTTTAAAAAGTATTTGGCGCAAAAAAATGTTTGAAATAATTTATTAAACATTGCCTGTGCATTTGCCTTTAAGCTGGCAGTGTTAGTGCTCATTCATATCCCACTCTTAGCGAGCCCATGGAACTGTAACCCACCCGTCTCCTCTGTTCATGGCATTCTCCAGGCAGGAATACTGGAGTGGGTAGCCATTCCCTTCTCCAGGAGATCTTCCCTACCCAGGGATCAAACCAGGGTCTCTTGCATTGCAGGCAGATTCTTTATTGTCTGAGCCACCAGAAACCTATCCAGTCTCTTATAATACCCAGTTTATAGTTGACATTCACATGTGACATGAAGCATTCCATCATTTAGCCATGACAGACATTGCTGGCCAATCTTGATGCATTCTTTTTAGCTGAGACTTGGTTTCAGAGTCCTTCTGAATGGGACACTTGGCCAATCACTCATTTGTCAGAGAGAACCCCAGGAGAGAAACATTTTAGCCATTCCTGGATAAACTCTCTTTTCTAAACTTTACCCTGCATTTAAACTATGGTCATAAATTTACTCCAGCAAACTCTGTGGGCATCATATTCGCACCCACAGTAATCTTGGGAACCCACAATTCAGAGCAAGTGTTTATTGGAAATATTATCCTATGTGCTACTTCATTCAACCAGTTACTTGTCTTGACTAACTTTTAAGGATAATCATTGGAAGGGAAAAAATTCTGTACTATTTTCTCTTTAATATACATGTTCTTTTCTCTTTCACTCTAGCATTTTCTGTTTTTCTCTTTCTTCCTGAACATAATAATAATAGTAATAGAAAGCCACTGTTTTGAAATAATATGTAGCCTTTAAAATTCTTTACTCAGTACTTTGAAATGTTCTAAGTCTAACAAAAAGTGAAAATGCTTTTTGAACTGCTGTACAGTCATGAATTAATGATATTGTTTATCCCATCACTACAAGAAATTCAATAGATCTGGAGCTGAAAGACAAACTCTCCTCCGGGAAGGCAGATGACTGACACCTCAGAGGGGTACAGGAAATTAAAAGCCTCACAGGCAAAACTGACAACTTGTTTTAAAACTTAAATGTTAATTCTCTTACAAGTGAGTCAGAAGAAAGCGACTGAGGACTCAAAGTGACAAAGACTGAAATATTATCTATAAACATAAGCCAAAAATCACTTTTGGTGACTCACCCTCCTAAATAGCAGTAATTCGCTTCCGTCCTCACTCAGACAGTGATGCAGGCTCTGGTTGGAGGAGGTCATGAAAAGTGCCTGACTGACAGTTGATCTCATCTTAGACCCAGGGGATCAAAGGCTCTTAGCCCCCTCCTTTGTCTTTGGAATGTACATTCTGCTCACTGTTCTCGCAGTGGGAGCAGATTTCAAGGACAAAGGCTTGAGAGAGTAATATGTTGCTGAGACCATGTGGGTGTTGTCCATGACTGAGCCCTGTTAAGGCCTCTATATAACTCTTTTTTTTTTTTTTTAAGATTCTGGCAAATGGGTGTGGACTTTCCAGGTGGTTCAGTGGTAAAGAATGGATCTGTGGGTCAGGAAGATCCCCTAGAGAATGAAATGGCAACTCCAGTATTCTTGCCTGGAAGATTCCATGGACAGAGGAGCCTGACAGGCTACGGTCCACGGCGTTGCAAAGAACGGACACAACTGAGTGAGTGAGTGTGCACACTCAGGTGGGTGTAGAGATCGACTTGTCTCACAGCCAACCAAGACAAGCCTCCTCATGTGCGAGTTCCCTTGCTTGCTAACCTTGCCACGTCCCAGTGGGAAGTGGCTGCCTCTCGCTCCTCTCCTTGCCCTCCATGTATGGGGGCCAGTTTCCAAACCCATAGCTGTGCAGTCAAACAAGTCTGAACTATAATTCTGTCCCCAGGCCCGATCAAACGGCAACCTTAAAGGAGTCGCTTCACCACTCTGAGCCTCCAGTTTTCATTTGTAAGGAGGAGAATGTGACAGTATGCAAAGCACCCTAGCTGTGGCCTGGTGTCAGTACTCAATCCAAGCTCAAGAAACCTTAGCTTCCTTCCTCCGTAGGGATGACTTGCCTTGAGCTGGGGATGGTCAAGGAGACTCTCTCTGGAATTCAAATATTCTTAATTCTTGCAGTGGCAAGGACTGATTTCCTAACAAAGATGACTGGGAGGTGCTCATTTTTAAAATGTGAAACTGATTTGAATTTACTCTGATCAATGCAAACACAAAGTGCTAAGTTGATTTTCTGCAGTTCAAATTATTTGAATTGTAGAGATGAATTTTAGAAGCCTCCCATGCCTAGCCAGTGAATTTTTAGAACTGAGGCTTTGAAAATGATCATTAAACCATAATAAATTATTTCTCCTCCCCGAGTATCAATTTCCAGGGAACATTCTGGTCTAATACCTCACAGCATTTAGTTCCATTGAGGGTAGCTACAAAAGGGGGTGAAAACTATCGAGCAGGTGGAGGGGTCTGGACCTTCAAAATATCCCACATCCCTACCCTCAAGCAGATTAGCTTCCATCTTACATGTTATATGCTATAAGTTTCTGTGTAAGATGGTTTGAAAATTATATTATAAATGAAAATTTTAAATCACTGCTTGTAGTGAACATAGTCTCTGTCTGGTCTCCCCCTGCCTACCTCTGGGATCCCATTCCAGGCCATTCTCTTCTTTACTCACTGTAGCCACACTACCATTATTCCCATGCCTTATATGTGCCAGCTCCTTCCTACCTTACAGACTTTACACATGCTATTTCTTTGGCTTAGAAATCTCTTTCCACCATTTTTCAACTGGTCAATATACGGATTCTTTATTCGTTGAGTCTCTGTTTATTTATCACATCTCCAACGAGGCCTTTCTTGTATCACCAACCCCATGTAAATGAGTGCTTTCCCTGGAACTGCCAGATAAAACACAGGACAGCTAGTTAAATTTGAATTTTAGATGAACATCAAATAATTTTTAATGCTTCATACTTATGCTAAAAGATTTCTTAGTGTTTATCTGAAATTCATGTTTACCTGGGTATCCTGTATTTTTATTTGTTAAATCTAGTAACACTATTTTTTCTTATTATTGTCCTCAGCAACCCATAGTTTTCCTTCACAGCAACTACATCTCAACTTTGAGTACTTATTTAATGTTTTATTTTACTGTTCCACTGGATAATAAAGCTCCAATGGGGAGAATCTAGTCTGTTTATTCTCTGCTATATACATACCAATAAGTACAATTTTCAGCCATACACCTCCCAGAGAGCTGAAAGGTCTCTGCTTTAACCTATGTCTATTCTTGTTCCAAAATACCTGATGCTTGTCAAAGTTGTTTGTCAGTTACATCTCACAGGAAGCATGACAGTCAAACACCCTGAACCAGTTTCAATTTAACTGAAGGAGCAGTGCCTATGTTGAGGAAATCAAGAAGGGTCTGAAAGTTGCCTTAGCTTCATTACCATGCTAAGATCTCAGTCCAAAGAGGGGATATGTATCTTGCTAGGCACAATCAGTGCCGCGTCCAAGGGAACCAAGGGAGCTGCACATGTGTTAGCCACTCCTGGAAATCACCACCCTTTTCCCCAGAGACATATCTGCCCCTTACCTCTCAAAAACCCCCCACTTTCCTCCCTTTGGGGAGAAGGTGTCTTTACAGCACTCTCTCATTCCCGTTCTTCGATCAGCAAATACAGTTTCTGCTCCTCTCTGCCCACTCATTCAACTGGCACTTGCAGCACCAGGCAAGGTTGAAGTCCAGCCAACTGGAGAGGATCAGTAACACAGTGTCTGGCACAATAAGCGGTAAAAACAATCTGGAGCTGTAGACTTGATGATGTGGAAAAACACAACTGTAGGGAGGGGAACTTCCATGATGGTCCAGTGGTTAAGACTTTACCTTCCAATGCAGGGCGTGTGGGTTAAATCCCTGGTCAGGGAGCTAAAATCTCACACGCCTTGTGGCCAGAAAACCAAAACATAAAAACAGAAGCAATACTGTAACAAATTCAATAAAGACTTTAAAAATGGTCCACATCAAAAAAAAAAAAAGTTTTAATAGCTAAATGGAGGGAGGCATGAGATGGAATCCCAATGTTTATAAATTGTAATGTTACTATTATTTTTCTCTAAAATTAGTGCTTGGGCTTTATGCTCCCCGCTGACTATCTTGAAGTGAAAATTGTTGGATTACAAGCTTTACAATAAAGCAACTGCTTATTAAGACTTTCACTGTAATGATTCCTAAAGTTCTGAAACTGTTAGACATAGCCATAATAATAGATATGGTTATTTGGCCAATTGTAATACACTAGATATTTTAATTACATGATTTCTATCCTTTGGATACCCTTCAGTTTAAGTATGAGGTCCATTTTGTAGAAGAGAAAAGTAAAATTCAAACACTTCTTCTCCCAGGTCACACAGAGAGAGGGAAATGGCTAGACTGTTTCAGTTAACTGCCACTTGACCAGGGCAAACCCTCCAAGCTAGGGCTTAGATGTGAGTTAGCCTCTATCAATTACAAACATTCACATGAGGTTTGGGGCAATGGGAGAGAGGCAGAGCTGACTTCTTGCGACTTTTGGCTTGTGCTTCTGGCAAGCAAGACCACGTGAGGTTTCAGTGCAGTAGCAGTCCAGCGCCATGGCCCAGTCTCTTGGATGATGGAAACAGTTGCAGAGGCAGTGCTCAGAGAGCCTGCTTACTTCCAGGATAGTACTGTAGCAGCATCAAGAGTAGTGCTTTCAAAGGGAGCAGTTCTGTATGCTTCGGGGAGTCACTCCAGGGACCCAGCCTAAAACCTGTTTCTCCAGCTTCTCTGGCAATCTTATGCGTACTGAACCCCTGACATTAAGCTCCCTCATGCTTTAAATACCTACAGTGGATTCTATTTACTGCATGGAATCCTGATAGACATGGCAAGCAATCAGCAATTACTTTTTCCACCAGACAATGCCATATGTAATTTTTATTTTTAAAAGAAGTTAAGGGAATCCCCTGGTGATCCAGTGCTTAGGACTTGGTGCTTTTACGGCCAGGGTTCAATCCCTGATCAGGGGACTAGGATTGCACGTATCACATGGCACAGACAAAACATATATATGTATGTATGTATGTATGTATTTTCTTCTGGGATATATCCCAGAAGAAAATAAATACATAAAAGAAGTTAAAAATTGCTCTGTATAGCGAGGTTCTCCAAGGATTCTAAGAAAGAGTCTGACTTCAGATTTTGATATTGACTGCTGTTAGTTTCTCCCGGGGCGGGGAGGGGACGGGTATAGTTGCTTTACAATGTTGCGCTAGTTTCTGCTATAGAAGGAAGTGCATTAACTCTATGTATACATACATCCCCCCCAAACTCCCCTCACACCCCAGCCTCATCCCACCCACCAGGTTATCACAGACCCCTGAGCTGAGCTCTCCACTCTACACAGCAGCTTCCCCCCAGCTATCTATTGTACACAATGCGCATACATCAGTCCCAACCTCCTGATTCATCTCCAGGCCTCGCCCTGCCTCGCCCTGTCCCAGGTTGCAGGGCAGGAATAGAGATGCAGACATGGGAATTGCTACTGGCTTTTAAGCCTCATCCCTCTTCTCATTCTTCCCCCAGCTGGTGAAGCCGACACTAAAGCCCCCAGTGCCCCCTCCTTTGACTCTAGTGGGAAGTTTAACTTCTAGTAGGAGCCCTCACTTAGGTTCTATACCTCTAATTACCACAGAAACCCAAACCAGTCTCCTTTCCTTGTTTGCCTAAGCCATTTTTGGACCAGCTTGAGGTCTGGCCCTGAACTCCCCAGAAAGTCCCTTCATGCCAGTAATAAACTTTTTCATACCCTCCTGCTGCACATGTGGCATCATCATCTTGACCCCGAAAAAAAATTTTAGATAGAGGTTCAGACTGCTTTTACAGACTGATCACAGTAATGACTATAGGTACTTATCTTAATCCAGACTGCTGGAACAAAATACCATAGACTGTGGGGCTCAAACAACAGAAACCTATTTCTCACTGTTCTGGAGGCTGAGAAGTCCAAGACCTTTCATCTTATGAACGCCCTCTTCCTGGTTTCCAGAGGGACACCTATTTTCTGTGCCGTCACACGATAGATAGAGATTGCATTTCTCTTGTGTCTCTTAAGTGCAAAATTCCACCCACAAGAGTTCTACCATCATGACCTAATCACCAAAGTCCCCAACTCATCAGGAGCCCATGAGATGGAGATTCCAGGGTCTAGGAGGATGTGCCAGTCAATGGCTGAGGAAAGAGACTAAGAGAAGACCTGCAGGGCAGCCCCACAGCCCAGGGGGAAGTACCAGGATTCAAGTTCAGATCTGCCTCCGTCTGGCGCCCTGTCCTTCCACCTCGTCACACTGGGGATTAAGACTTCAACATGTGAATCTGAAGTGGGCAGGGGGATACAAACATCATCCACAGCAGTATTATAACCCACCTGGAAATAAGTAGCAAGTTACCAAAAAAAAAAAAAAAAAAAGGAAGAAAAAGAAAAACCACGAGTATCTGATCTGACTAGAGGTAAAGCTGACTCACAGATAAAAATTTTTGAGGGTAAAACAGCTTTATTTGAAGAACCCTTGCTTAGGAACATATTACATGAAATATATATGCATTAAAAACATTTCTGTAAAATCTAATTGTGATTCATTCTAATAGTTCCAATAGAAATGCAATTATTTACCACATCCAAACATTTTCAAATACAACCATTGAGGGGTGGAGCTAAGATGGCAGGGGAATAGGACAGGGAGACCACTTTCTCCCCTACAAATTCATTGAAAGAACATCTGAACACTGAGCAAACTGCACAAAACAACTTCTGATCGCTAGCAGAGGACATCAGGCACCCAGAAAAGCAGCCCATCATCTTTGAAAGGAGGTAGGACAAAATACAAAAGATAAAAAGAGAGACAATAGAGTTAGGGATGGATACCCGTCCTGGGAAGGGAGTCATAATAGAGGATATTTCCAAACACCAGGAAACCCTCTCACTGGCGGGTCTGGGGGAAGTTTTCGAATCTTGGAGGGCAATCTAACTGGGAGGAAAAATAAATAAAACCCACAGATTACATGCCTAAAATCAACTCCCAGCAGAAAAGTACCCCAGACGCTCCCATCCACCACCAGTAACTGGGGGCAGAACGGAGAGGAGGGGGCGGCATTGCTCAGTGTAAGGACTGGACCTGAATGCCCTGAGGGCAATCGGAGGGAGCTAACTCGAGATAGGAACTTAAACTGGGGTAACAAGAGAGAGAGAGAGAAAATTAACCGGCCCGAACACACTGCTGGTCATTCGCAGAACAAAGGAAGAACTGAACGATCCCAGAGAAGAGCTAGCCAGCAGCGAACTAGCCCATTCCCCAAAGGAGGGAGGAGCAGGGGGGGGTGGAGGGGAAAGGGGCAAACTCGGCCCCAGAGACAGTGCCCCCTACCAAACTGCAAACAGGCTCCCAGTTTCTAACCAAAGACCTCCTGAGACTCTGGATGGTTGACATCCATCGGGAGGGTCACAGCTAGAGGCCAGCTCCCCAGAACAGACACAAGGCGCACCCAAGCGGCACGCCCGGAAACTGAGCCTGGGACCACAGAGGGGAGAAGGCTGACCCCACCCAGGGAGTGTGCGCTCATCAAGCTCCTGGGTGCCTGAGCTGTTCCGGCGGGGAAGGCACAGAACGCAGGCCCAACCCAGTCTGCGCTTTTGTGGAGTACCCGAAAACTGGAACCACACGCCACGCAGGGCCTGCTCCATATAGAGCAGCCAGGAGCCTGAGCAGTGTAGACGGGGACAGCACACGCAGCGAGCGGGGCAAACACAGTGTGGCTGGAACACTGCGAGCGCTCCCCACACACAGCGGTATCTGCCTGCAGCGCCGCTCCCTCCCCGCAGCGCGACTGAACAAGCTAACCAGAACAAGAGACCACCTCCGCCCGCCTGTGTCAGGGCAGAAATTAGACACTGAAGAGACCGGCAAACAGAAGCCAAATAAACAAAGGCAACCTCTTCAGTAGGGACCAGTGCAACAGATTGAAATCCCTGTAGTTAACACCAACTACACCGGAAGGGGCCTATAGATATCGAAAAGTGTAAGTTGGAACGAGGAGCTATCTGAAACTGAACCAATCCCACACTGACCACAACAGCTCCAGAGAAATTCCCAGATATATTTTTACTTTTTTCCTCTTTTTTTAATTTTTTTCTTTTATTTTCTTTTAAAATTCCCTATTACTCCTCTATTACTCCTGAATTTTAATTTTCATATATTTTTATTATTTTTTTAATTTAAAAAATTTTCTTTTTTTTCTTTTATTTTCTTTTAAAGTCCTCAATTGCTCCTCTATTACTTCGTAATTTTCATTTTCACTTCACTATAACATTGCAAAAATAAAAAGACCCTATTTTTAAAGAGAACTTCATATATATTTTGTAAATTTTTTGTGTTTTTGTTTTTAATATTATATTTTTAAGAGTCTAACCTCTGCTCTAGATTTTTAATCTTTGTTTTTCAGTATTTGATATCAATTTTGGACATTTAAAAATCCAATATTCAGTACCCATTTTTACTCAGGAGTGTGATGATTACACTTTCCCCCCTTTGACTTGCCTTTTTCTCCCCCAGATCACCTCTATTTCCTCCCTCCCCCTTCTATTCTCAATCCAATTCTGTAAATCTCTGTGGGTGTTCTGAGCTACGGAGAACACTTAGGGAACAGACAACTGCATAGATCTGTCTCTCTCCTCTTGAGTCCCCCCTTTTTCTCCTCCTGCTCATCTCTATCTTGTTCGTCCCTCTCCTCTTCTTCATGTAACTCTGTGAACCTCTCTGGGTGTCACTCACTGTGGAGAATCTTTTCACTATTAACCTAGAAGTTTTATAATCAGTGCTGTATACTTGGAGAAACCTTGAGGCTACTGGAAGAATAAGACTGAAGGCCAGAGGCAGGAGACATAAGCTCAAAACCTGAGAATACCAGAGGACTCCTGACTACAGGGAACATCAAGTAATAAGAGACCATCCAAAAGCCTCCATACCTACATGGAAACCAACCACCACCCAAGAGCCAATAAGTTCCAGAGCAAGATATACCATGCAAATTCTCCAGCAACGCAGAGCATCAATATGCAGGCTGCCTTAAGTCACACCAAACACATAGACCCATCTCAAAACTCATTACTGGACACTCCACTGCACTCCAGAGAGAAGAAATTCAGTTCCTCGTACCAGAACACCGACGCAAGCTTCCCTAACCAAGAAACCTTGACAAGCCAATTGTCCAACCCTGCCCACTGGGAGAAACCTCCACAATAAAAAGGAACCACAGACCAACAGAATACAGAAAGCCCACTCCACACACAGCAATCTAAACAGATGAAAAGGCAGAGAAATACCCAACAGGTAAAGGAACATGAAAAATGCCCACCAAGCCAAACAAAAGAGAAGGAGATAGGGAATCTACCTGAAAAAGAATTTAGAATAATGATAATAAAAATGATCCAAAATCTTGGGGAAGAAAATGGAGTTACAGATAAATAGCCTGGAGACAAAGATTGAGAAGATGCAAGAAATGTTTAACAAGGACCTAGAAGAAATAAGAAAGAGTCAATTAAAAATGAATAATGCAATACATGAGATCAAAAACACACTGGAGAACCAACAGTAGAATAACAGAGGCAGAAGATAGGATAAGTGAGGAAGAAGATAAAATGGTGGAAATAAATGAAGCAGAGAGGAAAAAAGAAAAAAGAATCAAAAGAAATGAGGACAACCTCAGGGACCTCTGGGACAATGTGAAATGCCCAAACAATCGAACCACAGGAGTCCCAGAAGAAGAAGACAAAAAGAAAGGGCATGAGAAAATACTCAAGGAGATAATAGCTGAAAACTTCCCCAAAATGGGGAAGGAAATAGTCACACAGGTCCAAGTAACCCAGAGAGTCCCAAACAGGATTAACCCAAGGTGAAACATCCCAAGACACATATTAATCAAATTAACAAAGATCAAACACAAAGAACAAATATTAAAAGCAGCAAGGGAGAAACAACAAATAACACACAAAGGGATTCCCATAAGGATAACAGCTGATCTATCAACAGAAACCCTCCAGGCCAGAAGGGAATGGCAGGACATACATAAAGTAATGAAAGAGAATAACCTACAACCCAGATTACTGTACCCAGCAAGGATCTCATTCAGATATGAAGGAGAATTCAAAAGCTTTACAGACAAGCAAAAGCTGAGAGAATTCAGCACCACCAAACCAGCTCTTCAACAAATGCTAAAGGATCTTCTCTAGACAGGAAACACAGAAAAGTTGTATAAACGCGAACCCAAAACAACAAGTAAATGGCAACAGGACAATACCTATCTATAATTACCTTAAATGTAAATGGGTTGAGGGCCCCAACCAAAAGACAAAGACTGGCTGAATGGATACGAAAGTAAGATCCCTATATAAGCTGTCTACAAGAGACCCACCTCAAAACAAGGGACACATACAGACTGAAAGTGAAAGTCTAGAAAAAAATATTTCACGCAAATGGAGACAAAAAGAAAGCAGGAGTCGCAATAATCATATCAGATAAAATGGACTTTAAAATAAAGACTGTGAAAAGAGACAAAGAAGGACATCACATAATGATCAAAGGATCAATCCAAGAAGAAGATATAACAATTATAAATATATATGCACCCAACATAGGAGCACCACAATATGTAAGGCAAATGCTAACAAGTATGAAAGGGGAAATTAACAATAACACAATAATAGTGGCAGACTTTAATACCCCAGTCACACCTATGGATAGATCAACTGAACAGAAAATTAACAAGGTAACACAAACTTTAAATGACACAATGGACCAGCTAGACCTAATTGATACCTATAGGACATTTCATCCCAAAACAATTAACTTCAACTTTTTCTCAAGTGCACACGGAACATTCTCCAGAATAGATCATATCCTGGGCTATAAATCTAGCCTTGGTAAATTCAGAAAAATTGAAATCATCCCAGTCATCTTTTCTGAACACAATGCAGTAAGATTAGACCTCAATTACAGGAAAAACAAAAAAACTATTAAAAATTCCAACATATGGAGGCTAAATAACACGCTTCTGAATAACCAACAAATCATAGAAGAAATCAAAAAAGAAATCAAAATATGCATAGAAACGAATGAAAATGAAAACACAACAACCCAAAACCTATGGGACACTGTAAAAGCAGTGTTAAGGGGAACATTCATAGCATTAAAGGCTTACCTCAAGAAACAAGAAAAAAGTCAAATAAATAACCTAACTCTACACCTAAAGCAACTAGAGAAGGAAGAAATGAAGAACCCCAGGGTTAATAGAAGGAAAGAAATCTTTAAAATTAGGGCAGAAATAGATGCAAAAGAAACTAAAGAGACCATAGCAAAAATCAACAAAGCTAAAAACCGGTTTTTTGAAAAGATAAACAAAATTGACAAACTGTTGGCAAGACTCATTAAGAAACAAAGGGAGAAGAACCAAATTAACAAAATTAGAAATGAAAATGGAGAGATCACAACAGACAACACTGAAATACAAAGGATCATAAGAGACTACTACCAGCAGCTCTATGCCAATAAAATGGACAACTTGGAAGAAATGGACAAATTCCTAGAAAAGTATAACTTTCCAAACCTGAACCAGGAAGAAATAGAAGATCTTAACAGACCCATCACAAGCAAGGAAATCGAAACTGTAATCAAAAATCTTCCAGCAAACAAAAGCCCAGGACTAGGTGGCTTCACAGCTGAATTCTACCAAAAGTTTACAGAAGAGCTAACACCCATCTTACTCAAACTCTTCCAGAAAATTGCAGATGAAGGTAAACTTCCAAACTCATTCTATGAGGCCACCATCACCCTAATTCCAAAATCAGACAAAGATGCCACAGAAAAAGAAAACTACAGGCCAATATCACTGATATACATAGATGCAAAAATCCTTAACAAAATTCTAGCAAACAGAATCCAACAACATATTAAAAAGATCATACACCATGACCAAGTGGGCTTTATTCCAGGAATGCAAGGATTCTTTAATATCTGCAAATCAATCAATGTAATACACCACATGAACAAATTAAAAGATAAAAACCACATGATTATCTCAATAGATGCAGAAAAAGCCTCTGACAAAATTCAGCATCCATTTATGATAAAAACTCTCCAGAAAGCAGGAATAGAAGGAACATACCTCAACACTTACAAGCTATATATGACAAATCCACAGCAAACATTATCTTCAATGGTGAAAAATTGAAAGCATTTCCCCTAAAATCAGGAACAAGACAAGGGTGCCCACTCTCTCCACTACTATTCAACATAGTTTTGGAAGTGTTGGCCACAGCAATCAGAGCAGAAGAAATAAAAGGAATCCAGACAGGAAAAGAAGAAGTGAAACTCTCGCTGTTTGCAGATGACATTATCCTCTACATAGAAAACCCTAAAGACTCTACTAGAAAACTACTAGAGCTAATTAATGAATATAATAAAGTTGCAGTATATAAAAGTAACACACAGAAATCCGTTGCATTCCTATACACTAACAATGAGAAAACAGAAAGAGAAATCAAGGAGACAATACCATTTACCATTGCAACAAAAAGAATAAAATACTTAGGAGTATATCTACCTAAAGAAACAAAAGACCTATACATAGAAAACTATAAAACACTGATGAAAGAAATCAAAGAGGACACAAGTAGATGGAGAAATATACCAAGTTCATGACTGGAAGAATCAATATTGTCAAAATGGCTATTCTACCCAAAGCAATCTATAGATTCAATGCAATCCCTATCAAGCTACCAATGGTATTCTTCACAGAACTAGCACAAATAATTTCACAGTTTGTATGGAAAAACAAAAAACCTCGAATAGCTAAAGCAATCTTGAGAAAGAAGAACGGAACTGGAGGAATCAACATGCCTGACTTCAGACTCTACTACAAATCCACTGTCATCAAGATAGTATAGTACTGGCACAAAGACAGAAATATAGATCAATGGAACAAAAGAGAAAGCCCAGAGATAAATCCACATACCTACAGACACCTTATCTTTGACAAAGGAGGCAAGGATATACAATGGAAAAAAGACAACCTCTTTAACAAGTGGTGTTGGGAAAACTGGTCAACCACTTATAAAAGAATGAAACTAGAAAACTTTCTAACACCATACACAAAAATAAACTCAAAATGGATTAAAGATCTAAATGCAAGACCAGAAACTATAAAACTCCTAGAGGAGAACATAGGCAAAACACTCTCCAACGTAAATCACAGCAAGATCCTCTATGACCCACCTCCCAGAATATTGGAAATAAAAGCAAAAATAAGCAAATGGGACCTAATGAAACTAAAAGCTTTTGCACAACAAAGGAAACTATAAGCAAGGTGAAAAGACAACCTTCAGAATGGGAGAAAATAATAGCAAATGAAGAAACAGACAAAGGAATAATCTCAAAAATATACAAGCAACTCCTACAGCTCAATTCCAGAAAAATAAATGACCCAATCAAAAAATGGGCCAAAGATCTAAACAGACATTTCTCCAAAGAAGACATACAGATGGCTAACAAACACATGAAAAGATGCTCAACATCACTCATTATCAGAGAAATGCAAATCAAAACCTCAGTGAGGTACCATTACACACCAGTCAGAATAACTGCTATCCAAAAGTCTACAAGCAATAAATGCTGGAGAGGGTGTGGAGGAAAGGGAACCCTCTTATACTGTTGGTGGGAATGCAAACTAGTACAGCCACTATGGAGAAAAGTGTGGAGATTCCTTAAAACACTGGAAATAGAACTGCCATATGACCCAGCAATCCCACTCCTGGGCATACACACTGAGGAATCCAGATCTGAAAGAGACACATGTACCCCAATGTTCATCGCAGCACTGTTTATAATAGCCAGAACATGGAAGCAACCTAGATGCCCATCAGCAGACGAATGGATAAGGAAGCTATGGTACGTATACACCATGGAATATTATTCAGCCATTAAAAAGAATTCATTTGAATCAGTTCTAATGAGATGGATGAAACTGGAGCCCATTATACAGAGTGAAGTAAGCCAGAAAGATAAAGATCAATACAGTATACTAACACATATATATGGAATTTTAAAAGATGGTAATGATAACCCTATATGCAAAACAGAAAAAGAGACACAGATGTACAGAACAAACTTTTAGACTCTGTGGGAGAAAGCAAGGGTGGGATGTTCAGAGAGAACAGCATTGAAACAAGTATACTATCAAGGGTGAAACAGATCACCAGCCCAGGTTGGATGCATGAGACAAGTGCTCAGGGCTGGTGCACTGGGAAGACCCAGAGGGATGGGATGGAGAGGGAGGTGGGAGGGGGGATTGGGATGGGGGACACATATAAATCCATGGCTGATTCATGTCAATGTATGAGAAAAACCACTACAATATTGTAATTAGCCTCCAACTAATAAAAATAAATGGAAAAAAATAAATAAAACGGGTTGAAACATCTCTAAAAAAAAAAAAGAAAGAAAGAAAGAAAAGAAAAAACAAATACAACCATTGTGCTAAAGAGCAGTTTTAATGCACCACCAGTAAGAGGTTGTTAAATATTTAAGTACTGAGTGACTAAGAATTAATATTTCAGAATTAAAATTCATTGATTATTGGATTCCTACTATCTAGTCATTACAAATGAATGATTAGTGTGATTTCCATGGAATATCTTTTACTTAAGAAACTGATAAATCTAAGGGCCTGAGCAGGTACACAAATAACACTTATAGAGTTGCCAGGGCATTTCAATATGACTTTGAAAGAAGACAGCATCTCTCATTGTAGAACTATGTATGTTTCAACAAAATGAATCAAATCACAAAATTTTAGACCTAGGTAAACCACTTGAAACCTTGATCTGTAAGCTCTTGGTGACAGAAGAGGAAATAATTTACAGGAGTTAGGAATTCAGCAGCCCACAGGTGGATGGGCGGGTGCTATTTGGGTACCCTTAGGGTGAAGGTGTAAGTGAAATTGCTCAGTCGTGTCTGACTCTTTGCGACCCCATGAACTATAGCCTGCCAGGCTCCTCTGTCCATGGAGTTCTCCAGGCAAGAATACTGGAGTGGGTTGGCATTTCCTTCTCCAGGGGATCTTCCCAGCCCAGGGAATTAACCTGGGTCTCCTGCATTGCAGGTGGATTCTTTACCCTCTGAGCCATCAGGGAGGCTCCTTCTTATAACAGTTAGTCAATGCTCATATCCCTCAAGTACTTTCTTCAGAATTCTGATGGGAAGCAAACAGTCCTAATGCTAGAAAATATATTTTATGGAAGCTTTTAATATACTACCTGTTAGATAAATCAATTTCTCTAGTCAAAAAAAATATGTTCATATATACTCAACAGCTTGCAAACATGGTTGCTGCTGACCTATATGGCACCTTTGTGCAAATGGGAAAGGATATCCCCTCTAGGCTGATGAAGCAGGATGGAAATGAGCCATATTTTTAGCCCCCAGAGACCCCTTAATGGGTGCCTTTGTGCAATATACAAAGTGCCTCTCTACCCAGTGGCCCAGATTATGACATCTCCCTCCTTCTCTCTCTCCTTCCTGCTCCTTCCCTCCTGCGCATGCTCACTCTTTCCTCAAATATTTCCCTAACTCCCCCTCCTACTCTCTATCTCTTCAGCATCAGCAGCAGCATCTTTAGTTTAGTATAGTGGTATTTGTGTTTTTAATTTAAGCTTTAGTTACATGAACTGTGA
This sequence comes from Muntiacus reevesi, assembly GCF_963930625.1. Classification (NCBI taxonomy): domain Eukaryota; kingdom Metazoa; phylum Chordata; class Mammalia; order Artiodactyla; family Cervidae; genus Muntiacus; species Muntiacus reevesi. The sequence goes on along the minus strand of NC_089255.1, from coordinate 89,867,158 downwards.
AAGGCCACGTGCACTCCAAAGCCAGAAAGAACAGGTGTGAATCACTACTCTGTTGTTCACTCGGTAGACTTTGTCAATTTCCTTAATCTCTTTCATCCGCAATTTTCTTATATGCAAAATGGCAATACTAATAGTACTCTCCTCATAGAAGTGTTGTGAAGATTAAATGAGTTAATACGCCTAAAACATTCTAAACAATCCCTAATACACAGGGCTTCTCAGGTGGCTTGGGCGGTAAAGAATCTGCTGAGCAATGCAGGAGAGACAAGAGACATGGGTTCGATTCTTAGGTAAGGAAGATCCCCTGGAGGAGGAAATGACAACCCACTCCTGTATTCTTGCCTGAAAAATTCCATGGACAGAGGGGCCTGGTGGACTACAGTCCATGGGGTCGCATAGAGTTGGACATGACTGAACATACACACATAATATGCAGTACTCTTTATGAAAATGTTTACTCATTATTTTTCTCACGCTTCCTAAACCTGAAAGTCACCATAAGAATCCAGCAAGATCCCTCATCTATAGGGTGTGAATGTGGCAAACACAGGGGCTCCTGGGGACTCAGTGACCAAGAACCTGTTCCTGCACTGGACAGAATGAAGGGAATTGACTTCCTTTAGAACATGAACCCTAGTGTGGAAAGGACCCCAGAAGGCTAGAGGCAGGAGGGGGCTCTAGAGAGTGCAAAGAAGGAAGGCTAATGCCCTGTCCAGGTTTTAAAGTGACCTTGTTAGGGATCCTCAGGGTCTTCCTCTGGAAGAAGCACCGGCTTGCAGCCTCCTACACCTTCCACAAGTTCCAAAGAGCAAGTTTAACCAGAGAAGTGAGAAAATGCAGAAACAAAGAAAAACATTCAAGCAAGGCAAAATAATAATAGTCATAAAACAAAGTCAAGAAATCTTAGTTCCTCCTCAAGGGCTATAGACAATATTCGGAGCCCTATCCTTGAGTGGTTTTGCAGATACTAAAACCCCCACCAGATGGAAGACATTAGCTGCATGCTGACCACCAGCACACCGATCCCAGAGTGATTGGAACAAAAAGGTTGATGTTTGAGATTCCTAAAATGTCACCACCAACCAACCAGAAAATTGTCCATGGGCTGATCAGGCACTCTGCAATCCGCATCACTAATGGTGACTTTAAAGTTCAGTTCAGTTCAGTCATTCAGTTGTGTCCGAATCTTTGCAACCCCATGAATCATAGCACGCCAGGCCTCCCTGTCCATCACAAACTCCCAGAGTTGTGACTCAAACTCATGTCCATCGAGTCAGTGATGCCATACAACCATCTCATCCTCTATCATCCCCTTCTCCTTTTGCCCCCAATTCCTTCCAGCATCAGGGTCTTTTCCAACGAGTCAACTCTTCACATGAGGTGGGCAAAGTATTGGAGCTTCAGCATCAGTCCTTCCAATGAACACCCAGGATTTATCACCTTCAGGATGGACTGATTGGATCTACTTGCAGGCCAAGGGACTCTCAAGAGTCTTCTCCAACACCACAGGTCAAAAGCATCAATTTTTCGGTGCTCAGCTTTCTTCACAGTCCAACTCTCACATCCATACATGACCACTGGAAAAACCATAGCCTTGACCAGACGGATCTTTGTTGGCAAAGTAATGTCTCTGCTTTATTTTTTGTCTCTGCTTTTTAATATGCTATCTAAGTTGGTCATAACTTTCCTTCCAAGGAGTAAGCGTCTTTTAATTTCATGGCTGCAGTCACCATCTGCAGTGATTTTGGAGCCGAAAAAAATGAAGTTTGACACTGTTTCCATTGTCTCCCCATCTATTTCCCATGAGGTGATGGGACCAGATGCCATGATCTTAGTTTTCTGAATGTTAAGCTTTGAGCGAAATTTTTCACTCTCCTCTGTCACTTTCATCAAGAGGTTTTTTAGTTCCTCTTCACTTTCTGCCATAAAGGTGGTGTCATCTGCATATCTGAGGTTATTGATATTTCTCCCTGCAATCTTGATTCCAGCTTGTGCTTCTTCCAGTCCAGCGTTTCTCATGATATACTCTGCATATAAGTTAAATAAGCAGGGTGACAATATACAGTCTTGACGTATTCCTTTTCCTATTTGGAACCAGTCTCCAGGCAGGTTAGAAGCAAGGTCAGAGACCTGCTCTGCATTGTCTCTGAAGCCTAAACAAGACTATTTAATTTCCCTAACAAACCTGTGTCCCTGGATTGACTAGCAGATCCCTAACCACTAGATGACTGTGACGGACCACGCAGAAGCGTGGCCGTGAGGAGCTACCCCTCGCCCAAGGTCAGGGGTAGCAACCCAGAGAGCCAGGCTGCAACAGTGCAGGAGTGGCAGCCGAGAAGAGCTTCCCCACATCCCCAGGTCAGGCACGACCGCCGAGAGGAACTAGCCCACCTGCAAGGAGTGGCTGCTGCGTGGGCGCTGGAGGACCAAGAGGAGCTACTCCATGTTCAAGGTCAGGAGGGGCGGCCGTGAGAAGATAAGGTAAGGAGCAGCGGTGAAGAGATACCCCACGCCCAAGGTAAGAGAAACCCAAGTAAGATGGTAGGTGTTGCGAGAGGGCATCAGAGGGCAGATACACTAAAACCATAATCACAGGTGCCTTTAAAAACCCTTCCCTAAATACCATCAGAGAGTTCAGGTCTTTTGAGCATGAGCTGCCTGTTCTCTTTCAAGTACACCCTTCAGTAAACACTGTACTCTCCTTAACAACAACTGGGCATCAGTAGATTGACTCTGCAGTACATTGGGCAAGTGGACCCAAGTTCAGCCTGGTAACAAGCTTAGTACTCCAGAGCCAGATGGAGAGTCAGTTGCTGTGGCCAGCTGAAAAGCATCCCCCTCAAATGTCCTACTTCCATACCTATAAATTACTTTATAGGCAAAAAGTAGGTCACTTGAACAAAAAAAAAAAAAAAAAAAAAGTTACTTTACATGGCAAAAAGGATGTTGAAGATTGAGTTAAAGATTTTGAGATGGGTCAGTTACCCTGGGTTATTTGATTGGCCCAAATGTAATCACAAGGATCCTTATAAGAGAAAGAAGGAAAAAGATTTAGAGATGCTGTGCTTCTGGCTTTGAAGATGGAGCCAAAGAGCCACATGCCAAGGAAAGTGGGTGATCTCTAGCAACTGGAAAAAGTAAGAAATGTTCACCTCTAGAGCCTGCACAGAAAGAATGCAGTCCCTGGCAGCACCTTGATTTTTAGACCATGAGGCATGCATTGGACTTCTGACCTACTGATTTGTAAAATAATAAATTTTTGTTAAGTTACCAATTTATTACAGCATTTGTAAGAAATTAATAGTTACCCAATGCTTCCATGTCCTGAGAATTTTTGTTGTTGTTCCACTAAGAAACGTAATTAAGTACCACTACTGTATATGACTAGTATGAAGATGCTGAGAAACCAAGATGGCAGGCCCATGTGAGAGCTGTCAATATTTGCTCAGCCAGAACGTCTGCAACATAACACATTTAATACTTTTTAGTCTCCTCTCCTAAATAATCCAAGAAAAGGTTGGATCTCATTTTCAAGATTTGTTTGAAACTTACTTAATACTAATGTTTTCTGTGAGGTATTTGAATGCTTATTTTTCTCAGATTATAGAAAGATCTGCCCTCCTGCTAGTAGAAGAAGAGGAAATATTTAAAATCAAGGGAATTCTTCTCTCAGGTCTAGTGTCTTTCAAGGGCAAGTCTACCCAGAAAAATCAGTTGCTTTTATCCTACACTAGGTATCAATGATGATTGGTTCAGGTGGTATTAAGGGTTCTAAGTCATCAGATATCTTCCCATGCCTATTTTGATGTTGACTCAACAGTTTGGAGAACCAAATTAATCTCTTAGCTCACTTCTCATCCCAACATAGCAAGATGCTTAGCACTGAGGATTCATTTTCATTGTTGCCCTTTCCTTCATGTTCAGCTCTATCTTTGACCCAATTTCTTGATCTCTGAGCTATACAGCAGGTAAGAAAGCAGTAGCCACCACCTTTGCTCCAGCTAAGCATTTCCTAAGCAGCATTTCATTAAGTCCTGAAATTCAAGGTTTTTTCAAGAGGAGAGTAGGGAGACTAACTGTATGAAGTTAGTCAGGATAGCATTCAACCTTAAGAAGTGCACATAGACGCCCTCACCACTGAAGATCAAATCCAAGTTGCCTGCCTTATAACACAGCAAATGTTAGCTGCTGTGTGTTGATTTCATTCAATTCAATCCAACAACATTGACTGAGACCTCACTCTGGGAAAAGAATAATGATAATTAAGTCACACATGGCATGAGGGAAGCTGCTGACATTTGTGTTAATGATAGATACTAAAGAATTAACAAAATTAGAAGGGAAAACCTAAAAAGAATGACTGTGATGGTATAAAAGTAATACTAAATTACAGTAATGGGAACTGCTTATCACTAATGCCTAATGATTATACAGCACAATCAGAGTTATGCATGCCATTAAATGTGTGTATGCAGTACTTTGGTATGTGTTGTATTAGATTAGATTAAAACAGTGAAATATACACATGCATGCTCAGTTCTTATAACGTGTTACCCATGCATTAATGTGTTATCTGCTCACAATTTTTAAAAATTAGTGAAAAATACTTAACCCATGAATTATACACTTTGTTTCTTATATACCAGGGAAGCTAAAAACTGATTAGGCACTTCATTTTTTTAAATGAATTCCTTATCATTGCCATCAAGAACTGCCTGTGTACTTTTCTCCCATTCTCCCAGGCTTCCTTAAAAATAATTTTAATTTCCCCTCTTCAGCATTCTATTCTAGAATAAATACAACTCTGAGAGGCTCATTATCTTGATGGTCTACACAGGGAATGAGATAAATAGAATGACTCTGACCAACTCAATGCAGTCATACCAATCCACTCTGCTGTTTGCAGATTACTTATCAATCAGACAAGAAGACCAGGTCCCAATTACTTCAGGTTCAGATAAAATAACAGAGTGAGACAGTCTTAGTGTTGGTGTGATTGAAGCATGCACATGGTGACTTTTATGTTCCATCCCAAAAATTCAATGAGAGCTTCTGACATAAAGGGATTTAATGGTAAAGAGCAGCTTCAAATTCTACAAGACTGCATTCAGACTCAATTTGTTACTTTTTCAACCAAAAAGTATTAGAGCTCTATTACATGTCAGGCTCTGTGCTACACCCTGGGAATGCAGAGATTCATAAGACTTAATCCCCTGCCAGGAAATTCATGGTCTAGTAGTAGGAGTTTCTGTGGAGCTCTATAGACATGTAGTGACAACGCCGCTGGTACTTCTTTTGCATACATGACCCTACTAGTATAAACAAGAAAAGACGCATCAATCACTGACTTCTCAGGGCTGAAAAGGAAAATGAACCTATATACCTTAAACACACACACACACAACACATATGTGTGAATTTGTGTGCATATGTGATCAGTCGCTCAGTCATATCTGACTCTTTGCTACCCCATGACTATAGCCTGCCAGGCTCATCTGTTTTGGGGATTCTCCAGTCAAAAATGCTGGAGGGGTTACCATTTCCTCCTCCAGGGGATCTTCAGTGGGTCGACCCAGGGATCCAACCTGTATATCCCACCTCTCCTGCACTAGAGGTGTATTCCTCACCACTGAGCCTCCTGGTAACCCACAGGTATATGCATATGTATATGTGTATATGTATGCATAAAATAGCGGGCACCTGCTAATCCCAAGCTCCCAATCCATCCTCCTCAACTCTCTCTCTCCCTCGGCAACCACAAGTCTGTTTTCCATGTCTGTGAGTCTGTTTCTGCCTTTGTTCATTTGCATCATATTTTCTGAGCCCACACTCCTATTCTACTGCTATTTCTCACTGGAATCTCAGTTCTAGAAACTCCAGCCTATTCCTCCTCATCCTACCCAGTTCCTTCCATCAGCCAGCCCTGAATTTAGTATGACCTATACTTTATCCTTTCCTTTAAACTCTGCTCCAATTTCCCTTCTAAGTGAAACCTGCCTTTCACTTTGGGGGAGAGTATATACCATTTCTTGCAAACCACTGCAGTAAAAGCTATCTATCCCACTGTACTTGGCACTCAAATAATCAGTCTTAAATTCCTATCACTGCTTTTGCTGGCAGGCATGACCCAGGATGATTAGATTGTCCCTAAGGGTGGGAGAATGTATACACATGATCTGATACATTGTAAGAATCTGTGGGATGTGACTCTGCATCTGAAAAGATTTGGCTGACCATTAATACTCTAAACCTCTCAATACTTTTTCTCATTTAGAGTTCACACCATCTATCAATGTGGCTATAATTGTGCAGGTTGTGCCATGTTCAAAAGATGCCTATAGGAAGGAGCTGAAATCTAGTTAAAGTACCACTATCTAAAATCTGAACTCTAGCCGAGGGCAGCATCAATATTTTCCAATCTAGGAAGGTGACATATGAGTCCTTGTCATCCTGTTTTTTAAATCACCCATTTCTCAATCTTATCACAATCCTGTGAGCTCCTATGACTTACCCACATATGCATGAGCTTCCAGTCCATCACTTCCTCTATGGTACCTCCACTAGTGGTAACTTTACCTCCATGTCAGTGACCCCTAAAATGCCAACCTCACTGATCACTCACTTTCTGAACTCCAGAAACCATCAAGTTCATTTCTTTTGGTCTACCATACCTTGAGGTTGTCTTTCTTTGAAATCTCTCCACCTCCAAGTTCTAAACCTCCGAATTTCCCCACTTTGACCATGCCTTGCATCTCTCCACTTCCTCTGCTCATTTGCTGTGTTGTCCATGTTTTTTATACCTTCTATTACACCTAGTCCTTCAGTCTCTAACTCTACAATGCATGTTCCTCTTTTCCAAATTCACTTGCCTCTCCACCTGTTCTTGGTCAGTTACTCTGCTCACTGTCACAATACTCACTTGAATGGTTGTATCATTTACTCATATTGGTTCATTATATCCTAACCCTGAATAGACTGTACTAACGCACATTCTTCACTCATGATCACAAGCTGTTCAACTATTAGAGGGAAAATGTCACAGTTGTTCTTACTGAAGCTTTCTCCATCAATTATCAATCAGGCCTTTGGTTCTGCTGCTCAGCAAAACATCATTCACTGTATTATACCAAGAGGACATCTTTAAAATTTGTATCTCTATTTCTTAGCCATAATCTGAATATAATGATATGTACACATGAAATACATAATCAAATAATATAAATTATCCCAGTCAGTATTTTACACCTGTTTGAGTGTCAGAATGTTAGGTATCTATTCCTTTCTTATGCTGTAAGAATGAGCCCCAGACAAACCTAAAATTTAGACCTACTGGAAGCTGCTCCAAATATATTGGTCTTTGATTCATCAACTATCATTGAAATATTCAGAAAATACCTGTGTTTTTTCACCAGTAGGCAGACAAGCAGGCATGTGGACTCAGACTTGAAGAATTTGGAGAATCTACAGGGGTATAAAAATATGCAACTTTTTACAACTGTGCATTTGTGCAAATGTTCATATTGTGAATATCTGTATCCTTTTCCATTAAATGATGCTTTACAAACTTGATACCTATTTGAATCTTTTCATCGTCACCTTACACTGCTATGATAAACAGTACTCTACCATCTCTCCCTCAAAATGGCATTCCGTCTGCAAATATATACTTTTCTTACTCTCAACTCTTGAATGAAGATAATCTTTTTTCAACTCTGAAACTGTGACTTATTTTTATCCCAGCTTATTTTCCAGAATGTTATTAAAAAGTGCCGTGTGTCTTCATTCTTTTCTTCACTGCTGAATCTTTTCCATGAGGCAATAGATTTTTCATCACCATTTAATGTTCTAAAAACTTTACATTTATGACTCAGTCCTCAACTGGAGATTTCCCGGCTACAAATAAAAGTCACTTCCTCTGTGAAGATATTGTTTTTATTCCCAAGGTGACAGTAATTATTCCACCCCTTGAAATATTAATAGTATTTCAGCTCTCTCAAGCTCCTGAACTGCTGTTCAACCACAGATAACTATAAAATGGAATATAACATGGAACTTCCATAGTAGCCACAGTTCCTTTGAAAAAGTATCTATGGTTATTGACTTTGATAATGGCAAACAGTGGACATTCAATAAAATCGCTGTATGAATCAAATTCCAATCAAGTTCACTAAAAATGGAAAGAGTAGGTTGTTTTGGTTAGGTAATGACAACTGCTCCAAACGTTTTTATCCTCTCTCTCTCTACTGAACTGATCCACTGTTTTGGATGCTGAGAAAAGACAAAGACAAACCTCAATATTTATTTCCATTTGAGGGAAGAAACTGTTTCCTTTTTGTACTCTACTGTAAGTATTTTAATTCTGACACATAATACATGAATATTTTTCCCCACATTGACCAATTCTCCAACTCCAGCAGAGGGCCCTACAATTCAATTTTGATACTGTCTATGTGGACTTAACAGAAGATCCTGCAGGCTAAGGGCTAACTTCCAAGGACTTCCCCCACTTCAGATGTCCATTGCAAGCCCAGACCACCCAACTTCTAACTGAGTGGATACAAATCAGAGGTTCCTACAACCCTCTCCTTGGGTTGGATAACTTACTGGAACATCTCAGAGACCTTAGCGTAACAAGCATAGCAGCTTACTATATAATAAGGGATACAGAGGAACAGTCAGGTGAAGAGGTATATAGAGCAAGTTCTGGAAGGGTTCGCAGGGCAGGAGCTTCTAAGTTCCTGTGAAGTTTGGGTCCACCACTCTCCTAGGACATGGATGTATTCAGCATCCAGGAGCTCTCTCAATCCATACCTCAGGGATATTTATGGAGGCTTCATCAAACAGGCAAGTGATTGTTCAGTTGCTCAGTCATGTCTGACTCTGTGATCCCATGGGCTGCAGCACGCCAGGCTTGCCTGTCCTTCCCCATCTCCCAGAGCTTGCTAAAACTCAAGTCCATTGAGTAAGTGATACAATTCAACTATCTCATCCAAATATGCATGATCACTTTTTAACTCAATCTCCAGCCCATTTGATCTCCCCTGAGGATAGACTGTGGGACTGAAAATTAGAAGTTTCTAGTCATGGTTTGCCTTGGAAAAGAATTGAGATCATTTGTTGTTTTTGAGATTGCACCCAAGAATGGCATTTTGGATTCTTGTTGACTATGAGGGCTACTCCATTTCTCCCAAGGGATTCCTGCCCGTAGTGGTAGATATAATTATCATCTGAATTAAATTCACCCATTCAGGTCCATTTTAGTTTGTTGATTCCTAAAATGTAGATGTTCACTCTTGCCATCTCCTGTCTAACCACTTCCAATTTACCTTGATCCATGTATCTAATTTTTCAGGATCCTATGTAATATTGTTCTTTACAGCATCAGACTTTACTTTCACCAACAGACACATCCATAACTGGGTGTTGAATTCGCTTTGGCTCAGACTTCTCATTCTTCTAGAACTCTCTCTCCACTCTTCTCCAGTAGCATATTGGGCACCTACCAACCTGCAGAGTTGTTCTTTCAGTGTCCTATCTTTTTGCCTTTTCATTCTGTTCATGGGGTTCTCAAGGCAAGAATGCTGAAGTGATCTGCAACTCCCTTCTCCAGTGAACCGCGTTTTGTCAGAACTACCCACCATGACACAGTTACATTCATCTCACTCGCTAGCAAAGTAATGCTCAAAATCTTCCAGGCTAGGCATCAACAGTACGTGAATTGAGAACTTCCAGATGTACAAGCTGAATTTAGAAAAGGCAGAGAAACCAGAGATCAAATTGCCAACATCCATTGGTTCACAGGAAAAGCAAGAGATTTAAAAAAAAAAACATGTACTTCTGCTTCATTGACTATGCCAAAGCCTCTGACTGTGTGGATCACAACAAACTGTGGAAAGTTCCTAAAGAGATGGGAATACCAGACCACCTGACCTGCCTCCTGAGAAACACTTAGTAGGTCAAGAAGCAACAGTTAAAACCAGATATGGAACAACGAACTGGTTCCAAATAGGGAAAGGAGTACATCAAGGCTATTTATTGTCACCCTGCTAACCTCACATATGCAGATGATACCACCCTTATCAGAAAGAGAAGAGAAATTGAAGAGCCTCTTGATGAAGCTGAAAGAGTAGAGTAAAAAAGCTGGCTTAAAACTTAACATTTAAAAAATGAAGATCATGGCATCTAGTCCCATCACTTCATGGCAAATAGATTGGGAAACAATGGAAACAATGACAGACTTTATTTTCTTGGTCCCCAAAATCACTGCAGCTGATGACTGCAGTCATGAAATTTAAAAGACACTTGCTCCTTGGAAGAAAAGTTATGACCAACCTAGACAGCATATTAAAAAGCAGAGACATTACTTTGCCGACAATAGTCCATACAGTTAAAGCTATGCTTTTTCCAGTACTCATGTATGGATGTGAGGGTTGAACCATAAAGAAGGCTGAGCACTAAAGAATTCATGCTTTTAAACTGTGCTGTTGGACAGCAAAGCGATAAAACCAGTCAATCCTAAAGGAAATCAATCCTGAATATTCATTGAAAAGATTGATGCTAAAGCTGAAGTTCCAATATTTTGGCCACCTGATACAAAGACCCGATTCATTAGAAAAGAGCTGGTGCTGGGAAAGATAGAAGGCAGGAGGAGAAGGGGATGACAGAGGATGAGATGTTTGGATGTCATCACTGACTCAGTGGACATGAGTTTGAACAAGCTCCGGGAGATGGTGAAGGACAGGGAAGGCTGGCGTGCTGCAGTCCATGGGGTCACAAAGAGTCGGACACGACTGAACAACTGAACAACAGCGAAGTCACGGTTTAGTCTTTCTGGTGAGCAGCACTAATCCAGGAACTATCCATGCACCCACCAAAAGTCACTTCATTAGAACCAAAGCTGCCGTTGAAACTTCGCGAGATTTAGGATATCTGTGTAAATTACTCAGATCCTTCCCATCCCTCTCAAGTTACAAGGAATTTAGGAGCTCTGTGTCAAAAAAAAAAAAAAAAAAAAAGATGAAGAGACCAAGCACACATTTCTCAGTATGTCACAGTCCATGCTTTGGTTTCTGACCCTGGACAGCTCAAGCAGAACAACATGCAATTCAAAAGCCACTGGCACATTACTAGAATCCCGCCCAGTCTGTATTGTCTAGTTCATGGTCATAAGAAAACGTCTTCTAGGATGACGTCACTCAGGTTGGTAAACTTGCACTTCATTTTGTCAGCTTCCAAATGTCAAAGTGGTCTCAGCAATACATGGATTTCCCCCTCTCAGGCATCAGGTACAACTGAGGTTAAAAACGAGATCACCTCTTGCTCTTAGCCTCTTCCAAGGTGTCAATGTAGTATTGGATTTCCCACGTCTACCTAACCCATTTAGTCATCCCTTCATCCTCTGCTCCTACTCCTCATTCTCTCCATGTTTATCAAACGTTTCGAGCTTTGGAAGGAGTATTAAGGACAGCCACTGCGCTGGTCTAGATTGCAGGCAGCGAGACTCATTTAGCATACCACTCTCTTAATTTTAAACATAAACAAGTTAAGAGGTAAAGCGTCAAAAATGAAGCCAAAATAGGGCAAATCTGACAAATGCTTAAATTCATGCCAAATTATTAAGCAAAGCAGAATTTGAGTAGGAAAGATATTTTCCAAGGCCATAATGTATATCTTTGAAGTGTTGTACATTAGACTTTCAAAATCTGAACTATACTGGCTTTATGGAATCAACTGTAACAGTAACAACTGTCTTCAAAATAGTTCATTAAAGAATTACAAACCTATGTGTGGAGCCACATTCTGAAGTCTAAGCACTCGAGTTGTATGCCACCCGGCCACAAAAGGAAACTACAGACTGACCTCAATCCTATGTAACTGATGACTTTTCTCTATCAACTCTCCATGCTTAAAAACCGAAAGTTCATGCTTTTCTTCAAATTCCTTTAACTTTTAATCTATATATAGGGGAAGGCTATGCCTGACAAGATTTAGCTATACATATTTTTAATTTGCTTTTATTTCTTCTAAAGAAGGAAATGTTTAAACATGACAGTCTAATAGTGTACTGAGCAAGGGAAACAGATGCCAGCCAGGAAAATATGAGCTCCTCAATAATACTTCTGATAAGCTTCCATGCCTTTGAATCTCCTGTGCCTGTTGAATGACTTTAGGATTTACGGAAAAGCAAGGTATCTAAATGATAATGTGGTGTTACCATTCACTTTGAGATACAAAAGTCCAAGAAAAATGCAAATGACCTAAAATATGTCAGGGAAAATTTATAAGTTAAAATTTTGAAAAAATTATAATAAAAACTATATATAGTCATTAGAATATTGACATAAAACCATAAAACCATGCATTTTTTTCAGATATGACTCTCCAAGTAATCCAGAGGGGGGGAAATATTTAAATCTGAGAACTCAGGTCATTATAAGCAAATTTATACTTATAATTTCAGAATGTATCAGTTCATAGTTTCAGAGCTTATCTTTGAAAAGAGAAAGGTAATTTTCAGGTCAGACAGTATTTTAATGCAAATATTTATTCACTCAATCAGAACCCAATCAAAATAAACAGAAGAATATAAAGTGCTAAAAATTTAAAAAGGAGTCTGATCTTTAGGCCATACAATTTGAATTTGGGGGCCAGATATTAGTACCAAAAGGACTTGCTATTGTGTGAATGAGTGTGTCCCCTCAGAATTCATATGTTGAAACCCTAATGCACAATGTGACAGTATTGGGAGGCAGAGCACTATGGAGATGCTTAGGTCATGTGGCTGGGGCCCTCATGAATGGGATGAGAGCCCTTATAAAAGAGACTCCACACCCAGGAGAGCTCTCTAGGCCCTTCCTCTGTGTGTGATCGCAGCGAGAAGGCATTTATGAACTAGGAAACATGCCCTCACTAAACACAGAATCTGACCAAGCAGGTGCCCTCTATGTAAGGCCCAGATTACCCTGCTCCTGCCCAGAGACTCCTGAATTAATAAAGTAGCACCATAAGGTTAGGGCTTTCCTGGTAGCTCAGCAGTAAAGAATCCGCCTGGAGACTTGAGTTCAACCCCTGGGTCAGGAAGATCCCCCTGAGGAGGGCATGACAATCCACTCCAGTACTTTTGCCTGGAGAGTCCCATGGCCAGAGAAGTCTGGTGGGCTACAACCGATAGGGTCGCAAAGAGTCAGACATGACTGAAGTCACTGAGCATGACCATAAATTCAACTTAGTTATCAAATTCTAAATTAAAGGTAAATGGATAAAAATAAATATATGAAAAATGACAAGCATAGCTGATAGGCAAGGATCCTCTGTTTGCCTCCACACAGTCACTGCTCCATAGCCTCTCTGACTCCACCTCCCCAGGGTAACCCATGTGACTCAACTGACAGGTGGGTTTTTGAAGAATAAACTGACTGTACGAAACACAGAGTTTCCTTTTTTGCTCTTGATGGTGAGAGGGAGCTGACCACAAGAAGCCTAGGTGTCCCTCTTCACCTTCAAACAGCAATGTGCAAACTGTATTCTCTCACTACAAAGCAACAAATCTAGAAAATAACGTGTGGGGGGAGATGGGAGGAGTGTGCATTGAGTGCACTCATTTTGGGAAAATCCTTCTACCTGAGCAGTCATGATTTGTGTACTTTTCAAATAAACTTCCATCAAAGTATTCAAGTGCCAAGGTATCAAATTATACATCACAATCCAAAATTTAGGACATGAATGATCAAAACAACAAATGTGACCTTGACTGTATTTAGTGGCAAATGCACAATTGTAAATGCTTTTAATGAAGAAAGAATATACTAGGCACTTAATGTAAGAGATTGTAAAAAGAATGCCAAACATACAATTTAGCAAAAATAGAAGGCAGGAGTTAATACAATATTGGCATATAAATAAATGAATTAGGAGTTACAAACAGAATAGCCAGAGCAGTTATTTCAAAGTCAGTTCCTTGAAAAAAATAAAAACCCCAGATCAGATAAGCCACAAGCTGGCCTAATCAAGAAAAAATGGTAGAAACATGAAAACAGTAATCACAAGAAATTAGAAATCTGGAAGGGTTTTAAAAGATAAGGTTATTGTTTTAGATCACAGAAAATAAACATGTGTATTTACTAGAGAATTATTTACAATGGTAGAAACATGGAAACAATCTAAATTTCCAGTAGGAAGGAATTAACTATTTAATATTGGCACTTTTCTATAATAGAACACAACTATGGAACCAATGTAAGTCATAGTTTTATTTGTCCACAAGAATTTTATATGTCATGCAACAAAATGCTAGCTTTAGGACTCCCCTGGTGGGCCTGTGATTAAGAGTCCACACTTCCAGTGCAAGGGGCATGGGTTCAATCCCTGGTTGGGGAACTAAGATCCCATACACCACTCAGCATGGCAAAAAAAAAAAAAAAAAATCAATGAAAAGGACAAAATGTTAGCTTTATCTCTGGTTGTTGGTATTTTCTGTGAATCACTGCCTCTTGATTCGATTACTGAGGTTATCAAATAAAATAACATATGTTCATCTTTTACACTTAAAAATTTTATTCCAACACTTTCTACATATTAGTCACAGTGCCAGGTAATAAGGGCTCAGAGGTAAAAGAATCTGCCAGCAATTCAGGAGATGCAGGAGATGAGGATTGGATCCCTGGGTCAGGAAGATCCCCTGGAGAAGGAATTGACATCTCACTCCACTGTTCTTGCTTGGAAAATCCCATGGACATAGGAGCCTATGGTCTACAGTCCATAGGGTCAAAGAGAGTTAGATATGCCTGAGCACATATACACACATCCCCCAGGTAGTAAGTTAAAGAAAAAATAAAAACCTCTGCTTTCATTTTACTATCTACCTGTTGAATTAGACATTAGTCAAAGTATCACATAAGCTAACTTCAATGAGTGTAAGAGACGTCTACAGTGTGGTTTGGAAGCACCTACCAAGCTAGCACACAGTAGATGGTCAATCCATATTTGTGATGGCTTTTCTTCCCTTCTTTCCAACACTTAACTTACTTTTCCTTCCCGGAACTGCATTACTTCTCAAAGGAATCCAGAATTGATGCTACAATTTCTAAAGTGATTACCAAAAGATAAAGGAAAACAGAGGAATAATAAAAAGAGTTTCAAGCCAAGACATTGGAGCAATGTTGACTATTGTGTGCTAATTACATCCAGTGTCTAAATCTCAGCCATTTAGTCTTACAATTAGTACATAGCTCAGGTGAAGGACTAATAAAGTATCTGCCGCTGGCACCTTATTATCAGTAACGAATAGGTCAAAGTGCCAAGTTAATGAATATGCAAATACAGCTTAGAAAACTGTGTGAAAGCCTGTTTAGACTGTTCCTGACTACTCACTCACAGGCCAGTAATCCATTTGAATCAGTATCATCGCAAAGGCGTGGGTAGTCCCATTGGTCACAAGTGAGGAGAAGTGTGTGTACACCGTGGCATTCTTCATCATGCTTCATAATTCCCTTCACAATACTTGCCATCATTTATATTTACATATGCCTTGGATTTGCTCCTATTGTTATTTGATCATATTCCCTGGTGCCTCAGATGGTAAAAAATCTGCCTGCAGTGTGGGAGACCCAGGTTTGATCCTTGAGTTGGGAAGAATCCCTGGAGGAGGAAATGGCAACCCACTCCAGTATTCTTGCCTGGGGAATTCCATGGACAGAGGAGGCTGGTGGGCCACAGTCTGTGGGGTCACAAAGAGTTGGACACACCTGAGCAACTAACACTGTTACTCTCCTTGTTTTGAATTTTTACATAGCACTTTTCAGAAGCTGACTTTTTTTTCTTTTTTCCTTCAAAGCTGAAAGGAAGAAAGAGGTAAGACAAGAAGTGGGTGGGGGTCCATCAAGGAAATTTTTTCCTTTCCCATGAAGTCCTGGAAAAATGAAAAGACTCCAAGAGTGAGAAGGCTGCCAGTCCACTTTTGATGGTGAGTTCAGCAAGCCTAAGAAATGCCATTTAAGCTAAATAATCGTTAGAAGACATCCATACAAAAATTAAGAAAGCCAATTCCTGGCAGTGGAAATAGACTACAGAGAGACCCTGTGTTAATGGCTAGGGAAAGAGGGAAATTGGTGTTAAGTGAGTTCGAAGAAATAGATAGTAGATAGATTTTGTAGGGTTTTCTAAAGTTAGAAAAAGAATTCATTTGTTTGCTTTGTACTAAAATGCAATGAGAAGCCCTGCACTATTTGTCATCAAAGGAATGTTACTTATATTTTGCAAAAATCATTTTTCCTGTTGTGTAGAGAGCAATTTACAGAAGGCTTCAAGTAGAAGTAGGGGTGCCAATCAGAATATTCTTAACATTTGTCAAGACCAGACTAGACAGGATGTGGACTAAAGCAGATGGTTTGGAACATATTTTGGAGGAAGGGTGAGCAGGATGTACTGAGGCCTTTGAGATGAAAGATGTGAACAGAAATACACTTTTTAAAAATCACACCTAGATTTTGGTATCTGAGCACGGATGCTGCTGGAGCTTTTTACAGAAAGACAGAAAAACAAAGGAAGGAGGAACTGGTTTGGATGGGGAAACTGAGTTCACTCTCACTTTGAAATGTCTGCCTGACATCCAAGTGAAGACTTTATGACGCCAGCTGAGTTGAAATATATGGAAATAAGACTATAGTCGGCACTTAGAGGCCTAAGAAATGTTTTCCCTCTGAAAAAATTTTACCTATCTTTGCCCTGATTAATTATACTTGTGTTTTAAAGCTTAACCTCAGAAAACAGACATATCTCATTTCATGGTTTTGGGAGAGCCATCCTTTTAGCCTCATAGACACATGGCACTATAGGCTTGACAATCATGGCACATGATGAACTTTAAACACCTAGTCCTCACTGACGTATTTCTCAAAGGCGAAATACCTAAACAGTGACCACCAGTGAGAAAGTGGATGGATATACATGCTTCCTTTTCTGAATGGCATATTTAAAGGATTCATTCATGGTGACAATGTCTCTTACTCACTGAGAATTTTATTCTCTCACCAACCTGCTTTAAATATAGGAACATGGCTCTTTTAGTCCAACTTAAAATAAAAATATGCTGGGAACTTGTATTCATGGTTGGCCTCCATCTGTAGTTATCTGCATGATCACAGTCAAGTTATAACATTCCAGTTTTGTCTACCATAAAATTAAAGTTCCCAACAAGATAATCTCTGGGTTGCTTCCATTTGCAAAATTAAATGTAAAAGAAATCCACAATTCTCCCAGCACCAGGCACCCTTAACAGTGCCTCATAAATAATAATAACAATGTTTCGCAGAGTGTATGGTACAAAGTCAGGATTGTTTGCAAAATGCAATTTAAACAGATCGCTCTTTATGGCTTGCCATTTACCGTAGTAGTAAATAGCAAATAGGCAGTTGTGCCTATGTGTATTTGCTGATCTGTCATACACTGGAAATAAGGCCAGTGCATTATCCCTTTATAAATCAGGGCACGCGCTCATTCTCTGAGAGAGGCATTAAGTTTTTATTGAAAATGAGAAGCCACTGCAGCTGGGGTGAACCCCAGAGAGGTCTCCTTCCATTACCATTTAACATATGCATACACAAGTTTCAGAGCGAGTGCCAGGGTTTCCTTCGCCTTGATCTGCCATGTGATACAGTCAGCATCCCCATCTATTTCAATGGTCTTAAAGACTACCATTTGCTCATCAACTTTCATTTACCCAGGTCCGGCTCAGCTTCATTCACCGGCTCTAATTATGTGACTTCCTTCCTCCTGACTCTTTACCTCAGTGTCTCCAACATGATTTGGTTCTCAGTGTTCTCAACATTCTTTTCAGGCCCCGGTGGCTATTTGTGCACAGCTGACATCTGCTAATGCTCTTAAGATAATGTCCTTCACCCTTGGAAACAGAAAGAGAATAGCAATAAACACTGATTCTCAGTATGAGACCTCTAAACATTGTATGCTTTCCTTCTTTTAAATGTCTAACTTTTTTTTAATGAAGTAAAAAGAACCTGGGTCTCATAGCATTAGTTCTCTCATATATGCATAAAATAATCAACGTGTATGTGATTTATGTAGTTAAATATTTATGGTTTGGGAATGCCTCATCTGTAGCCTCATCTCTTTTATTCCTATAAAGAATTAACAATTGGTATACTACACTGTAAGCCAACTGCTGGGTTACACACTGCCTGCATTTGGAAACACTGCTCTGAGCTACATTATAAAAATCATAGAAAATTTCATTCAGGTCTTATACAGGTCAGAGATAAATAGGATTTATGGAGTAAGTCTGATTTGGTACAGGCTCTTCACAATTTATGGGAAACTAAGCTGATAACTGAATTTTGTATTGAAATTTTAATCTGCACCTTAAAAGCACCTTTTAGAGTTAAAAGGATACAACTGGCTAATTCTGCTCAATCAATTTCCAGAACAGTGTAGAACTTAACGCAGAATTCAACTGTATTTTCATATATCCTCTAGGATGGAGCATGGGATATTTAGGCCCAGGGGAATTGAGCAAGAATTCTGATTGGTAAATGGTCTATTTGTGTTTGAGTAAAAATGACAATGTACCTTCTCTACATATATGCATATATTTGTAGATTAGTATAGGTGCAAAACTCTCCCAAGGTCACCTTGAAGTTTAATCTGCAGTCTAATACATTTAACAAGATTATGTTACATAACCTCAGTTCAGTTCAGTCGCTCAGTTGTATCCGACTCTTTGCGACCCCATGAATCGCAGCACGCCAGGTCTCCCTGTCCATCACCAACTCCCGGAGTTCACTCAAACTCATGTCCATCGAGTCGGTGATGCCATCCAGCCATCTCATCCTCTGTCGTCCCCTTCTCCTCCTGCCCTCAATCCCTCCCAGCATCAGGGTCTTTTCCAATGAGTCAACTCTTCGCATGAGGTAGCGAAAGTATTGGAGTTTCATCCTCAGCATCAGTCCTTCCAGTGAACACCCAGGACTGATCTCCTTAAGCACAAGGTTACACTTCCACTGTGACTTTCCCGAATAATAGGAAATGAAGTATTAATTGGTTGTCTTTATTAATATCCCCAACATCAATGCTCACATGGAGAAAGTCCTATATTTTAATATACAGTGCATTCTTGAGATGGTACTTAATAACTAAATGTTTACAGTCACTAACTTCACAGATTTTAAATTAAGGTATCAATTAAAAAAAAAACTTGAACTTTTTATAAATTCCTTATTGAAAATATACAAGCATAGGGAGGAGCTGAGATGGCAGAGGAATAGGACAGGGAGATCACTTTCTCCCCCACAAATTCATCAAAAGAATATGTGAACGCTGAGCAAACCACACAAAACAACTTCTGATTTCTAGCAGAGGACATCAGGCGCCCAGAAAAGCAGTCCATTGTTTTCGAAAGGAGGTAGGACAAAATATAAAAGATAAAATATAATAAATAAATATATAAAATATAAAAGAGACAAAAGAGTTAGGGATGGAGACCCGTCCTGGGAAGGGAGCCGTAATAGAGGAAGTTTCCAAACACCAGGAAACCCTCTCACTGGCAGGTCTGGGGAAAGTTTTCGAATCTCGGAGGGCAACCTAACTGGGAGGAAAAATAAATAAAACCCACAGATTACATGCCTAAATGCAACTCCCAGCAGAAAAGTACCACAGACACCCGCATCCGCCACCAGCAAGTGGGGGCAGAATGGAGAGGAGCTGGTGGCATTGCTTAAGGTAAGGACCGGGCCAAATGCCCTGAGGGCAATCGGAGGGAGCTAACATGAGATAGCAACTCAAACTGTGGGATAGCAAGAGAGAGAGAATTAATCTGGGAAAAGCCCTAAATTTAGGCACTACACGCCCGTTCCCAGAAGGAAGGACTGAAGGAATATCAGAGAAGAGCTAGCTGGCGGCAGACCGGCCCATCCCCCGCCAGAGGCAGGAGGCAGCGGGGAGGGGAAAGGGGCAAACTCAGCCCCAGAGGCGGCACCCCCTACCACACTGCAAACAGGCTCCCAGCTTCTAACCAAAGACCCCCTGAGATTCTGGATGGTCGACATCCGCCGGGAGGGTCGCAGCCAGAAATCAGCTTCCCAGAAGGGACACAAGGCGCAAGGACAAGCGCGCCCGGAAACCGAGGCTGGGCCCGCGGAGGGGAGAAGGCGCACCGCACCCGGGAGAGTGCGCCCGGCAAGCTCCGGGCGGCCTGAGCTGCCCCGACCGGGGAAGGCACAAAACGCAGGCCCAAGCAAGTCTGCGTCTTTGTGGAGGACCCGAAAACTGGAACCGCACGCAACTCAGGGCCCGCTCCCTATACAGCAGCCGGGAGCCTGAGCAGTGTAGACGGGGGAAGCACAAAGCCAGTGTGGCCGGAACACTGCGAGCGCTCCCCACACAGGCCGGTGACGTTTGTCTGCAGCGCCCGCCTCTCCCCGCAGCGCGACTGAACCAGCGAACCTGAACCAGAGACCACCTCCGCCGCCTGTGTCAGGGCGGAAATTAGACACTGAAGAGAGCGGCACACAGAAGCCAAATAAACAAAGGGAACCGCTTCAGAAGGGACCGGTGCAGCAGATTAAAATTCCTGTAGTTAACACCGACTACACTGGAAGGGGCCTATAAATATCGAAGAGTGTAAGCTGGAACAAGGAGCTATCTGAAACGGAACCGAACCCACACTGCCCACAACAGCTTCAGAGAATTTCCTAGATATATTTTTACTATATTTTTAATTAACTTTTTTTTAAGTCTTCTATTACTCCTTAATTTTCATTTTTATAACCCACTATAACCTTGCAAAAAAAAAAAAGACCCTATTTTTACAGCAAACTTCACATATATTTTGTAAATTTTTTGTGTTTTTTTCTTAATATCATATTTTTAACAGTCTAACCTCTAGATTTTTAATCTTTGTTTTTCAGTATTTGATATCAATTTTGGACATTTAAGAATCCAATATTCAGTACCCATTTTTACTCAGGAGTGTGACTACTGGTTTGATTACTGTCTGCTTTTGCCTCTCCTTTTTCTCTTGCAGATCACCTCTATTTCCTCCCTCCCCCTTCTCTTCTCAATCCAATTCTGTGAATCTCTGTGGGTGTTCTGGGCTTTGGAGAGCACTTAGGGAACAGAGTACTGCCTAGACCTGTCTCTCTCCTCTTGAGTCCCCTTTTTTTCCTCCTGCTCACCTCTATCTCCCTCCTTCCTCTCCCCTTCTTCATGTAACTCTGTGAAACTCTCTGGGTGTCCCTCACTGTGGAGAATCCTTTCACCATTAACCTAGAAGTTTTATTATCAGTGCTGTATGGATGGAGAAGTCTTGAGAATAATGGAAGAAAAATACTGAAATCCAGAGGCAGAAGGCTTAAGCCCAAAGCCTGAGAAAACCAGAGAACTCCTGACTACAGGGAACATTAATTAATAAGACATCATCCAAAAGCCTCCATACCTACAATGAAACCAACCACCACCCAAGAGCCAATAAGTTCCAGAGCAAGACATACCACACAAATTCTTCAGCAACGCAGGAACATAACCCTAAGCATCAATATACAGGCTCCCCAAAGTCACACCAACCCATAGACCCATCTCAAAACTCACTACTGGACACTCCATTGCAGAGTGAAGAAATTCCAGAGAGAAGAAATCAGCTCCACCCACCAGAACACCGACGCAAGCTTCCCTACCAGGAAAACTGGACAAACCAAACATCCAGCCCCACCCACTGGGAGAAACCTCCACAATAAAAAGGAACCACAGAATACAGAATACAGAATAGACCACCCCTAACAGAATAAAAAGGATACAGAATAAATACAGATTAAAATAAAATACAGAATAAAAAGGAACCACCAGAATACAGAAAGGCCACCCCAAACACAGCAATCTAAATAAGATGAAAAGACAGAGAAATACCCAACAGGTAAAGGGACATGAAAAATGTCCACAAGCCAAACAAAAGAAGAGGAAATAAGGAATCTACCTGAAAAAGAATTTAGAATAATGATAATAAAAATTATCCAAAATCTTGAAAACAAAATGGAGTTACAGATAAATAGCCTGGAGACAAGGATTGAGAAAATGCAAGAAATGTTTAACAAGGACCTAGAAGAAATAAGAAAGAGTCAATTAAAAATGAATAATGCAATAAATGAGATCAAAAACACTCTGGAGGGAACCAACAGTAGAATAACAGAGGCAGAAGATAGGATAAGTGAGGTAGAATATAAAATGGTGGAAATAAATGAAGCAGAGAGGAAAAAAGAAAAAGAATCAAAAGAAATGAGGACAACCTCAGGGACCTCTGGGACAATGTGAAATTCCCCAACATTTGAATCATAGGAGTCCCAGAAGAAGAAGACAGAAAGGCCATGAGAAAATACTCAAGGAGATAATAGCTGAAAACTTCCCATTTAAAATGGGGAAGGAAATAGTCACACAGGTCCAAGAAATCCAGAGAGTCCCGAACAGGATAAACCCAAGGCAAAACACCCCAAGACATATATTAATCAAATTAACAAAAATCAAACACAAAGAACACATATTAAAAGCAGCGAGGGAGAAACAATGAATAACACACGAGGGGATTCCCATAAGGATAACAGCTGATCTATCAATAGAAACTCTTTACGCTAGAAGGGAATGGCAGGACATACTTAAAGTAATGAAAGAGAATAACCTACAACCCAGATTACTGTACCCAGCAAGAATCTCATTCAGATATGAAGGAGAATTCAAACGCTTTACAGACAAGCAAAAACTGAGAGAATTCAGCACCACCAAACCAGCTCTCCAACAAATGCTAAAGGATCTTCTCTAGACAGGAAACACAGAAAGGTTTTATAAACGTGAACCCAAAACAACAAGTAAATGGCAACGGGACCATACCTATCAATAATTACCTTAAACGTAAATGGGTCGAATGCCCCAACCAAAAGACAAAGACTGGCTGAATGGATACAAAAGCAAGACCCCTATATATGCTGTCTACAAGAGACCCACCTCAAAAAAAGGGACACATACAGACTGAAAGTGAAGGACTGGAAAAAAATATTTCATGCAAATGGAGACCAAAAGAAAGCAGGAGTCGCAGTAATCATATCAGATAAAATAGACTTTAAAATAAAGGCTGTGAAAAGAGACAAAGAACGACACCACATAATGATCAAAGGATCAATCCAAGAAGAAGATATAACAATTATAAATATATACGCACCCAACATAGGAGCACTGCAATATGTACGGCAAATGCTAACTAGTATGAAAGAGGAAATTAATAGTAACACAATAATAGTGGGAGACTTTAATACCCCCTCACACCTATGGATAGACCAACTGAACAGAAAATTAACAAGGTAACACAAACTTTAAATGACACAATGGACCAGCTAGACCTAATTGATATCTATAGGACATTTCACCCCAAAACAATCAATTTCACCTTTTTCTCAAGTGCACATGGAAACTTCTTCAGAATAGATCACATCCAGGGCCGTAAATCTAGCCTTGGTAAATTTAAAAAAACTGAAATCATTCCAGTCATCTTTTCTGAACACAATGTAGTAAGATTAGATCTCAATTACAGGAAAAAAAAACTATTAAAAATTCCAACACATGGAGGCTAAATAACACGCTTCTGAATAACCAACAAATCATACAAGAAATTAAAATGTGCATAGAAACGAATGAAAATGAAAACACAACAACCCAAAACCTATGGGACACTGTAAAAGCAGTGCTAAGGAGAAGGTTCATAGCAATACAGGCTTACCTCAAGAAACAAGAAAAAAAGTCAAAGAAATAACCTAATTCTACACCTAAAGCAACTAGAGAAGGAAAAAATGAAGAACCCCAGGGTTAGTAGAAGGAAAGAAATCTTAAAAATTAGGGCAGAAATACATGCAAAAGAAACAAAAGAGACCATAGCAAAAATCAACAAAGATAAAAGCTGTTTTTTTAAAAATAAATAAATAAATAAAATTGACAAACCGTTAGTCAGACTCATCAAAAAATAAAGGGAGAAGAACCAAATCAACAAAATTAGAAATGAAAATGGAGACATCACAACAGACAACACTGAAATACAAAGGATCATAAGAGACTACTACCAGCAGCTCTATGCCAATAAAATGGACAACTTGGATGAAATGGATAAATTCTTAGAAAAGTATAACTTTCCAAAACTGAACCAGGAAGAAATAGAAGATCTTAACAGACCCATGACAAGGAAGGAAATCAAAACTGTATTCAGAAATCTGACAGCAAACAAAAGCCCAGGACCAGATGGCTGGTGCACTGGGATGACCCAGAGGGATGGGATGGGGAAGGAGGTGGGAGGGGGGATTGGGATGGGGAACACATGTAAATCCATGGCTGATTCATGTCAATGTATGGCAAAAACCATTACAATAATGTAAAGTAATTAGCCTCCAACTAATAAAAATAAAGACAGATTATGAGGAAAAAAGAAAATATACAAGCATAAATATATACAATGTAATATTACTCAGCTATAAAAAAGAATGAAATAATGCCATTTGTAGCAACATGGATGGAGCATGAGATTATCAAACCTTATGAAGTAAGTCAGAAAGATAAAGAAAAATACATATGGTATCACTTATATGTACAATCTAAAATATGACACAGATTAATTTAAGGACAAAATAGTAACAGGGAACAAACTTAGGTTCCCTATGTAGCCAAAGGGGAATGGGAAGGGATGGATTAGGAGTTTGGGATTAGTAGATGCAAATTATTATATATTATTACATATAGAATGAATAAAAAATAAGGTCCTAATATAGGGATAGGGAACTATACATAGTGAACTATGTAGCATAGGGGACTATATTCAATATCCTATTAAAAAAACCATAGTATAAAAGAATATGAAAAAGAATATGTATATAGACAGATACACATATATACACGTGTATGTGTGTGTGTGTGTGTGTATATATGTATACATATATAGAACTGCATCACTTTTCTGTATAGTAGAAATTAGCACAACATTGTAAATCATCTATATTTCAATAAGGTAATAAATAAAAACTATCTTTGGTTATTAAAAAAAGAAAATGTATAGGCTTATCAACGGTGCTGCTATTGCTTTTCTTTAGGTCATCCAATATCTAGAATTATTTCAAATGTTAATAGTATGAATTTCCATTTGCTACAGACCAACTTAATTTTACATATTTTAAAAAGTTAATTTTTAAAAAGATAATCTGAAGTGACTTTGACTACAAAGAAGGAACTTGTTCTAATATTGCAAAAAAACAAAAAGATTACAACTGAAAACATTGCAAGAGATTGAGCTTGGATTAAGTCTGGAGTTGTGAAAACAGGGGTCTTTCTGCTGTTGTTTTTACATAGGCCACAGATAACAAAATGCTATCATAGAAATATGAATGGCAGTCTTCTCTAAACAAAGGATTCTCTAGTGAATTCTCATCCTGTCATTAGCTACATAGAATTATGAGCTTCCCTTTGCATTTAGACCACTAGAATGATGTTCTGAAATCGGTGTGACTTTAATATGTCACCTGAAGTCTCAAAACTTCACTTTCTTAAACTGTGAATAACAAAATTTATAATGTTGGGAGACAATTTCCCATGTTGTTTTTGTTTAATTGTTAAGTCATGTCCGACTCTTTTGTGACCCTGTGGACTGTAACCCACCAGGCTCCTCTGTAAATGGAATTATCTAGGCAAGAATACTGGAGTGGGATGCCATATCCTACTCCAGGGGATCTTTCCAAGCCAGGGAACCAACCTGCATCTCCAGCATTGGGAGGCAAGTTCTTTACCACTGAGCCACCAGGAAAGCCCAATTTCCCATGGGTCTTCCATATTTCTGCTTGTCTTGTGAATCAAGATCCTCCTAACGCTTTGTTCTAGACTACCTTTTCAAAAATATCTGCACAGCAAACAACCTTGAAAAGATACATGCCAGGCTAGAAGCACTACCTTTTGCTGTCCAGAATAATAATAATCATAATGGCTCCTTCCTGAACAAAAACTGGGCCAGTTTGCTTATAGTCCCTTTAAAAGATTGAAGTTTCCTAAATTTGGACTTCCTTTCCTATAATTCAACCCAGGAGTCACCTAGCACTCACTGCATTGCCCTGTAGGAATCTGGATGTGGAGACTGGTACGAATGCTGATAGTCTGGTTTCTTCACTTTCTGTAACAAACAGTTCTTCATCTCTATTCCACTAGTCTGTATCTTCTACATGCATCTGTGAATCTATGTCAACTAGCAAGCATGTAGAATAAAATCTCAGCCTCTTCACAGTTCCTGATATACATTTCACATTGTTGTTGTGGAAATCAAATTATACAATGTTTTTACAAACCTTTGTTCTGTGCTAGGGCAAAGAAGCATTCAAAAATTTTAGCTGTAACATTACTAATCATCACTCATCCAATGTTTAATACCCTCCATAAATTTATCATTAAGCCTCACCTTTCAAAAGCTGCACTTATTATAGATTTTTAGGATTTTATACCATTTCACTTTTCTATTTTCTTTCATAATTGAATTTCATGAACATTCAAATGAATTAAAAGTTGTACTTTTAATATGCTTAATGTTGCCACCATTTTAGCATTTTCAATTTTCTACTCATTTCAAAACACATTAAGACATAAAATAGTCTAATAATTGAACAAACACTGTTATACAAAGATATTAGTATTTCCAAAATCAAACAGTTGGCAGACAGAATACTCCAAGTATGAGATGGTGGCACATATTTGCCAACTGGTGTATGAAAGCAGATTCAGTAGGTATAAGGAGAATAGTTGAGGGGTGGGATTAATTATTTTAAGGGTATGTACCACCTGTGGACATTATATAAATTTAAAAACTTAAAATTTCATAAATTTTTACTTATTTTAAAACTATGACTCTATGTCTCTCATTTTATAAGCTTTTCCATTATTGTGCCTATCTGTGGTCAAACTACCAAGAAGGAAAGTGAAAGAACTTAATCAAGCTTTCAATAACAAAAAACAAATAATCAATCAAACAAGTAAATTCCGGGAGTGGTGATGGACAGGGAGGCCTGGTGTGCTGCAGTCCATGGGGTCACAAAGAGTTGGACACGACCGAGTGACTGAATTGAACTAAACTGGCGGCTTGGATGGTAAAGAATTTGCCTGCAAAGCAAGAGCCTTTGGTTCAGTCCCTGGGTTGGGAAGATCCTCTGGAGAAGGGAATGGCTACCCACTCCAGTATTCTTGCCTGAAGAACTCCACAGACAGAGGAGACTAGCAGGCTACAGTCCATGGTGTTGTAAAGAACTGGACTGAGTGACTATATTTTCACTTTTTCTTTTAACATTCTTTTCTTTCTTTGATCCCCTATATTTATGGAGTTTGTGTTTCAATGAAAGATATCATTTTGTTAATTACAAAGAAATGTATCATTAAACTTAAATGTAATTAATATAGGTATTTTCAGTATAATATAAAAGTAAAAGCATCATAAAACAAATAAAATGAATTATGAAACTAAAGTCTTATTGGAGATGCTGTTGTTTTTAAGTGGTCCAAGCCAGGCCTCCCTGTCCTTCGTTATCTCCCTGAGTTTTCTCAAACTCATGTCCATTGAGTTGATGATGCCATGCAACCATCTCATCCTCTCTCGTCCCCTTCTCCTCCTGCCTTCTATCTTTCCCAGCATCAGGGTCTTTCCAATGAAGCAGTTCTTCACATCAGATGGCCAAAGAATTGGAGCTTCAACTTCAGCATCAGTCTTTACAATGAATATTTAAGGGTGCTTTCCTTGACTGGTGTGTTCTCCTTGCTGTCCAAGGGACTCTCAAGAGTCTTCTCCAATACCACAATTTGAAAGCATCAATTCTTTGGCACCAAGCCTTCTTTATGGTCCAACTGTCACTTCCGTATATCCTGGAAAAACCATAGCTTTGACTATATAGACTTTTGTCAGCAAAGTGATGTCTCTGTTTTTTTTCTTTTTTTTAACATTGCCAAAGTAGTTGAATTTATTATTTCACATAAACTTTATGGAATTTAAAGAGAACAATCAAGGTGTCTCATGAACTGGAAATTGACTTATTAATTCCCTTTCATTTCCAAACTTCATCAAGCATTCACTACAGTTATGAGGTAAATCAGCCAAATGTTTGTGATCTAGATGAATTTTAAAATCTTCAGTCTCTCCTATTGAATATTCAGCGTATTAACATAAGCAAATCCCTTCAGATAAATGCGATTTAAATCTTTGCAATATTCTAGCATACTTGAGAAGCCTTTCCCACAGTCATCATAAACATGAGAAAAAAATTTAATATGTTCAATAGCAACATATCTGTTAACATTTGTATGAAGTCTACTCTGAAACCCACATACTTGACTAACAAAGAAGTTTTTACATTTGTCAAGTGTGATTTTGCTTAAGAGGCTCTACTCTCCATGTTCTCCATTGTTATACTTGCTTTATTTATTACTTATTTGTTATACTTTATTAATTAACTGCATGCTCATTTACCACATGGCTATGCAAGCCTTCTGGATCATTCGCTTCATGTTCACAGAACAGACATAAGTGCTGTTCATCAGAGCTGTGCTCCTGGAAATGCAGGGAGAGCTCCTGCCCGAGGAGAACTGTATGTCACACTTCTCACACCCATAAAGGTGATCACGAAAATGGGTGTCCGCAATGTGCTGGCTGAAGGTCTCAAAAATTGCTGTCTTTTTTTTTCTTTTTTTTAAATTAATTTATTTATTTTAATCAGAGGCTAATTACTTTACAATATTGTAGTGGTTTCTGCCATACGTTGACATGAATCAGCCATGGATGTATATGTGTCCCTAATCCTGAATCCCCCTCCCACCTCTTCCCCATCCCATCCCTCTGGGTCATCCCAGTGCACCAGCCTGAGCACCCTGTCTCATGCATCGAACCTGGACTGGCGATCTGTTTCACATATTATAATATACATGCTTCAATGCTATTCTCTCAAACCGTCCCACCCTCACCTTCTCCCAGAGTCCAAAAGTCTGTTCTTTACATCTGTGTCTCTTTTGCTGTCTCGCATATAGGGTTACCATCTTTCTAAATTTCATATATATGCATTAATATCCTGTATTGATGTTTTTCTTTCTGACTTACTTCACTCTGTACAATAGTCTCCAGTTTCATCCACCTCATTAGAACTGATTCAAATGCACTCTTTTTAATAGCTGAGTAAGAGTCCATTGTGTATACGTACCACAGATTTCTGTCTTATAATCACAGTATTTACAAATGTAGGGATCCTCTTCATGCAGTTTGGATGTTTGATCAGAAGCTGGTAGAGAAACTTTCTCTGCATACTCAGCACACATTTGAATCAGTACACTTTAAGCTTCAAGATCATATGCTGCTTTAAATCAGAAAAATATTTCCTGTTGAACTCACAAAGTTCACATTTATAGGGGTCACTGCTATTAGCTCTCAATAAGGCCATTTCTGCGGGGCAGTCACATTCAAAGCTTGGCTCTTGCCAACAATTCTGCAAGGTTTAGCTGGTGACTCTTCATCAGTTTGGTCTCGGAGAGTCTCAGAGGATTTTTCTGTCTCTATACCATAATCTTCAGAAATCTGATGCACTTCCACGGCAACTGGAACATCTTTAGTAGTGTGTACTTCAGTGGGGCTCTCTTCTTGAGTCTGCTGGTGGTCTGATTCAGGAGAGTCAAAATCTTCATCACAGATATCAATATCAGCAGATTTTTCTGTAGGAAAGGCAGTGTGGTCTAGAATTCTAAGTACAGGACCAGGAATCAGGCTGTATTGATTTCTGTTTCTGGCCTTGATTCCACCTGTAAATTTTGGCAAGACACTTGATGTCTCTGTATCTGAATCATCATCTTCATTGTCAAAATATCTTGTCTGGTTGTCTCATAGAACAAATATGGTAACAATGAACAGAAAAAAAACTCCACTGAACACATCTGCAATTCTGCTTATTCCGGAGGAATCTGAATAAGGAGAAAGATGTAAAGTCTTCCTTTTTCTTTCTGTAGGATATTCATTCATATCTTTTTAATTTGCTGTAATGTTTAATACTATAGTGAGGAAAAAATAAGTTACAGAGAAGTTTTCACAGATAGTAAAATATGCACTCCACATCTGTGCCATAAGCCTTATGGGCCCACCAAGAGGGTGGGGAGGTGAGGAGGTGAGAATTGGGGCCTAGGAGGGACCACAGGCCTCCAGCCCCGGGGGTGGTCGGTGGCCCATGACCCCTACAGGCACCTCCGTACCAACATGGGTTCCTTCAGGGCATGTCTCTGCTTTTTAAAACACTGTCTACGTTAGTTGTCATAGTCTTTCTTTCAAGGAGTGAGCATCTTTTAATATCATGGCTGCAGTCACCATCACAGTGATTTTGGAGCCCAAGAAAATAAAGTCTGTCACTGTTTCCATTTTTCCCATCTATTTGCCATGAAGTGATGGGACCCAAAGCCATGATCTTAATTTTTGGAGTGTTGAGTTTTAAGCCAGCTTTTTCACCCTTCTCTTTCACTTTCATCAAGAGGCTCTTTAGTTCCTCTTGCTTTCTGCCACTAGAGTGGTATCATCTGCATATCTGAGGTTGTTGAAATTTCTTCTGGCAATCTTGATTTCAGCTTATGATTCATCTAGCCTGGCATTTCACATGATGCATCCTGCATAGAAGTTAAATAAGCAGGGTGACAATATACAGCCTTGATGTACTACTTTCCCAATTTGGAACCAGTCCATTTTTCCATGTCCAGTTCTAATTGTTGACTCTTGACCTGCACGTAGGTTTCTCAGGAGATAGGAAAGGTGGTCTGGTATTCCCATCCATTTACGATATCCACAGTTTGTTGTGCTCCACACAGTTAAAGGCTTACCAGAAGTAGATGCTTTTTCTGGAATCCCCTTGCTTTTTCTATGATCCAGGATTATTTATCTCTATTGGAGATAAAACTCATTATCAGATTGAAAGTTTGTTTCATATCAACAAAATATTTCCTTATAAATGATACAAACATATTCAATGATTTTAGAATGAAGGAAATAAGGAATTTCACATTCCTAACTTTAATAATCTCCTTGAGGCTACTTTAGCTTTCACAATAAGGGAATGTATAGACTAAGAAGAGGAAGGATAATTAAAATATATAATAAAAGGTAATAATAGTAAAGATAATTTTTAAACTTCAAATAAAGGTTACCAAAATGTTACATTAAATTTTATTTCAAATAATTATGTACATCCTTCTAGGTTAGATTATAATAATGACCCAACAGTACAGTTACAATGTATCCACATTTATGTCATTCTTTAAAAAAAAAAATCACAATTCAAAGGTCAACAGCAGTTTTAAAACCAGAAGGGAAATATACAGTTGGAAATTTCAGTCTGTTAGGATTAAGGAAGACTGACCAGTTCCATAAGTATACATGAACTCATGCTTAATGACTCCAATAACAACACTAGTCTTTATATAACGCTTCATCTTTGAGTGCTTTCCCAACCTTCTCTAGTTAATCAGTCAGTCAGTTCAGTTGCTCAGTTGTGTCCGACTCTTTGCGAGCCCATGGACTGCAGCACGCCAGGCCTCCCTGTCCATCACCAACTCCCGGAGTTTACTCAAATTCAAGTCCATTGAGTCAGTGATGGCATCCAACCATCTCATCCTCTGTCTTTCCCTTCTCTTCCTACTTCAATCTTTCCCAGCATCAGGGCCTTTTCCAATGAGTCAGTTGTTCACATCAGGTGGCCAAAGTATTGGAGTTTCAGCTTCAGCATCAGTCCTTCCAATGAATATTCAGAACTGATCTCCTTTAGAATGGACTGGTTGGATCTCCTTGCAGTCCAAGGGACTCTCAAGAGTCTCCTCCAACACCACAGTTCAAAAGCATCAATTCTTTGGTGCTCAGCTTTTTTCATACTCCAACTCTCACATCTATACATGACTGCTGGGAAAACCATATCCTTGACTGGACGGACCTTTGTTGGCAAAGTAATGTCTCTGCTTTTTAATATACTGTCTAGTTTGGTCATAACTTTTCTTCCAAGGCCATAACTTTTCTTCTCTAGATAATGAGGATAGAAAATTCCTGCTGAGCCCTTCAAGGATTCCCAATAACCTTTCTGTCATTTGGAGCCTCCCTAAAATCCAAAATGCATTTGCTTCTTTAAGAACTTAGCAACGATTAATTAAACCATGTAAAACTTTAAGGGGCATATTATCTGAACAACTCTCATTCCCATGAAATTCTCTGTATTTAAGACTTCTTTCCGAAGACTACCCTTTGTTACTTCTCATAAGTTTTAGTAACCAACTGGTTTTGCCTTGATAGTTAATAGTCTAAGCTTATTTGATCTGTATAAAAGGAAGGATACACAGTTTATAGCTATAACTCATACACAGATTTGAATAATAAAAAATAAAATATGTAACCAGATTTTTAAAAATTTTAGTACAACATATGCAATGGCTATTATATCTCCCAAATAATGATCTGACTCAAAAAGTCAAGAAAAGACATTCTTGAGGGAAGAAATAGTTTACTTAGTTTATGTGCATTCTTTTTTATTTATTTATTTTTTCCTTCTGAGAGAGTGCTCATGTTTTCCTAAGCTTCTTTATTTGTTTGCTTGTTTTGAATGTTATTCAGTCTCTCTCTAAGCTCTTGTTTTCTCAGTCAACAATCTGATTAGAGCCAGACAATGTCTGTCCCAGAAAGATAAGAAATCTGCCTAACAGAAAATTAAGGAATCTTAGTTCCAAGTGAGGCTGTCTTACTCACTGACGTAGTGAATTAGAGGAAACAAATTGGAAGTGAGAGGACAAATGGAGATTTCTAAATGTGTTTTCCCATTACTATGGCTATTAATAGAATCCTTGCTTTTTCCAAAAAATTATTGGGTAATATTTGTGCTGTGATATATATCCATAATGACCAAGGGCATTGTAGAGGTAGAAAAACAGAAGCTTATAATAATCAGAAAAAATAATAAAAAAATATTTATCAAAGAAGTCATTCAAAGATGTCTTTCTTCAAAGTTCTAAACAAGGAAAAACATTTTGCAGATTAAGGAGCTTACAAAAGGCTTACCCTTTCCTTAGAAAAGTTTACCAATGACTAGGCAGTACAAGCTGTGTTCTCTCTATAGGCTTTCATTCCCAAAGAAATTAGGGAGAGATGATAGAACAATTCTGCTATTTATTCCACCAAAATAGTGTAACTTCTGGTCTCACTAGTATTTTTAGCTAGGAGAAGCAGTAGAGGATATGTAGCATTCTTATTCTAGCTTCAGCAAAGAAAACTCTATAGCCCAGGCTTTGACGGAGTTTTCTCCAAGTGAAATGGAGCAGGATGGTGTAGAGAAGCCTCTCTGTGTTCCCTGTTTCTGGTTTGTAGGAAACAGGCTTCAGCCTCCTTGACCTTCCCGGAGTTTAAGGGAGGGGATACAGAAACAAGGGAGTAGCCATCGAGAAACAACAGTGCAGGTGTGGGCTGAGTCCTGGTTCTGCTTCAAGAGGTCCACATGACAATATCTTTGAGCTCTTCTGCAGAACTAACATCCCCAACAAATGCAAGATATTAAATACGTGATGAAGCATTCTTAATTCCAGAGAATTAATTCTTGATTCCAGCGAAAGTCACAGTTTACTAACCTTGAGAACCAGGGAAGCTCAGCCGGAGACCCCCTGAGGTCAGATTAAAGGGGTGCAGGCCCTGCACACGCCCTCACCTTATCAGAAACCCTATGCCTGAACCATCGCCTCAAGGGGCAGGAGCCCAGTGAGTCCACTTTTGCCTGGCAAAGCAATAAAGCTACTCTTCTCTTCTTCTTGTTCAGTTGCTCAGTCCTTTCTGACTCCTGGTGACCCCATGACTGCAGCACACCAGGCTTCCCTGTCCTTCACTATCTCCTGGAGCTTGCTCAAACTCACGTCCATTGAGTCAGTGATGCCATTCAACCATCTCATCCTCTGTTGTCCCCTTCTGTTCCTGCCCTCAATCTTTCCCAGCATCAGGGTCTTTTCAAATGAGTTATCTCTTTGCATCAGGTAGCCAAAGTATTGGAGCTTCAGCTTCAGCATCAGTCCTTCCAATGAACACCCAGGACTGATCTCCTTTAGGAAGGCCTAGTTGGATCTCACTGCAGTCCAAGGGACTCTCAAGAGCCTTCTCCAACACTACAGTTCAAAAGCATCAATCCTTTAGTGCTCAGCCTTCTTTATGGTCCAACTCTCACATCCATACATGACTACTGGAAAAACCACAGCTTTGACTATTTGGATCTTTGTTGCCAAAGTAATTCTTCTCTTCTTCACCCAAAACTCTGTTGCAGAGATATGATTCTGCACCAGTGCACAGATGCTGAGTTTTCAGCTTCACAAGGACCACCCTACCCTTTTCTATCTTTGGTCACAGAGCTTTATAATATTTGCTTGATTCAGGAAAATTTCATGTCATGGCACAACTAGTAAGGGTCTCTAACATGACTCCAATACCAGTTCCTTACTTGACAGATATTAACTTTTTTTTTTTTTTTGGTGTGTGTGCATTTTTGCCTTCCTTTTTTTTTTTTTAGTTATTTTAAGGAAGCTTTGGAAATATTTTAATCTATCTCCTTATCAAGACTAGTGTTTCCTTCTGTAAGGCTGGATTTCAAAAACTCATTTCAAATTATCCTTTTTGGTAGAGCTGTATTGTCTGCTGAAATAGATACCAAACCAAATACTGTACAATATATAAACTGAAAAGGGTTTTCTGCTTGTCAGTTTTCCAACAGAATTAGGTTTTAAGTCCAGCTCTACCAAATATTATTTGTGGTATCTTAGTAAAGCTATTTAACACCTATCTATAAGCCTTTATTTTCTCATGTGTCAAATGAAATAACAAAGACTAGCTTGCAGTGATTTTGAAGATTAAAAAATAAAAGACATGGTGCTTATCACATATCCTGGTCATAATAAGTACTCATAAGAAATCATAGTGGCTTTTATTATTGTCTGTGGTTGTGGTTCTGTGGTACAACCTGATTCTTTTTTTCCAATAGCTAGCAATCTACTTATAAATACAACAGAAATAATTAAATGGCAGTATTAATTTAACCAAAATAAATTTCTCAGAATATATATTTAGAGCAATTTAAATATAGTGATCCAAAGATGGTTATAGTTGGAGTGATGGACCAGACTGAACTTTGAAAGGAGAACAGTCCATTTATTTTGACTACCAGATGAGCTTGTAGAAATAAAACATGAGAAAAGCCTTAAAAAATAAGATTGGGAAATACTAAAAAATCTGAGTCTTTTTAAACATAAATGAAGCTTATGGAAAACTTGAATGCCATGGTGTTTAGTAAGAACTTGATTCTGACATAAGGAATATTCATTTGAAATTTTTTTTCTTAACCATAAAGCAATAGTATAGGATTAGCATTTTAAAAAGTTAATTTTCAAGGCCATGTGTAGAATGAATTAAAGGTGAGACGGAATGAACACAGGGAGAATTACATGAATTGAAAAATATTTGGAGAGGAGGGAAGTTGTGGGAATAGAAACAGAGGGTCAGATACAGAAGATATTTCAAAGGGTGGATCAGTAGAAATTAATGGAATAAACGTCTAAAATTAATGGGTTTAATGTTTCCACTGAGGTGTCCTTTTTATTTCCATTCATACAGTTCTTGCTTGATCTGTCTCTTTGGAGAAGGAAGAGAATTATAAACAACCTCATCATTTATATCTCAGGTCTTACATCCACATCCTTGGCTCTCAAAATATAAAGGCCAGGTTTATAAATCAAGTGAGAGAAAACATATTAGAGTGTGGGAATAAGTGCTTTTCAAATTGAGTTGAACTAGTGACAAGATATAGTGGCTCTGTCATAGGCAGTTATAAAAACAGAAGACTTTAAAGTAAGAATAGTTCACTGTTCAAACACCATATGTTGGATAACATTCCCAATGGCATTCTATTCACATGAAACAACTAATGCATTTAATGTAAGTCTTCCAATAAACAGACTTGATATATATTCTCTAGTTTGTAAGACACAGTACCGGTGAACTCATTAGAATCTTGAACTTCAGTTTATAATTCTGATTTATAGAAAAAATTTGTTAGCAGGAAAAAACATTTCTTCAAGCACAATTTCACATGAGAACTTAATTAAAACAAGCAAAACTGTTCTCATGAAGTCAGGAGGGTGGTCTCAGAGTCCTGACGGTACTGCTCCCCTCCCCGAACAACTGCAGGACACACATGTTATCAGACTCAACATCTCCACAGAACACAGTTTGAAAACCACTGCCTCAATGGATTTGAGGTGTTGTTGAGCCAATATTTATGACAAGGTTGGGTATGAGGGCCCACAATGGAACTGTTCTCTCTGTCAAATTAATTTTAGGGTTAAAACATGACCTTGGATTAATTTTAATTTTAAAATGTGATCTTGGAATACTCTGAGCTCACTAGGCCTAGAGTACCAAAAGATCCAGTGCAAGATGAAAAAGCACAGACACACACAAATCACTCACCCTCTCATTTCAACTGACTTATGGTGCTAACGACCAGCTTGGATCATTTTTAAAACTTCTTTTGGTTGGGTTCATATACATGCAACTTGCTATTAACTACAAATTCAGGGAAAGAATTATTTATTCATGTACATAATGAGTGGCAAATATGTCTCCTATATTCAAGACTAGGTAATAGAAAATGGTAAGAAAGACAAATGAGGAAGATAAAGAAAAATAAAACAAAAATAAAACAAAAAATAAAACAAAATAAAACAGAAATTTACAGTTTAAATGGTGATTTTCAATCCATAGTCTTTCAAAACCCTTTCAACACACTCAAAAAGAACACAACATTATACTTCCGTGTTATAGACAAAGAACTTGGAAACTGACATTTAGAGAGGAAATGAAATTTGTTCAAGATCACGAGACTAGAAAGTGGCAAGGCCACAACTCACTCAGAACTGCATTTTGAGTTCTCAGAAATGGAGAAAAAGAGAAAATAAGATGCAAAAAGGCACCTAAAGCACAACTTTTGAAATGAAAAATAATTATAAGTAGGACTTCATTAAAATTATTCTGCAATGTAGAAGACTATTAAGAGACTATAAAGAAAATCCAGTGATTTGGAGAATACGTTCGCAAAATATATCCAAAATATTTAAAGAGCTTTTTAAAAGTCAACCATAGAAAACAAAACAACCCAATTTAAAAATATAAGAAAAATATCTGAACAGATATCTCACCAAAGAAGATATATGACAGTAAATAAGCATATGACAACATCCTCAACAACATCTTACATTGTTAGAGAATTGCAAAATAAAACAAGGAAATAACACTGCATATCTGTTAGATAGGTTAAAACCCAAAACACATTAAAACACCAAATGTTGGTGAGGATATGGAGCAACAAGAACGCTGATTCTTTGCTGGCAGGAATGCAAAATGGTAGCTTCACTTTGAAAAGTTTGACAGTTTCTTGCAAAGTTAAAACATTGTCTTACCATAAAATCCAGCAATCACACTCCTTGGTATTTACCCACTTTATGTTGGAAACATATGTCCATATAAAATTCTGCACTTCGACAATTATAAAAGATTTATTCAAATTTGCCAAATCGACCAAGATGTTCTTCACTATGTAATAGATAAAACAAATTGTATACATCCATACAAAGGGATAGTATTCAACGATAGAAAGAAATGAGCTATCAAACCACAAAAAGATATAAGGGAACAACAAATGCATATTGCCAAGTGAAAAAAGCCAGTCTGAAAAGGCTTTTACACTGTATTCTTCCAGCTACATGACATTCTGGAAAAGGCAAAACTATAGGGACTGTAAAATAATCAGTGGTAGCCTGAAGTTCTGGGGGCAGGGGTTTGGGAGGAAAAACGGATGGAGCAACAGGGGATTTTTAGGGCAATGAAATTATGCTGCATGATACTGTGATGCTGCTGCTGCTGCTAAGTCGCTCAGTCGTGTCCAACTCTGTGCGACCCCATAGACGGCAGCCCACCAGACTCTGCCGTCCCTGGGATTCTCCAGGCAAGAATATTGGAGTGGGTTACCATTTCTTTCTCCAATGCATGAAAGTGAAAAGTGAAAGTGAAGTCGTTCAGTCGTGTCTGACTCTTAGTGACCCCATGGACTGCAGCCTACCAGGCTCCTCTGTCCACAGGATTTTCCAGGCAAGAGTACTGGAGTGGTTGCCATTGCCTTCTCCTGTGATGATGACTATATGGATATATTATACAGTGAAATGGCAACCCACTCCAGTATTCCTGCCTGGGAAATCCCATGGACAGCGGAGCCTGGTGGGCCACCAATCCATGGCGTTGCAGAGTCAGACATGACTGAGTGTGTGTGCATGCACACACACACACACACACACATTTGCCATAACCCACTACATGTACAACATCAAGGGTGAACACTAGTATAAACTATATACTTGGCTATTATAAACAGTGCTGCGATGAACATTGGGGTGCACGTGTCTCTTTCAATTCTGGTTTCCTCAGTGTGTATGCCCAGTAGTGGGATTGCTGGGTCATATGGCAGTTCTATTTCCAGTTTTTTAAGGAATCTCCACCCTGTTCTCCATAGTGGCTGTACTAGTTTGCATTCCCACCAACAGTGTAAGAGGGTTCCCTTTTCTCCACACCCTCTCCAGCATTTATTGCTTGTAGACTTTTGGATAGCAGCCATCCTGACTGGCGTGTAATGGTACCTCATTGTGGTTTTGATTTGCATTTCTCTGATAATGAGTGATGTTGAGCATCTTTTCATGTGTTTGTTAGCCATCTGTATGTCTTCTTTGGAGAAATGTCTGTTTAGTTCTTTGGCCCATTTTTTGATTGGGTCATTTATTTTTCTGAAATTGAGCTGCAGGAGCTGCTTGTATATTGTTTTAGATTAATCCTTTGTCTGTTGCTTCATTTGCTATTATTTTCTCCCAATCTGAGGGCTGTCTTTTCACCTTATTTATAGTTTCCTTTGTTGTGCAAAAGCTTTTAAGTTTCATTAGGTCCCATTTGCTTATTTTTGCTTTTATTTCCAATATTCTGGGAGGTGGGTCATAGAGGATCCTGCTGTGATTCATGTTGGAGAGTGTTTTGCCTATGTTCTCCTCTAGGAGTTTATAATAGCCAGGACATGGAAACAACCTAGATGCCCATCAGCAGACGAATGGATAAGGAAGCTGTGGTACATATATACCATGGAATATTACTCAGCCATTAAAAAGAATTCATTTGAATCAGTTCTAATGAGATGGATGAAACTGGAGCCCATTATACAGAGTGAAGTAAGTCAGAAAGATAAAGAACATTACAGCATACTAACACATATATATGGAATTTAGAAAGATGGTAATGATAACCCTATATGCAAAACAGACAAAGAGACACAGATGTACAGAACAGACTTTTGGACTCTGTGGGAGAAGGCGAGGGTGGGATGTTTCGAGAGAACAGCATGTATATTATCTATAGTGAAACAGATCACCAGCCCAGGTTGGATGCATGAGACAAGTGCTCAGGCCTGGTGCACTGGGAAGACCCAGAGAAATCAGGTGGAGAGGGAGGTGGGAGGGGGGATTGGGATGGGGAATACATGTAACTCCATGACTGATTCATGTCAATGTGTGACAAAACCCACAGCAATGTTGTGAAATAATTAGCCTCCAACTAATAAAAATAATTGAAAAAAATAAATAATTTAATTAAATTAAACTATATACTTTAGTTAATAAAAGAAAAAGAAAGAAAGAGAGAGAGAAAGAAGAATGCAGAGATTATTCTCTGTAGAAAAAGGCAAGTCAGAACAAAGTCAAGAAGGCAATGGCTAGAAGCATCAACACTGATCACATAAATGTCTTGGTATTAACATGTGACTGTCATTATATTTGTTCAATTCATTATTGTCATGTCATACATTTCTTTCCTTTACATTTTCCCTTTCCTGTTTATGAATCTTCATATTGAGTCTTCAGCAAACTAATCATAACCTACCTCTGAATCAATCCTTGTCTCCACATATCAGATAATGAGGCGGACTATTCTTTGTTACGAGGACTTAATGACCTCTCACTTCATTAACTTATACTTTTCATAAGTAATGATTTATCCATTGGCTCCCTTAGAAAGAAAAATACACAGACAGACTTAACAGGCACATAGACATACACACAGGTAAACTCAAATGCACCAACACATACCTTTGACAAGAACAAGTCTTCTGCTTTTTACTATAACACCCTAACTAAACCTGACAGCAACATCCATAGAGAACTGTGCCTAAGGAACAGGAAAAGTACAAAACTCCAAAAAATTTAAAATATAAAAACAAAAAAAGGGACAAGTGACAATTCGCTCATCATGAGATAATTAGCACAACCACGCTAAAAAAAAAAAAAATGAATTGAAAGTCTGAGTAGGGAAATACTGCATTCTGCGGAGTTTTCAAGTAGGCAACTAGCCCTTGAACTTAATTCTCAGTTTAATGAACCTCCAAATAATTGAATAAACAGTAAACAGCCCAGGAGTATAGGGGATGGGAGAATTAAGGGAGAGCCATGATTTTCTACAATCTATCTAGGGAACAGAGGAGGGGGAAGAGGAGTTAAAAATGAAGGTGAAAGGATTAATATTCAGTGTTATTTTTATTGCAAACATCGACACGAAGATAATGAATTCTGGGCCCGACTCCTGAGATGCAGGTTA
Organism: Muntiacus reevesi; assembly: GCF_963930625.1. Lineage (NCBI taxonomy): Eukaryota > Metazoa > Chordata > Mammalia > Artiodactyla > Cervidae > Muntiacus > Muntiacus reevesi. The sequence continues at coordinate 89,826,402 of NC_089255.1, read as the reverse complement.
CCTCCGTCCAGGCGAAGGAGGTATGAATAATTAATAATCCACTTCAAAGTTCACAACCCCCATTTCCTCCCCAAGGTAGTCATCAAGAAAGGCAACAACCAGCTAATGGGAGGCGTGCTTCGTTCATCTCATGCAAATTGAAGCACCTCTGCCTCAAGGATTTCTCTTCTTTGCCAGCTTAGGAAGCAGCGGGTTCCCTGAACTCCTGGAGAGAATGTTTAGCCCCCTTCAACCACAAATCAACCACCCAGTCTTAGCTTCTTTAAAAGTTCAAAACATCATAGGGGTCTGGCCATCAATCAGTGGTTGTATTTTTCATTCAGCTACACAGTAGCTGGAAAGTTACTTCTGCTAGAGATCCAAGTTTGTTATCAAAAATCCAGTGCACAATATATACACAGATCTAACTTACCTGTTCACCTAAATCCAAGAAAGACAGCCACTGCATTTGAGGAAAACATTTTAAAAGCCAGCTTTCATCAATAATGACCAAACAAATATCAGGTTGAATGCACTTAGCAATTTTGACGTATATTCTTCTTCCTAGTATCACAATTTCAAACCTGTGTGTACATAAAAGTTGTTTCAGAAAATGTATTAAAAATAAGGAATCCTGGACCCCACTCCTAGAAGCTCTGATTAAGTAGGTCTTAGGTGAGACTGAAGAATCTGTGTTATTACTAAAAAGAATCCAAGTGACTGTGATACAGGAATTCCTCAAACTAGGTTGTGAGGAACAATCAACAGGTACTGACACACTTAGCATCCATGGACTAAATGCTCTCAGTTTTGACTCTTTTTATCAAACCTCAATTTCAGTGTCACATGGAACTTATCTGAGGCACCAAACTGAAACCCATGCACACTATAAACAGGGTTGATTTGAGGGGCAAGTCAGTAAACTAATATGTTGCACTTCTCAATAGCACCTTGTTTTTATCTGCTGATTTTTTGCAATGATCCTCACAAAATGGCTTCCCCTTCCTTCTCCAGCAAAAGGAAAAAAAAAAAAAAAACCTTCCCTGGAAAACTGTCATCAAATAAGTCAGAAAGCTTTGCAAGACATTGAAAAAGGTAGAGATACATAACAATTTGCTGGGAAAACAATACAGAGTAACTGAGATGAACTCATGAAGTCACTTCTATGAGATTCTCAGCTCCTAATCAGAGATAAATAAGAGAATAAAAGAATTTGCAGGCATACACACACACACACACACACACACACACACACACACACATAAACACACTCATACACACTCATTCATATTCTGCCACTAAAAAACAGGGTTACTGAGAAAATCAATTTCTTCCTGGAAGGTCTAAGCTTTTCATCGACAAAATAAGGTTATCAAACTAATTCTCTGTAACACCAACATCTATGATTTTATTTACCGAAGCTTTGCTGAACTCATTTGTAGTGTCTGTTGCTGCTGCTGCTGCTAAGTCGCTCCAGTCGTGTCTGACTCTGTGCGACCCTATAGACGGCAGCCCACCAGGCTCCCCCATCTCTGCGATTCTCCAGGCAACAACACTGGAGTGGGTTACCATTTCCTTCTCCAATGCGTGAAAGTGGAAAGTGAAAGTGAAGTTGCTCAGTCGTGTCCGACTCTTCGCGACCCCATGGACTGCAGCCCACCAGGCTCCTCCGCCCATGGGATTTTCCAGGCAAGAGTCCTGGAGTGGGGTGCCATTGCCTTCTCCGCCTATAATAGTGTTATTCACTTTACCATCATACCGAGTACCAATAATTTTTTTTAGTTATTTATCCTTCATACATTTCTACCTGTGTTTCCAAACTACCCATCACTATATACTTAAAGTATATGTAAGGATACTCACATATTTAAGGTCTTTAATACTAGGCTTCCAAAAGCAAACAACTGGCGCACTTAAAGTAGGTGTCTTGAGGAGAGTTTAATAAACTATTTTATAAGTGAGGGCGTTTGTAAGGAAATCTCAATGAGCCGTGCGGTAACCCAGGGTTAGCAACGGCAGGAGAGCTGCTGTCACCGTTAGGAACGCAGGGCCCCCGGGACAGTGGACAACACCTCCTGCCAGGACCTGTGCTCCGTGGCAGAGGGAGGCAGAAAACCCATGGAACTCTGCAGAAAGGAGATCAGGGAATTAACCCCCGCCTCCTTCTCCCTCCTCCTGCTGCCTGTTAGTGCTTCCCATTGTTCAAACCAAGTCAGAGGTCAGAGGGCAAGAGAGCCCTTGGACAGAATCCAGGAAGGCTGACTTCTTGGGGCACAGAGCATGGTGAAAATGTGTGAACAGTGATGCTTGAGAGAAGAAAAATGGAAAACTATTCTTATTTCTTCTGTAGAAGCCAACCTGAAGTTTCCGCAAATTCCTACCTGCTTAATGGTTCGCTGAGTCACCATTGAATTCAGTATCCTGTTAAGTGGATGGTTCATGTTGCCTTTTGAAGGTTATTCTATCTCTATTTCATATCACCTCAGACTTGGAACTTGGCTGCTTTCCCTTGATTCCTACAAAGCAACCACTTGCACGAGGCCTGTGTGCGCAGAGCAGACTTTACCTGGTTAGGGAAGTAGGGAGATTCAGACACAAACATGCAGTAAAAGTTCCATGTTCCTATTCTCCAAGACGCAATCATTCCCTCCAGTTCCAGTCTGGGTTCCAGTTTCTGGCTGTGGTTTGGACCCCTGTCCTACCCACCATCAAATCCTAAAAAAAGGATTCATCTTAAAAAGCAGGTGAGGGAAACTTCAAAACCATGTGGTCCTCAAGCTCTCCTTCTCACAGAATTCAGTACATTTCACTTGCTTCTGTACCCTCCCCTTATCATAGCTATCATCCTGCTGCACCACTAGACTTCAGATGCATTTTTTTTAAAGGTTTTTAATTTTACTTTTTAAGCTTGTGTCAGGACTTGCCAGCCCAACGCATGTGGGATCTTAGTTCCCCAACCAGGGGTCAAACTCACATTCCTTGCACAGGAAGGCAAATTCTTAGCCACTGGACTATGAGGCCAGTCCCAGGCCTGTCATCATCACATCCACACATCCAGGGTCTATTGTCATACTTTAAATAAGTAGACATCCGACTAATGCCTTTTTAATAAATGTGTGATCTTCCAGAATAGGACAAACCCTCTGTGCATGCACACAACACACATACATACACCCCTTTCACCACGCACAGCTTTATAAAAACTGAGGCTGTGAGAAGAGAAATAACACACCTCAGAATCCAGGGATCCTACCTCTTCAAATTGATATTCTCCATAATACTCTGATACTCCAGCTGTTTACATAAAAGGCTGTTCAATGAATTTTCTTATCCTAATTCTGCTACAAAATATCTTTATAGCTTTTTCTCAACAAGTTATATTTAAGAGAAACAAGTTATAGAAAGAAATCTTCTGAAGAAAAAATTTCCTGCATCAATTTTGTTGGTCCAGCTCTCATATCTGTATATGACTTCTGGAAAAACCATAGCTTGGACCATATGGACCTTTGTGCAAAGCATTATTTCTGCTTTTTTAATGCACTGTCTAGGTTTGTCATAGCAAACATGCAACAATGTCCTAGCATTGTAATTAACATGTACACATTTGCTGTGTTTACAATATTAATATTAAAAATGTCATTAAACTGATAAAAAAAGAGGGCATGAATTAACACTTGATGATGGAGATTTTGGCCTCAAAAAACATTTTTATTTTTAGCATTCAGCCTAACACTCTGTACCCAAAGCTTTTCTCTCAGTGAGACACCAAAGAAACAGTTCTTGCAAATGGTATATTTTGTTTTCCTAATGAAAATCCATGAAGGAAATGTTTAAAATATCTCAAAACATCTCACTGCAAATCTGCTAACTTCCTTTTAAGAGATTTTTTGTTGTTCCATCAGAGAATGTTGCTTATAATTTCATTATCACTCATCATCCTTTCATGACTCATTAATTAGTTTTACATCCAAAATGAACTGAATAATTTTATTCAACTGTCCGTACTGTCTAAAACCTGACAAAGTGAAAACACAGTATCATCTTCTAGAAGTCTCTGTGCCTCCAGAGTGATGAATTTCCCAGGTTATTTCCTAGAAGGTATCAACAATGGAAACGACAACTTCTGCTCCGTGCTACATTCTGCAAATCTTTCCTCTCTGTACCATATTCTCAAAACCTTCCTTTGCCCAAGGCCTTCCGTTATCTATTTTCATAAATACTATGAACAAAATGAAAGTAATGTTTTTGTTAATATGATAAAGCCACTCCAGATATGTGTTTTTCAGATACTCACCTAATTTATTTGTATTATAAGTTCTCCAGTGATTTATGCTCAACAGTGTAAAATAGGCTTTAATTTCTTTTCTTGTCATTGTCCATAGACTTTTTCTCCCTTTAATCTCATCTCATATGTAAGGAATTGATTCAAGTGTATGAGGCTTCTTCCCAAACTTACTAATCAGAATCTGCTAGAGTAGAGGCAGGCGATCCATGCATTTTAAAGGACCTCCAATAACTGAGATGAATAGCTAGCGTCGAGAAAACTGCACCAAATACAAGCATGGATCCAACACTGAAATTAATTGTGGAATACTTAGGTACATATGTCAGTATATTTTTTTTTCACTGGGAAGAGGATGTCTTTTCTTTTTGAAATTTTCAAAGGTATCTTTAAGAACTGGACAGACACACTATGAAAATAACTCACATACTGAAAGAATAAAAGGAAAGGTATTCCCATTTGAATGCAGGGTTCCAAAGAATAGCCAGGAGAGATAAGAAAGCCTTCCTCAGTGATCGATGCAAAGAAATAGAGGAAAACAACAGAATGGGAAATACTGGAGATCTCTTCAAGAAAATTAGAGATACCAAGGGAATATTTCATGCAAAGATGGGTTTGATAAAGGACAGAAATGGTATGAACCTAACAGAAGCAAAAGATAATAAGAAGAGGTGGCAAGAATACACAGAAGAACTGTACAAAAAGATCTTCACGACCCAGATAATCACAATGGTATGATCACTCACCTAGAGCCAGACATCCTGGAATGTGAAGTCAGGTGGGCCTTAGAGTATCACTACAAACAAAGCTAGTGGATGTGATGGAATTGCAGTTGAGCTATTTCAAATGCTGAAAGATGATGCTGTGAAAGTGCTGCACTCAATATGCCAGCAAATTTGGAAAACTCAGCAGTGGCCACAGAACTGGAAAAGGTCAGTTTTCATTCCAATCCCTAAGAAAGGCAATCCCAAAGAATGCTCAAACTACTGCACAATTGTACTCATCTCACACACTAGTAAAGTAATGCTCAAAATTCTCCAAGCGAGGCTTCAGCAGTATGTGAACTGTGAACTTCTAGATGTTTAAGCTGGTTTTAGAAAAGGCAGAGGAACCAGACATCAAATTGCCAATATCTGCTGGATCATCGAAAAAGCAAGAGAGGTCCAGAAAAACATCTATTTCTGCTTTATTGACTATGCCAAAGCCTTCAACTGTGTGGATCACAATAAACTGTGGAAAACTCTGAAAGAGATAGAAATACCAGACCACCTGACCTGCCTCTTGAGAAACCTGTATTCAGGTCAGGAAGCAACAGTTAGAACTGGACATGGAACAACAGACTGGTTCCAAATAGGAAAAGGACTATGTCAAGGCTGTATATTGTCACCCTGCTTATTTAACTTTTATGCAGAGTACATCATGAGAAACGCTGGGCTGGAAGAAGCACAAGCTAGAATCAAGATTGCCAGGAGAAATATCAATAACCTCAGATATGCAGATGACACCACCCTTACGGCAGAAAGTGAAGAGGAACTAAAAAGCCTCCTGATGAAAGTTAAAGAGGAGAGTGAAAAAGTTGGCTTAAAGTTTTACATTCAGAAAACTAAGATCATGGCATCTGGTCCCATCGCCTCATGGGAAATAGATGGGGAGACAGTGGAAACAGTGTCAGACTTTATTTTTGGGGACTCCAAAATCATTGCAGATGGTGATTGTAGCCATGAAATTAAAAGATGCTTACCCCTTGGAAGGAAAGTTATAACCAACTTAGATAGCATTTTAAAAAGCAGAGACATTACTTTGCCAACAAAGGTCCATCTCGTCAAGGCTATGGTTTTTCCAGTGGTCATGTATGGATGTGAGAGTTGGACTGTGAGGAAAGCTGAGCGCCGAAAAATTGATGCTTTTGAACTGTGGTGTTGGAGAAGACTCTTGAGAGTCCCTTGGACTGCAAGGAGATCCAACCAGTCCACCCTAAAGGAGATCAGTCCTGGGTGTTCATTGGAAGGACTGATGCTGAAGCTGAAACTCCAATACTTTGGACACCTCATGCGAAGAGTTGACTCATTGGAAAAGTCCCTGATGCTGGGAATGACTGGGGACAGGAGGAGAAGGGGACGACAGAGGATGAGATGGCTGGATGGCATCACTGACTCGATGGGCATGAGTTTGAGTAAACTCCGGGAGTTGGTGATGGACAGGGAAGCCTGGTGTGCTGCGATTCATGGGTCGCAAAGAGTTGGACACAACTGAGTGACTGAACTGAACTGAACTGAACTGAACTGAAAGAATGGTAGTATTTTTAAGATATCAAGTCTTTTGACTTGAGGTCAAAATAGAATCATCTTTCCTAAATTCTGTTCTCTGCTTATTAAAAAGACTTAAAGTCGCATGGTACATGTGTCTAAAGAGCCATAACAGGATTATTCATAATTCTATGCCAAAAAAAGTCCTTCTAAATATTCCTGTTGGTTTATGTACCTTCCTCTACTGAACCTCCCAATAAACGTCTCCAATATCACTTACTGATTCTCTATCAATGTCTGTTCTGGACCCTTGGACAGCCACCCTGCTCTCATCATTTATCCGGGGTTACGATGCACAAACAGGCTGCTCGCGTGCAAGCACGCTGAGCAAATGGAGCAGATGGCTTCATGCATTAACAAGTGCTGTATGTGCCTGTGGGGGAGGAAGGGAGGTGGGGAGGAGGGCTTTTTTCTATCTCATTTATGTGCTAGCAGTGGCCCTTCTTTTCATCGCACACTTTTTTTCTTCCTATTGGAAGGAGTCACACATGCATATCCAAAGGCAAGAATTTATGCATAATCTGCCCCTTTCATCCCATAGTTTTGATCCCTCTTGGGCCTTCTATAGAATAGAAATGTTTATGTATTAACCACAATAAAGGAAAGTCAGATTAACCAACGACAGTAACAACAATATACATTAACAATATTCTACAATCATACATTCTATGGTATGTAAAGACTTATAACAAGCAACTTACATTTTCATTTGATTACATTTCCTTATCTATAAAATTAAATACCTCACTCACTGGGCAGTTGAAAGTTAGGAGGGTCTAAAATGATAATGCTCATGGAAAGATTTTGTAAAATCCTACAAATAACAAAAGTATAAAATGGCATTAATATTATTGATATAGTTACAATTTACTGTTGACAAGGAGAAAAATGTTTATCACTATGAGAATACCAGGGAATAAGTCTTGTCTCTGATTTCAAAGAGCTGACACCCCAGTGAGGGACCTTAGACGAGGTATACCAATAACCTGCCATAGATTAGAGTGGAGAACTAAATTCGAATTGAGTCAAGTGATCAATATGAGCAAAAATATAATCATTAAACTGGTATAGTCCAACAAAACTTGTGGAGGGTACAGAACTTAATTTATACTTTAAAAGATGATTAGGATTTTAATAGAAGCAATGGTTAGTTAGCAAAGCCTGAGAAATGCTACCTTTAATTAATACTATTTTTTTTCCAACTTCTTCCTCTAAGGAGTATTCCAAATATTAAATAAATTTTAATCCTCCCAGGCAAAGTCATTAGAAGCATGGCATGATGGTACAATCAATAATAGATCGGGATTAATAAGGGAAAGGCAATTAAGAGAGATGAAAGGTCACGTTGCCTGGCGCTCAGCCATGTAAGAGTGTTGGTTGCTTTGTCAGCTCCACCTTGCTCATGGTAAAGGGTTCATTCAAAAGTCTGGCACAAAAATAATCAAGTTGATAAAGCAGGTATTTTCTAAGTACAACATGTTCCTTTGGGCATGAGATAAAAAGATCTGTCTCCAAATAGTACTTCACCTTTTCACAGTCTCAGAACAACCTAGAGGGACTCTCCTTAGGGAACTACTCAGTGGGGAACAGGCTCCTCTCCCAGTTTTACACCCCATTCCCTGATAGCTCAGTAGGTAAAAATCTGCCTGCAATGCAGGAGACCCTGGTTCAGTTCCTGGGTTGAGAAGATCCCCTGGAGAAGGGAAAGGCTACCCACTCCAGTATTCTGGCCTGGAGAAATCCAAGGGTCACAGAGTCGGACACGACTGAGTGACATCCACTTTGGGGCATGCTTTTGTGGTCCAACTCTAAAGCCGGCTCTTTAAAAATAAACTCGGGCTTTCATAAAAATGATTTGGGCCGAATAAAATGAAACAGCTTTCTACTCATGTAGACACAGAGAATCATGAAGAATTAGAAAAATTCTTAATGATCCCCAAAATTCAAATAACACAAGTTATACTGTTAACGTTTCCATCTGCTTTATATCTTTGGGGGCAAGTAATGGATTGTGGCAGGTGAATTTTTGATCAAACAGTGATTACTCATCAATGAAAAGCAGAAAGGGAGCACAAGAACACCCTTAGTCCTTTTCACCTTAGCCTCTCTTGTTCTCTTGTTCTCTTTCTGATGATTCAATTGATCACATGGGACCTCATGAAAGAGCAAATACTAAAAATATTTGTTGAATGAATGAATGAATGAATTGACCAAGCAGAGGCAAAAAAAAAAAAAAATCCTCATTAGCTTTGAAAACAATGGCAGTGGACTCATCTTTTATTAAGTGCTTACTGTATGTCAGGCATGGTGCTTAGATTTTTACACTCAGTGATGAATATTCATCACAAAAGTCTCTTAAGGTGTGTTCTATTATTAGGTCAGTTTTATAGATGAGAAATTGAGGCTCAAGGTTCAGCTCAGAAATAGTCAGAGTAGAATTCAGAAATAGACTAGAATTCGGAACCAAACTTATTGAATTCCAAAGCTAAGCTCTTAACCTCTGCAGGGTTTTTATCCCTATTATAATCTATTCAGGTTTGATAATTAGAAGAGACCTAGAGATGGAGATCAGTCCTGGGTGTTCACTGGACAGACTGATGTTGAAGCTGAAATCCAATACTTTGGCCACCTGATGCGAAGAGCTGACTCATTGGAAAAGACCCTGATGCTGGGAGGGATTGAGGGGAGGAGGAGATGGGGATGACAGAGGATGAGATGGTTGGATGGCATCACTGACTCGATGGACATGAGTTTGGGTGGACTCTGGGAGTTGGTGATGGACAGGGAGGCCTGGCGTGCTGCAGTTCATGGGGTTGCAAAGAGTCAGACACGACTGAGCGACTGAACTGAAGAGATGGAGAGAAAAGGACAGTAGAGGAGAACTTGGGACTGTTTGGTGGATGGGATGAGGGTTATAAAAAATCTTTGTGTAGGAATTTACCTGAAATGTGAACTTAGACAAGCAGATTATATTTTGGGGCACATTTTCTCTTTTTGTGCTGCACATTTTCTATGCAAGATGCTACCCGATTAATCTCAATCCAATTTTGAACGATGTTTCTGTGTTACATACATTTTCCTTAGTTACGGCTGCCCTCAGCAGTAGTAACAGCCACAAATTTTAATAAACTCACAGACTCCACAGGGGGGTCTTTAATACTGTAAATTAAGGGGGATTGTAATAGGACAACTAATACACACTTCAACACTGTTCAGTGAGAAGGATCGGTATCTGGAGCTCATGTCACACTACCCCCGGGTCCCACGGTGATACTGCTTGGTAGCCTGGTTAACCCTGCTCTGCACAGTGGTGACATTTCTTGTGACATGAACTAACCTCTTCTGGTACTAACTTAATCATGCATCTTGGCACTATCCTACTGGTCTGTGTCCTAGAAGCTTCAGTCTAATTCCTTCACCCGTCACCTACTTCCTTGATCCACTTACATTATCTGCAAATAATTGAGCCAGGTATTTTTCCAGTGAAAGGAAACTCCTACCTAAAGTTCAATTAAGTTGACTTGGAAAGTGAAAGTGAAGCTGCTCAGTCGTGTCCGACTCTTTGCGACCCCATGAACTGTAGCCTACAAGCCTCCGCCGTCCATGGCGTTTTCCAGGCTAGAGTACTGGAGGGGGTTGCATTGCCTTCTCCAGGGGATCTTCCCAACCCAGGGATTGAACCCGGGTCTCCTGCATTGCAGGAAGATGCTTTACCATCTGAGCCACCAGGGAAGCCTTGTGGACTTGGAAACAATCTAACAAAATGAGCTTCTGCTGCCTCATCTATAAAACAAACAAACTATAACAACTTAGAAAGGGGAAGAGGTATAATAATAATATCTGTACAATTGTCTTTACTCTGTATGGAAGCAATTACATCAAATACTATAGGAAGCAATATGAAAATGTTAGCTGTGATTAGGAGACAGATACTCAGCTGAAGGAAGACTTTCATTAATTAAATCTTTTCTAGGAACTCTAGAGGAGTAGGTAACAAAACTCTCCTGCTTTCTCCCAAAATCATTGTCCTTCATTCCCTATAGCCAAGCAACATCAAATACTGACTTAGCTCACTACCAGATGATTTAATATACGCCCTTGGAATAATGCCTGCAGTTTTCCATTATACTAAAGTCCATCTTCTCCCCTGATTCTTAAATTGTAACAAAAAAAAAAAAAAAAAAAAGTGCTTCTTTATTGTAGGCAGCAGGTACAATACAGCGTATCTGTTATAGCTGAATTCACAACCTTTAATAAACATGTCTGCAGAGACCGGGTTAGAGAATAAGATAATAGGCATAGGGGAAAAGACTATTTAAAGCTGAGAAACTTCAAAACGGGGGGGGATTGTTATGTACTTTTCCACAAAAGTGTTTTTTCTCTTCCCATAAATCATGGTCAGCTTTCTAGTCCTAGGCTTCCCTGGGGGCTCGATGGTAAAGAATGCACCTGCCAATGCAGGAGATGCAGGTGCGATGCAATAAGAGAAAGCACTGCAGTGAGGGACCCACACGCGGCCACTGGAGAGCAGCGCCTGCTCGCCACAGCCGGGGAAGGCCCGCGCGGCAGCAAGGACCCAGCGCGGCCATAAATAAACCAATCCTAAAAACCGCTTTTTGTCCCGTACCTTACATTCTGTATCATCATCAAGAAAATGCAGGTGTTATTGTCATTATTAGCCAACACTTATGTATGAACCAGATTATCTACCTACATACTTTTACTTATCAACTTCATTTTAGCAATTAAGATTTTATGCCAAGCCAGTACTTAAAAACCATATCCGTTTGGTTGAAATCTGAGATCATTTCTTTCTGCTACATTGTATTCTAAGCATAGTATTGTATGTGACAATTTATCAGACTGTTTTACTATGAAATTATTAGTATCTGATTAATTATATAATGTTAAGCTTGCTACATTCTTGAGGATGAATATTTTCATTCTCTAGCACTGAATTTTGATGAGAACATATTTCAGGAATTGTAATATATATAGGGAAAAGATGGCTATTATATAAAATCAGATGTATAAGCCTTTGAATGAAATAAATGTGTCATTTAATTTTATTTTTCTAAACTACATCAATATGCAGAATGAAAACATTGTCTTTTCAAGATGTGTTTGCCTACTGAGAATTTCATAAGTCTCTGTAATAATGAAATCTTGTCCCGGCCTGAAAGTATCTCTATAGTTAGATCAGAGTGAAATTAAAAAAAAAAAAAAAAAAGATTTCTTTCATGAACAATATATGTTTCATCAAAAGAACAAAGAAACAGAGCTCTAAATACTGGGTTTTCTGCTTCCCTGAGATGTTTAAGACTGTCAGAGGATGACAGATTCTGATGTTCTCATTCTGAATTTTAACCTCCCAACATATCCTTACACCATACTACACTCTAGACATTCGAGGAATATGACATGAGGAATGACGTTTATTGATTGCCTTCTCTACAGAGCAGAGCTGAGCCCTGTTTATACATTACCTTGTACAATCCCCATAAGATCTGTTATCAGTTTATGGAAAAACGCTGAAGCAAATCTCTCCACCACAATATGAAAGAAAATAAGATTGTCCATTTTATTATCAAACCAACACATAATGAGATATGCAACTTTACTTTAAAGAAACTATATGGGTTCTATGCCAGCAAAACTCAACACTGGCTAGAATGAAGTTCCACACATCCCCCAAAATAGGTGGAAGGATGGATTTGCTCAGGAGAAAAAATCACAGGGGCTATTAATTTTTTATTGACCATCCAGATAAGGCCTAGGAGAGACGGAATCTTACCAAACAAGCACACCTATCCTGGTTCTGCAGCAAGGTGTGCCCTACAAGGGAGACAGATAGGAAGATTCCAAACAAAAGAGTCCAAGTGCTTCATTCTCCAAGTCTGTTGCCATTCAGCAAGTAATTAATCTAACTGCCCTTGTTCAGAGTTAATGTTCCACAAACAACCTTCAGCTATGATTTGTCTTTCCAGATTTGTCTGCTGGAGAGTGGAAAATGGATGAGATGCTTGTGAAGATGTTGTGAAACACTGTGAAAATGTTGAAGATTCCCATCTGGGTGGCAATTTTTTTTTCAATTATAAATCACTATCCTAGCATCCTGATTGCAGACTGATTTCCCAAGCCTGACTGTTTACAGTGAGAAAATAGACTGGTCAGTTTGACATGTCTTTCAGTCAACAGGAGAGCGAGATCTCTCATGGGAAAGGGACGAGTTGTCACTGTGATTTTACGCATCAGTCTCATATCTTGGTTCACATGAATGCATCGTGAAAAATGATATGGTGGCTGAAGATTGCATTCTGAGACCGCAATCTACAAGCTAGGTCCTGCACCTTGGGATATCATTGAGGGTTTTCTACGGCTGCAGTAACAATTTACCACAAACTCAGTGGATTAAACAGACACAGATTTATTCTACAGTGCTAGAGATCAGTAGTCCAAAAATCAGTTTCACTGGGCCAACTTCAAGGTGTTGTCAGAGTCATGCTCTCGCTAGAGGCTGGAGAGAAGACCGTTTCCTCACCCTTTCCAGCTCCAAGCGCTGCATTCTAGGCATGGTTGATTCTTGGTCCCTTCCTCCATTTTCAAAGCTAGCAGTGAGCATCCTGATTCAGTGGTCACCTTGTCTTATTTTTCTGGGTCAAATTTCTCTCTGCCTCTCTCTTATAAGGACATGTGTGATGGCATTTAGATCCTAACCAGATGGTCTAAAATTAATCTCTTCATCTGAAGATCTTTAATTCAATAACATCTGTCAACCTCTTTTGTCATATAGGGCAAGATACACAGGTTCCTGGTATTAGGACCTGGACATCTGTGGGAACCATTATTCAACCTACCACGCCATCTTTGGAGGACGTGTCAAGAAGTGAATACATACCCATTTCTGTATTTGTTGGGAGGATACTTCAACATTTTCTTTGAACTTCAACAACCATTATGTATCACTGAGGAATGCATCAGAACACAGGATTCACCACAGATGGTTCAAGTCAGTGGGGGTGGACACGATTAAGAGAACAATGAATGTGAGGCACTGAGGGGTTAGCAGCAAGGGGAGACTTTTACCTGGTTTCTCCAGGTCGACAGGCACAGAGAAAAAACATTCCTGGAGCCCAGTGAGAATAGGAACCATGAGGAGGGCCCACTTGGTAAGGGACCTGGTTATGACGAGACAAAAGACAAAACTGCTCCCAGAGACCCGGTGCAAAGGCAGGGAGAGAGTGAGAAACACTGGACACAGCCTTCAACCTGCTAGTAGCTCCCGTTGGCCAGTCCCAACCCGAGCTCCCCGACAGGGGAGCCCAGAGGGGGAGCAGACACAGAGGTGCGTGTCTGCGGCACAGAATACGTCAGAAAAAGGTAGAAAATTAATAAATGCCTGGGAGGTATGGGGGAAGCATACCAGCACACATATTGTCCCCACATTACCTATAAAACAATGAGTTTCAGAAGAATGTAGAATTCAACTAAAGTAACATGACAAGTGGTTGACCTAAAACTTGAACCTATGTCTATCTGAGACTTGAAAATCCTTTTTTTATTTCTCTCACAGCTTGCTGCTTTATGGCCTTTGGAGTTTAAGTTTGCCTCATTTCATATTTCTGCCTCTGAATTGCTTAACAGCAGTCAAACACTAAATAATATTTCTGATTTTCATAACCATTCAATATACAAAATTATATTATCTTCTCATTTATAATCTCAAATTGGCTTGAATCTACCCCCCACTGTGTCTCACCCCCAGCATTATTTCTCTAGCTCGGAGGGGGAAAAAAATTTTTTTTTTATTGTGTTCAATTATTCATCCTTATAGCAAACTCTGAATCAAGAATAATTAAATTCTGCATTTCCCACCCCCCAATCCTATGTTCCAAATAATTTTATTCCATGATAGACCTCGGTTTATAAGGGTATCTCTGCTTGCTCACCAATGTCTACACAGAGATAATTAATTTTGAAGCAGAGTTTACTAATAGGCCCATTATACTCTTAGCCCCTGCCTGATTTCCAGATTTTACGTTTCTCCAGAGAGATGATTTTAACCAACAACTCTCTCCCATTTCTTCCAGGCAAAGCTAATGCACTCAGAATGACCTCCTCCCCAGCCCGACCATCTTCATGTCTGAACTGAATCCACTTCCTATCCACTCACTGACTCACTCTCCCTACCCTACATGGGCATCCCTGGCTCTCCACTCCTTTCCCATATACCCCGACTCATCACCATCCTAAAAAATCTGCATTGAGTGGCACTGTGTCCGCTGCTTTGGAGATTAGAGCTGGGCTCGAAATCCTATGCGCTGCTCACAAACCACCTTTCCCGTTGCTCCTCTCGGGACACCGCCCTGTGGCCGGAAACTCTCCCAGGAAAGAAGGGGAGAGGAACAACCAATAGCGTCCTGAAAGGAGATGCCACTGGCAGCCCAAGGCAGGGAGCCGCTGGCCGTGAGTAAGACGGCCCTGAGCCTGACTGATCTGCCTGCCCGTGCTGCGCGCGGACCAGCCGCCCACTTCCCCTCGCCTGCTGTCTCCTCCCCTCACAAGAACCAGGGGCGCCTGGAGAGAAAGTGCTGCCGGGCTCTGCGGGGGCTTAAAGGGAATTCCTGACACGTGACTGTTCTCTCTCCTCCAATTGCGCTGTACTTACTCGCTCAGCCCGACGCAGCCGGCCGCTTCCGCGTGATCCATCGCAGGAGCGTGCCGGTGCAACGGACCGCGCAGAAGTGTGGCCTGAGGAGCTGCCCCTCGCCCAAGGTCAGGGTCAGCAGCCGAGAGGAGTGACCCCACGCCCGAGGTCAGGGGCAACGAGCAAGAAGAGCGACCCCACGCCCGAGGTCAGGGGTCCCACCCGAGAGGAGCTACCCCACCTCCAAGGAGCGTCAGCTGCATGGGCGCAGGAGGGCTGAGAGGAGCTACTCCAAGTTCAAGGTCAGGAGGGGCTGCCGTAAGGAGATACTCCTCGTCCAAGGTAAGGAGCAGTGGCTGCGCTTTGCTGGAGCAGCCGTGAAGACATACCCCACATCCAAGGTAAGAGAAACCCAAGTAAGACGGTACGTGTTGGGAGAGGGCATCAGAGGGCAGACACACTAAAACCACAGTCACAGAAAACTAGCCAATCTGATCACAGGACCACAGCCTTGTCTAACTCAATGAAACTAAGCCATGCCGTGTGGGGCCACCCAAGACGGTCGGGTCATGGTGGAGGGGTCTGACAGAATGTGGTCCCCTGGAGAAGGGAATGGCAGACCACTTCAGTATTCTTGCCTGGAGAACCCCATGAACCCCAGGTCGGTAGGTGCCGAATATGCTACTGGAGATCAGTGGAGAAATAACTCCAGAAAGAATGACGGGATGGAGCCAAGGCAAAAACAATACCCAGTTGTGGATGGGACTGGTGATAGAAGCAAGGTCTGATGTTGTAAACAGCAATATTGCATAGGAACGTGGAATGTTAGGTTCATGAATCAAGGCAAATTGGAAGTGGTCAAACAGGAGATGGCAAGAGTGAATGTCAACATTCTAGGAATCACCGAACTAAAATGGACTGGAATGGGTGAATTTAACTCAGATGACCATTATATCTACTACTGTGGGCAGGAATCTCTTAGAAGAAGTGGAGTAGCCATCATGGTCAACAAAGGATTCCAAAATGCAGTACTTGGATGCAGTCTCAAAAATGACAGAATGACCTCTGATCGTTTCCAAGGCAAACCATTCAAGATCACGGTAATCCAAGCCTATGCCCCAACCAGTAACGCTGAAGAACATGAAGTTGAACAGTCCTATGAAGATCTACAAGACCTTTCAGAACTAACACCCAAAAAAGACATCCTTTTCATTATAAGGGGCTGGAATGCAAAAGTAGGAAGTCAAGAAAAACCTGGAGCAGTAGGCAAATTTGGCCTTGGAGTATGGAATGAAGGAGGGCAAAGGCTAATAGAGTTTTGCCAAGAGAACTCACTACCATAGCAAACACCCTCTTCCAACAACACAAGAGAAGACTCTACACATGGACATCACCAGATGTTCAACACCGAAATCAGATTGAGTATATTCTTTGCAGCCAAAGATGGAGAAGCTATATACAGTCAGAAAAAACAACACCGGGAGCTGATTGTCGCTCAGATCATGAACTCCTTATTGCCAAATTCAGACTTAAATTGAAGAGAGTAGGGAAAACTACTAGACCATTCAGGTATGACCTAAATCAAATCCGATATGATTATACAATGGAAGTGAGAAATAGATTTAAGGGACGAGAGATGATAGACAGACTGCCTGATGAACCATGTATGGCGGTTCATGACATTGTACAGGAGACAGGGATCAAGACCATCCCCTTGGAAAAGAAATGCAAAAAGGCAAAATGGTTCTCTGAGGAGGCCTTACAAATAGCTGTGAAAAGAAGAGAAGCAAAAAGCAACAGAGAAAAAGAAAGATATTCCCATTTGAATGCAGAGTTCCAAAGAATAGCAAGGAGAGACAAGAAAGTTATTCCCATTTGAATGCAGAGTTCCAAAGAATAGCAAGGAGAGATAAGAAAGCCTTCCTCAGCGATCAATGCAAAGAAATAGAGGAAAACAACAAAATGGGAAAGACTAGAGATTTCTTCAAGAAAATTAGAGATACCAAGGGAACATTTCATGCAAAGATGGATTCGATAAAGGACAGAAATGGTATGGACCTAACAGAAGCAGAAGATGTTAAGAGGTGGCAAGAATACACAGAAAAACTGTACAAAAAAGATCCTCACAACCCAGATAATCACGATGGTGTGATCACTCACCTAGAGCCAGACATCCTGGAATGTGAAGTCAGGTGGGCCTTAGAAAGCATCACTACAAACAAAGCTAGTGGATGTGATGGAATTCCAGTTGAGCTATTTCAAATGCTGAAAGATGATGCTGTGAAAGTGCTGCACTCAATATGCCAGCAAATTTGGAAAACTCAGCAGTGGCCACAGGACTGGAAAAGATCCATTTTCATTCCAATCCCTAAGAAAGGCAATCCCAAGGAATGCTCAAACTACTGCACAATTGCATTCATTTCACACACTAGTAAAGTAATGCTCAAAATTCTCCAAGCCAGGCTTCAGCAATACATGAACCATGAACTTCCAGATATTCAAGCTGGTTTTAGAAAAGGCAGAGGAACCAGACATCAAACTGCTAACATCTGCTGGATCACTGAAAAAGCATGAGAGTTGCAGAAAAACATCTATTTCTGCTTTACTGACCTTGCCAAAGCCTTTGACTGTGTGGATCACAATAAACTGTGGAAAATTCTGAAAGAGATGGGAATACCAGACCACCTGACCACCTCTTGAGAAACCATATGCAGGTCAGGAAGCAACAGTTAGAACTGAACATAGGCCAACAGACTGGTTCCAAATAGGAAAAGGAGTACGTCAAGGCTGTATATTGTCACCCTGCTTATTTAACTTATATGCAGAGTACATTATGAGAAACCCAGGGCTGGAAGAAGCACAAGCTAGAATCAAGATTGCTGGGAGAAATATCAATACCTCAGATATGCAGATGACACCACCCTTATGGCAGAAAGTGAAGAGGAACTGAAAAGCCTCTTGATGAAAGTGAAAGAGAGGAGTGAAAAATTTCACTTAAAGCTTTACATTCAAAAAACTAAGATCATGGCATCTGGTCCCATCACTTCATGGGAAATAGATGGGGAAACAGTGGAAGGAGTGTCAGACTTTATTTTTTGGGGCTCCAAAATCACTGCAGATGGTGATTGCAACCATGAAATTAAAAGATGATTATTCCTTGGAAGGAGAGTTATGACCAACATAGATAGCATATTAAAAAGCAGAGACATTACTTTGCCAACAAAGGTCCATCTAGTCAAGGCTATGGTTTTTCCAGTGGTCATGTACGGATGTGAGAGTTGGACTGTAAAGAAAGCTGAGCACCAAAAAATTGATGCTTTTGAATTGTGGTGTTGGAGCAGACTCTTGAGAGTCCCTTGGACTGCAAGGAGATCCAACCAGTCCATCCTAAAGGAGAGCAGTCCTGGGTGTTCATTGGAAGGCCTGATGCTGAAGCTGAAACTCCAATACTTTGGTCACCTCACGCAAAGAGTTGACTTATTGGAAAAGGCCCTAATGCTGGGAGGGATTGGGGGCAGGAGGAGAAGGGGACAACAGAGGATGAGATGGTTGGATGGCATCACCGACTCGATGGACATGAGTTTGGGTAGACTCCCAGAGTTGGTGGTGGACAGCGAGGCCTGGCGTGCTGTGATTCATGGGGATGCAAACAGTCGGAAATGATTGAGTGACTGAAATGAATTGAGCGACTAATTCAATTCAGTTCAGTTCAGTCGCTCAGTCATGTCCGACTCCTTGCGACCCCATGAGTCACAGCACGCCAGGCCTCCCTGTCCATCACCAAATCCCGGAGTCTACCCAAACTCATGTTCATCGAGTTGGTGATGCCATCCATCCATCTCATCCTCCGCCGTCCCCTTCTCCTCCTGCCCTGAGTCTTTCCCAGTGTCAGTTGTGTCCAGCTCTTTGTGACCCCGTGGACTGTAGACTGCCAGGCTCCTCTGTCCATGGATTCTCCAGGCAAGAATACTGGAGTGTGTAGCCTTTCCCTCTTCCAGGGATCTTCCCAATCCAGGAATCGAACCCAGGTCTCCCACACTGCAGGTGGACTCTTTACCGTCTGAGCCACCAGGGAAGCCCTCTCCTTGAATTGGGATTCTGTCATCAATTAGGAGAGATTTCATAGAAATGGCAATTGAAAATGAAAGATCCCCGCTAGGTCACACCAACTGAGATCCACTGTGACTTTCCCCACTATAGAGAGCTAGCTCCAAATGTTCTGTTTGTGCAACTTGACCCAGTTCAGCTTCCAACTCTCCTGATGCTCTCTTGACACCTTGGACTTTTAAGTGAAGTGAAAGTATTACTGACTCACTTGCGTTCGACTCTTAACGACACCATGGACTATATCCCACCAGGCTCCTTTGTCCATGGGATTCTCCAGGCAAGAATACTGGAGGGTTGCCATTTCCTTCTCCAGTCTTCTCAGCACAGAGATCGAATCCAGGTCTGCCTCCAAGAAATTGCAGGCAGATTCTTTACTGCCTGAGCCACCAGGAACACCCCCCTGGACTTGTGGGTCACAGTTAAATGAGGTTCACAGTACTTTTAAACAACCAAATCCTGGAACCGAAGGCTGATTGTAGGTCTGCTGAATTTACTCAAGACCTCTCTAAAATTGGAAACTTTCAAAATAATCCCATTTTCTGAGGCTCTTGGTGTATGTTAAATATATACATAGGCATGTAATACCTAATACGTACACAATGGGTACATGCATAAGTAGCAAAACAAAGTTTACAAAGTTGTAAAAGTTTACAATATTCAAATAGGCCATATATTTTTACTTTAGCTATATACTGTAAATCCACATATATAGAATACTTATACTATAATTTATATACCATACAATACTATATACCAATCTGTACTACAACAGGGCAATATTATACTTATTATATGTCAGGCAATGAGATTAGCCACTGTAAGAGGAAAAGCTAATAGTTGTCATTTGCATCTTACATAGCATACCCAAGAATTTTATATACCATTAAACTTCCCTAAAATTCTAATGAATATCATTAGCCTCATTTTGCATGAGCTAAATTCAAGCTTAGTCAAGGAACTTGCCCTCCTTCGCACCATTAGTGAATAGCAGAGCTGGGATTGGAACCATTTGCCTTGTTCATTGACAGAAACACAAAGTAGGATAGCTGTGGTCCCTGCCTTCCAGTAATTTATGATTATATTGTGGAAATAAGACATCCACAGGTAAGAGGTCACGAGATAATACAAAAGTACATAGGAAATACCCTGAGTGACAAAAATGACTAATTCCAAGAATAACTGCATAAATAATAAGTACTTGGAATTCAGCAGAGAGCTTGCTTGTTTTCTATTGCTTGTAGCCATTTTCCCTGCAATCCTCCTGCATATTTCCTCTTCTTCCTAGGTATCCATGGCCATCACAATCCTTTGGGCAATTAGTCTCCTTCATCATCTTGTCAGTTATTGAAGTTTATCATATACTTGACCTCTGACTATTCCTAAAAACTCAATACTTCCAACTGGCCACTATATTTTCTTTCAATTCACTGAACTCTTTTCAATAGTCTTTTATCTTTCTGGAACTTTGCTATTTTACCAAGCAAAGGAAGTATACCAGTTCAAATGAAACCAGGAGTCATCTGAAATAACCCCAACCCCACTGGCCAAGTTCTACTTCTCCTTTGTCTACATCACGAGTGGGGTATATCATCACAGATATTTAGATGTTTCTCAGGGACAGCAGAGCTCAGAGAGTGCAAGTTACTTTCCCATCAGTGCCAGAGATTCATTTCATGATGGGAAGGTGATAGCTTGAGTGGAGGAGTCGCTGAAATTTGGCAAGAAACTACATTTTAAAAATTTAGGGAACTCTTCAGTTATTTAAATTATGAGTATTTTCAAAAATATTTCAGTTAGCAGCTTGCATCCTTCTAGAAGAATGTCCAGCTCCTACACAGGTTAGCCCTGCAATGCAGCAGTTACAGAGTAGTTGTGCTGGGCGCTCAATAGTGCCTGACTCTGCAATCCCACGGATTGTAGCCCTGCCAGGCTCCTCTACCCAGGGAATTTTCCAGGCAAGAATACTGGAATGAGCTGCCATTTCCTTCTCCAGGAATTAAACCGTCTCCTGCACCGCAGGTGGATTCTTTACCACTAGCGCCACCTGGTAAGGCCTGGTCGCAGCAGCCGTCCTACCAGTCTTATAAAGAAAGAAGGAAAGGAAGGAAGGAGGCGTGGGAGGAAGGGAGAAAAAAATATATAATAACAAAAATTGACCTATTTTAATCTAGTATTAAAAATTATTTTTACCCTTCTGTCTTTCAAAAGAGGGTTTCAGCATTTTATATTACATATATATATGTAAACTATAAATTTGCATTGTGTTTACATTGCTCTCCAATATAAATATGAGCAGGTGGCTCAGTGGTAAAGATTCTGTCTGCAATGCAGGAGCCCCAGGAGACGTAGGTTCGATCACTGGGTCAGGAAGATCCCCTGGAGGAGGAAATGGAAACCCACTCTAGTATTCTTGAATCCCACGCGATCCCATGGTCGCTAAGAGTCGGACGCGAGTGAAGCGACTGAGGATGCATGCAGCTCTGAGGTTCCTAGAAGCCAAAGGAAAGGGAGGAAACAGCACAAGGTTGAACAGTTCCATTATTTCATGATGAAAGAGTCAGCATCTTCATCAATGGCTAACATTTTGCTGCTTCTACATTATAAGGCACTTACCAGGTAGAAGATTCTCTACAAACATCATCTAATTTCATCATCATAATAGCCATCACTAACTAATATAGTATTTAGTCTGTGTCAGGCACTGTTTTAAAGGCTTCACATATATTATTAACCAATTTAACTTTCACAGTAAATTTGGATACACATACTATTATTATCCCTCTTTTAGAGATGAGGAAATCAAAGTACATAGGGTTAGTGATTTGCCCAAGGCCACATGACTAGTACGTACTAGTGCTTGTGTGCATGCTAAGTCACTCTGGTCCTGTCTGACTCTTTGCAACCCCACGAACTTGAGCCGGCCAGGCTTCTCTGTCCATGGGATTCTCCAGGCAAGAATACTGGAGTGGGTTGCCATACCGTCCTCCAGGGGATCTTCCCGACCAGGGATCCAACCTGCGGCTCTTACATGTGCTGCACTGCAGGTGCGTTCTTTACCATGATCGCCACCTGGAAAGCCCAGGAAGAACTAGTACTGGGACTCAAACTTCAGCCTGGCTTCAGGATTCAAACTCTTAACCACGACACTCTACTGGACCTCAGTTAATCCTCTATAGTGGCATACTAAGAAAGAGTGGGATAACGTTATTGAGCCACAGTCACTAAGATAAGAATTGCTAGACTCAGGGGTTCAGATCAAACACTAACCAGTTCCAAAGCCTACATCTATTCCATGTGTGTGAGTGAAAGTCGCTCAGTTGTGTCCAACTCTTGTGACCACAGGGACTATACAGCCCATGGAATTCTCCAGGCCAGAATACTGGAGTGGGTAGTCTTTCCTTTCTCCAGGGGATCTTCCCAACCTGGGGATCAAACTCAGGTCTCCTGCATTGCAGGCGGATTCTTTACCAGCTGAGCCACAAGAGAAGCCCACATCTATTCCATGGTGATCCATATAAAATGGTATCCCATGGGTCTTCATACAAAGGACATTCAAGAATTTAGAGCTGTAAATTTAGATATACAGGAGTTCTTGTATTGACTCGTGATAAACATTCAATCTAGGTCTGAACTTCCTAGTAGCCAAAGCAATGGGGCAAAGAGTACAAAGGTTTATACTGTCATTACTTAATGATAAAAGAGCCAAAACCTTCATGAATCACCAACTTTTTTGCTGCTTATATATTATATTAAAATTTAACTCACTAAAGATATTTCAGTACAAGGTTAAAGTAAAGGGGCCCAGGAATGGTACTAATACTTTCTGATGCTCTAGTTCAATTCTAGAATTTACTTAGTCCTGAAGAAATAATTGAAAAGAAAATCTCTTATAAGCACTTGAGGAAACATTTTTTCTCTTAGTGTTTTGTTAAAAGCTGGGTATCAGTTGTATAATGAAGACTCACATGCTGAAGCTATCCAAGAAGACAGAGACAGTATTCCACAAGCGCCTACTAGGAGACTTGAGAATTCTGAACTAAAGTCCCAACAGGCTCTCAGAATACAGATTTGAGGTGATGCAGAAGGAAATCAAATTAGTTAGAACAAATAGGTGCTTTGGGCATAGATATTTGCTACTCACCAAAAATCCGTGTATTACCCTCATAGATCCAAGCTTCTCACAGTTAAGCGAGGCCATATGAAAAGTTCTGGTCAACAGGCCACGAGGGGTGACGTGTATCACATCTAGACCAGAACACAGAGCCACCAATGTATGTTTTCTTCCCTAACTTTGGTAATGCTGAGTTCTCATGTTCATATGATAAAACTACAAATTGTCAGAACATCTCTTCAGCCTGAGGTTTGAACAGCTAAAAACCTATGGCTAATAGCATATTTAATGATGAAAGACAGAATGCTTTCCCCCTGAGATTGGGGTCGGAAAGAACCCACGGAAGAGGGAATGGCAACCCACTCTGCTATTCTTGCGTAGAGAATTTCTTGGATAGAGGAGCCTGTCTGGCTATAGTCCTTGGGGTTGCAAACAGTTGGGTATGACTGAGTGACTAACATAACAGCACCAAACTGCACTGGACATGAAGAACAAGACAGAAATTAACCTTTTCAAAAAAATATTTACTTATTTTTTGGTTGTACTGGGTCTTAGTTGTGGCATGCAGGTTCTTTAGTGGCATGTGGGATTTAGTCCCCTGACGAGGGATCAAACTCAGGCCCCCTGCACTGGGATCACAGTGTCTCAGTCACTGAACCACCAAGGAAGTCCCCAAAATTAACCTTTGTGGTTGTCATTGCTAGGTCATTGATGTTTCAAGGTTAATTTGTTTTAGCAGCAAAGTCTATTCTATCCCAACTAACATAGCATTTCAGTACTTCCCAGTAGAGACTGCATCTAAAAGACTCAAATTGTCCTGGAATTTCCAACAAATATATACTTTACAAAGTTTAGTGTAAAGAGATATTTAACTTTCTCTCAATTTTATTTCTACATTGGATATTACATTCATAAAATGGAACATTGTTTTCAAAATGAATCAACGTACCAATTTTTTTTTTTAACTCTGGGCTTTTATTTATTGCTCTTTGCTACTTGTCCTTCAGTCATGTTTTATTCTGTGTATTGAACACCTGCACCTGTGATAAATTTTTCTTTAAAATTAAGTGGCTGGGCTTTTCTCCCCCTGAATCTAGTCATTTGTTTTTCTGCCATTTTAAAAGTGTTAAAAATCTCAGTTCCAATCTACAGCTTGTCATAACATTAACTAACTCCACAGGCATGCCTTTGGAGTAGGTACAGTTAAAATATTCAATAATAGCCCGCATAATTATACCCTTGGGGACTGTCCCGTATCTCAACCACCAGGTGGCAATTTCATCACATTATATGTGCCATTAGGTAAGCAATGGCCTAAATGGTGTGAAAGATGCTTTTTTCCTCTGCAAGCTTGTGCTACAAGGAAAGGCAGAGAGACACCAGGACCGAGCTCACGAGTGCAGGTGGAGAGACTGAAGCCCCCCACTGTCCGGAAGGCGAGAAGCCCTTGCTTCCTACATGCTTGTGGTTGTAACAAGTATACTGCGATGGGTCCCAAACTCTATGCACCCAAGAAATAACTCAGCAGTCAGCTGAGATGACACAAGAAGAGTAAGTTTAGGGTACCTATAGGTATTCTCTGTCACTCTAATACTAGAAGTCAGGTCATTTCTTGGGAAACCATAGCCCTAGAATAAACCTTCTCCCTTAACTAAAACTTCCAATTTGAAGTTCGGTATTATCACCGTTTTTCTACACTTAATGAATGCCCACTCATCGACCCTCAAATTTTAGTGGAACCTGAATCCCCTGGAGAGCTGGATTCTACCCAAGAGTTTCCGTTCAGTACATACAGAGTCAGGCCTGATAATTTACATTGCTAATGAGACCCCAGGTTATGCTAATGCTGCTTATTCAGGAAACGTACTTTCAGAGTCATGGCTCTACTATGTGCCAAGTCCTGGGATAAGTCCTGGAGATACCACGGTGAAGACATCACAGTTGTTGCCTGACAGAATCCCTTTCTAATTGTAAGACAATATTTCAACTTTCTGAGGTTCACTTTTCTTATCTGTAAATGAGGATAATACTGTCTATACCATAGGTTTTCTATAAGGTTAGATAAAATATAATATATGCAAAGGTTTGGTCCAGTAGCTAAAAAATAGAAAGCACTCATTATATGGTAGCTCGTAAGAACTGAGCATCCTTATGAGGAAGCAGGCAACTATAATCCACTGTGAGAAGGGCTAGGGTCTACTCCAACTGGAGCTGAAGTAATCACTCATCAGGAAGCCCTTTCTAGCATCCCTTTTCCCCTTCCTACCAAAGGCAGAAAAAGGAAAGGAATTAGCATCTGTTAGTAGTTGTGTTATTCAGAATTCTTTTAGATACAAATGATAAAACAAATCAACGTACACAAGCTTACACAAAAACAAAACAAAAAAACATTGGCTCATGGAACTGAGAAGTCCAGAGGTGAAAATGATTTAAGGCCCTACTAGATCCATGTGCTCCCTTGAGATACTGAGACCTGTCTATCTCTCACTGTCTCTTCTCTCTTTCCCTCTTTTTCCCCTATTGCTGCATCATTTAGTCCTGCTTTTTTCCATATTGTCTTAATTTTTATAGAGGCTCTCTCTACAAAATGAGCTTGATGACCATGAATGAAACCTGCCTGGATCAGGTGGCCACCTGCATGGTGGCCACCTGAATGGTGACTCCTAGAAGACACATATACTCAGAACCTGTGAGTGTGAACTTATTTGGAAAAGAATCTTTGCAGATGTAATTAGGTTATTGATCTCTACCTGAGTTCACCTTGAATCAGCTGGGTGGGTTTCAATTCCAATGACATGTGTTCTTATGAGATACAAAATGGAAGAAGACATGGAGGAGAAGCTGATGCAGAGATGGAAGCAGAAATTAGAGAGATATGTTTACAAGCTAAGGAGCACCATATTGTCAGAACCACCAGAAGCTAGGAGAAAGGCATTCTTTCAGATCCTCCAGAAAGAACTAACCTTGCTAACACCTTGATTTTGATTTTCCAGTCTTCAAAGACCTAGATGTATCTGCCTGTCTTGACTCTTTGATAAGGCAATGGAATAGCTCCTGTGGGCTTCCAAGTCTGGCAGGCAGCAGTGTTCAGAATAATAAACCCACTTTTAATACAATTACTTGAATCCAACTTAGCATTATCTCCCTTAGTGATATCCCAAGCCCCAGGAAGGATGTTAAAATAACTGGCTTTTCTCAAGGACTTTTAGTTTGATCAGGTCCTGGGTAAGTTGCCTGGGGTCCAGCACCCTTCCTGGAGCAGCCTTGGATTCTAAGTGCATGTTCTTTTTACAACATCATAACACCACAAGTGAACCATAGCATCCTACTTTATTTCTTTTTCTTAAATTAAAAAATTTTTTCTTTTTATTTAACATTTAGCCACACTGTGCAGTACATGGCTCTTAGGTCCCCAGTCAGGGATTGAACTCGCACCCCTGTTCTATTTTCTCTTTCTTTCAAGCCATTCTGATGCTGGTACTTGCTTTTATATATTGTTGATCTATTTCCATGATTTTTTTACATAAACAATAACATTTTCTTTCAGTATCAAATCATTGGAAAATTCTGAGGAGGTTTTAATCACCAAAATGTTAATATGCCACTAATATCCATAACTAAAGTAGGAACACTGTAGGTAGCTATGACCAATTTGGTGCATACAAAAGCAATGATGATCATGTTCATTTCTGCCACCAGAATGGATAACAATTGCAAGAATTCAAATGTTATAATGTGAAAAACTGTGTATCTGAGTCAACAAAACATAATATATACAAGTACATTTATAGTAGCACTGTCTATAGTAACAAAAACCTGAAAGGGAAAAAGAATCCTAAATATCCTTCCACAACGGGCAAGTTAATAAATTAGTGAACCCTCACAC
This sequence comes from Muntiacus reevesi, assembly GCF_963930625.1. NCBI lineage: Eukaryota > Metazoa > Chordata > Mammalia > Artiodactyla > Cervidae > Muntiacus > Muntiacus reevesi. The sequence continues at coordinate 89,799,084 of NC_089255.1, read as the reverse complement.
AATGAAATACTATGCTTCCTTCAGAGGATAAGATGACATTATGTGAACTGATATGGAAGTGTGTCCACAGAATACTGTATAAAGCAAAAATTTAAAGAATAAAAAAGCCAGAAGAAAACTGGTTAAAAAACAGAAAGAAAGGCTATAGAATCGAGCAACCTGCCTAAGTGCAGATGCAGACCACGTCTTAAATTTGCGATGCTGGGCAAGTTATTTAACCTCTTATGTTCAGTTTCTCATTTGCAAAATGAGGAAAACAACAGTAACAATGGGAAAGCTGTTATGAGAATTAAAGGATTAGCCTATTTAAAGTGCTTAGAACTGGTCCTGGTACATGATACTTATTATTACATATGGTTGTAAAATAAAATTAAATAGATGATACACACTCATTTCAAACTAGGGATGTGTCTTCCTATCACAATGGGAAACCGTAAAGGCAGCTTCAAAATGACTGAAGAGATTTAAGCCAAGATAATGTTTCAATGCTTCCAGTGAACTGGATTGAACAGGTTCACTTATGATCTTTCCTCTCTCATGAAATTCAGCAAAGAATGTGACTTGACCTCTTGGCACCTGTGCAGGATATTTTCCATTCTTCCATCAGATAGACTCTCTACCCTAATAGGGATCTGAGTTGAGTTAACAGGCTCCCTTCAACCTCTGGCTTCCGATTTGGTTGAACCATCTTAAGGAGATTATAAAGCAGGAAGAATGTATGACCAGGTTTTCATCTCCTGGCTTGCATTTTCCCTTGTTGGACTGAATCCCAAAGGACACAGATATCAGGTGCCCTCACCACAGCTACTCTTTTCAAATGTGATACTCTTTTCTTTTCAGACCATGAACACTAGTCCTGGGATACTTTACTATATTTTATTGGCTTCCCTTCCCACACCTTATAAATGGTCTACTTATAAATCCTTCTTCACTCATCCAGTTTGAGTGTGCCATCTATTTTCTTCCAGGACCCAAAGTAAGACAGCACTCCAAGGGGAGTGCCCTCTCATTATTCACTCTTCCTAATTAAATTCTACAATGAAAAGATTACTCTTAAGTAGAGTTACTTAAATTCCAGCTCAACCAGCTCAAATGAAGCAATTACAAAGTCAAAATGGACTTTCTTAGATTCATCAATTAGAAAACAGGCAATGAAACAGCTACTCTCCTTTTCACGGCAGGGTGTCCATGGTATTATAATATTGCCAGAAATACCGAATTATTGACGCTCCATTTGCCAATCATGTACGCCAATCATGCCGTTTGCCAATCACATAAACAATAACAGAATGAAAATACCAGTGCCACATTATTTTTAGCTATCAATCCAGCATGCACTCCCAGTGTAGGACTTATTGGTAAAGGCTATATTATCCTTCATTTAAAAAATAAATAAAAATTTTAAAAGGCACTATTGAAGTTCAATACTATAAATTTTTGAACCACTTAAATAAAAAATGATTATTCTAAGGACAAAGAGAGCATGGTCTAATGCCTTTATAATATGTAACATCCCCCACTAGTAAATGGTGGACCCATGCAAATCATATGATCAAATTAACTCCCTTTCCCTTGGAAAAAAAAAAAAAAAAGAGAGAGAGAAGAGAGCTTAAAACACTGATATTTGAAGTACACGGAAGAATAGCATAGTTTGTTGTTGTTTAGTCACTAAGTCATCTCTGACTCTTTGCAACCCCAGGGACTGTAGCCTTCCAGGCTCCTTTGGAATTTCCCAGGCAAGAACACTGTTGCCATTTCCTTCTCCAGGGGCATCCTCCTCACCCAGGGACTGAACACACATCTCCTGCACTGGGAGGATGATTATTTACCACTTAGTCACCTGGGAAGCTCCAGAACAGAATACTAGGAACACCAGTATATCATACTGTGGAGTAATTATCACTCACTGAACTCTGGTGTGAAGAGGGAATTGGATATCTTCTACTGCAGAATCCAACCCACTCTTTCATGTTCAGAAAACCAACATTTGGCAATATTTCAATTCATTATTGTCAGAAAATAGTTGGAGCCAAACAAATCTGAGAAACAATGGACCTAGCAGAGGAACATCAGGTTATCTTTCCTATATATTTCCAGTTCTCACAGGCTCCAGAAATGCCATTTCCTGTCTCTTGGCTCCTCCAGAACTAAGGGATTGCAATGGCTCAATTACAAATTGGCACTTACCACAGCTGACTGTGGCTCAGATCTTGAACTCCTTATTGCAAAATTCAGACTTAAACTAAAGAAAGGAGGGAAAACCACTACCATTCAGGCATGACCTAAATCAAATCCTTTACAATTATATAGTTGAAGGGACAAATAGATTCAAAAAATTAGATCTGATAGAGCACCTGAAGAACTGAGGATGGAGGTTCATAACACTGCATAGATGGCAGTGATCAAGATATCCCCATCAAAAAGAAATGCAAAAAGGCAAAATGGTTATCTGAGAATAAAAATAGCTGAGAAAAGAAGAGAAGTGAAAGGCAAAGGAGAAAAGGAAAGATAAAACCATCTGAATGCAGAGTTCTAAAGAATAGTAAGGAAAGATAAGAAAGCCTTCCTCAGTGATCAGTGCAAAGAAATAGAGGAAAACAATAGAATGGGAAAGACTAGAGATCTCATCAAGAAAATTAGTGATACCAGGGGAACATTTCATGTAAAGATGGGCACAATAAAGGATAGAAATGGTATGGACCTAACAGAAGCAGAAGATATTAAGAAGAGGTGGCAAGAATTCACAGAAGAACTGTACAAAAAAGATCTTCATGACCCAGATAACCATGATGGTGTGATCAGTCACCTAGAGCCAGACATCCTGGAATGTGAAGTCAAGTGGACCTTAAGAAGCATCACTACAACAAAGCTAGTGGAGGTGATGGAATTCCAGGTAAGCAATGTCACTTCCTAAAAGATGATGCTATGAAAATGATGCACTCAATATGCCAGCAAATTTGGAAAACTCAGCAGTGGCCACAGAACTGGAAAAGGTCAGTTTTCATTCCAATCCCAAAGAAAGGCAATGACAAAGAATGTTCAAACTCCCACAAAATTTGCACTCATCTCACACGCTAGTAAAGTAATGCTCAAAATTCTCCAAGCTACGCTTCAACAGTACATGAATGGAGAACTTCCAGATGTTCAAGTTGGATTTAGAAAAGGCAAAGAAACCAGAGATCAAATTGCCAACATCTACTGGATCATATGAAAAGCAAGAGAATTCCAGAAAAACATCTATTTCTGCTTTATTGACTATGCTAAAGCCTTTGACTGTGTGAATCAAAACAAATTGTGGAAAATTCTTAAAGAAATGGGAATACCAGACCAGCTTACCTGCCTCCTGAGAAATCTGTGTGCAGGTCAAGAAGCAACAGTTAGAACCAGACATGGAACAACGGACTGGTTCCAAGTTGGGAAAGGAGTATCAAGGCTGTATATTGTCACCCTGCTTATTTAACTTATATGCAGAGTACATCATGCAAAATGCCAGGCTGGATGAAGCTCAAGCTGGCATCAGGATTGCCGGGAGAAATATCAATAACCTCAGATATGCAGATGGCACCACTCTTATCACAGAAACCAAAGAAGAACTAAAAAGCCTCTTGATGAAAGTGAAAGAGGAGAGTGAAAAAGTTGGCTTAAAACTCAACATTCAAAAAACTAAGATCATGCATCCAATCCCATCAGTTCATGGCAAATAGATGGGGAAACAATGGAAACAGTGACAGACTTTACTTTCTTGTGCTCCAAAATCACTGCAGATGGTGACTGCAGCCATGAAATTAAAAGATGCATGCTCCTTGGAAGAAAAGCTATGACCAACCTAGACAACATATTAGAAAGAAGAGACATTACTTTACCAAGAAAGGTCCATCTAGTCAAAGCTATGGTTTTTCCAGTTGTCATATGGATGTAAGTGTTAGACCATAAAGCAAACTGAGCACTGAAGAATTGATGCTTTTGAGCTGTGGTGTTGGAGAAGACTCAAGAGTCCCTAGGAGAGCAAGGAGATCCAACCAGTCCTTCCTAAAGGAAATCAGTTCTGAACATTCATTGGAAGGACTGATGCTGAAACTGAACGTCCAATACTTTGGCCACCTGATAGGAAGAACTGACTCATTGGAAAAGACCCTGATGCTGGGAAAGAAAATTGAAGGCAGGAGAAGTGAGTGACAGAGGATGAGATGGTTGGATGACATCACTGACTCGAGAGACATGAATTTGAGCAAGCTCTGAGAGTTGGTGTTGGACAGTGAAGTCTGGCATGCTGTATTCCATGGGGTCACAAAGAGTCAGACACTACTGAGCAACTGAACTGAACTGATCTAGCACTTAGCAGGTACCTCTACAAGGATTAAGCCATGTGCTGCTGCAGCTGCTGAATTTCAACACCCCCAGAAAGGAGTTCAGAGGGGAAGGCAAAAATGAGGCACTCTGTGCCCAGGAAAAAAACTGGCAGAACAGGTCTTCAGATAGATATTTTCAGGAACCAATTTTATGAGCCCAAGTCTTGTATCTCCTCATGTCTATAAAAGCATCAAAATCCTTCATGGTGATGACTGCTCATGACTAGCAGAATCATTCTCCAAAAAAAATATGTGCTTGATTGCATGTACTCCCTCCTCACCAAAATCACATGTATACTGACCTTCCTCTCTACTTCTTTGGAGCAGTTTCTTGGAGCTATTTGAGGCACTGTCTCCCAGGCTATAGTCCACACTTTGCCCCAACTAAAACAACTCAAATCTCTCACATTGTGCATTTTTTTAAGGCAACAGCTTCCTTCAGCTGCTGTCTCTGAGTACCTTACCATCCCCGTTTCATGCCCTGTACCATACCCACACTTCTATATGCAGGTTGTCATTAAATTCTCATCTAACCATCTGGGAAGAAACATCTGAAACCTGTAGAGGAGTTACAGTAGGAATTGCTCTTCTGAATTCCATCCCAGACCAAAGAAGATTGAGTTCTGAGATTTAATCAATATTTAGTAAGACCCCACTATACATCGTAGACACTCCACTCTGCTGGCAAATACACACATGGGAAAGACACAGTGTCACCTTTATTTTACAGATATGGAAACTGAGGCATGGAAAAGGCATATGGCTTACCTACAGTCACTTACTGATAAATGGTTTTATCAGAATTGGAACCTCAAGTCTCTTAGTAAAAAGAGCAGAGAAGAAGACTAAAGATTAGGGGTCAACTTGAAGAGGAATATGTTGAAATGTAAAGGTTTTGATCAATAAATCTTCCTTTTAAGTACATGTAAGTAAAATATGGGTCACAGTCTATTTGCAGGGTTTCATTCCAGAATGAACTCATGAATATATGGCTTATTTCCCAGGGCAATGCCACATAGGGATTCATATTCAGGATACCTTAAAGTTACCAGCATTACAAATACCAGGGTGCAAGTGTTTCTGCCCAGACAACAAAAGAGTTTTACAGAAAGTGAAAAAACAATAGGGAGAGAAATCTCAGAGGTTCTTGACAGCCTAAAAAAAGAATCAGATCAAAAAGGGCAAAGGTCATTGCTCAGCACAAAGTAAAATAACAGCAATGATGATGACAGCTAACATTTATTGAATGCTTATTATTTTCCAAGCATTGTCATAAGTGCTTTGTGTTTGCTTCCTCATTAAATTTCACAACCATCATATGAGGTATACATTATTATTATCCCCATTTTGGATATAAGAAGTTGAGGCTCAGTGAGATTAATTAACTAGTTTAATTAACACTTAGAAAAGAATATTGCATTTGATCTGCATTTTCAGCCACATTTCATGAGAAGGAGTCTGTGTTTCATGCTGCCAAGACAATTGGATAGGGCTGGCAGTTCTAAAAGACATTTTCTAAAAGACCTGCTGGGCTGGAAATAATTGAAGCCAGACCCTGCACCCTAGTTCTTTTTCTTAGCTGCATTTCATTTAGCTAGCTGGAGAACAATTATCTTAATCCCTGTCTTTTCTGCTCTAAAATGTCACATTAAAGAGTAACCATCCATCAGTTAGCCTTATGGCATTTAATTAGTAACTCTGTTTCATTCATGTGAAAGTCCTGAGAAAGTCTACTAACCTGGGGACAATTCTATGCTGAACTTGAAAGATGGTTGGGCTGTCTGTGCTAATGATCAAAGAACGAAGCCAGGTTAATAGGAGTTCATCCCCATTCTCCAATTCACATCGAAACTCAGCAACTCTGTGATAACCTTCCGACTGCTGAAAGCAGAACTGAGAGGGCCTCGTTCAGCAGCTATGTAACCATGATAATAAAATCCATGGTTGCTACTAAAATTCTTGGGTCTAAAATGAAAGTCAACATGATATGTAAGAAAGAATAAGGGCCTGGAAGACACAAGAATGTGGGCTCCAACATGGATGTGGCTACAAGTACTAGTTAATTTCCGGTTACTCTGAACCCATTCCATTCTCCATTTTCCTCTGACCTGCTCTGTGTCCTGGAGGCCGGCACTGGCAGATCCCTTGAGTGCCAGGATCCAGTTGGTTCAACCAGTGGGAGGCCCCTGCAGGAAGTATGATGGCAGGAAGTGACAGGGACTGAGCATCTCATCCTTCTTTTATATCACAGCTCTGATAATAGCTGCAAGACTCTACAACATTAGAGTTCCCACCGGATTATGCCTCCTCTATAATTCCAGTTCTCACTGCACTCTAGAAATACAACGTCCTCACTTGCTCCCTCTAGAATGCAGAGGGGTTGTAATGGCTTCCTTCAGTGTCTCACCAACCCCTTTTCACTCCACTTACCCATACCTCTGTATGTAGGTTGTCATTAAATCCTCTTTATTTAGCCATCTGTAAATAACTCTTTCCTGCTAATATCCTAACCAACAGCCACATAATCCCAATCCTTTACATTTCTTTAGTCTCTATTTGCTCAACTGCCAAAAAGGAGATAGTAATATTTACTTTGCAGTGTTCCTGTAGATAACGTGTATGTTCTCTGAGGTCATGTATGTTGAGTTCTTGGCTTACATTAGGCACTTGGTATAGGGCAATGGAAGATCTAAAACTTCAAACTCTCACATGTAACTACACGACATGTTACATTTAAATTCTCAATAGCCCATTATGCTAATAATTACAGATTCCTTATTTTGTCTTCCTGCTTATTTTCTAGAACTTTGATCATGATCTACTCATCTGCATTAGACCAGCACAAATGAAAAAGGAATACACAGAATTAAACTTAATTCAACAACAATTTACTGAGCATGTATCCCATGTCATGCATTGTATTCAGCACAAGGGACTGTGTATTCAGCACAATGATGGGAAATGAAGTGAATCTTTTTCCTCAGAGTATTTAAAGTTTGTGAGAATAAACTAATTTTTAGCTTGGTTTTTTTTCCTTTTAATATAAAATTTATATTTACATATAATGAGATTAGACACACTAATCTTAAGTGGATATGTGCTATTATAATAAAGGGACACACCTATGTAACCCAAATCTCTATCATGATATCAACCCCCAGAAGTATTCTCATTTCTATTTCCAGGTAGTTCCTGTCCCGTTTCCCCCACTGTTCTGATTTCTTTCATTATATATTCATTTTCCTTGTACTGCTCATGTAAAATATCATTATTCTCTAGTTGCTTCAAAATTTCCTCTTTATCCTTGGCTTTCAGCAGTCTGATTATGCTATCCTTTTGTTTTTGCTATTTTGTTATTGCCCACAAGTCCCCAAGGTTCTGTTCATTTTCAATCTTATTTTCTCTGTCTTCAGATTAGTCTTCTATTGAGTCATCCTTAAATTCACTGATGACTTCCCCTCTCATTTCTATTTTGTTGATAAGCCTATCTGGGGAATTTTAATTTTGGCTATTTTTTTCAACTCTAGAATTTCCATTTAGTTCTATTTCTCTACCGAGATTTTATATGTTTCTGTGTATTATTAGTCTTTGAAAAAAAGCCTTCTCTGAGAATCAATAACTGCTTTAAAATCTGAGCTCCTTCCAACATCTGAATCATCTCATGATTGATCTCAGCTGAATTCCTTTTCTTTTGAGACTGGTTCACCATATGCTGAGTAATCTTTCATCCTAGACACTGTAAATACCATGTCATAGAGATGCTGCATCTTGTCATGCTCCTCAAAAAAGTACTGATGCTTTTGTCTTTATAGGCAACTAACTTGGCTCACCTGGTAGGCCAACTCTCCTTTGAGCAGCAGCTTAATTTCAGTTCAGCCTTTCAACATTAGCTGTGAAGACTCGAGACTTCTCCACCCTTGAATGGATCAAGAAGTCAGTCAGAGACTCAACAAGTATTTTCTCTTTTTTTAAATAGAATCTGGGGCTCCCTCTCTCTGGTTTTCTCCATCCCATGAGTTGCCCGTCTTTTCTTCACGGCTAGTGTCTTCCAAATATATACTCTGTTCTTCAGACCATAAAGACTTTCAATTTCTATTGGAGTTTTGACTACCCTTTACTGTGGTAACACTGGTCTATCCTCAGGATTAAAACCATAAAGACAAGAAACTCAACTGGCTCTAGTCCATTCTTACAAGTTTCAATTCTCCCACCAGAATATGCCTGTTATTCTTAACTTTCCAGTACTTTCAGGTCATTGTTTTCTAATATCTTGTCTAAAGCTTAGGTTTCTACTTATAGGAGAGCTGGAATCAGAAGAAATCCTAGAGATAAAATGTAAACCTGAAAAACACGTGTACAATGGATACATGTTTTGTTGTGAAAAGGGAGTGTGTAAGAAGTAAAAGGAATACAAAGGAAGTTAATAGACATAACACAGATGAGAAGGTGCAAATGGGTCTCCTGTAAGAAGCATCAGTTAGGCAGAATTAGAAAGAGATGCAGGATTTAGCTAAGCCAACAAAAGCTTGGAGTCAGAAAGAATATTTCAAAATTTAAAAATAATAATAAAATATCTCTGTGTTGGTCTCACTGGTGTGAGAGATAGTACTAAATCTTTGTAACAGAAGATTCACAGGTTACTGAAATATAAAGTTTGAGGTTTAGAGTATAAATTCAACTACCTTGGGTTTAAGAGACTTGTATCTATGAAATTTTCAAACCTCATCTTATTTAGGAAAACATTGCAAAACAACAGTATCTTTATATATAGCTCATTCTCAGAGAAATGCTAATTAAAAGACAGTTTGATATGCAAATTAGGCTGACATTTTGTGTGTTGTTAAAAATAGACTCATTCCTTTTTCTCACTTGTTGCATAAACACTTTAAAAAACAAAAAGTTATAAAAATCCAAGATCCTACCACCCGCTTATTTATATCTTTATAACTCATGTAAGGTAAACGTAGACATCAAAGTTAATATTACAAAAGCTGTTGACACGATAGAAGATACTCAGGGTTAGGACAGGAAAACAGAGCTGTCATTTTCTGACTAGACAAGAATTAAAGTGTCTCAGCTCTGTTGCACCATCAACAAAAATAGTACAAAATCAGCCACAAGTGAATATTTATTACCTGCTAATTTATTACTGGTTTAGTGCGTTCAGATTTTCTCTGCTCTGCATGGCTTATTAACAACAAAATTCTTAACAAAGTAAATCTAATTCTAGCTGCAACAGGTTTGACCAAGCACAGAATACATCAGTGTTCACTTCTTTTTCTCCTTCAAATATTGAGTCTCCCAAAAGCTCATCAGTCAAAACTGTTTTTACAATAGATGCCAAAGTATTTACTAAAAAATTTATTATACAAACACTTATAGCTATCAACTATTTGATTCCTGAAAAGAAAATAAGAAGCTCAACTATGACTCAAAGGGGAGTGAGTAGCATGATGTACTATTGTGTTGTTTAGTAGTAAACTTAGAGAAAAAATGACCTTTGATCAATTATTACTGAAAAGAATTATATTTAAAAATGTCATTCTAAGTCATAGAAGCTAACATCTACCAGAACTGAAGGAGAGTCAAGTGATTATGCATACGTAAGTGGAATAAAATAACAGTGTCTTCTGGCAAACTTTATACTTTTTTTTTCTATTTACCAGTATAAATGTATTATATGTTATGTCTAAGGTACAGGTCCAGTCAGATACTAAACACTGTGCAACAGGTGTCTGTATTTTTGTAGGAGAAATGGACAGGCTATGCAGGAAAACATTCATTTTAAAAAAAGACAAAACTGGCAAGTAAGCTGAAGCAAAACTGAGGACAGAATGTTACCCTTCACTCAAATTTGTCTTATACAGCAGTCCCCATGGACGGATTCCTCCAGTTCTAAAGAGAGCAAGGTATGATTACTATAATCTGAAAGCTCTATGTCTACTTGCAAAGTGCTAAGAGATGAAGCAACCAACATGCTGCCAGCACACCGGGACTCCGGAATGGAGTTCAGCCTTGTAGGAAGGACATGGTGTCACATCAGTAACGCAGTCAGTTCAGCTCAATCACTCAGTCATGTCCAACTCTTTGCGACCCCACGGACTGCAGCACACCAGGCCTCCCTGTCCATCACCAACTCCTGGAGTTTACTCAAATTCATGTCCATTGAGTTGGTGATGCCATCCAACCATCTCATCCTCTGCCATTCCCTTCTCCTCCCGCCTTCAATCTTCCCCAGCATCAAGGTCTTTTCCAATGAGCCAGTTCTTCACATCAGGTGGCCAAAGCATTGGAGTTTCAGCTTCAGCATCAGTCCTTCCAATGAATATTAAGTACTGATTTCCTTTAGGACAGACTGGTTGGATCTCCTAGATGTTCAAGGGACCCTCAAGAATCTTCTCCAACAGCACAGTTCAAAAGCATCAATTCTTCAGTGCTCAGTTTTCTTTATAGTCCAACTCTCACATCCATACATGACTACTGGAAAAACCATAGCTTTGACTAGATGGACCTTTGTTAGCAAAGTAATGTCTCTGCTTTTTTTTTTTTTTAATTCATTTTATTTATTTTTTTTTAAATTTTTTTTCAGTGGGTTTTGTCATACATTGATATGAATCAGCTATAGAGTTACACGTATTCCCCATCCCGATCCCCCCTCCCACCTCCCTCTCCACCTGATTCCTCTGGGTCTTCCCAGTGCACCAGGCCCAAGCACTTGACTCATGCATCCCACCTGGGCTGGTGATCTGTTTCACCATAGATAATATACATGCTGTTCTTTCGAAACATCCTACCCTCACCTTCTCCCACAGAGTTCAAAAGTCTGTTCTGTACATCTGTGTCTCTTTTTCTGTTTTGCATATAGGGTTATCGTTACCATCTTTCTAAATTCCATATATATGTGTTAGTATACTGTAATGGTCTCTATCTTTCTGGCTTACTTCACTCTGTATGATGGGCTCCAGTTTCATCCATCTCATTAGAACTGATTCAAATGAATTCTTTTTAATGGCTGAGTAATATTCCATGGTGTATATATACCACAGCTTCCTTATCCATTCGTCTGCTGATGGGCAGCTAGGTTGCTTCCATGCCCTGGCTATTATAAATATGCTTTCTAGGTTGGTCATAGCTTTTCTTCCAAGGAGCAAGCGTCTTTTAATTTCATGGCTGCAGTCACCATCTGCAGTGATTTTGGAGCCCCCAAAATAAAGTCTGTCACTGTTTCCATTGTTTCCCCGTGTATTGCCATGAAGTGATGGGACTGGATGCCATGTTCTTAGTTTCTTGAATGTTAAGTTTGAAGCCAAGTTTTTCATTCTTCTCTTTCACTTTCATCAGGAGGCTCTGTAGTGCTTCGCTTTCTGCCATAAGGGTGGTGACATCTACATATCTGAGGTTATTGAAATTTCTCCTGGCAATCTTGATTCCAGCTTCTGCTTCATCCAACCCAGCATTTCTCATGATGTACCCTGCATATAGTTTAAGTAAGATTGATACACAATACTTAATACAGTCAGCCTCTGAACCCAGAGATTCAACCAGCCACAAATAAAAAATATTAGAAAATAATTCCAGAAATTTCCAGAAAAGCAAAACCTGAATTTGCTTTGCACAGGCAACTATTTGCATAGTGTTTACATTGTATTTATATTTATTGACCTAGCATTTACATTGCATTAAGTATTATAAGTAATCTAGAGATGATTTATAAAGTATGCTGGAGGATATGCAAAGGTTATGAGCAGATACTATGCCACTTTAAGTAAGGTTCTTGAGCATCTGTATATATTGGTTATCTGTGGGGGTTCTGAAATCAACCCCTTGCAGATACTAAGGGATGGCTGTATATTCTTCTCCCTCTTTATTACTGAATGTATTCTTTGATTTAAGGCAATTCTGTCATTAGATCAGGCGTTCTGTGTTACTTCTGGAATGGCACTTGAAGAGGGAGTGGGGTAATGAAAACAAACGCAAATATAGACTATTACACCTTTGTAGAGGAAGGACTTCTGCCATCTCCAAGAAACATAAAAACATAGAAATATGGAAAATATATCCAGCTACCTCTCCCATCAGCTACCTCCTCCATGCTTCTGAACTGGGCACTGATGCACATGTACCCACACAGGAGAAAACCCCAGAGCAGGAGATGAGAGGTCTGCAGCACGATCTGCCGGAAGCACTGCCCTGTCGGTTCTGCACGTGCTGGTGAGAGCCCACATACTGCTGGTTGCCTCCGTAGCAGCTGCAATAAGACAGGGGTGAGGGCAAGATGACCTCAGGTGGCACGTAATATAAGGCTTTCTTTTTAAACAGTGCTTTAATTTACAAAACTACAGTCAGTATTACACAGTTATGGGCTTCACTGGTGGCTCAGTGGTAAAGAATCTGCCTGCCAATGCAGAGATGCAGGTTCGATCCCTGGGTGGAAAAGATCCCCTGGAGGAGGAAATGGCAACCCACTGCAGCATTCTCACCTGGGAAATCCCATGGAGAGAGGAGTCCCACAGGCTACAGTCCATGGGGCCACGAAGAGTCAGCCAACGACTGAGGGACTAAACAGCATGGGGTTGATCCCCTGGAAGTGAGTACAACACTTGACCCATGTTGCTATTACTCTTCATGTGCTGGGGATCTGTTAAATCACCAGGTAAATGACTCCCCAATAAAATGAAAAGATCAACAATACAGCTTTGTGGCTTAAACTCAAGTTGATGAAAATGTTAAATGTCACTTGAAAGTAAGTGAAAATAAAGATGTAATTTTTCAATTCGAATGAATCAGTCCTCTGAATCATTTGATAGGCACTTTGCAAAATCACAGAACCCCTGGAGAGGAGGAGGAAGACGGAAACATGGAGTGGAGAACAAAGCAGGAGGGGTTTTGCTTCTTAAGACACACCCACAACGCTCTATGATTCTTCATTAGCCTGTTGGATACCCTGCTCGGTAAACAGCGGTGAACAGACAGTGGTTCCTGCACCCATATAATTCCAATTAAGTGTCTCTGTGTATCTGCGTGTGTCTGTGTGTTTGTGTGTGTTGAGTAGAGAACAGATAGAGATTAGAAATAGATTAAGATTTCCCTAGTGGCTTGGACAGTAAAGAATCCACCTGCAATACAGGAGACTTGGGTTCAATCTCTGGGTCAGGAAGATCCCCTGGAGAAGCAAACGACAACCCACTCCAGTATTCTTGCCTGGAGAATTCCATGGACACAGGAGTCTGGCAGGCTGCAGTCCATGGGGTCACAAAGAGTCAGACACAATTAAGCAACGAACACTTTCACTTTCACAAAACAGATATACATAAGTGTTATGTTGGACTTTGACATTCAGTAATTTCTTAGGACAAAGTACGCTTTAATAAGGAGCATCCCTTTGTTACTATATATGAAAGTGAAAGTGAAGTTGCTCAGTTGTGTCTGGCTCTTTGTGACCCTATGGACTGTAGCCCACCAGGATCCTCCATCCATGGGATTTTCCAGGCAAAAACACTGGAGTGTTAGTATATGATACTTATCCTTCTGTTTCTGACTTAACTTCACTCTGTACAATAGGCTCTAGGTTCATTCACCTCATTAGAACTGACTCGGACATATTCCTTTTTAAGGCTGAGTAACATTCCATTGTGTATATGTACCACAACTTCTGGGAGGAGAGGGTGAGATGTACGGAGAAAGTAACATGGAAACTTACATTACAACATGGAAAATAGTTAGCCAATGGAAATGTGCTGTATGTTTCAGGGAACTCAAACAGGGGCTCTGTGTCAACCTAGAGGGGTGGGACGGGGAGGGAGATGGGAGGGAGGTTCAAGTGGATGGGGACATTTGTTTACCTATGGCTGTTGAGGTTTGACAGAAAACAACAAAATTCTCTAAAGCAAGTATCCTTCAACTAAAAACTAAATAAATTTTAAAAATAAAGTAAATAATAAGTATTCCTATTAAAAAAAAAAGAATATTGGAGTGGGTTGCCATTTCCTTCTTCAGGGGATTACTGTATATACTATTATATAAATAATGCTGGTAGTTAAATACTCCTTATTAGCTTAGCAGAAAATTTGATAAAGGGTTTCCTCAAAACCAGATCTGAAAGAGACACGTGCACCCCAATGTTCATTGCAGCACTGTTTATAATAGCCAGGACATGGAAGCAACCTAGATGCCCATCAGCAGATGAACGGATAAGGAAGCTGTGGTACATATACACCATGGAATATTACTCAGCCGTTAAAAAGAATTCATTTGAATCAGTTCTAATGAGATGGATGAAACTGGAGCCCATTATACAGAGTGAAGTAAGCCAGAAAGATAAAGACCAATACAGTATACTAACGCATGTATATGGAATTTAGAAAGATGGTAACAATAACCCTATATGCAAGACAGAAAGAGAGACACAGATGTACAGAACAGACTTTTGGACTCTGTGGGAGAAGGCGAGGGTGGGATGTTTCGAGAGAATAGCATCGAAACATGTATATTATCTATGGTGAAACAGATCACCAGCCCAGGTGGGATGCATGAGACAAGTGCTTGGGGCTGGTGCACTGGGAAGACCCAGAGGGATGGGATGGGGAGGGAGGTGGGAGGGGGGAGCAGGATGGGGAATACATGTAAATCCATGGCTGATTCATGTCAATGTATGGCAAAAACCACTACAATATTGTAAAGTAATTAGCCTCCAACTAATAAAAATAAATGGGGAAAAAAAGGGTTTTCTCAAATGAATTTTTCTTTTTGCTTTTAATCCTTTGTGCAACTTATAGCACAATAAGAGGAGTTAAAAAAATAAAACATTAAAATACATTTCTTCCAAGAACCAAAAAGAGAGCAGAAAAGGTGGTTATGTTCAGAGAATGAGATACTGTTAAATTAGTGCATTTCAAAGGTGGTTTTGAATTGCTAAAATAGACATACTCATATTCACTCATAAAAACAGAAACAGGATTCAGAGATAAATCTGAAATACATTTGTATTAGCTGCCACTTGAAGAATACCAAGCCATCCTCCCTTGGTGAGTAACTGAGAGAGGAGTTGACACAGAATACAAAGTGTGAATCAGAAATCTTGATCCTGAATGCTAAACAGTTCATCTAAACAATAAGTAATTTATGGCAGTTGCACAAAACACTGATTTTATATTTAGTGCTTGAAACCTTGACATTGCTAACAATCGATAATGATTACCATAATTAGAAAGTAATAGATTAATTATCATTGTAATGGCTAGTATAAAATTAAGTTATAAAAGGCTTCAATAAATCAGAGAGAAATGAGCAAAGTCTAAAAAGTATTATGAAATAGTGTTTTCATTGAGTTACCTCAGGATTCAGCCTGCCAGTAAGAGATTACCACAGGACTATTATCCGAGGTCATTCCTATGCCAAGGAGACAGTAGAAAGTTTCTGTGACATTCAGCCTTCCAAGAACTGTAGTTTATTCTCAGGAACAGGATTCTGTATTGAAGAACATTGACTGACACCATACTAGTCACTTCTGGCAAGACCCAGAGCTAAACAGCTAAGAGGTTCACAGGTATTCGAAACTACCAAAATGCTGCCAGATTTATTTTTCTAATTGAAAGTCTACTACAGGACAAGCACTATGCTAATTCTGGGGCTCAACGGTTGAGCAATTAGATGCTATTCCAGATTTCTTGGACATAAGGTATTGGACAAGAAATCACTAAAAATTGTGATGTGTTGGTTATGATGGAGAAAGTCCAATTAGCTGTGAAAACACAAACAAGAGGCAGTTAATCCAGTGTAGAGTGTTCAGGAGAGAGAAGGGACGATGAGAGCTGGACGGAAGACCGTGGAGGCAGAGAGACTGTCCCAGGAAGAGGTAATGTGTTTGTTAAGCTTGTGTAGGAGTCGAGAGGATGTGATGATTTCGGAAACATGAAAGAAGTCAGGAGCTGCTGGAGGGGAGAGGTGGGGAGTGGTGGGGAGAGGCAGATGACTAAGGTGAGGTTAGAAAAGTGCACAGGGTCATGTGTAGTTTGGCCTCCTAGGCCACAGCTGTGTTGGACTGTGTCCCCTCCCCCCGAAAAAAAAACTTGTTGACATCCTCATCAACAGCACCTGTGAACAGGACCTCATTAGAAAATGGGATCTTGCAGTTGTAATCCATTAAAGACAAGGTGGCACTAGTGGTAAAGAACCCACCCACCAATGTAGGAGACATAAGAGATTCAGGTTCAGTTCCTGGGATGGGAAGATCCTCTGGAGGAGGGCATGGCAACCCACTCCAGTGTTCTTGCTTGGAGCGTCCCATGGGCAGAGGAGCCTGGCAGACTACGTCCATAGTATCGCAGAGAGTCAGACATGACTGAAGCAACTTAGCATGCACCCATGCATAATGGGGCTTCCTTCATAGCTCAGTCGGTAAAGAATCTGCCTGTAGGGCAGAAGACCCAGGTTCAACCCCAGGGTTGGGAACACCCCCTGGAGAAGGAAATGGCAACCCATTCCAGTACTCTTGCCTGGAGAATCCCATGGACAGAGGAGCTGGGCAGGCTACAGTCCATGGAGTCACAGAGTCAGACACGACTTAGTGACTAAACCATTGACCATGCATAGTGAATTGGGAAGGTCCTAATCTGATGTGATTGATTCTCTTATAAAGAGAGGAAAGGGATTTCCATGGCAGTCTGACGGTTACGACTTCACCTTCCCGGGTTTCTCTGGTGGCTCAGTGGTAAAGAATCTGCCTGCCAATGCAGGAGACAGGAAGATCCCCAATCCAGGAAGATCCCATGTGCCACAGATCCCTAAGCCCACGAACCACAACTATGGAAGCCCACACACCCTAGAGCCTGTACTCTGCAACAAGTGCACAGCCCCTGCTCACCACAATTAGAGAAAAGCCCATACAGCAACAAAGACCCAGCATAGCCAAAAGTAAATAAATAAATTCAATTTAAAAGAAAAAGGACTTCGCCTTCCGATGCAGAAGATGTGGGTTCAACCCCTGGTCAGTGAGTTAAGATCCCACATACCTTGAGGCCAAAAAATCAAAATATAAAACAGAAGCAATGTTGTAACAAATTCAATAAAGACTTTAAAAACATCAAAAATATCTTTAAAAAAAAAAAAAAAGAAGAGAAAGTCATGCAAAGACAGAGGTACAGAGAGAGCCGTCATGCCACCACAAACCAAGCGAAGCCTGGGGCTATCAGAGTCTAGCAGAAGCCAGGAAGGACCTTCCCCTAGAGACCTTGGAGAAAGCATTGGCCTAGCTTCCTTGACAACTTGACTTTAGGTCTTTTAGTGTCCGGAACCTTATGAGAATACTTTCACTTTGTTTTAAGCCACCCCAGTTTGTGTGAATTTGCAATGACATTGCTAAAAAACTAATACCTTAGGAGTTTTGACACTATTCCTCAGGCCAAGAAAATGCCCATTGGTGAGATTTGATTAGGGAAGCAATATTACCAGTTTTCAGTTTAAAAGGATGAATGGCTACACTGGAAAATACAGTCTGGCAGGAGAGGAAGACTAGTTGATGAGAAGCTTGAGGGGATAGCAGAAAAACTGAAAGTTTTGCAGCCAGGATTCAGACTCAAGTTGTATCCCGTTAGAGCTCTTCCAGCAAAACAATGCTGTGACTTCCACTTCTGAGAAGCAATACTGTGGCTCAAAGGAAGATGCTGCAAAGCAAAAGGCAAAATCTCTAGGACCTTCCACAAGGCTAACCTGAAGACTGAATTTATACATGCCGTTTCCTCATGCTGCTCCTTTTAGGGGAAAACAAGTATCTCCTGTTAGTGGTCCAATTAATGCAGAGTATCAATAAAAGGAGCTGTGAAAACAAAGTCCAGCTTCCAATGTGGTGTGACAATATTGTCACATAAAAATTTTTCAGGCCCAAGAAGGGAATTTAAAAGATGTTGAATGGCCAAACATGACAAATGCCCACGATTTCCAATAAATGAAATTATCAAATCGCTAGCTTTTAAATCACAAATATGAGGTTCATATTTACTTTCTTCCTTCTCTTATCTCCTTATACAATTAATCTTCAAATTATGTTAATTTTACAAAATATCTAAGATTTTTCTTCTCCATCTCCCTTTTTTAAGATATCTGGGTATTTCTCTTTGCTGTATAACTTATGAAACTGAATATCTTGCAATTCTCACAGTCTGTGCGCTAACTATATCCCTTTAGCTAGTATCCCCTTAAACCAGTCTGAGATGGTTCTGTTGTTTACAACCAGGAATCATGACCCCTATACGAATATAAAAAACTGAAAGGAAACCAGGTTTAGTGTAAAGAAACAGTTAAAGCAGTCACAATAGGTCATGTCCATAGACAAAGAGAACTCCCATTTCCCTATGTTACTTGTAATGGACCCAGGAAAGTGGAATATCCTGGTAGCATTTTAATATAACCAAACTAAAACTATCTAGCTCATTTTCTTATCCAAATCAGCCTTTGGTGATAAGTTTATCACCAAAAATGAATGAAATGTATACTACTTTGTACGCTTATTTGTATGGATGAACTAGTAAGAGTGAAAGTTGGCAATTTATAGGTATAAGGTTAAAAAAATACTAATACCTTAACATATGCCATCAGAATTCCTCATGGGAAAGGACCCATCATTGTTTTATGAAGTTATTTTTCTAGTTAAGTCATTTGCGGTGGAAGATGAAACCCTGCGAATGTTAGTTAACAGAAAGAACAGATTATTCAACTGATCTGCATTCAAAATGAGCAGAACTAGCTGTGCACTAGTTAGAAGGCATAAGAGATAATGAATATTAAGAGAAGGGAGGAGAAGACTAAGGGAGGGGAGGAAAAACAGAGAGAAGCAGACTTTTGGGAGACTGGAGTCCACAACGGCAGAGAGGACTGCAAGGTAGTTTTAAAAGATTGATGCTTAATATTTAACCTGTTTACATGGGTGCCCTATAACTTTGTTGGCGTCTTCAGTAACAAAGTCTACTGCACACACAAAGCCTTGGGTGAGTTTTGTTCTCCAAGAAGCAGCTGAATGCCGCATCTGACTTGTTATGGTAGAGAACACAGGCAGTATCCATGCGATGATCAACATAAACAATCAACTCTTAGAACCAGGTCAGAGAAGAAAAGGCCTTTTCGTGATCTGACCCCTGCCTATGTATCTGCCATCACCCTCCTTGTCCCTGGCAAGCCCTCAGTTACACTAACCCACTCACTCCTTTCCAAGAAGCTTGAACCATTTGCTACTTCTGGGGTTTTGTATAACCTCAACATCTAACCACAGATATGCCGATGACACCACCCTTATGGCAGAAAGTGAAGAACTAAAGAGTCTCTTGATGAAAGTGAAAGAGGAGAGGGAAAAAGTTGGCTTAAAGCTCAACATTCAGAAAACTAAGATCATGGCATTGGTTCCCATCACTTCATGGCAAATAGATGGGGAAACAGTGACTGACTTTCTTTATTTTTCTGGGCTTGAAAATCACTGCAGATGATGACTGCAGCCATGAAATTAAAAGACATATTGTAGACAATTGTTGGTCATAACTTTCCTTGGAAGGAAAGTTATGACCAACCTAGATAGCATATTAAAAAGCAGAGACATTACTTTGCCAACAAAGGTCCGTCTAGTCAAGGCTATGGTTTTTCCAGTGGTCATGTATGGATGTGAGAGTTGGACTGTGAAGAAAGCTGAGCGCCAAAGAATTGATGCTTTTGAACTGTGGTGTTGGAGAAGACTCTTGAGAGTCCCTTGGACTGCAAGGAGATCCAACCAGTCCATCCTAAAGGAGATCAGTCCTGCGTATTCACTGGAAGGACTGATGTTGAAGCTGAAACTCCAATACTTTGGCCACCTGATGAGAAGAGCTCATTTAAAAAGACCCTGATGCTGGGAAAGATTGAAAGCGGGAGGAGAAGAGGACGACAGAGGATGAGATGGTTGGATGGCATCACAGACTCAATGGACATGGGTTTGGGTAAACTCCAGGAGTTGGTGATAGACAGGGAGTCCTGGCGTGCTGCGGTTCATGGGGTTGCAAAGAGTCGGACACAACTGAGCGACTGAACTGAACTGA
Source organism: Muntiacus reevesi (assembly GCF_963930625.1). Taxonomy (NCBI): domain Eukaryota; kingdom Metazoa; phylum Chordata; class Mammalia; order Artiodactyla; family Cervidae; genus Muntiacus; species Muntiacus reevesi. The sequence goes on along the minus strand of NC_089255.1, from coordinate 89,778,680 downwards.
ACATCTACCAGGAACATGCTTTTCTCTGTTCTTGTAGTAGATACTCATCAGATTTTTGCTTCTAGGCTTATTCTTTAATAAAACGTTTAGAACAGTTTCTCCCCATTATAGTCACAAAAGTGAGAGTGGAAGTGTTAGTCACTCAGTCGTGTGCGACTCTTTGCGCCTCCGTGGACTGTAGCTCACCAGGCTTCTCTGTCCATGGGCTTCTCCAGGCAAGAATGCTGGAGTGGGGTTGTCATTCCCTCCTCCGGGGGGCCTTGAACCTGGGTCTCTTGCATGCCCCATGTCACAGGCAGATTCTTTACTGTCTGAGCCACCAGGGAAGCCCCAGTCACGAAGACAATGTATATTTTCCTTCACATTAGTTTCCTTGTAGGGTCATTTTCAAGGTTTAAGGGAGATAGTTCTAGAAGGTCTCTACTACACAACAGACCCTCATCATTACTATTAACATCATAACCAAAACTGGTCTCACTTTTTACTGTTGGTTTCAACCCTTCTAAGCAGAAGCGATCCAGATGGCATGCAGATGTAGTTCAAAATGCCACCTCTTTAAATCCCCAAACCATCCCACCTCTCGCAAGCTGTGAGGGTCAACAACTGGGATAAGAGAAATGCAGTGTTGAAAGGATTTGGGCATTGAAAGGCTGTTTTATTTCAGACAAAGAATCAAACGTATCCAAGATTGGTTAGTCTAACCAGGGTGTTTCTACAAAATTCTTTGATAATGGAAATTTGGAAACATACATCCTGTCTTTTAGAAATGGGGCCCAGCAGTCCTTGGGGATTTAAAAGAGACTAATCCTTAATGATATATGCTAAACTTAGCAAAGTGAGAAGAAAAGGGTACATTCACACTGACAGGGGCGTTCCTAACAAAAACTGAATGCTAACTATACATTTTCATATTTAGTAAATTCTTTCTCTAAGTATTTAAGCTAACACTGCCTTAAAGAGGGAGTCCCATGGCCAGTTATTTTCTCCATTTCCAGTTATTCAGCATAAAGAGGACACATTTAATATAGCGGTATATTCCCATTATTTCACAAGACAATAGGAAAGAAAAAAGAAGAGTCGCTCCATTTTGCTATAAGCAGTTTCGAATCGACAAAAGGTAAAATGTGACTATGCAACTGTTGTTCTCAATTAACATAGGAACGTAAAGCTCTCTGAAACCCATTTGGGAGTTCTTCAAATGTACCTCTAAACGTTTCTTTTCTCTAAAATAAAAAACAATGAAGAGAAGCTTAGCTGATGGTTGGGGTCTCTCCCATGGGAAAACTCAGAGAACAATAAAAGGTTTTTCTGACTGTTCACTCATCCACTCAGTCTCAGAGCAGAAACATTCCTCATCGGCCTGTCAACTGGACAGACTCTGAACATAAGGCCCAGAGAAAGGGTGTGGAGGGGAAAACGTATTCCAGATTGCCCACTTAGAATCTCAGGCAACCATCACATCTGCTGTTCATACATGAGGAAAAGATGAAAGAATATGTACCTCTTTGAAGATTATATATCATAATCACTACTGTTGGACACAATCAGAGGTAAGAATAATTTTTTAAGGAAAATATTTATCAGCATCAATCACTGCATGAAGCATTCCAACACATTTCCCCCTCTTCACAACCTTTGGGAAAAGTGCCTTTACATAAAGGGGAAGAAAGAAAGCCTTGAAGTGTCTTCTGGCCTCATTCCAACCCACCATCTTTTCCTGCACTGATCTTCCAGTCTGCAGGGACACCACAGTGATGCCCTACATTCCTGAATCTAGAGACATATGTGCTCTAGGAAGTGTCACTGACCTGAGGAATGGAGTTACTTACTCTGGGCACATTGCTAGAGCTTCCCATGCAACCACTGTTTTCCACAAACTGTCATCATTAGACAGGCATCCCAGGTGGCTTAGTGGTAAAGAATCCATCTGCCAATGCAGGAGATGCAGGTTCCATCCGTGGGTTAGGAAGATCCCCTGGGGGAGGAAATGGCAACCAACTCCAGGTACTCTTGCCTGGAGATCCCCATGGACAGAGGAGCCTGGTGGGCTAACAGTCCATGGGGCCGCAAAGAGTGACAAGCGACTGAGCCGGCATGCATGTCATCATTCTACAGCTTGCTTCTGAGATTCAGGGCTGATGATGATGTGATAGGATTACCTGCTTGTTTATTTATGGAAGAGTCAGGCAGTCCTACAAAAAGATTCTGCAAGGAAAACAGCATACTGGTTGCTATAGCCTTTGTAGAGTTTTACTCATTGGCCCTTGCTGGCTCCAGCCTACCCACCAGATCAGCGTGTCCAGCTCTCCCGTGCATCCCGCGTCTCTCCTCTTCCCTGCCTGCTGGCCCTTGGATGTCTCCTCCCCAAAATGACATCAGCTGGAAGCAGCAATAAAATGCAGTATAAATTTCCCGGGACCAAGAGCCAGGCAATCTGAAATGCAGTTACGGTTTTGCCCCACACTGCCTGTGTGGCCATGGGCGAATCACTTAACCTCTCTGGGTCCCAGCTTTGTCACCTGTAAAATGAAGGGACTGAACTAAATGAAACTCTGAGATCTCTCCCTGCTCTAAAGCTTCAAAATGAAAAGCAAAGCTTTACGCAGGTTTGACCACAGTCATTTATTTTCACAGTGGGAGTCTTTAAAAAGTTTGCCTTTTGCTGGAAGTTTCTTCCATTTCTCTGATTATCTTTTCCTTCTGGGTAACTCTGATTCTCCTCCTAAAGGTTATTCTCTATTTCTATGATAATGACTGAAAATGTTATGCTTTATGAAACATCTAGGCTTCTTATCAATACAAGCTGTAACGGTCCCATTCCTTAGACAGTTTTCTCTTTTTTTTTTTTTTTTCCTCTTTTGAAATAAACATGATGAAAAATGTGAATGTTAGCTAAGAGCAAGCCTTCATATCAGTTTAAGAGCATCAGTTTAAGAGCAACTCAGCAGAAAACCAAAGAAAAGTCATTCCCGGGCCCTGACTGAAGAGAGTATCATCATAGATTAATTGCCTCTGAGAAGACGTTTCTGATTAGTCCATCCTACTATGATTTTTCAATTCTTTGATCATTTATAACATTCTAATATGTATCAAACAATCTAGCCATGGTATTTTTCCTCTAGCCTTTTCTATGCTTAATACAGATGCATATATTGCTGCTTCAAAACCTTTGTGGAATTGAGATGATAGACAGGAAAATTAAAATCAACCAGCCAATAGGATAATGACTTTAGTGTTGACAACATAAAAAAAACGTATATACCCCAAAATAATCTAGATCTAAATGTTCTTCTCTTTAAAGATGCTGGGTGGGAAGAGGTGGGTGGAGGGGAGGAGGTGGTGCAATTCTAAGGTTTTCCAGCGCTAATGACTCAGCTCTGGTACTCAAACAAAAAAGGCCACCCCTGCAGCTGCCTCTGAAATGCCCCCACAGAACTCTCTCCTGAGAATATATGTACAAAAGAGGAAGGTGGGTGTTCAGCTCCAACAGCTCTGAGGTCCAGTATGCAGTCAACTCCTACGATTTGAATTTGTGATAAGGATCAGGTAAGAGGAAGTAGGAAATATAGCTTTTATTAATAATTCATTTTACTCCATAATTTGGTTCTTTTTCTCTCTCTAGAGAAAAAGAATCAAACACTGACCAACAACAAATTATTTAATAAATATATATTTAACATTTAATCTATATAAGGCAATACTTTATGTCCTTTGAGGAATATATCATGCTCAGAGATACAGTTCTTGACTTTATGAAGTGGTTTAAGATGTCACACTTCCTTAGAAAAGACACGTAGTCACATATGCAGCTTGTGCTAAGGGTTGAATAAGGGATAGTGGTGTTGATGATTGCTTGTTCATCTGTGTGTTTGTTCCTTTGTTTTCTTTGTTTAATTCCTAATTCTCACCCATGGCCTCACTCATCCACCTATCTGGGGACAGGATTCACTCTCATGCCCCTGTGGGGGCCATGGCAAGGGCAATAAAGAGCAGGCTATGAAAACCTGGCCAACGCAGTAGAGTCTGTGTCAGGATGAAAATGTCAGGAGTTAAGTTAAAGGCAGGAGTAACTGTAGTGGAGAAAAATCTGTGTTTGGCTCAGAGATCATTCATGCTAGGACTGAACCAAAGGCAAAGAAGACCTTCTCTCACCCGCTTTGCCTCAAGGACTTAAGGGACTTGAAGTGTTTCTTTCAGTTTTCAGTTCAGTTCAGTCGCTCAGTCGTGTCCAACTCTGCGACCCCATGGACTGCAGGACGCCAGGCCTCCCTGTCCATCACCAACTCCTGGAGCTTACTCAAACTCACGTCCATTGAGTCAGTGATATCATCCAACCATCTTATCCTCTGTCATCCCCTTCTCCTCCTGCCCTCAATCTTTCCCAGCATCAGGGTCTTTTCCAATGAGTCAGTTCTTCGCATCAGGTGGCCAAAGTACTGGAGTTTCAGCTTCTACATCAGTCCTTCCAATGAATATTCAGGACTGATTTCCTTTAAGATGGACTGGGTGGATCTCCTTGCAGTCCGAGGGACTCTCAAGAGTTTTCTGCAACACCACAGTTCAAAAGCATCAATTCTTCAGTGTTTTCAATTTTACTTAGGAGAAAATTTAGTGAAACCTAATGACCAATGGGGAGCTTCCCTGCTGGCTCAGACAGTAAAGAATCCCCCTGCAATGCACGAGACCTGAGTTCAATCCCTGGGTCAGAAAGATCCCCTGGAGAAGGGCACGGCAACCCACTCCAGTATTCTTGCCTGGAGAATCCCAGGGACAGAGGAGCCTGGCAGGCTACAGTCCATGGGGTCGCACAGAGTTGGACATGAGTGAGCACAGAATGACCAACGGAGTGAATCAGAGGGCCTCATGATGGGGCAGAGTGCTTTAAAGTCAGCTCCAGGACGTCCCTGATAGCCCAGGGCCTAAGACTCCACATCCCCAGTGCAGGGGACCTGTCCATCCCTGGTCAGGAACCTAGATCCCACATGCCACAACTAAGGTCTGGTGTAAGCCAAATAAATCAATAAATGCTAAAAAGTGGGCTCATTCACTCATATTCTCCAGCTCTTGCAGTTCAGTCGCTAAGTCATGTCTGACTGTGTGTGTGTTGTTAGGTGAACCTAAACCTAAACAAGTGAAAAGTGAATGACAGTTTTGTGCCAACCTTGAAACTTCTAGTCAGTGCCTGACAATTCTTATTTTATTTTATTTTATTTTATTAATTTTATTTGCTTACTTGTGTTTAGCTATGCTAGGTCTTTTTTCTGTGCTGGCTTTCCTCTTGTTATAACAAGCAGGAGCTACTCTTCGTTGCAGTGTGCTGGCTTCTCATTATGATGGCTACTCTCATTGGAGAGCGTGGGCTCTAGAACACAGGCTTGATAGTTGCGGCGCACAGATTTAGTTGTTCCATGGCATGAGGGATCTTTCTAGATCAGGGATCGAACCCATGTCTCCTGCACGGCAGATAGATTCTCTACCATGAACCCATCGGGGAAGTCTCTGATAATTTAATAGTAAGAACTTCTAGCAATGGACTATACTGAAGCTGAAACTCCAAAACTCTGACCACCTGATGCAAAGAACCGACTCATCTGCAAAGACCTGATGCTGAGGAAGATTGAAGGCAGGAGGAGAAGGGGAAGACAGAGGATGAGATGGTTGGATGGCATCACCGACTCAATGGACATGAGTTTGAGTAAACTCTGGGAGTTGGAGATGGACAGGGAGGCCTGGCGTGCTGCAGTCCATGCGGTCGCAAAGAGTCAGACATGACTGAGCAACTGAACTGAACTGTTACCTTCCCACCATTAAAGATTCTAAGTGAAATGAATAATCTGTGTAACCACTGAGGGTGACCCTGGTCCTGATTCATTGTGCCACTTACGTAATCAAGCCATGTTCTCCCTAAACCTGAACTGAATTAGGGTGACATCTGAGATAGCACAAAGGATTGAAATGTCTGTAAAACCAGGCTCCCAAGAACCAGAGGTATCACCCAATGCCGAGCTATGTTAATAATTTAGTAATCAGAAGGCACAAGCAGGAAGGGGAGCATCTAAGACCATAGATGCCTGCAAGGACACTGTGTAGCTCCCATTTAGCATGTGGTCCCCAGGTGATGCCTGCAAGAACACGACAGACTAAAAAGGGGGGCTTGTTGATCCCAATGCACTTCCAGTCTATATTCTAGTTGCTGCAGAGCTCAGATTACATTTCCCAGCAAGCCATTCTCCATGAATTACAAGATTCTAGGTTCGTTTATCATAGTGGCTTTGGGTACATCCTTCTTAAAGGACTCTCTAGATGAGAAGACACCTGCTACTGAATATCAATTATGTCTGCTTGCTTGCAAAAGGGTATGACCAAATAATCATCCTTTCGTCCTGGGGGCATCACTCTGTGAAGGGAGAAAAAAGGCTTGTTCAGATTTCCCTGGCGGCCTGGTGGATAAGACTCCACACTCCCAGTGAAGAAGGCCCGGGTTTGATCTCTGGTCAGGGAACTAGATCCCACATGCCACAACTAAGACTCGGCATAGCCAAATAAATGAATACTCAAAGAAAGAAAACAGGGCTGCTGCTAGATCTTTTCTTCACTGTTATTTATTCGCCAAGCTGTGTCCAACTCTTTTGCGCCTGTGAACTGTAGCCTGCCAGGCTCCTCTGTGCATGGGATTTCCCTGTTACAATACTGGAGTGGTTGCCATTTCCTTCTCCGGGGATCTTCCCTACCCAGGCATCGAAACTACGTCTCCTGGTCTCCTGAATGGGCATGCAGATTCTCTACCACTGAACCACCAGGGAACCCAGATCTTTCCTTCTTAGCAATTAAATATGTTAAAATATGTAATGGATAGTATAGAATGATCATTAAAAGGTTAATAGGTAAATTGACTCACTTTGAAGAGACTACCCAGACTTTGAAAGTATCTGCTCTTAACTGCTAGGCTTCCTAGGCGGCTCAGTGGTAAAGAACCCACCTGCATTGCAGGAGACACGGGTTAAATCCCTGGGTCAGGAAGACTCCCTGGAGAAGGAAATGGCCACCCACTCCAGTATTCTTGCCTGGGAAATCCCATGGACAGAGAAACCTGGCGGGATTATAGTCTATAGGGTCACAAAAGAGTTGGACAGAATTTAGCAACTAAATAACAACAATCACACAGGTAATATTTGGTAAATATTAGCTATGAAGGCCATTATTTTTAATGTAACTTTGAAAGAAATTACTGTAATTGGTCAGCAAGACCTAGGCTTCCTTATGAAATCTTTTGAAAAATACAAATAAAGAAGTTCTGGAAATGGCATCTTAATAAGAATAATAAAGATCAGACCCTCAGTGACTATATGGTGGATAATCATTACGTGGAGTTTGCTCAAGATGCATATAACTCAAGGATAAGAGGTTATTCATCTGACAGAAGTCCTCGTGTGTTTTTTAGCCAGAAGTTGGCAGTTAATGAGAATCACATCATGCTGTACCTAACTCCCCTCTCTTTCGGGGGAGGAAGGGAGGAAGAAGGCTGAAAAGAGGAATAAAATTCTTTAATCATTTAGGCTGACAAAGTTTTTCAGAAATACTCAATTTTAGCACAGTTTCTGAAGGTAAGGATTTCTCATTCTTCATTTATTTTAAAGCAGAGAGAAAAACACAGAGAAAATAAAAATAAGAATTCGACCAATGAATATATTATGTAACTTTCTGCTGCTCCAATAATGTGTTGTTCTTTATTGCATGAATTTGGGGCTCAAAAATTTAAAAACATCCCTACTGCTTCCAACTGTAGCTATTTTATTTAAATGAGGCCAGGCCTCGGACTAAATCGGAGCTGGATGCATAGAATTCTGTTTCCTCATCTTCATCTACCCACAAAGTGGCTTGTCACAACCCAGAAAGCAGAAGCTACCAACACCTTCTCCATTAATCCATAGGCTAACTTTCATCTCAAGATCAAGGACAGGATGCACCCAGTGTTTTTCACTGGAGAAAGGACTTCTCTCTAGTTATTTGTGAAGTTTAGCATAAGAAACGTAAGGTTCTGAGTGGTAGGTCACAGTTTAAGAGAGAAAAAAAAAGCTACAGGAGTTTTCAAATGAGACAACAAGGAAGGCATAGAAAGAATCATGAAAAATGGAAAGTTTATCTGCAGCATTTATACAAATTTCATTTGCATATTCTTTCTTCTCTCCTTCCTCCACCATTTTAGGTTTCCTGGAATTTCTACACCCTTTACACACATTTCCAAACCACCAACATAAGAAAGATTTGAGATCTATTTATCTTAAAGAGGAATGAAGAATACTTTCCTTCCTCTATGAGTAAATCTATAATATTAAGTTCCCTTTCAAATTATAAACTAAAAACTTGTGTCGACTATTTTGTCAGAACAAAATATATTTTTATTGTAGAAAAATGCAAAATATAAAACAGTATATAAAGTGTGCATGAATATTAGGCAATTCTGCATTTTTACAATGAAAAGATAGAAGGTTTGATGCTGCTACTATTTTTAGCCAAGTGAGATATTTGCTTACTAGTAACATAAGTCAAATGGTCAAATGTATACCTATAATATTTAATATCTTAATTTAATCATATATGCATATTTAAATTACATACAGAACATAGAAAAATCAATTTTTTCTATCTCACATTCTTTGAACTAATATTAACTAATCTGTTCACATAATCATTTGTCAAGAGAGGAGAAAGGATATACAAATAAAGCCTCTGTGAATGCTGGATATAAACTTTCCAATTTTCATAGTTCTTTTTATGCCTTGTTGTCTCATTGAAAACTGGTATAACACAATGTCCTGGTACACACCATCTTCGCTTCCACTAAGCTACTTCACGTAAAATATTCTGAATGTTTGTGATGCTCCCTAACTATTCATTCACATAAACTGGTATATTTTCTTATTCCTCCTGTATTTAATATATTCACAATGTCAATAAACACAAGGCCAAGTCTTACTCACTTTATTCTTTTTTAAAGTGTGCTCTACAGTGGGTACTGTATAAACTGTCATTCTACCCTAGCCATTGGAAGGTGGGCCAAGAACAATTACTGAATCTGAAGTCAATTTCTTTGTCTTCATTTCCATCCATTTTGTCAAGTGATTTCTACAAGTGTCTGAAATTAACTTTGATTAAGGTCATTTCAGGATTATGTGCTTACCCAACATTAATTCTTTATTAAAATAAAAAAAGTGAAAGAACATGTGCAATATGAGAAATTTATAAAGATTCCAAATGAGGCAATTAACTCTTTATTGAGGACAATTTTGACAGGGATAACTCTGAATCCCAAGAAAACCACTGCTAATATCGTTACACATTTCCTCCTAACAATAAATTTTATACTTTAGTTCCACATTATAACCAATTTTGGATCCTGCTCTTTCTTACCCATGTAAGCATTACTCCAAGTCATTAAATATTCATCTTGTCATTTTAATGACTGCACAATATCCCATACTATAGATATACCAGAATTTACTCATCATTTCCCCTCTTGATGGATATTTAGATGATCTTCAATGACATATTATGAAGTGTTTCAAAGAAAATCATTGTGTATAAATCTTTGTCAGCATTGATGATTATTTCATTATAGTAGAGTCCCAGAAGAGGAATTACTATGTAAAATAATATATACAATATTGAAGCTTTTGAAACAGATTAATACCTTGCTTTTACAAGAGTTATACTTATTTTCCTCTCTTTCCAGTGGTAAGAGAGAGCGCAATTGCCATATCTTTACCAATATTGAACATTTTATATCTTAATTTATTAATTTGATACTCAAAGCATTACTACTAATTTATTTTTCAATTACATATGAAGATAAACATGTGCTGTGCTTAGTCACCCAGTCCGACTCTTTGCGACCCCACGACTTCCCCCGCCAGGCTCCTCTATCCATGGAAATTTCCAGACAAGAATACTGGAGTGGGTTGCCATGCCCTCCTCCAGGGGATCTTCCCAACTCAGGTCTCCCACATTGCAGGCGGATTCTTTACCGCTGAGCCACCAGGGAAACATGTGAATACTGGAGTGGGGCAGCCTATCCCTTCTCCAGGGGATCTTCCTGTCTCAGGAATCAAACCAGGGTCTCTTGCATTGCAGGTAGATTCTTAAGCTGCAGAGCACATTTACCAGTCACTTGTATTTTCTTTTGTGTTATTTCCTCCATGTTCTCCCTCCATTTGTTTATTGAATAGCTACTGCTTTCCTTATCAATCTATGTGAGCTTTATATATACATATGATGTTAACATTTTGTTAATCACTGTTATTGAAACCACATTTCAATATTTCTAAGTAATTTTAATTTTTATGATCAGAATTTTTTCAATTTTTAAAATCTAGTTTTTTAATTCACTTTTTTCATTGCCTTATATTTAAAACATCATTCACTATGCAAGTCAGAAAAATATTCATCAATATTTTCCCTAATTTTTCTTAATGATTTAATTATTTGTTTATTTATTTTCATGTATAACTCTTTAACCATCCATGGCAGATAAACTTTATTGTCCCATGACCTTGAACAGTATGAAAGGCAAAATGATAGGATACTGGAAGAGGAACTCCCCAGATCGGCAGGTGCCCAATATGCTACTGGAGATCAGTGGAGAAATAACTCCAGAAAGAATGACGGGATGGAGCCAAAGCAGAGACAACACCCAGTTGTGGATGTGACTAGTGATAGAGGCAAAGTCCGATGCTGTAAGAGCAATATTGCATAGGAATGTGGAATGTTAGGTTCATGAATCAAGGCAAATTGGAAGTGGTCAAACAGGAGGTGACAAGAGTGAATGTCAACATTCTAGGAATCAGCGAACTAAAATGGACTGGAATGGGTGAATTTAACTCAGATGACCGTTATATCTACTACTGTGGGCAGGAATCCCTTAGAAAAAGTGGAGTAGCCATCATGGTCAACAAAGGATTCCAAAATGCAATACTTCAATGCAATCTCAAAAATGACAGAATGATCTCTGTTCATTTCCAAGGCAAACCATTCAAGATCATGGTAATCCAAGCCTATGCCCCAACCAGTAACGCTGAAGAACATGAAGTTGAACGGATCTATGAAGACCTACAAGACCTTTCAGAACTAACACCCAAAAAAGATGTCCTTTTCATTATAAGGGACTGAAATGCAAAAGCAGGAAGTCAAGAAACACCTGGAGTAACAGGCAAATTTGGCCTTGGAGTACAGAATGAAGCAGGGCAAAGGCTAATAGAGTTTTGCCAAGAGAACTCATTATCATAGCAAACACCCTCTTCCAACAACACAAGAGAAGACTCTACACATGGACATCACCAGATGGTCAACACCGAAATCAGATTGAGTATATTCTTTGCAGCCAAAGATGGAGAAGCTATATACAGTCAGCAAAAACAAGACCCAAGACTGGGAGCTGATTGTTGCTCAGATCATGAACTCCTTATTACCAAATTCAGACTTAAATTGAAGAGAGTAGGGAAAACCACTACACCATTCAGGTATGACCTAAATCAAATCCGTTATGATTATACAATGGAAGTGAGAAATAGATTTAAGGGACTAGATCTGATAGACAGAGTGCCTGATGAACTATGGACAGAGGTTCATGACACTGTACAGGAGACAGCGATCAAGACCATCCCCATGGAAAAGAAATGCAAAAAGCCAAAATGGTTGTCTCAGGAGGCCGTACAAATATCTGTGAAAAGAAGCAAAAAGCAAAGGAGAAAAGGAAAGATATTCCCATTTGAAGGCAGGCTTCCAAAGAAAAACAAGGAGAGATAAGAAAGCCTTCCTCAGCGATCAATGCAAAGAAATAGAAGAAAACAACAAAATGGGAAAGACTAGAGATCTCTTCAAGAAAATCAGAACTACCAAGGGAATATTTCATGCAAAGATGGGTTTAATAAAGGACAGAAATAGTATGGACCTAATAAAAGCAGAAGATATTAAGAAGAGGTGGCAAGAATTCACAGAAAAACTGTACAAAACAGATCTTCACGACCCAGATAATCACGAAGGTGTGATCACTCACCTAGAGTCAGACATCCTGGAATGTGAAGTCAGGTGGGCCTTAGAAAGCATCACTACAAACAAAGCTAGCAGATGTGATGGAATTCCAGTTGAGCTATTTCAAATCCTGAAAGATGATGCTGTGAAAGTGCTGCACTCAATATGCCAGCAAATGTGGAAAACTCAGCAGTGGCCACAGGACTGGAAAAGGTCCGTTTTCATTCCAATCCCTAAGAAAGGAAATGCCAAAGAATGCTCAAACTACCACACAATTGCACTCATCTCAGACACTAGTAAAGTAATGCTCAAAATCCTCCAAGCCAGGCTTTAGCAATACATGAACCATGAACTTCCAGATATTCAAGCTGGTTTTAGAAAAGGCAGAGGAACCAGAGATCAAATTGCCAACATCCGCTGGATCATCGAAAAAGCAAGAGAGTTCCAGAAAAACATCTATTTCTGCTTTATTGACTTTGCCAAAGCCTTTGACTGTGTGGATTCCAATAAACTGTGGAAAATTCTGAAAGAGATGGGAACACCAGACCACCTGACCCACCTCTTGAGAAACCATATGCAGGTCAGGAAGCAACAGTTAGAACTGGACATGGAACAACAGACTGGTTCCAAATAGGAAAAGGAGTATGTCAAGGCTGTATATTGTCACTCTGCTTATTTAACTTATATGCAGAGTGCATCACAAGAAACGCTGGGCTTGAGGAAGTACAAGCTGGAATCAAGATTGCTGGGAGAAGTATCAATAACCTCAGATATGCAGATGATACCACCCTTAAGGCAGAAAGTGAAGAGCAACTAAAAAGCCTCTTGATGAACGTGAAAGAGGAGAGTGAAAAAGTTGCCTTAAAGCTCAACATTCAGAAAACTAAGATCATGGCATCGGGTCCCATCACTTCATGGGAAATAGATGGGGAAACAGTGGAAGCAGAGTTAGACTTTATTTTTTGGGGCTCCAAAATCACTGCAGATGGTGACTGCACCCATGAAATTAAAAGACGCTTACTCCTTGGAAGGAAAGTTATAACCAACCTAGAAAGCATATTAAAAGGCAGAGACATTACTTTGCCAACAAAGGTCCGTCTAGTCAAGGCTATGGTTTTTTCAGTGGTCATGTATGGATGTGAGAGTTGGACTGTGAAGAAAGCTGAGTGCAGAAGAATTGATGCTTTTGAACTGTGGTGTTGGAGAAGACTCTTGAGAGTCCCTTGGAGTGCAAGGAGATCCAACCAGTCCATCCTAAAGGAGATCAGTCCTGGGTGTTCATTGGAAGGCCTGATGCTGAAGTTGAAACTCCAATCCTTTGGCCACCTCATGCGAAGAGTTGACTCATTGGAAAAGACCCTGATGCTGGGAGGGATTGGGAGCAGGAGGAGAAGGGGACGACAGAGGATGAGATAGCTGGATGGCATCACCAACTCAATGGGCATGAGTCTGAGTAAACTCCGGGAGTTGGTGATGGACAGGGAGTATTGGTGTGCTGCAGTTTATGGGGTCGCAAAGAGTCAGACATGACTGAGCGACTGATCTGAACTGAAGAATCCTGTCCTGGCTGACAACTGGTTGCAGCCTCGTAGGAAACCCAGCTAAGCCATGGTCATAATTCCAACCTATAGAAAAACTGAGATAGCAAAGGCTTATATAACATATTCAAGGGCATACGGCATAAAATATAATTCAAGAGATGCCAAATCTTCTCTGACTCTAAGGGAATAAGTGGTCTATCTCTCTGGTAAAGGAAGGCTTCGTGGAGGAGGTGAGTCATGTTATGTAAGGCAGATGCAGGAAAGTGGGTTAAATATCAATGTAGAGCCCAGAGGAAGCAGGAAATATCTGGACCACAGGCATGCATGCCAAGTAGCTTCAGTCCTTGTTCGACTCTTTGCGATTCTATGGACTGTAGCCCTCCAGGCTCCTCTGCCCGTGATTCTCCAGGCAAGATTACTGGAATGTTGTTCTGGATGCTACTTCTACTGGGGCCATGCCCTCCTCTTGAGGATCTTCTCAACCCAGGGATTGAACCCACGTCTCTTGTATCTCTTGCACTGGCATGCAGGTTCTGTACCACCAGCGCCTCCTGGGAAGCCCAAGGACCACAGTACAAGGAAAAGTTTAACTGAGACAAAGTATTTCTGTAAATAAGTAATAAAGGATAGAGTGGGAAAGGGTAGACTGGACTCCAATAGTTGTTAAATGCCAATTTAACAACTTTGAACTTTATCCTGAAGAGAGGCAATGAAATGTCCTTGAAACCTGATAAACAAAGGAGTTAAGAGTATGTATAAAATCCCATATCAGATTTTGTACTTAGTCATAACCAGTTAATCCCCTCTCAAGTCACTTAAAATTTGAAACTAAGAACGTAATGTAACTTGTAGTAGAAAAAATTATAACCATCATTTGCAGCATCATGGATGGACTCAGAGATTCTCATACTGAGGGAAGTCAGTCAGACAGAGAAGGAGAAATAGTGTACGACATCCCTTAGATGTGGAATCTAAAAAGAAATGATAGAAATGAACTTAAACAGATACAGACTCACCGATTTAGAGAAAAAACTTATGGCTGGCAAATGGGAAGGACGGGGGGAAGGGATAGCTAGGGAGTTTGGGATTGACATGTGCACACCGCTGTATTTGAAATGAATAGCCAACCAGGACCTACCGTACAACACAGGGAACTCTGCTCAATGTTACATGTCAGCCTGGGTGGGAGGCGCGTCTGCGGGAGAAGGGACAGACGTGTGTATATACATACATGGCTGGGTCCCCTTGCTGCCCACCTGAAACCATTATAACACTGCTAATTGGCTTTACTCTAAAACACAATACAAGGTTTTAAAAAATGACAGCCGTGTTTTCTTCTCACACTCCTTAAATCTGTAATAACATTTCTGACCAATAAAGTTAGTGTGGCTAAAGGTAGACATTCACACTCAGGTAGGAGACCTGGGTCAGGTACTGAAACTACCACTTTCTACCTGGCGGCACTGGTTAAAATCGCTTAATCTTCCTGAGGCTGCATAATCTTACCCATCAGTGAGTGACGGCAGCGGTATTTCCTACAGACCTCATAGTGTTGTAAACAATAATTTGCCAGCATCCTAACTTTTTAGGGACTCAGTTCATCCAAAGGAGAATTTCTTTGATGGAATAAAGAATAAGTGTGAGTTTAACTGACAAAAAAAGATAAAATGGGTTAAGTCATGAAGTCAAAGAAATATTTTCACCTCAGCAAGTACCTTATGCAGAAGCAAAGAAAGAGAAAATCATGGAATGTTGGTTCTCCGGCTCCCAAGGAAGGACACAGAGGTAGGAACCTGGTTGGAGTTTGACCTCATCAAGCAGAGAGTCTGACAGACTAAACTGTGGTCTGAGCAAGCACAGACCACTGTATTAATAATAAAACAGTGAGAAAGGAAACATGCAAATGAGCCAAAGAGTAATTAGAGGTGGGACAACAAGTGGTCCGGTTCCTGCCTCCTGGAGATGGAACAGGCCAGTAACACAAGGGAGCAAAACGCCCAGGGATCAGAGTGGGCGAATCAACACGGAAGTGACAGATCAATTATTGGCACAGCCCCAAAATCAAATCCTATAAAATATCACGGTAGATATGAAGTTAGTGATATTTACTGATATATTATTAAAGGAACATTGTTAACAGTATCATCACATAAATATACACAGAGGTGGGGGGAGGAAGAAAACATACAACAAAATAGTGACGGGAATCACTGATGAACGCTATCTCTGGGTGGTAGAATTTGGAGGCTGTTTCCATTAGTTTATATGTAATTCACTTGTGATTCTTTTACGTTGAAAAAGTATAACAAAGTTATAATTTTTAATCAGATGATACAATGCATAGCAATATTCTATGTAAATGGTAAAGTGCTATTCAGATTGGAGTTACTATTCATCACCACTCTGATTTTTCCTATCCAACTGCTTCTATGATTTCAACACAACTCCTATCAGTGGGAGGCAGATTATATGGCCTTGGGAATAACACAGAACTGAGGGGGGTGCAAATCTTAGCTTCCTCTCTTGGTAGCTGGATGACCTTGGGCAAATTAAACAACCTTGGTGTAACAGATAAAGGTAAAAATGGGCATGATGACAACTACATCAGAGGATTGCTGTGAACACTAAATAAACTGATGAAAGCAAGGAGTTTACTCTCAATGAAAACAGCAATTCAATACAGGTTAGCCACACTTACTACCGCTGCTGTGCATTCACTGAGCATTTGCTGAGTTAGTGCTCAGTCTCAGGGAAGACCTCCCCGCCTTGAGGAGTTCAAAGACCTGTGGAGAAAATTACTGAGCAAGTTCTGTAGTATCTCTATGCCTAATTCAGTAAATATAGCACAGTAACTATTGAATGAGTGGTTTTGATAAGTGTGATGATACAGTATATGTGTCGTCCTCGGAGAAGAGGAAAGAGCGACATACACCTATGACAAGGGGAGTGTAGTGAGGTTTCAGGGGGGAGATGATGCTCGGTCTTAGAGGATGAGGGGCTGCTTAACAAGCAAGGGCAGGAGTGCTTTAGGGAGAGGAAACCGCAGACTCAAAACCAGGGACATGAAAAGTCTTGTCATGCTGGGGGAACTGAGAGTGGTATCATAGGGCTACAGAATGCAAAAGAATACATCAATATTCAAATGGTAGCATTCCCGAGCTGTACATCAAACACATGTGAAATTCTGAGAGGCGGCTGGAAGCTTCAAATGAGACTCAGTGGAGTTAGTACACAATGGTACACAAGAAGTGCCACTTCACAATTAAATTCATAAATTAAGCAGCGAGATTTTAGGAGGAATCAGAGGTTTTAAAATGCACTTCACATATAAAACTAAGGAAAATAATTTGACCTTGGGATCAGACCAAATGTTATTGCCTCTACTTTCACTATTATATATTTTTATAATTACACTGTCAAACAATATTAGCACTGATGATATATGCAACCACTCAACCCACCCTTTTGGCACCCAGAAGAATACACAAAGTAGACATGAAAATGTTTAGAATCAGTATTTACTTTGCCTTTACAAAGAAAGCTAGGAAGCTTGGTGGTTCAGATGGTAAAGCATCTCCCTACAATGCGGGAGACCCAGGTTCGATCCCTGGGTTGGGAAGATTGCCTGGAGAAGGAAATGGCAACTCACTCCAGCACCCTTGCCTGGAAAATCCCTTGGACAGAGGAGACTGGTAGGCTATAGTTCATGGGGTCACAAAGAGTCGGACACAACTGAGCGACTTCACTTACAAAGAAAAAAAATCAACACCTTGGGTGGGCACTGGAATATTTCTATCAGCTCTTTGTTTTTATAACAAAGGGGAAGTTTTGGACACAAAGGATACATTAAGTGATACACAAAGAGCTTCTGTAAGTAAAGTGTAACTATTCTACAAGAGAAACTAAACCAGTAAGCTGAAGGCAGACCACCACCTCAGCTGCCAACACTTAATCAAGTGTGATATACAAGCTCCCCACAAAGGGAGTAAGGGGGAAAGTGGACTTCATTGCTTTGGATAATGAATCTCCTGCATTTAAAGTAATCTACCCAATTAGGATTCATCTGTGTTTAGCAGATAGTAGAAGTTAACATAGCCTTTGGAAACTGTATTCACTGTCCCTTGAACTTATGCAAAGCAAGAGAAAAATCTTGACAACAGCAGCAAATAGCTCATTTCTTTTTTAAGTCACTGGAGATCCTTCTTTGGCCAAGTCGTTGGAATTTAAGATTTAGCATATAATCCAGATGCATTCAACAGTTCCCTAAAACAAATGTATCAACAATTGCAGAATGATGACGGTAGGTAAGAGTGTGCTGTTTGAATTGATATGTATAACACTTAGAGGATGACACTCGGAGATGAATAAGGAACTTAGAAACTAGCCGGCCCAAATCTTACAACCTTTCGATATGAGACCAGAACATTGTCTGTACTAGTCCAACTCCCCAGTCTTAGCTCTCATATTTGTTCTAACCTCTCCTGCCACCTTGGCATTTGCACATGTGCTTTTTCTTTCTGGAATATTCTTTATTTCAATGTGCCTGGTGATTAGAAGTTTGTTTCAATACTCACCTTCAAACTGTAAATTTTTTTTTTATTTTATTTATTTATTTTTTTTATGAGTTGGAGGCTAACTACTTCACAACATTTCAGTGGTGCACGAGGAAGACCAAGAGGAATCGGGTGGAGAGGGAGGTGGGAGGGGGGATCGGGATGGGGAATACGTGTAACTCGATGGCTGATTCAAACTTTAAATTTTTTTACCAAAGCCTTTCTTTTAAAACTTCCCCCAGTATCTGTGTCACACCACCTGCCACATTATAGGACCTCATTTGTACCTTCTATTTCTCCTTTATGACACGTCATAGTGTCACATTTGTGTTTGAAAAGTGCCTGCCTTTCCCTAGAGATGGTGATCTTCATGTGTGGAGCAGCCATATCTACTTTGTTTAGCTGTGTCTCCCAGTGTGTGGAGGCATACAATATGCCTTCTAAAATTAATGGATGCAACCTTTACTTCCAACAAAACAGAATATTTAAACGTCCCAGGTGTTTTTACTGTTTCATACAACTGTATATATTATTCCTTCTGCCTCAAATATCTTCCCTGTTTTCTCTGGCTAATTTCTCCTCATCCTTCAAGATAAATTGAAATGATTCTTGGGAAGTACTTTCTCATCTCTAGACTAACAGGGATTAGTAGTTGAAGTCCTTTGTGCCCAGATCCTCTGTGCACTTCTGTCTCATAGCACAGATTCTTGCTTTTTGTAACAGTATGATTTCTCTAATACAACATCCAATAAAGCAATCAACCAGATTAACTAACCCTTTCAATTCTTGTAAAAACTCACTCTTGCCTAATTGTCTGCTCTCCACCAGTCCTGCAAGCTTGCAGTCATCCTCATCAATGTCAGCCAGAGCTGGGAATTCTCTAGTGGTCCAGTGCTTAGGACTCCACACTTCTACTGCAGGGGGCACTGGTTTGACCCCTGGTCAGAAAACAGATCCCATAAACCATGTGGTGCAGTCAAAAATAAATAAATAAAATAAAATAGATCTCTAAAAAAATGTTCACCGAGAGCCAACTGTTTGTTCTCATTCCTTTTTAGGTCAGGTGCACTTGTTATTCTAATTGTACAATTTAATTTAACAGTACGTAAATGATAAAATGTGGTAATACAAGAGTATTTTTTGCTACAAGTTAAATATTTTGAAAAGAATAGATAAGTTGCTTTAAAAAAAAAAAAAGTCTATCAAATTCAGTATGGTTAACACTGATTTAAAAGACTGTGAAAAAAAAATCTAGAACTTTTTGGAAGCAATCCAAACAAATGTCCATCAGTGGATGAATGGAGAAACATGTGGTATATACATACAACAGACTATTACTGAGTCTTAACAAGAAAGGAAATTCTGACAGAGGCTACAACGTGGATGAACCTTGAAGACACCGTAAGTGAAATAAGCCAGTCACAAAAGAACCAGTACGATACCAGCTCAGCTGCTCAGTCACATGTGACTCTCTGCAACCTCATGGACTGCAGCATGCCAGGCTTCCCTGTCCAACACCAACTCCCTGAGCTTCCTCAAACTCATGTCCATCGACTCAATGATGCCATCCAACCGTCTCATCCTCTGCCGTCCTCTTCTCCTCCTGTCTTCAATGTTTCCCAGCATCAGGGTCTTTTCCAATGAGTCAGTTCTTCCCATCACGTGGCCAAAGTATTGGAGTTTCCTTCCAATGAATATGCAAGATTTATTTCCTTTATGAAGGACTGGTTTGATCTCCTTGTGGTCCAAGGGACTATCAAGAGTCTTCTCCAGCACCACAGTTCAAAGCATTAATTCTTCAGCACTCAGCTTTATTTATAGTCCAACTCTCACATCCATACATGACTACTAGAAAACCACAGATTTGACTAGATGGACCTTTGTTGGCAAAGTAATGTCTCTGCTTTTTAATATGCTCTCTAGGTTGGTCACAGCTTTTCTTCCAAGGAGTAAGTGTCTTTTAATTTCATGGCTGCAGTCATCATTTGCAGTGATTTTGGAGTCCAAGAAAATAAAGTCTGTCACTGTTTCCATTGTTTCCCCATCTATTTGGCAGGGACTATGTGATGGGACTGGATGCCATGATCTTTGTTTTTTAAATGTTGAGTTTTAAGCCAACTTTTTCACTCTCCTCTTTCACTTTCATCAAGAGTTTCTTTAGTTCCTCTTTGTTTTCCCGGCAATCCTAATTCCAGCTTGTGCTTCATATAGCCCAGCATTTTGCATGATATACTCTGTATATGAGTTAGATGAGCAGGGTGACAATATACAGCCTTGATGTACTCCTTTCCCGATTTGGAACCAGTCTGTTGTTCCATGTCCAGTTCTAACTGTTGCTTCTTGACCTGCATACCAATTTCTCAGGTGGCAGGTAAGGTGGAATGTTAGGTCCATGAATCAAGGTAAATTGGAAATGGTCAAACAGAAGAGGGCAAGAATGAACATCACCATTTTAGGGATCAGTGAACTAAAATGGACTGGAATTTAATTCAGATGACCATTATATCTACTACTGTAGGCAAGAATCCCTTAGAAAAAATGCAGTAGCCATCACAGTCAACAGAAGAGTCCGAAATGCAGTACTTGGGTGGAATCTCAAAAATGACAGAATGATTTCTTTTTGTTTCCAAGACAAACCATTCAATATCACAGTAATCCAAGTCTATGCCCCTACCAGTAATGCTGAAGAAGCTGAAGTTGAATGGTGCCATGAAGACCTACAAGACCTTCGAGGACTAACACCCAAAAAAAAGATGCCCTTTTCATCATAGGGGATTGTACTGCAAAAGTAGGAAGTCAAGGGATACCTGGAGTAACAGGCAAGTTTGGTCTTGGAGTTCAAAATGAAGCAGGGCAAAGGCTAACAGAGCTTTGTCAAAAGAACACACTGGTCATAGCAAACACCCTCTTCCAACAACACAAGAGATGACTCTACACATGGACATCACCAGATGGTTAACACTATATGATTCCACTTATATCACACACCTGGGAAGTTAAGCACACAGAGACATAAAAGTAGAATGGTGGTTGCAAGGGGGTGAGCCGAGAGGGGGATGGGGAGTTACAATTAACAGATGCAGTTTCAGACTGAAAAGATGAAAAATTCTGAAGAAGGATGATGGTGATATGCAACAATGTGAATATACCTAATGCTACTGAACTGCATGGGGCTTCCTTGGTGGCTCAGACAGTAAAGAATCCACCTCAATTCAGAAGAACCATGTTCAATCCCTGGGTTGGGAAGATCCCCTAGAGAAGATAATGGCTACCCACCCAGTATTCCTGCCTGGAAAATTCCATGAACAGAGGAATCTGGGCGGGGGGCTACAGTCCACAGGGTTGCAAAGAGTCAGCCATGACTGAGCAACTAACACTTTCACTTAACTGTATGGTTTAAAATGGTCAAAACGGTGAGCTTTATGTTATGAATATTTTACAGTTTTAAAAATAAATATGTTTAATTCATGGAGGAGGTTTTTATAATTCCTCACTTTAACTGACTTAAAAATTAATCAAATAATTATTGATCTCCATCATGATTGATGAATGCACTTCTATTACATCAGTTTTTTAACTATCTTTCATCTCCAGCAGACAAGCAGCCACAATGAGTGGAGACTATTTCTTTCATCACCTCTCACAGACTCTCCAAAACATATCACATTTCCTGGAATACAGTGAGTGATCAATAAACATTTGTTGAATGAATGAATGCCGCCATTTTACTGCTAAGGAAACAGAAGTTTAGAAAGCCCATATTAGACAAGCTAGATAGCGGCAATGATGGGAAAAGATTTCAAACTAACCAAAATATATCCAATTTTTTTCAATTCAAGAAATAATTTAATATGTATTAAAACTCTATTACATTCCAAGATGGTGGTTGAAGTTGACAATACAAAGATGAGATATATCCAGTCCCTGCTATCAACATGATTTTGTTCTTTAAGACAAGGATATTAAACACCAATGGCCAGGAATATCTCATGTAAACCTCCAGGAGCAAGGCTGGCAGGTGGGTTGCTTAAGAAATGACTGCGAACTTAAATATAGTCTCTGCAAAGGAAAGAGTCCAGCCTGTGTGCAAAACACAATAATTGTGGGTCCAGGCAGCTCAGTCAGTAACTCATCATCTCAGCTTGGTAGCTTCCAACTTCACTTCTCTGCACTTCAGGTCCCCATCTGTAAACAATCTCCTGAGCTAAATTTCTCTATTTAGCATCTACAGACTCTCAGAAAGCTTAACAGTCCTTGAGAGGCTGACTTGGATTCTCAAAGTCTCGGAGGGGAGCATTTCGGGAAAGGGAACAAAAACAAACCATCTGAGGTCTCCATCATCCCCATGGAAACAGCCCCAAACCATAAGCCCCATAGTCCAGCGACATCCAGCACCATGTCTCCTGCTTAAGTCAGTCCCTGCTAGTCTTATGGCTAAGCCGTCACAGCAAGTGATGCACGCGGAAAACAGCCTTCTGGGGAAAGGGCCAAAAGTCCTCTCTTCCCAGCCAAAGAAATCAAAAGAAGTGACTGCCTCATTCAACTCTCAGGGTCCTAGTGAGAAGGGATTGTTTCCAGCTAGGGAAATAAGTCTATCTTCATCTCTGCATGTTCTCAAGGATGTTCAATGACTTATGAAACAGTCCAGAAAAATCAAGGGACACTATGAGCACTTGCTTAATTCATCACTGCTCTTTATGACTGAATTCAAATCAAACATTCTCCTGATCCTGCTCCATCCTCCTTTGTATCAAATGCCCTTAATCTGTGCTCTCAGAATCCAGATATAAAGCTTTATCACAATACTAACTATTCACAAATTTATTTAGTGTCATATCCTAGCTACCCAGTGAGCATCCTGAGTGCAGGCAGTATGCCTGGCTTGTTTTTACTGTATTCTCCATGTTAACTAGGGCTTCCCAGGTGGCTCAGTGGTAAAGTATCTGCCTACCAATGCAGGAGATGCAGGTTCGATCCCTGGGTCTGGAAGATGTCTTGGAGTAGGAAATGACAGTATTCTTGCCAGAAAAATCCCTTGGACAGAGGAGCCTGGCGGGCTACAGTCCACAGGGTCCCAAAGCATCGGACACAGCTTAGCAACTGAGCATGCACACGCACATACCATGATGACTAGTGTGGCATGAAATTAAAAAAAAAAAAAAACACTGAATAAAGGAATTGCTTATTTACCTATGTGTCTACTCCACTGGATTATAAACTTTTTGAAGACAGAGTATTATCTTGCTCATTTTTTACATTTTTTCAAAAGCATACATGAATCCCATTTTAAATAAAGTTCAATAATAGACAAAAACAATGTATGGCGATAGAAGTCAAAATAGTAGAGCCATGGGAGCAAAATCTAAAAAAGCACAGTGGAACTTTCTGGGATGATGGGTTTATACTCCATCTTGATCCAGATTGATGACACATAGGTGTATGTATACTTTTATCAAACTGTGTACTTATTAACACACTGCATTTTACCTCGGGTAAATTATGTTTCTAAAAGTTAAAGGAAGAAAAGAAAAAACTGCAGCATTTTAGTAAAAATGTCTAGAACCAGGTACTGTGGAGAAAGTAGTAAATAAAACAATGTTTGATAAAGAGTAAAATCAATAACAACATACTGTAATTGCAAGCTTCTTTTGACCAAAGTAAAATAGTGACACAATTTGAAGGGCAACCTTGCAGAAACACTCCTTGTTGACTTCCAGTTTTTATCACAGCTTAATGTCTTTATTAATACATGTGTGTAGAAGCTCATTGTAAAAAAAATACAGAAACTTGAAATATCATTTTTATATTTTTATATTACTGCTACTTAACTCGGACGCTGGCTTACAGTCAAGATAGGCTTGTGGACCAAATTCACAGCAAAGGAAGAAAGTACTCTCCCCACACTTTACCTCCCACCTGCCTTGTGCAAATTTGAAGATGTCCATCGACACTTCTCTGAATAGAAGCCTTTTACACACACATACGCCAGGCTGGAGAAACCCAGGGCCTGCATGGCCTGGCACTGATTGCTGGCCAGCAGTTGGGACAGCTGCACAGGTGTTCTTATAACCTGGGGTCTGTTTTAAACTCCAGGGGTAACTTTCTCCTGTACCCTATCCCCTTCTATGACGTTCTTTCTTCTCACGCAGCAGAGATTTCAACGCCCTGTCATTCGAGAGTACTGAACTCTAGTCCTAACTCTGCTACAAACTCTGTGAGCTGGGCGTGCCACTCAGACAATCCATAAAAGAAAGGGTTAACCAGCGTACCTCTGAGGCTTCTGCCAGGAAATTTAACATGCTATGAAGTTGTAACACAGGCAAGCCCATGAACATGTGAATAACATTAAACAACTCTTCTGGATTATTCCTCCCTTCTCACTTCTTCTCCACAGGGCCAACTACTCAGAGGCAAAGAGCTGTATATTCAGAGTTATTACTGGATACATGTACTCAGAAAATGTATTGAGGTGCTTTCCTATTTCTTGAAGAACCCCCTTCCTGTATTATAGACTGATCAGAACAGTTGGTGGTATTATAAATGAGGTCCTCAAACTTGTAGGGTATACAGTCTCAGCTAAGACATTCCCAGCTCTAAAAAAGCAGAAAACCTGAGGTCCACTGACTCCCGCTGTCGTCTAATTCAAATATTGCCCTGATAACTTCAGAACATTTTCTAGTTCTTGCCAATAAAATTCCCTTTTGCACTGTGTGGTTTCGGGTCTGCTCCCATTGAAGTCAAAGGTATGGCTTGCATGCATTCTTTTGAGATTCTCTAGTTATTTTTCTCTAAGAAAAGCATCCAAGTGATACATTGAAAGTACAACTAATCTCCCAGAGCCACATAACAGATCTCAGGTGAAAATGAGAAACTCAATAGCTCATTCAAGGTAGCTCATTTTTACCTTCTATGGCAAAATCACCTATTCAGTTATTCAGTTCCAAGCCCTAATAACTGGAAAAGAAATATCCATCCAAGACAATCACTTTTGAGTTCATTGTACTATGGCCCTATGCATAGACCAGTAATAAATATATTTTAAGTTAACAGAGGCCACTATCCATCTGCCACCTTTCCTGTACACACACACAGACACACATGCACATACCTTTTGTATTCAGTGTATGCACAAGAGGAGTAAATTTATTCTGAATATTACTTTAAATACACATGGATTGACAAGCTGTTTATCCAGTCTACAGCCTTCAAATGAGAAATTGAGGTGACTGTTTTATCCAGCCTAGGCATTTCTTCAAAACAGGCTCATATCAGCAAGCAGAAATGTGTACTGCACTTTTAAATATTGAACAGTAACTACCAACCATGAACTGGGTCACTGGTTCCATTCTCGATTTGCCGGGAGAACACCACGTCTTACATTTAAAATATTTTGTAAGTGATTCTAAAGACAAACCTCAAGGTATAGGGCAAGGTATATAGCAGTGTGCTGCACGAGTCTCTTGCAAACACTATATACCCTCTCTTTGAGGTTGGAATGGGCAGCCTGCTGAACAACACTCTTCACTGGCCACTCATCTGAAATAGAGTGTCTTAAATTTGACCTTGATTCACCTAGCACTCTGGTTACAATGAAGATCCTGACTCAAGGTCTGGGGTAGACCCTTCCCACAAGTTCCCAAGTGTTGCTGCTGTTTCTCAGACCACACTCAAGTAGGAAGGACCTCAAACAGACCCATCAACCCTCTCCTTCCAACAATGACTAAGTTTCCTTTTTACAATGACAAAAAGTAGGAAGGATTCGGTAGACATATAAAGGCTTTTTGCTTTCTCAAAATAAGACTTCAAATAAAGTCTCTCCTATCATCATGTTCTAGTCTCTTCTGTTATAAATATCAGAACATTCCTGGGAGATAGATCATAAGTCCCTGTGGTGATCCAGTCAAAATACACGGAGGAAATACAAAGAATTGATAGGTATTTAGAATCACAGACCTCAGAACAGGGAAGAACTTCTGTGTAAACCTGGTCAAATCCAAGTATCCCAGGGGGGGATCTCAGAGGAGAGGAGGGTGAATCCAGTACTC
The DNA here is from genome assembly GCF_963930625.1 of Muntiacus reevesi. NCBI lineage: Eukaryota > Metazoa > Chordata > Mammalia > Artiodactyla > Cervidae > Muntiacus > Muntiacus reevesi. Next base: position 89,752,514 of record NC_089255.1, on the reverse strand, counting down.
ACTTGAGTTGGAGGGAGAGCTAAAAATAGAGCCCAATTATCCTCACACCTACAAAGAAGTACTTGGCTTATTTAGAGTTCACAGTATTATTATTATTACCATATTATTAAAAAGAGAGGGCACAATAACAATTCAATTATTTCAGTTGTTTTATCTCTCTTCACTGCATTTCTTGAGACAGGGCTACAATAAGCAAGCATACCCCATTTTAAAAACTGTGGAATCGAGATGGTACCAAAGGGTCTTCCCTGCTGGTCCAGTGGCTATGACTCTATGACCCCAGTGCAGGTGGCCTGGGTTCGATCCCTGGGATCCCACAGATGGCACATGCAATGTAGACTGAAGATCCCACATGCAGCAACAAAGTCCTGGTGCAGCCAAATAAATAGTAAAAAAAGAAAAGAAAAAAAACCTACAATAGGAGTATATAATCTATATATACACTTGAGAACACACACGCACACACACATACTTGCCTGAACAAAGCTACAATTAGTTTCTTCAAAACAGCACTCTGATCTGTCATTAAGCCAAACTCACTCCTAGTTTTATGTTTTATATAAACAAAATGTGACAGAGAAAACAATGTGCTGTGGTTTTGTTATTCTTCTCTTTGTTTCCTTTCTTTCCAAGTTCGCCCAGCGTGCAAGCATTGATCTTCTTCTCATATACTGTTATAGTGTGCTTTTTTTTTTTTTCCATCAGAACAATTAGTTGCAGCTCAGAAGATAAAATTCTACCAGCACATCACAGAGAATCCTGTTTCCTGCCTGCTTTAATGAAGTCAGGCATCGTGGGAAGCTGAGACACTAGGGAAAAGAACACGCTGTAAAGTATAATTGCTTTCGAGAAGAAAGACCTTCCCTTGTGAATCCATTTTGGATTAAACAGCGTAGATTTTTTTTTTCTTTCTCTTTTTATTTTCTGGCCTTTCTTTAAGGATATTTTGTGCAAGGCCCTACACTTGGGTACAAGATTTGTCCAGCTTTCAGGGGTGTTAACGCAGAAGATGGGCTAAAATCAAAGATTAATTTTCAGCTGTTTGTCCTCCATGCCAAGACTGCTTTTCAAGTGCCATTTTTTTGCTAATGTTTTCATGTTGAATCATTACTATCATCTTCAGGCTGTCCCCATCTCATTTTGACCACACCTACCACCTCCAGTGCCTACTCAAAGCTTCAGCGTTTGTTCCGTATGCGCCAGCCCCACTGGCCTTCTTTGAGTCTTTCAGTCATGTTTCTCCCAGGAGGTGTCTGCCTTCACTGCTCCTTCTGCCCATGATGCTCTTCCCTTCCACGCCCCTGCAGCACTAGTTGATGCTACCTCCCTAGAGAAGCCTTCTTCAAACTAAAGTCACCCCCTGCCACTTTCATTCACAGTGCTCTGCTTTCATCCTTACACAGCCTGGATCACTATCTAGTACTTCTGTGATTCACTTAATTTTCTGCCTGTCACAAAATGTAACCTCCAGGAGATCAGGGACCTTTTCAACTGTGGTCATCACTGTATTTTGAACATCACTTGGCACACAGAAGGTGAATAATAAATGCCTGCCAAATGACTGATATGCAAATAAATCAATCATAGGGTACATATCTAGAATCACAGAATCTTAGAAAAAGAATTAAAAATTAATATAATCTATTCACTTAATCTATAGAATTATAAAATAAACTCCAGAAGTTGAGAAGGTCTCAGAACCCACTGCAGAGGAGAGATTATTCATTAATGTTTTTCAGCAAACTATTGTCAGGTGCCAGACACCATACAAGACTCTTATGAGTCAAATCGTGGGAAAGACAGGTGTGGTCTTTGCCACGACGGCACTCAGGCTAAGATGTGCAGAAAAGAGAGAGGTGGGCCCACTACTGGGCTAGCTCGGGGAAGCATTATTCTCCCCACCCAGAAAACAGTGTAAAACTTTAGCGTCTCAGAGGTAAAGAAAATTATATAGCTATCCAAAACAAGAAAGAATATAAAAATGAAGGCAATAGCTGGTGTCAATCACAGAACATCTACCAGCGCTCCACTGTTCTGTGGCTTGGAGAAGCACAAGGCCATCAGAAGAGATGCTAAAATAAAAATGATCTCTCGGTGCCACCTCTTGGAGAAGTGCCCCACTACCACGGTTGGGTAGGACCCTCCCTGCTTAGGGACTCACAGTGATCATGACTGCCCCAGAAGTCACAAGGGCCAGATGAGAAAAGCTATATGCAAGATAAACAACCTAGACTATGGGTTTATTCTTCCTAAAATGATTATTAAGGAGTTCCTAGGGAGAAGAAGATAAACCAAACTGTGTGAAAGAAAGTTTTATCATTAAGAAGGTGCTGCAAAGCCTCAGTCAGCACTATTAAAGTGGCAAATTTCTAGGGACCCATGTATAAAAAGGATTATGCAATAGATAATTACACTCCAGTGGGCATAACTTAATCATAACATAATTAGTGGCAGGAAAATAAAAAATATTTCACATAAGCATTAAAATCTGCCAACTTAAACAAAGCTTGCTCATTGGCACATATCATAAGCAGAGGCTTAATCATAATACAGTCTTGATTTTGGTCCCCCTTAGAAGCCATAAGCACAGCCTCTTAATTATTATCAATGACCTGGGGGATCAAATGGGTAGACTTGGCTGAAAATCTACTGAATATCATATATTTATAATAAATTTAGAGCCTGAAGGTTAATCTAGGTTATCCTGGACAAATGTGCTTGACTTTTCTAAGGCTATAAAGAGAGAAAAAGAAGACCATTACTATGTTTCAGTTACTCAAGTCTCAAGAGAATTTATTTTCTTTATTGAAGTGTTGAAAATGTTTCATTCACTCTATAAATCCAAAAGGCATGGGCCAATCCAAAATAAACAAACAAACAAAAAAAGAGGAGAGTTTCTCCTCTCTAGCTGTGTCTGTATAATAACAAACTATCAACCTGAAAAATAATCACTCAAGTACATGAACAAGGCAAGCTTGTTCTACAGACACAAGAAGTGAGGTTGAGCAAATCTTTTTATTTTTCCATTAGGGTTGGGACAAGTGTACACTTTCCATAGAATTCCTATCAATTTCAAGGGCCTAAATCATAATGCCACAGATCAACCCAGGATAGACTACTCAATTCTTTACATGCAGAGTAGTCTTCCTTACATAATACAGTGTAAGTTCATTGGTTTCCCCACTATGTAGGCTAGGAGATACCAAATTTTCTATCAAGGCCCAGAAAGTAAATATTTAAGACTTGAGGATTACATATGATCTCTGTCACACCTTCTTCTTTTTTGTTTGTTTGGTTTGGCTTTTACCAAACCAAAAAATTAAAATGATCACTCTGTCCACTGTACAAAAACACCAACTACCAGAGTTTATGAACCCCCAGACTTATCCCAACATCCAAGTATAATAGGAATGTATAGTCCAAACAAAGCATGTAAGAAATGACTTTTCTTTCATTTTGAAGATGCTTTGTTCCCTTTAAGGAAATTATACTTTGTTATTGTAGCAACAATAACTTTTAGAAATATGTCTTTTCACGCCTGCTGGATTGATTGAAGTAGCACTAGTTGATAAAAGTAATAAACCAAAAAATATCAAGTAGTTACTCAAAAGATAAGTTTATTTTTGAAACAATAAGAGGATGGACAAGAATCATGTCCATGTTCCTGTCATGCGGGTACCCAAACTGACAGAAGATTAACCAGTACTGACATAATACTCTCAAGGTCACCACTGACGCTGACTTCCAGCTGGGGGCAGGAGACAAGAGAGAGCACAGGGAAAGAATGTCCATAACAAACAATGTCAACCTAGGACTGACATACAAAGCTCCTTTCACATTTCATTGGTTAGAACCAGTCACATGGCCGCACGCAGATGCAAGGATAACCAAGACATATGGATGCAAATCCAACATGAACTTTCCAGTAAAAACTCGCACCACTGAAGGCAAGTGCAAATGTTGGTAGAGATAGTTCTCTGCCCCACTTGAGACTACTAATTGCTTCCAACTCCCCCAAGGAGCTCCACCCTTCAACAAATTATAGCCAAAGCATTTGCAAGTGCTTCTAGGAGTAGGCAGATAGGCCAAGAATAAGGAAATCATTGCTTAATTTCTGTTTAATCAAAGTAGACGTCAATGGATGATCCATAATGAAACAATATTCCTGAAAGCAAGGCTTCAAAGAAAAGAATTTCTAAGAACTCTGAAAACTAGGTTTTTCCATAATACAAAGCAAACCATCAAGATGTGACTGAAGAGAAGATAAAGGGCAGGAAGGTGACAGGCTTTGACATAAAGAACGTTTTCTGCCACAGGTAAAGCAAAAGTCTTTCCCAGCCTGGGAGGTGGGGTAGGAGTGGGCTGGAAGAACCAAGAGAACTTCAGCAAGAATAAGGGAAGGATTAAAATGCTGCTTCTGTAATCAACCAGGCTTTGAATCTCCTGGTTGCTGGCTCAGAGCAGGGAGGCAAGCCAATCTGAGGCACTCATAGAGGAGCTGATCTAAAAAAAGAGAAAAAAGAAAACATGGAATGACCAGACAGAGGGATTGTCTTCCATTTCTTTGGCAGCCAACTGCTTGTGACTTAGGAGGAGATTCCGTAGCTCCCACATATTCCAGTGAGGGAAAAATAAGGACTAAATGTCTATCAGATATCAGAACAAAGAAGATGAAGAGTTCGTGAAATCTGATCATCTGTAGCAGCTATCAGAATGTGACAGAAACCAAGAAGGAGCAGACTCATTACCATCAGTGGTAAGCAAAAATCCAGAAGCAGCTGTACTCACTAGAGGGACCTCTCCCCACCGGGATCCTGGGCCATAGCTTTCCCCAGCACCCAATGGCACCAAGAGAAGGATAAAAGTCAAGTAGAGAAGAAGAATGGAAGCTTGAAGTTCTGAGTGACACCTCAAGAGGCAAGAAGCTTCAAACTGGGCAGTGGCTGAAATAGCAACGCTGACATCGGACCACAAGTTCGGCTAGATTGGACTGAACATACCAGAACACCGTAAAGTAAGTCAGCAGCTTGAAGGAAGGTTGAGAGTGAAATGGAGTTGAGTTGTAGAAAACTACAAAGTTATAGTTCTGTGCCCCAAGCGGTAATGTGTAAATTTATACCTGATCTACCATGTTTATTTTCATTCAACTGTCTTATTCCCCCTAGAGCTGAAGGCAGTATGTCAAAACACTTTTACCTGCTTCAGGAAAGAGTACTTGAAGTGCAATCTCAGGATATTAGATGTGGAAGAGATCTTCATAATAATGTTAAGAGTTTATGTGGCTGTTATAAAGACACGCTTCACCATCAGACAGACCAGGGTGCAAACCCTGTCTGTGCTGTGTGCCAGCCGCAGGACGCTGGACTTCTTGCTGAAGTACTGATCGGTTCTCTCCCTTATAAAACAGAACTAACATGTGCTCCACAAGGCTGCTGTCAGCTGAGTGAGGATGTGTATGATACACTTACCTTAGGACCTGGCATGGGACGAAGGCTCAAAATATGATAGCCGGAGGCCGTCCAGCCACACACTGTCAGATAAGGAAATACGGAATCAACAGTGTCAGTGGGTCATCAGGAAATAGCAACCAATATTAAAAGCATTAAGTGTATTTTTTTCAGGTTGAAACAGAGTATTCCTTTTCAGTAAACAGGTCAGAGGGCCGTCTTATAAACATTTTATGTTCCCCATCAGGATCATCTCTAGGTCAGGAAATCCAATTCATAACCAATGACTGGCAAAAAGAAGCAATTATCTTATACACAGACCATGAATGTGCTTCAAGTTTAATGCCAAGATAAAGCTATAACATTCTACTTGCTATTCACGGATTTTTTTTTTAGTACTTTGGTTGAAACTTTGCAAGGCTTACTATTAAGTGCGCCAAGCATGAACAAGCTGAACATTCGAGACAGTTAGCCTTCAGCCCTTGACAAGAACTGCACCTTCTCCAGGCGCACTTTGAGCAGCAATGGTATACGGCAGTAGGTGGTGGCGGTGATAACAGCTAACATGCTTTATCAAGCACCTGCTAGTGGCAGCACCGGGTAAGCATTTCAGCATGTATAAGCTCTTTTTATACTTGATATAACTCTATGAAGGATGTCCTGGTATCATTTCCATTTTAAGATGAGGAATCTCTGAGAAGTGGCCAACTTACACGGTTCATTAGAAGCCAGGGTTTTAACTAGGAACCGACTCAGAGCTGGTCTTAATTTCCTTCTTCTTCAGACCCTGGGTAATTTTCTCTGTATTCTCAAGTGTACAGAATGTTGAGAGTGCCTTTCCTGTTTTCCTCCAAATATTTGCTTATTAAAAGCATTTTGTTTCCTCTCCTTTGAGGTATCATTTATTCAATTTTTTTTTTATTAATGTTCATTGTCGGATAAGCAAAGAGGAACTATCACCATCTCTGAGGAGTGAAAACACAACTATCCTTTTCCACCGTGACTATAAAGCCAGTCTTCTGCAACAAGCAGTGTGGCCACAATCACACAGCCTGGAAATAGCAATGGAGATTAGAACCCATGCCTTTAAAGACCTCATTGCTGCAGTTATCACGATTCTTTGTGACCCCGTGGACTAGAGCACACTAGGCTTCCCTGCCCTTCACCATCTCCTGGAGCTTGCTCAAACTCATGTCCATTGAGTCGGTGATGCCATCCAACCATCTCATCTTTTGTCGTCCCCTTCTCCTCCCGCCTTCAATCTTTCCCAGCATCAGGGTCTTTTCCAATGAGTCAGTTATTCGCATCAGCTGGCCAAAGTATTGGAGCTTCAGCTTCAGCATCAGTCCTTCCAATGAATATTCAGGTCTTTTTTCCTTTACAACTGACTGATGGGGACTCTCAAGAATCTTCTCCAGCACCACAATGTGAGAGCATCAGTTCTTTGGTGTTTGGTCCAACTCTCACATTCATACATGAATACTGGGAAAACCATAGCACTGACTATACAGACCTCTGTCAGCAAAGCGATGGCTCTGATTTTTAATACACTGTCTAGGTTTGGATTGTATGTCCAAGGATGGACTGTCCCAAAATGCCATAAAAATACAAACCTATTAAGATGGGTTACCAACTGGGTGTAGATCAGGGATGACGTTATCTCCTGATGCAGGATTGAACACCAAAATCCGTGGCAAAATTAAAATTAAATTGGATGAGAGTTTCTACACTAGTAATTGACCTAGTTCTTGAAGTGCTCTTAAAGCATCATTTCCTTTGTTTCCAGGTCCTGGAAAACATTCTCCATGGTGATCAAGTGCAGGTAACATGACGGTACCCTTTTTATTCCACCAGTGCCTTTGCTTTTCATTTGCCCCCTTCCTAATGACATCATTTTTCTTCCTTTTTTCCCATTAGTTCTCAATGTTGGTTGATGAACTTTTGTCCAAGATAAACGATAGCCATCTCTCAATAGCAAAAAATACAACCACTTTTCTCCACAGTAAATCAACCTCTCAGCCTCTAGAACATATTCATCTCAGCATCTTTCAAGTGCCTCTTCCCTTCTTAGGATAGATACCTATAACACTCAGGTTTAGGGTGAATGAAAAGAAACTAATCAGAATTACAGGCACTGAAAACTAGGAGTCTTAACTATCAATAGCTTTTATCCTCTCAACCCACATTCAGCTGACAGTGAATTTTTAACATGTACTGAGCTAGTGGGTTCATGACATTACCTCATTTAATTTCATATAATCCTCACCAGAATCCTGTGAGATACTTTCATTCCCATTATAGAGAAAGGAAACAAAACTTGGAGATGCTAATTGCTTGTCAAATAGCTCAGCAGTAACAACACAGTGTCAGTACTGAAGGCCATTCTCTCCCAGGTCAGGGAATCAATTTGTTTCAAGTGCAGATCAATCATACTACATTGTCCATAAAATCCACAGCACATTACCCAGCAAAATGAATCAACAACAGGCTGAAAACTGAATGAATACTAAGACAAAAAGCTAAATGCCCAGGGTATTATGCTTCGAAAAGTCTAATTGAAAGAAAAACAACCAAAAAGAAAACCCTTTTGGTATCTATGATTTCCATAATGGTTGTGCTTCATTTCTGACAGCGAAGGGTGGTGAGAAACGCTTCTACCCAGATATTCTTAAAAGAGAAAACCCCAAAGTTGGATTTTGCTTGTTACAATGGTGCAAACAATGTGACAGAGAAAAGACATTGATAAATAATTTACAAGAATAAGAATGCTTCCCTGATCAGATTGGGTGATGAAAATGTATTTGAAAACCCACAAAGAACATTCTTAACGGATATTATTTGCACTTCCTCTGGGTCGCTGTCGTCTTTTTATCCTCCTGCTATTAGTTTGATTTTCGCTTGACAGTCACCACGGCACAGAAATGTAGCAGCAAACACAATGAAAAGCCTTTCCACATGATTATTCTCGAAAGTAATAAGACATGTGCGACCTGGAAAACTAGCCCTTCCAACATGTCAGGTAAGGAGCGTGGACGACTGTATTTTTATAAAAGCGGCCTTCAGCTTCACACAGCATGGAAGCCCAGAGGCAACGTTCCAGGCGTCTATGGTGGATGTTTGCTGCCATCTACTGCTGTGTGATGGGAGAGGAACGTATGCTTCTGGATAGCCTCAAATAAAGGTAAGAAAATTGAGCTGGGGGGTGGGGGGGGAAACATTTCATTAAGTAAGCCAATCCCTGTTGAGAGGAATTCCTACAGCCGGTAACAGAACCATCCACATGTAAATCGTGTTGTTGTCACGCAGTCCTGTCTGACTCTACGACCCCATGGACTGCGGCACGCCATCCCTGTCCATCACCAACTCCCGGAGTTTACTCAAACTCATGCCCACTGAGTCGGTGATGCCATCCAACCACCTCATCCTCTATCGTCCCCTTCTCCTCCTGCCGTCAGTCTTTCCCAGCATCAGGGTCTTTAGCAATGAGTTGGCTCAAGTGGTCACAGTACTGGAGCTTCAGCATCAGTCCCTACAATGAATTTTCAGAGTTGACTTCATTTAGGATTGACTGGTTTGATCTCCTTACAGCCCAAGGGACTCTCAATATTTAATAATATTAATTTTTTTAAAAGAATGTTTAATAGCAACCCTTGTCTATAAGCTAGGAATTCCATTCATAAAGAGATCGCCACTCTCCTGTCACTTCTTCAACCATAGTATGTCTGCATACAACCAAATTCACACCTTTTGAAGCTTAAAACTGAGGAGGAATAGCCTAATAGTTTGGTTACTCGTATGAGCTTCTGATGTCAGAACCAGCTCCGAACATTAGCTGCCTGGAAATTGAGGCAAGTTATGAACTCCTTCAAACATTACTTTTCTTATATGGAAAATGAAAAGCAATAATATGCCCTTCCTAGTGTCAGTGTGCATCTTTTATTTAATGTTCATTTACTGAGATGTTGGCATGAGGATTCAACATAACATACATAAAGAAAGTTCCTTGGAAAATACAGCGTTGGGCAAAAAGTTCATTCAGGTTTTTCCATACGATCTTACTGACCCAGATAAACTCTCAATAAAGACCAAGTGTCATCCCTCCTTAAGGCTTTCCTGGTGGCTGAGTGGTAAAGAATCCACCCACCAATGCAGGAGACATGGGTTCAATCCCTGAGTCAGAAAGATCCCCTGGAGAAGGAAACGGCAACCCACTCCAGTATCCTTGCCTGGAAAAGCCCATGGGCGAGAGGAACCTGGCAGGCCACAGTCCGTGGGGTCACAGAGTCGGACACGACTAAGGGACTCTACAACGATAACATCCCTTCTTAATATTGTCACTGCTTACTCGCCTTGACGCGGCAGTAGTGATGACTCCAAATCGTGGCAATGGTTGGGGTGGGGGGGACCACCCAGAACAATCTTAAAGGTCATACGCTTCTCTAAGAAATCCAGAATTAGAAATCAGCTTTTCATGCCTCAAGGAAGACCATAACAAGAAGGAAGGATGGCAAGGCCAAAAGAGAAAGACAGCTACATGAATCAGAAAACCTCTGCACCGCTTTGCTCAAGATGAATAGTAGAAAATATCCCAATTCCAGCCCAGTAATCATAGCAGTCTGAAAGACGGTGAAATGATTCTCTAAGACTGAGAAGTCGGAAGGAATAAATGTATGTGGGGATTTTGAATGATTATGTTCAGATCATTTCATTTGATCACACAGTTGTTTTATGAGCAACGCTTGTGACTTTGACAGATACACAGATCCAGGGAAAATTGAAAGTTACGTTCTTGGAAAGGAGAGGGGGAATAGAAAAAGGACCACTTCCCACTGAATGTCAACAGATGATCTATGTAAGGCTGTGATATTTTTAAGCACCTACTTTCTTAGCCTTATAATCATCACTATTAAGAGGATTTGGGGAAATTATCATGCCACATTTGTAAGTCTTCCAACATGTTCAGGATAAATGTGTTTTAATAAGCTTCAGGAATCTCTTGAAAAAAGTAGCAATTGTGCAGGATGCCATGTTGAATGGTCACAAAATTTAATCCTAAATCCTTAGCAAGCCCTTACCTCTCTTAAGCACCTCATTTAAACCAAAGACCACATCACTGCTTTAAAAATACATGCTAAGGGGTGGATAAAGAAACAGTATAACATAGAACTGTATTTAGCAGAGGACCATATAACAAACTAGATTAAAGGATGAATTCTAAAACCATTCCAGCTCTGCCATGAACTGGATGTGCCACCTTGTCAAGTTATATAACCCCTTGGTCCCCCTATTTCCTTCCCCTGAAAAGTGGGGGGTAAAACAATACTTTGCTTACAGAGTTGGTTGAATGATGAAATGAATTTAATGTATGCAAATCACTTAGAACAGAGCCTGAGACATAGTAAGCACCATGTGTTAGTTATTACTATAGAAGCAAAGAACACTTGCAATGAAAAGTTTAACTAAAAAACAAAGCTGGTCCTTTAGAATTTTTCTTTATGCTGATGACTTCCAAAGTTGTTTGGTTTTGTTTTCTGTTTTTAGCAATAGAATTTAAAATAAAATCATACCCAATTCTAGTGGTAAAGAACCTGCCTGCCAATGCAGGAGACATAAGAGACACAGGTTTGATCCCTGGGTCAGGAAGATCAGCTGGAGAAGGAAATGGCAACCTACTCCAGTATTCTTGGCCGGGAAACCCCATGAACACAGGCGTCTGGCAGGCTACAGTCTATGGGGTTGCAAAGCTGGACACCACTGAGCATGCATACAGAAGTCCCAATATATGAAGGGTAAAAGTGGAAGAGAATTCACTGACAGCTGAGGGGCAGCCAGACCACCGCAAGATCCCCTGAGCAGCTCCTGCTGCACCACAGACGAACCCAGGGGACCCCAAGAAAACAAGAACAGCAAGAAAACCATGGATTTTTGTCATCTGCATTTCCCAGCTCAAACTCTTGATCTGAGCAAATGGAACCAGAAACGCCCATGGAGAAAGACCTGTGACTGCTTCCCATGCCCAGGCAAGCATCTCACAGCGTCAGGAGTCTCTTCCTAGACCCCGGCGATGAACAGAGTCAGTGTAGACAGACTGTGCCTGTGGGCCCCTGGGCGGCAGCAGCGCCGGGGTCACCAACTTCAGGGCTTGGTCCAGTTGTCTGCTGCTCATCTCACGGATGCACACACCGCCAGAGGGAGAAGAGACACAGAGGAGGTCATCGAATGGTGGGAAACAGACAAAACTATCCACCTCAGCACGCGTGTCGCGGTCACGGGGCACGTTCCGTAAGTCTTGCTGTGTGACGGTACAGCCCCGGGTGAGTCGGGGCTGACAGCCTATCAATACTGGTCTCAGGACGACAGACTCAGTCCCCATGCAGGGGCCTGTTCTCACACCGACTACAGTCCTTCACTTATCAAAGTTAAGAAACAGACACTGCTACTCTCTGTGAAGCTGGCGGTGGTGGCGGTGCCCTCTACTAAGCACGGCTTTGAACTTAAGTAGAAGCATCAATATTGCCTCCTGAACATGTTTATCCAAACAGATATTTCTTCTAAGTGCAACTATCTCCGCATTTGCAAAGAATTACTCTAGCATCAGCGTGGAGGGAGTAGCTTCCTTTAAATGTTACAGTGATACATTAAAAGGTTTGCCATGTAAGCTTTGTTCCTTAAGTTTAATGATCAAAAATCATTTTCATAGAACCTATAGAAGATCAATCCCCACCTCAGGTGCTCATTTTCATGGTTTGTTCAATGTAGGGACTGCATCGAAGTTTTAGAACATATCCCACACTATTTGCTTTCAGTGGGACATCAATAAGCTTTTCCAGTTCTATACATTCCATTTTACTACTTGACATTGGTGATGCTTCACTAGAAATTTTATAATTACTTTTCTTTTAAATATGATCCTGAAGGTTGAATGTTAATGTTACTTTGGTTAGAATATATTGAGCTTTTAGGACAAGAGACTTTGCTGTCCTCAGCCAGACCATTTTCAATTAATAATTATCCAACTCCTCAAAAACTATTATTTTTCCAGTGACAACATATCGATCTACTACCTAAAAAGGGAAAATGGCATAGGAAACAATCCGAGAGCCTCTCACAAAAGAAAATGAGGTAGAAGGATAAAACTTGGATGGTTTACAGAATAAGTTTAACCTTATTAAAAAAAAAAAAAAAAGACCAAGTAATATGAAGTCTAAAATCTCTCCATCTTATCCAACACATATAGATATGGATCAGTAAGACTGGAAGTTAAATACTTAGATTCTTAGAAGAGTAATCCATCACTTATTTTGGCTAATCAGCATGTGAGCCCCCTTCCATGCTTTGAGAATTCCAAGTTTATTCATTTTGGTGGTCAGCAAAGGCCATGCTGGAAAAGACTGAAGGCAGGAGGAGAAGGGGACGACAGAGGATGAGATGGCAGGATGGCATCAGACTCACTGGACATGGGTTTGAGTAAACTCCGGGAGTTGGTGATGAACAGGGAGGCCTGGCGTGCTGCAGTCCATGGGGTGGCAGAGTCAGACATGACTCAGCGACTTAACTGAACTGAAAGACCATGTTTAGAAACAGAAGTGCCAGGTGATTGCTTTTCCAGCATCCTTTCTCCAAAGACTCAGACATGGAAGAGGACTCTTCCATCCAAACACACTCAAGCTTGACTTTGACCCAGTAACTGGAGACACAAAACAGGGGGTGAAAGCTCTCTCTCTGCTCTTGGCAGCACACTTGTGATGGGTGCAGGGCTGAGAGGCTGGCCCATATGAGCAGTTACACGGACTCCAGTATCTGGTGTTTGGCAGAGAGGACAGCAGTTCGTTCAGCAGATGTAGTCTAAGTCTTGTCTTGATCAGAAAGCTTGTCCTAGCTTTCCAAGTCTGTTCTTCTACTCTCCCAGTAGTTCTGTGAGCCACATGATATACTTCAGTTCCATTCTGCTCTACCAGATTCAGCTTTCCTTGCTTACAGTGAAGAACTATGAATTAATTCCTCAAATCCTTTGAACCATGGGTTAGCATTCACTTATAAACTCACCAGAATTTTTCAAATTGATCTAAGTTTACTGAGTCAACCACACCTAGCTTCTTAGCTTTTAGAACTCAGTCTTCCTTTTTTAAGTAGCCAACAGCAATTAGCACATCACCTGTGTATGATGTGCACTAAATCAAAATTGGCCAATTGCTTGAATAATTTGTCAAATGCAATAGTTCAGTTCAGTTGCTCAGTCGTGTCTGACTCTTTGCGACCCCATGAATTACAGCACGCCAGGCCTCCCTGTCCATCACCAACTCCCAGAGTCTATCCAAACCCATGTCCACCGAGTTGGTGATGCCATACAGCCATCTCACCCTCTGTCATCCCCTTGTCCTCCTGCCCTCAATCCCTCCCAGCATCAGGGTCTTTTCCAATGAGTCAACTCTTCGCATGAGGTGGCCAAAGTACTGGAGTTTCAGCCTCAGCATCAGTCCTTCCAATGAACACCCAGGGCTGATCTCCTTTAGGATGGACTGGTTGGATCTCCTTGCAGTCCAAGGGACTCTCAAGAGTCTTCTCCAACACCACAGTTCAAAAGCATCAATTCTTCGGCGCTCATCTTTCTTCACAGCCCAACTCTCACATCCATACATGACCACTGGAAAAACCATAGCCTTGACTAGATGGAGTAGATGGACTAGATGTTGGCAAAGTAATGTCTCTGCTTTTAAATATGCTATCTAGATTGGTCATAACTTTACTTCCAAGGAGTAAGCGTCTTTTAATTTCATGGCTGCAATCACCATCTGCAGTGATTTTGGAGCCCCCCAAAAATAAAGTCTGACACTGTTTCCACTGTTTCCTCATCTATCTTCCATGAGGTGATGGGACCAGATGCCATGATCTTAGTTTTCTGAATGATGAGCTTTAAGCCAACTTTTTCAGTCTCCTCTTTCACTTTCATCAAGAGGCTTTTAGTTCCTTTTCACTTTCTGCCATAAGGGTGGTGTCGTCTGCATATCTGAGGTTATTGATATTTCTCCTGACAATCTTGATTCCAGCTTGTGCTTCTTCCAGCCCAGCGTTTCTCATGATGTACTCTGCATATAAGTTAAATAAGCAGGGTGACAATACACAGCCTTGACGGACTCCTGCTCCTATTTGACATATAAGAGGACAACAATTCTCTGCTCTCTCTTTCTCATGTCATTCATGGGAATATCTCAAGTTCTCTATTCTGAGGCTCCAAATGTGAGAATAAAAGCATGTGTGTTTAGTTGCGTCTGACTCTTTGTGACCCCATAGACTGTAGCCCGCCAGGCCCCTCTGACCGTGGAATCTTTCAGGCAAGAGCACTAGAGTGGGTTTCCATTTCCCTCTCCAGGGGCTCTTTCCACACCAGGGGACGAACCTGTGTCTCCTATGTTTCCTGCACGGGCAGGAGGATTCTTTAAGACCACAAGCACCACCTGGAAAGTCCTGAAAGCAGGAGGTAATGATCACAGCATCCTGCAAAACAAGAAAAGGAGAAGCCACAGAAGCTACAAAGCTTAATAAAATTTAACTTAGCAAAATAACTGTTCTGATAATTTTTTCAAACTATTGGTTCACAATAATCCATCAAATCTTGAATCAAGAATTGGGGAGTGTGAAAGAATCCAGTAGAAGGTACTCAACAAATATTTGTTAAATACTTTTCAAAGCACGTCCATAAAAAATAGCCGAATATATAGGGATCAACAATACCTGCATCCTCCCTTTTAAAATCCATCAGCCATCGTGTTCCTTTCCAGCAGATATTCACATGCTTTCTCCCCTCTTTCCATCCTGAATTATTTAGTAATGTATGACAATGCAGTCCACATGCAAATCCCAAACTGCAATGGTCATTATCCACTGACTTTGGTATAGGCTGTAGCTTATAAAGGGTAGACCCTCCATGATATTTGTATTTTTACAAGTTTCTCCGAGCATTGCTCTGCCTTTCAAAACTGTGTGACTGTCTCTCCTGGGCTGGGGTTATCACACCCTAGGATCAGGCAGCTGTGAAGGCTCGGCTATGTGAACTAACTAGGTCACAGTGAAGAGAGCAAACTCTACCTCCCATCGTCAACCAAACAATGATAAATGTTGCATTTTATTTTCCAAAGCATCATCTTTCAAGAAAGCAATCAAACAAGTAAAAATTGGATATCTCCACATAAATAATACTTTACCTCCGGTTGTCACTGGTACTTGCTGCTGACAAATTGGTATAAATATTTGAGATGCTAAAAAAAATTGGAGTCATTATGCTGAAACCGGTGAATACATTTTTGAAGAGATGAAATGGGGCTGGTCTTAACATGAAGAAAGACATTCTCAATACAGAGATGGGGGTTTCCATGTCTCTCATTATGGTTCCAAATTTTTTCGGAGGTGGGTGTGGAGGAAAAACAGGTAACAGTAGAACTGAGGTTAGAATCCAAAAGAGACATGAATGTCTTCACCCTCTCCCTGGGGCAAATTTTTTCTATATTACTCATGTGGACACTGATATAATTTAAGCAACTCAAAAACAGATTTGATTTAGTAGATTAAATTCTGATTTGTTGTTGTTTTCCAGTCACTAAGTCATGTCTGACTCTCTGCGACCCCATAAACTCCAGCACACCAGGCTTCCCTGTCCTTCACTATCTCCCAGAGTTTGCTCAAACTCATGTCCATTGAGTCTGTGATACCATCCAAACACCTCATCTTCTGCTGCCCGATTCTCTTGCCCTCAGTCTTTCCCAGTATGAGGGTCTTTTCCAATGAATCAGCCCTTTGCGTCAAGTGGCCAAAGTATTGGAGTTTTAGCATCAGTCCTTCCAGTGAATATTAAGGGTTGATTTCCTTCAGGATTGACTGGTTTGATCTCCTTGCTGTCCAAGGGGTTTAGTCTAGATAAAAGGTGTTACACTAAATGTTTATTAAGGAATAAATCCACATTGTTTTTTTGTGTGTGTTTATTTTATTTTTTGGGCCTGATATATTTATTTATTTATTTATTTATTTATTTTTATTAGTTGGAGGCTAATTACTTCACAACATTTCAGTGGGTTTTGTCATACATTGATATGAATCATCCATAGAGTTACACGTATTCCCCATCCCGATCCCCCCCTCCCACCTCCCTCTCCACCCGATTCCTCTGGGTTTATATGGAATTTAGAAAGATGGTAACGATAACCCTACATGCAAAACAGAAAAAGAGACACAGAAGTACAGAACAGACTTTTGATCTCTGTGGTGAGAGAGAAGGTGAGGGTGGGATGTTTCGAAAGAACAGCATGTGTATTATCTATGGTGACACATTGCTTTTTAAATAATGCTTTAAAGAATACCATTTTAAATTTAAATTGCTTTAAATAATGCTTTAAAGAATACCTTTTGGTGTTTCTAAATTGGTAAATATGAAGAACAAGTCCGAGAATGGTAAGAACAAAAATTAAGATTATACAGAGGCAAGTGGCCATACAGCTTCCTTGTTCTTTTGAATCCGAGATCTTCGATTTAACTCCCTGGGGAATTTGTTTTCTTTGCAAAATTGTAATAAAATCATCTGAGAAGGAGCTCTTAGTAAATTAAAGATGCTCTGCAGCCAGAAAGACCTGGGGTCCCAGCCCTTCCTCTTGTACAATGTAACTGTTCCATGCCTCAGCTGTCCTATCTGACAAATGGGGGAATAAAATGATCATTCTAATCTTAAAGGCTAGTTTTAAAGAAAAAATGGGATAAAGTCATTAAAAAGCACATGGTAAAGCCCTCAATAAATATTTTCTATTAATAATATCACTGTAACACTGGCAAAATATTACTAATATTTTATCCCTAAAAAATCTATACCAGGGTTTGCAGTTCTGCTGTTTTGCGATCTGAGTCATATAAGATTTAATTTTAATTCAGCTATATTTCCTAAATTAACCAACTTATGTGATTAGCATCTCCTAGTTTGTGTGTCTGGGGGTTTTTTGGTGGTTTTTTCCCATAATTATCTTTTCTTTTCCCTTTTGAACAATATTGCCACCCACATAGTTTTTCAAATTACAGTTTTCATAGCCTTAGCTTATAAAGCTGCTCAAATGACCATCTTTTTTTGTTTTAATCACAGAACATGAAAACATACCTGGGGAGGGAAACTCTTTCTCCACCAGGTGTGAAGGTCCATCCCAGAACAAAGAGGGAAAGCAACCAGCTTGACACGTGCTTTGCCGCATCCCCTTCCTCTCATTCCCAGCTACTTCCGCAATTACTCTATCAGGGCTGTGTGGTTGATGAAATGACTAACTTCAAAAGTCATGCTGATCTTTGAATTCAGTGAAAGTGAATCAGATATGCTTCCAACCCACTCACTGTCCAACCACGAACACTGAGGTCAAGCAGGTACCCTGGTAGATGTAGAGACCAGTTTGGGTTGTAGAATATGAGATGCTGAAAACTCAGAAATGAATACAGCTCATTCTCCCATAACCATATGGGTTCCTGCCAGGTTCATCCTGGCAGGTGGAGCATAAAAGACAAAGGCAAAAGCAAACTTTCTTCATGTCAAAATTTACAATTATAACTAGTCACAGAGAGCAGAGCACAGCGCACCCAAAATAGCACTGTTTGTTTATACTCCATCACTCCCATCTCCCTTTCCCTTCTCTGCTTCAATTCAACTTTTTAAAGAAGATAAAATCATAATGCTGGAATTTAGCAAGAAAATATATTTCACTTCAAATGAAAATCAGCGAGATTGCTGGTTCTTTCATCAATTGTATAGATATCCCACTGAGTAACAAGTTTAATGGATGACACAAAAATGGTTTAGGAGATAGATTATTCTAAAACATTACCATCATCTAGTGCACATTAACATAACTTTCTCAAGCTGTGGAATTAATGAAGAGCTGGAGAGTTTGCTGACTTTTTTTTTAAGATGGCCTTAAAAGAAGATTCCACACTGAGTGAGTTCTTCTCTCTTGTGTGGGAGTAAGGTCTTATAGAGATTCCACACAGAGTGAGTTCTTCTCTCTTGTGTGGGAGTAAGGCCTTATAGTTTAGAAGCTGTTATTTTTCCCCTGCAAAAAAAATAAATAAAATTAAAAACTGCTGCCTCAGTTTTCTGGACTCTGAGCAACCGTCCACTCTGATGAAATCAGTCACCAGGAATGTCAGTCTCTTTCTACATACCTCTATGTATAAATTACAAGACACAATTCTTCCTGAAACTGGAAATTTTTAAGCGTTTCTGTTATAAAAAATTGAAATGTCTTCATAAAACATTTCCTGAGCTTCTAGCATATTATCTGGGACTGAGTAATTATGCTACAGTAATTATCTCATTTAATGAACCCATGATCCTTTGGGAGGGGCCCTGTGATTTTCTCCATTTTATCAACTGAAGCATTTGAGCCCTGGGAGGTATATCCCAATGTTAACTAGCATGTCCCAAAAATGAAAAAGGAAAACTGTAATTAGGTCTGATTCTAAAGCCCACGTACTTAACCACTAAGCTAAATTTGTTGAAAGGAGAAAAATAAAAATAATTACAGGCATATCTGGGAGACATTGCAGACTGTGCTTCAGACTACCACAAAAAAGTAAATGCAGCAAAAAAGTGTCAGGCAAAATGTTTGGTTTCCCAGTCCATCCATGTAACAGTTATGTTTGGGACTTCCCTGGTAGTCCAGTGGTTAAGAAGCCACTTGCCGATGCAGGGGACATGGATTCAAACCCTGGTCCAGGAAGATCCCACATGACGTGGAGCGGCTGAGCCCACGGGCCACACCTACTGAAGCCCGAGCTCTGGAGCCGGGGAACCACGACCACTGAAGCCCGCCTTCCTATACCCCATGATCCACGGCAAGAGAAGCCACTGCAACGTGAAGTCCATGCGCTGCGTCAAAGTGTGGCCCCCACGCTCTGCAACTAGAAAGAAAAGAAGACTCAAAAAAAAAACGAAGACCCAGAGCAGTCAAAAATAAAATAGATAAAATATTTTTTTAAGTCATGTTTATACTGTACCCTAGTCCACTGTGGGTGGTAGAGCAGTATGTCTAAATAAACAACGAACAAAGCTTAATTTAAAAATATTTTATTGCTAAAAACGCTAACCTTCACTTGCACCTTCAGTGAGTCACAGCAGTAAATCAAAGACCACTGATCACAGGTCACCACTACAACTATAAGAGTAATGAACAAGCTTGAAATAGTTCGAGAATTACCAAAATGTGACAAAGATATAAGAACTGAGCAAATGACGCTGGAAAAATGGCACCTAAAGACTTGCTCATTGCAGGGTTACCGCAAAACTTCAACTTGTTTAATTTTTTAAAAAAAGCAATATTTGCCAAGGACAATAAAGGAAAGTGCAATAAAACAAGGTGTGTCTGTCGATATGCAGGGTTTGGCTCATTATCAGTTCAAAGACTACTAATAAAAATCACCTACAAATATTTCTAAGGTATGAACACTAAGGGGAGAGTTAATGTGAAAGAAAAGGAATAACAGAGACATGATGAAATGAAATCAGACAAGGATGAAGTCGATCTGTATCAAGTGCCCCATCCCCTCCTGAGTGAAAAATAGCCATGCTGTGAAGAGAATAAAGGACTCTTTGTCTCCAAACTCAAAGACAAAGCATCAAGCATCTGAAGCTGGGTGTTGTAGCTGCCACTTTTCTTCCTGTTTTCCTGCTTGAGGGTCCAATTAAAACAGAAAAAGGCTGGAGCTTGTGTTCTTCCATTACAAATAGCTATCTATTATTCACGTTGAATTCTCTAGGCATACAGACAGTTGGGCTTGCGGGAGGGAACAGGCAAGGAGACCAGTGACTGCCATCTGCTCAGATCATAAGAGCAGCCTGGCAACAAAGCTTAATAAAGTTGCTTCTTCCTACCAATACTTATCAACTGTTGGGACTGCAGGCCACTGAACCCAGCGCAGAGTCAGGCTGGCCAGAGCTTGATGGAGCTCCTTTACAATCCCTCCTCTCTGCAAGTATCGGTGTCATAGCTGTTAGTGTGGTCCACTAGACATCGAACACCCCTGTTACTGTGTTGGAATTATATGGAAAGTATATAATTCCACCAATAGCTGGAGACATCGGAGTGTCCAAGTGCTAACTAAGTAGCCAAGTAAGTCAGCATTTGTGTGTTTTGACTGACTGTAAAGTGCTAATCAAATGTAAGGTAGCATTCGGATACAGATTGTATTCCTTTGTAACACCTTCTCAACAACTGGATGACAGTTATTGACATAGTGAGAGGTTGTATTTTGTATTGACAACTGCATTGATAGCATGTCAGCAGGACAGTTTTCAGATAACAATATGGTGCTCCAAATATTTTCTCAAAGATCTCAAGGTTAGGAAGTGCCACAGCCTGGAATCAGAAGTCTTTCCCCATCCCAGCAGCGTTTCCACTGTATCATAGCTCTCTCATCTTGGCTGTTTTTTGTTGTTCTATAGATATCCTTAAACAAAATTTTGTTTGATAAAGGGTGGCATAATATGCTACCCCCAAATTTGCCACTTTAGTATAAGAATTATTTTGAGCAAAAGGCAGTTGACAAGCAGCATATATTAATACAAGTTCTTGGTTCTCCCATTTGCCTAAAAATAGAACATAAATTTCTAAAGGGTCTCCCTCTCTCTTCTCTACCAAAAAGGGGAGGAGTTAATCACTGGAGAAAACTCTAGACACATATCATCTGAGAGACACACCCAGCGGAATCTATATAGCAAATTTTACCAACTAGCCCTTGATGTCCATGAGTTTCCCCATACATTTATCTTTCCATTGTTCACTGCCCTTGGAAGCCTCAAACCCTGCCGTTTGTCTTATCAATTCTCCATGAATTTACGATTCTTTCTTAAGATGCTAAATAAACCCAGGTTCTGACCACCTCTTTAAATTACTTGCCACTGAAGTCTTCCCATGAGGATGTACACTGCATACGTTAATGAACTATTTGCTGTGATTTGGTACTCTTTGTCAGTCTGTCTTGCATTGACTCCAGTCAACGAACTGGAGGAAGTTCGAACTGGAGGAAAAAAATATTTCCACCCCAACATCTACATAGTCTATATCAGCAATACTAAACAATCTACTGGACATATTGCCTGATGCTGGTTTATTAGTTAAATAAGGATAACAAAAGTTTTAAGCGTTCCAGGTTTCTTACCAGCCTGCTATTTTGGAATTGGCCCATGCATGCTTATAAATGTCATACTCACTTGTTTTCATGTCATATTTTTCATACCACACAGCCAAGAATTTCTTCATATTTACCTAAAACCCGTTAGTTCAATTACCCCATTCTCTCAAAATCTGAAGAAGCCCTAATAAAAAAATAATATCTCAAAGTGGAAGACTATATTCAGTTTCCCTGAAAGCCACTGCCTAACTTTCTTTTGCTATGTTCCAGTATCTCTGAATATGTTGGTTTATGGACCTATTTTAACCTCATCATATTAAAAACTATCTGCTGTCTGTGTACTTTATTAAAGCCAAGCCCTTCTTGTCTACCTTTTCTGTCCAGGTGAGAAATGACAGTCTTAAAACTGGAATAACACAAATATCTGAGCCAGAATTCCCTTTCTTTAAAAATTACTCACATGTGTCCCAAACTGTTGGTGAGCTAGTGTTGAGTGGCTCTTGGATTTCTTCATGTAGTTAGTCCCTACACTCCAAGCAACTGACTTGTGGGTAATGTGGTGTAAAGCTTGCTTTCCAATCAGAGTGCTCGTTTCAATTCCGACCTTAGTCAGTGGTGATTGAATGTCATCACCTATAGATTGATTTTTGATCCTGAGATGCCACAAACCATTCATCTCAGAATGGTTCCAAGGAGGTGACCATCAGCATCTCAAAAGCCACGACCAGCAGCATATTTCATCAATCAATACACGCGATATTTTCTTTAAAAACCTGAAATAAATCCAAGGCCTCCCAAACCTCAAGCCAAGTCCAGATGCATGGAAAATGTTAGTGACTTTTCCTCATAATTGGCTCTGCTTCATGCATACTTTGCAAAGATTTAGGTTCTCGGGTAAATAATGTATGTGGTGGTTCCATCTGGGGGCAACCAAAAAGCCAGGTGAAAACAAGAAAGCTGTGGATGAATTTTCTTTTCCATTCACAAGTCTGTTCAAATCCAGATGATTCTGGGGTGTGATTTTGTGGGAACAAAAAACAAATAAAAAAATGTTCAGATAACCAGAAGCACTCGGCATTCCTGAAACTCAGTCAACTGCTGTGAAGAAAGAAAAAATGAAAATTGTGATCTGCACTAATGTGATCTGCACTAAGGACTGTCTTCCTGTTGTTAGTCGCTCAGTCGTGTCCGACTCTACGTGACCCCATGGACTGTACAGCCCGCCAGGTTTCTCTGTGCATGGAATTTTCCAGGCAAGAATACTAGAGTGGGTAGCCATTTCTTTCTCCAGGGGATCTTCCGACCCAGGGATCGAACGCAGGTCTCCTGCACTGCAAGCAGACTCTTTACTGCCGAGCCACTAGGGAAGCCCTTTGAGGTTACTAACCAGACTGAAAGTCTATAAACCAGAACAGGATGCAAATGTGAAAAGAGGGACAGCAGCTGTAAAGGAAAGTTTATTCTTCACACATTCACTGTGAGACAGGCTATTCTAACATTGCTACTTGCAATATATACTAAAACTTTATAATATTTACGAAGGAAGGAAGGAAAAGAATTTTTAGTGCACTATGTCATTTATGGTATTCTTAATAAAAAGATATTGAGATGATTTTTGCTCAGGCAATCAAAACAAACTGGTTTAAAAGATCATAAAAATTTATACAAACACAGATTGAGCGTTTTACCTTAAACACATAAACAAACATTCATTCAGCTATCTTTTGTTAAAGTGCAAGACTTTGTCTTCGAGACTGTCTCCAGTAATTAAACTTTTAGCTCACCTTCCTTGTATAAAACCACATGTATTACATCAACCAAAATTCCCCATTCTAATTTCACTACAGAGAAAATGAGAAGTTAAGCAATTCAAGAGAAATCTGAATTTGACATCCTCCTAGATGTTTATTTCACCAACATCTAATTTGACTTCAATTATTTTAAACAATTTGCCTTTATCAAGTCTTTAAAAAGCTTTCACCTTAGCTTTATAGAAATAAGTTCTCTAACATTCATTGGCTACTATCACATAAAGTAAATTGCATAATCAGAATAATGGACAAAACTGACACAAATATGGAAACAAAGACAGCTGACTCTTTGTACATATATGACCCAACTGGTGGAAGCCACTGGTGAGCTCAGCTTTCAGAAATACTGAGGAACCAATCATACGTTCTTATCTATCACCTATTGCCATAATACTGCTTCAACAACAAACACATAACTATTTGTTTTACACAAATAGATATTTATATTTCTCACTCACAAGTTTCTGGGTCTTTTGGGTTCAGCTGAACTGGACTCCAGGCTGCAATGTAGGATCAAGGCATGCTCTGTGTATCTCACTCTGTGTCCCAAACTGAAAGGGTAGTAACTACCTGGACCTGTCCTTTTGTGGTGACAGAAGGAGGACAAAAGAGTCAAGCTACTCCATACAGATGCCTTTCAAGCCTCTTGTTATGTTAAATCTACTAATATCACATTGACCAAAATAAGTCATATGTCTAAGTTCAAAGTCATGAGCCAGGCAAGTATACGCCACCCACCATGAGGCCATGTGAAGAGAAAGGCTGCATAATTCTACAACACGGAAAGATTTAGAACCAATAACTGCAATGCTTTACATAAGAAAGAAGAATGCTTAATCCAAGGAATCTATTAAGTAGAAGACAAGAGAGATTCTATTATACTTAGCTCCAAGTGAAGTAATGAAAGTAATAAACTCTGTATGTGTTTCTTGGTTCATTCATTCACCAACCCATACAATCAATACAAATATATTGTTCCTTCTATGTGCTAGGTACTCTTGAGAGACAGGAAACTGGTAAGTAAAGAACTACTTTTGCTTAAGGACCTGATGGATTGATTCTCTAGGCCGAGAGACACAGTTCAGACTAGACCGCTGAAACTCCAGTACTTTGGCCACCTGATGCAGAGAGCTGACTCATTGGAAAAGACCCTGATGCTGGGAAAGGTTGAGGGCAGGAGGAGAAGGGGACGACAGAGGATGAGATGGCTGGATGGCATCACCGACTCAATGGACATGAGTTTGGGTAGATTCCGGGAGTTGGTGATGGACAGGGAGGCCTGGAGTGCTGCAGTTCATGGGGTCACAAAGAGTCAGACACGACTGAGTGACTAAACTGAACTGAACTGAACTGAGACCGTGAAAGAGAAAAATCTGGTTCTTTGACATTCAATGCCTTTAAAAACACAATGGACTTACCTTCCTAAGTATGGTTCTATAAGAACTAGTAATAAAATCACCTAACAGGTTCTGACTATTGTTAGCAGCAAATAATTACACATTGCCTTTTATCTCCATCCTTTCAGACTGTCCCATCTGAGATGTGAAGTGTGAGAAACCAAAGAAATGTAATACCTTCCCTAAGGCCATGACACTGTGCTGCTCATCAGAGGAAGATGCGTGAACAATACCAAATCAATAAACACCACTTAGCAAAAGACAGAAAACTTCTGACAATAAAAGAAGAGGCCAGTCACTATCCCAGAGATATTTATATTTCCCTACATGCAGATAAATGTTAAGTGTATTTAGCAACATTCAGGATAACTATACAAGCATATAGTGGAAAGAATACCATATCATCTAAGAGTCTTCCATTTCAACTTCCTTCACGTGGATTAAGAATATAGACACTCAGGAAAGACACTGACTGTAGAATTCTTGGGCTTCTTCTGCTACTAATTAGCAGTATGATCTTTGGCAAATCAGCTAGTATTTCTAGATGTTGTTTTCCCTAGAAAGTTTCTCTGACTGCTCTTCCCCTCCCAAAGCTGGGATAGATAGGACCCCTTGATTCCTTTATATGTTAACCCTATCTCTATTGCCTTGCCTTCTATTACACATTGTTCTATAATTATCACAGATATATTTGTCTCTAGCACTACTGAACTCTTTGAGATCAGAATCAACATATTACGCATTTTTGTAGAATAAATCTAGGAAATAAAAGTTTCTGATGATTCGTCTAAAACACTTCACAACTCTACTACAAACTCCTCTGACATTGGGGGAAATCTGTTAAATTTATTTTGACTGAGGAAATTCCAACATTTGCCTGATAACAAATCTCCCTTTCTGCCCAATGAAGTATAGTAATTTCTACCATAGGACCCAAATTCAATACTGTAAGCTGGTATTTTATTCTTCAGCACTGCATTTAAATCTTGGCCTGGTTATACAACTCTGAAAATAAAAGTCAGTTTGCCATCTCTGGATTGTTGAAAATTAACAAAAATGAACAAAGATAAAAATCTTGATGCTTCCTTGATTTGCAATAACTCTCTCAAATACAAGAGTGTTTTCAACATACCATTGTTATGACCTAGAGAAAATGCCTTAGTGTAGAAAAGGAAGGTTTCATTTGATCTAAGATTTTTTTTTGTTTTAATTTTATAGTTTGAGAAAACAGAGATACTGAGAGGTAAAGTGGCTTTTACAGGTTACCATGAGTCTCATAAATAACAGGCTCAGAACATATGTAAGTCTGAAGTGTATTTAACTTTTTTATAGATAAATTACTCAGTATTTTCCTTCTTTGCATGCCATATTTGTGTGTGTGCTCCACTGAGTCGAACTCTTTATGACCCCATGGACTGTACCCCACCAGACTCCTCTGTCCATGGGGAGTCTCCAGGCAAGAACACTGGAGTGGGCAGCCTTTCCCTTCTCCAGGGGATCCTCCCTACCCAGGGATCAAACCTGAGTCTCTTGCATCTCCTGCACTGGCAGGTGGATTCTTTACCACTAGCACCAGCTGGGAAGCCCCCACCCTTCCATTTATTTGCCACCCTAAAAACATCCCACACACATCCCTCAATCCAAAACTCTGTACTTCATTAATTAAGACCTGTGTAATGATGGGTAGGCTGTTTAACTTCTTTTGTTCCAATTCTAGTAAAGAACGTGGCTTATATGATTTTCAAAAAAAAAAAAAAAAAAGTATATACCGTTCAGGCAGTAGAGAGTTTAGACTGGGATCTGGAAATAAGTTAAAGAAATAGGCCTTAAGATATATATATATCTTAATTTTATATATATAAAATTCTTCCCTGGTGGCTCAGAGGTAAAGAATCTGCCAGCAATGCTGCAGACCTGGATTCGATCCCTGGCTCAGGAATATACTCTGGAGAAGGAAATGGCAACCCAGTCCAGTATTCTTGCCTGGGAAATCCCAAGGACAGATGAGCCTGGTGGGCTACAGTCCCACCATGGCTACAGTCCATGGGGTCACAAAAGAGTTGGACATGACTCAGTGACTAAACAACAACAACAACAACAACTGTGTGTGTTTGTGTGTGTGTGTGGAGAGAGAGAGAAAGACATATACATAGAAATATATACAAATATGTATCTTTGATATAAAGATAACTCAGAAGGCTTAGATTTTGCTGGAGAGACTTTTTTCCCTCTAAATTAGGAGTGATTGAGATGCTGGAGTTTGGGGAACAGGATAGACATTCCTGCTGCATTCAAACATGACCAAAGTTTGTCACTGATGTATTAAAAGGGGCTACCAAAAGCTGAAAGCTCTTATAAATAAGGTGAGATAATTCAAATTATTCCAGGGAATAGACTGCCAGAAAGAGAGAAAAGGGAGAGATTTTGCATATATATATATATGCACACACATGTATACTCATTTCTTTTGTTATTTTCAAAACTCATATACTAATCAATTTATTTTTAATATAATAGCCATTTTGAGGGGAATTGGTAATGAAACAGAAATGCTGATCTTTTAAGAACTCATTTTTGTGGTTTGTTCTGATAAGATAATAAAAGTCTTACAAGCAAGTACTTTTGACACAGACTTGAGAATTTATTCCAAATAATATGATTTGTGTGCAACAAATACTTAGTATAACACTGTTAAAAAAAAAAACAAACAAACAAAAAAAACACACAAACTGGAAATCCTTTAAATGCCCAAAAGCAGTAGCAATGATTTAGCAGCAGAGCAAGTTATCATCAGTCTCCTGAAACCCTGAGTAGAGATCTCTTCCTTATTCTATGCTGCACCCTCTCATCTGAACCATAACGAAATCCCAAAGGGAAGGGCTTGTGGTCACTTCCCAACTTCTCATTTGATAAACAGGAAACTGATGGCAAAGATGGTAAGTGAATCATCCACATGTGCAGCCATTTGCAGTCGCCATAGATTCTCTCTACATAGTGCAGGTGTGACGGTTCTCAATCTTCATGTTTTGCCAAATGGTAACCAATTTCACACTTCTTCTATTGCAGCTTTATGACGCTGGAAAGATACCTGGTTTCTACTGGCAGCATTTCTCTTATTAGGTTAGTTTCCAGAAGGAAAATTAATACCACCCATGTATTTGAAAAATTAACCTACTTTTTTGGTTGTTGATAGGTACAAAGACATGATCACATTGCACTGATCCACTCAGACTGTTCCCCAAAGGCTTTTATAATGCCTGGTAAATCTGGACTCAGTCTGTGGTTTATAAAAAGCAAAATCCCTGGCTTTTCTCATAAAACAAAGTAGGGAGCTTTTCTTAGCTCTGTCTTAAATAGTATTCTCGGTACAAAAGCAAGCATGCCTTTGAGTAGACAACATAAAATGTCCACCTCGCAAACTCCTATTCCATACTGCAACTCCTGAGCAATCATATTTTCCAGGACACTGTTCCATAGAGGGTTAAAAAAAATATTTTGCATGGCGCCTGAAGTCATTTGCAAAGCCCAGTAATCATTTCAGGTAATGGGAAAATAATGGACGAAGCTCTGGAACTAAGCCACTCAATTCATCTTTTGAGGCTAACATGTGCAAATGGGTTAGCTGAGTTCTGCTGCTTTTAAGGCACAGTAATTTAGATGATTGTTTAAATCTTTCTAACTACGTAAGTATTTAAAAGGCATTTGTATATCTGAAGACCAGAAGACCCGTAACAAATCACACAGAAAACTACTGCTAATTTACTGAGTAAGAAGGAACAGCTTTAGTGATCATAAGAACTTATAACCTATGTGAGTTGAAGAACACACCACAAAGATCACCAAATCCCTGAAGTGATTTGCAATTGGTTACACTGCTGTAGAAGGCATAAATAACTATCTTCTCCTAAAGCATCTGATTCTACTTCCTTAAAGCGTTCAACCACCTAACCCACGCCTCTGCCTGAAGGCCTCCTTGCCTACATCTGTTCTTCTTCCATCTGCTCTGAGAGCAGGTTAAGCCCTCTGGGTTATGTAGCACCTGCAGTATAACCTGATCACAATTTGATATAAGCTCGTTACCAAAAAGTCTTCATGACGACCCTGCCTGGTCCCCCTCAAAACCCACCGTCCACATGGAGAGGTGTTTCATCTAAAACCCCTCCTTGCTTATTGCTACTTCCCAGCATTAAAGCCTGTAAGCACCCAAAAGGGATGATTTCTTGGCTGTGATAGCTCATTTCAAATGCACTCCGTAATTAACAACTGTGAAAGCAAAGAGGTAAATTCTGTCACATGTATTATTAAAACAGAGTGAGACCTCCCAGGACCAAATTAGGCGCCTGATTAAAAATGTCCATCTTAAAAGAAACAAAAAGATAAGGGAGTTGTGCTCTCAGCAATCCCAAATTAACGCACTGACTGAAGCGCCTGGTCAAGCCACGTGGAAAGACGCAGACCAGGGGACTGCCCTGGTGAATGAGACTCAAGCGTCCCCACTTGAGTGCAGGTCAGGCAGAATCGACTTCCAGAGGGTAATCTGAAGGGGAGGAGATGAGGGCTTGGGATGAAAGGCCTGATAGGTAAGAAACCATGGTGGCATAAAAAAGAAAGTATTAACTGAAGATTCATTCATTCTTCAACAAATCCATTTTCAAGCTCTGTGTTAACTGCTGCCTTTCAGGTTTGTAGCTTTTCCTCTACCTTCCTTGACCTTGGCTAAGACCCTTACCACCTCCGTGCCTCTGTTTCTTCAGAGTGTAAACTGAGGGGGGTGGAAAGAAATGAATACAAAGGAAACCCTTACATGATTTTGAGAAAAAGAATGGAAGTTTAAAATCTATCTAAACTTTTATGTTGTTGTGGAACACAGTATATTTTAACTACACTCAAATTGATTTCATAAAGGCTTTTCAAACTCTAACTCCCTGTCAAACTTACAGAATTATATACAATAATGTCTGAGAAGTGCCCCACAGCCATCAAAAACCAAACAAAGCATGGCAAACATGACTGTCATTTCAGGGCAGGAACATTCTAAAATTCTGATGCCCAAGAGAGATGAGGACAACAAAACAGCCTCCCAACTTGCTGGTGACTGTGGCAGGCAGGAGAGAATTTAACGAGTTTGGCAAAGCAGCTTCGTGGCACTCTGCCAAGACTTGGCTCTGTGCATCCCACATCCAGAGATGGTCCTTTTGTTTAAACAGGCCCATCTCTCTGGGGCTACTTTTGCCCTTTCTGTTTTTCTCCTTAGGCAGTGTCTTTGGTTGGCAGAAAAATTTTTCTGCAAATGAAGGCAGCTACCAAGCATACACATATCCTAAAATTCAATTTAAGTTAAAAAATAAAAGAAAACACAATGATATAAGTACTCCCAGAAAGATTCTACCGTAATGAGCATGCCGACTGTGGCCAAGTTAAAGCTGTTGGGAATCATAATTCAGAATTTTCTACTCCATTGAAATTCTCCAAGGCCAAATTGCCATAAAGATCTTTCTTATACTGAAATCCCATCTTTCCAGAAAGTAAAGAACAATGTCTTTATACCCAAAGTAAATCAATTTGAAGAGAAGAATTTCAAGGTGACCTTGGATATGTCATTTCATATGCATGCATCTCAGCAACACAATGGAAGTTTTTGGAACTCTTAGTACCTTGCCAGCACTAACAATGTATGATTCTGTTGTACGGGTGCTCACTGGTAATTGAGGCTATATAAATCACACAGGAGTAAGAAGGAACCACTATGGAAAGACAGTTCAAAGTGTACCTCTCAGATCTCCTTCAATACAGGCCAACAGGTTTATTTTCTTGGATTTTTGTCATCTTAGCTGTCAACATATACTGGTATTTCTTCCAAAGGATTTTAAAAATAAAAGTATTTGTAAATAATCCAAACTGTAAAGGAAGGCTTGAAACTAAAAAGGTAAAAAATTAAAAAAAAATGCTGCTGAATAAAATATGATGATGACCATTCATTAAAGAAAGTTATCTACATGATTACTTTATATTATACTCTGAAACCATTTTTCCTAAAGTTCTTATTTCAAGATATGGCCCATTCTAGGCTTTATAGTCATATGAAAACCTATGTTTTACAGAATCCTTAATTAGTGAAGCAAAGCCCCATGACATAAGGTAAAATTCAAATAACACAGAATGTGCAAGTAAAACCACCATCAATGACAAGAAATCGAGTCCAGTCTGTTTTGCTTTTAGTTAGTTCAGTTGAGTCGCTCAGTCATGTCCAACTCTTTGCGACCCCATGGACTGCTAGTATATTTAGTACATATAGTATTCAGTATATATATTTTCCTCATTTTTAAAAATAACTCTTGCCCATGTGATAAAGATTTAGCTATAACATTAGAGGGAGGAGGAGAAGGAAGAGGTGGAAGAGCAGGAAAAGGAGAAGGAATTGGTATGAGATTGGGAGAATAAAGAGACGTGAAAAGTCCAGTGACTCAGCGTTGCGTTAATTAGCTTTGTGAAAGGGAAACCTGCTCAGTCGTGTCCGACTCTTTGCGGCCCCAAGAACTATACAGTCCACGGAATTCTCCAGGCCAGAATCCTGGAGGGGGTAGCCTTTCCCTTCTCCACAGGATCTTCCCAACACAGAGATCTAACCCAAGTCTCATGCATTGCAGCAGATTCTTTACCAACTCAGCTGCAAGGGAAGCCAAATTAGCTTTGGGCTTGACCTTAACTGAGACAGTAGATCTCTCTGAACCTCAGAGCTTCATCCATGGAATTATTTGGCTAGATTATTAATGATTATGGAGTTTACCATTCCTTCCAACCCAAACATAAATGACTAGAAAACAGTTACTGTGTGAATACTCACACAATAGTATTGATGGGAATACTCAGTGGGAATGTGGAATAACTTACAGTCCCAAGTTGTGATCAAGAGAAGCTCTGGTGGTCTTGGGGCAGAAGATAACTGGTTGCTTGCATGTTCTGAACCTGCTATTAACATCACTTTTTCTCTTCACCCTGTCAGCTCCAGGGGAAAACATTTTGCCTTAGCCCCCTTCCTAAATTCTGAATTCACAGTATTTTGCTAGAAGATCATCAAAGCTGCCTTATTCCTTTATGTAGGTACCCGGAAACAATTATTCAAATGTTTGCCACTTGCAATGAACAGGAAAGCAGCTCTGGAAGAGTTGAGGGAGTTAATACAAAGCTTCTGCCGGGGATCCTAGATGGAGGGGTGATAGGAGTCATTGAAATGTAGATAGCAGAGAAAGAACATTTACAAAGCACTCAGAAAGGCTAAGAGGAAGAGAATTATATTAGTGCCAACGAGCATTATTCCATAAAAATTCCCATTGTGGCTGATGAGAAGGAGCTCAAACCTTCAAATAAACCATTTAATTCACACCTGACAGCGATTTTCAGAGTATGGAACAAGAAATGTTAGTAATTCCATTCGTAGCCCAGGGAAAAACTGTGCAGCAGAATGGAGTGGCAATAAAATAAATGTCTGTGGTTCGCAGAAAAAGAAAAAAATGAAGAGAGAGGCCCTCTGGTTAAAAAAAAAAAAAAAAAGAGTAAACCCCATGCTCTGGCCTGAATTCCTCTAACTTTTAATAATGAGGTTCAGGAGACTACACGTTATTTCTGCACTGGTCTAACACTCACACTAGCACACACACATAGTTGACTCTCGGCATTTGTGGATTCAATATTTGTGTTGTTGATGACTCACCAGCAATTTCCAGAGGTCTCTGATTTGTGGTTGTCATTTTGGTGAAACCCCAGTATGAATAAGGCTACAGGAGATGAGGGCAGTTACAAAAATGAGTCAGTTAATGACTGTACTTAATAACTGCTTCTAAATGTGACTTTACTATTCTCTAGTTCTCTTTTTGTTTGCATTAATCTCCATGAAGCAACATACAAAATGGCCCCCAAATGCAGACGAACTATAAGCAAACAATGGATTTACAAACCTTTTATGAACCTATATGTTAGGACTGGGGGTGAACAATCACACCCCTTATACCACCACATGTAACCCAATTAAAAAACAGAAGATATACACAGATGATGTATGAAAATATCTTTGGGTGTCAACATATTGGACTAGAGAATTTTACCTGTTGCCACATTTAGGCTTCCCACTGTTTTCTTCCTAGAATTAAGCATGCCTACCTGCTGCATCTGGAGGAGGAAATGGCAACCCACCTTGGTATTCTTCCCTGGGAAATCCCGTGGACAGAGAAACCTGGCAGGCTACAGTCCATGGGGGTCACAAAAGAGTCGGACAGGACTTAGTGACTAAACAACAACAACCTATTACATCAGAGCACTAGACAACAACAGACTGGTACCCTTAGGAACAATGGCTGTAAGAGAAGGGAAACACGCTTGTTCTGAGATCAGCATGCTTTGCAAAAAGAGGAGGCGGCTAGGATGAAAGTTTATAAACCCTTTATCTGATGTCAGCAATCAAAATATGTCTCTTACTCCCTGAAGAAGGAGTAAGTAAAAGGTAGGAAGTAGGACTAGAAGTATTATTTACTGAAGCATGTGGAAACTTTTCTATTTGAATCAAAAAGTATTCTACATTTCTGTTTCATTTCTGGAAGAATTCATTGAGAGTGTACTAATAATAATAGCAGGAATAATAGTCAAAATGATATTCTGAATCATCCAGAATAGGCCAGGCTATGCTGCAATAATAAGCAACCCTAAAAATCAGTGACATAAAACATCAAAAACTTTACTTCGTGATAACCTTCTATGACCAAAGCAAACTGGTAATGGACAAAAACCCAAGGGCATAAAAAATACAATAAAAAGACGGGCATGAAAGGTGCAGATACTCAAAATATTTTTAAATAACTGATTTAGTTTAGAAAATATTAGAATACAGTTCTATTTGGGGCTCTTGAATTTCCACCATCTTGCAAGGAAAGTACTAAAAGCTTGGTTCTGATCTTATAAAAGAAATTTATGTAGCAATCAGCCTTGGAAAGAGTAAAAGCTTCTTTCTCTGAAGCAGCATGAAGGTTTGCTTACAATAAAGTATATTAAAAATAATCTCCCTGCAGGGAGAATGGGAAGACGTGTTTGCAGCCCATTATAAAAGGCTTGAATTTCCCAAGTTGAAGATCCCTGGCTATGACATAAACTCACTGCATGTCAATATCCAGCTAAATTTCTCCTCAATGCCTCTGTGGGACATGAAGAGCGAGGGGAACAAAGCAACCATGAAACACATGCATCTTGCTACACTGTATTTACCAGTGACTTACTTCTATGGCCCAAGAGTCTTGTGTTTTCTATGATGAACCGTACAGCTATGGCATGCTACCTTGTTAGCTGCAAATGGGGCAAAACCTTAGGTCTTTCCAAGTTCATGGCAGAAATTAGACAATTAGATGAAGAATTTCAGCAGAAAGCTGCAAACTATCATAAAATGGAAATCTTGGAACTAGAAATAAAGTAATGGAAAGAGAACTCAATAAATAAGTGCAAGAGAAAATTAGATACAGCTAAAGAGAGAACTAGTAACCAAGAAGATACATAAGAAAATGGATGGATTAAAGCTTGACAGAAAAAGAGAGAATACAAAACAAGTGAAGACTTCTGTGTATCCAGTTATAATTCTATTACTCTTTCTAGCCTAAAAGTAACTCTTTTTTTTAGATTCAATGCTTCTCATACTCATGTATGCACTTATACAATTCCTACAACTATATATATATATAGGTATATATGTATATATATATATATATATATATATATATGTTCGGGGTACATATATATATATGTTCATATGTATACCAAAAACCATAGAACATTGCTTATAATTTTAAAAACTGCACATAAATAGTATCATAATGTGCTTGCTTTTTAACTTAATATTTGAATCCTTTAAAACCTCTTTTTACTAAATCATTTTCATTGACTTCTCTTATTTCATGTAATAAAGCAAAATGTTCTCTAACACAATGATGTGTCTCTTGCACCAAAATATTGTTTTATGTTATTAGTGAGTTTACCAGCTTTCAAATCAGTTCTGTATTTACGAACTTTAGGCATAAAGCAAAAATTCAAACTAGAAAAAAAAATGTAAGTCAAAGAATGCATTTAAATAAAGTAAAGCACACTATGAAAGCAATTTAGATTCATTATCAGTACATGAGAGGACCTGGAGAAACATGTGACACTAAAGCATTCAGAAAGATCTTTTTAAAATAATCAATCAGAAAACTCAAATTTTCTTAGGGAGTTGAAAAAGGCATCAGTATGGCTGAAAACTAGTGGCAGA
This sequence comes from Muntiacus reevesi, assembly GCF_963930625.1. Lineage (NCBI taxonomy): Eukaryota > Metazoa > Chordata > Mammalia > Artiodactyla > Cervidae > Muntiacus > Muntiacus reevesi. Next base: position 89,717,428 of record NC_089255.1, on the reverse strand, counting down.
GTACATACAAAACAATCACCATTAGCTTATAGATCCCATGACACAAGATGATGATGTCCACTGCAGATTATAAGTGATGATAAGAAGTATTCAGTGACCAGACTGAACCATGATCAGATTGGTTTTTCTCTGAATAATTCACATGAAGCATTACAGAATGAGTAGGGCATCATTTCAGTCCATTTCAACCTTGAAAATACACAAATTTGTTCACCAGAATTTCTCAACAAGATAAACATTGAAACATTGACATATTTCTTATAATTCAAGGAAACTAAAGAAGTAATGTCTATAGTATATGAAACTTGAAAAATATTACTGACTGAAATAGAGAAAAAAGATAATTCTATCTCATTAAAGATTCATTTTATTATAGCCATTCAAACAGGGAAAGAGTGGCTCCAGGAAAAATAGTCAAAAGAAAGGTTTAATATCATACTCCTGAAAAAAGTTTTCCTGTAACGAAAAGTGGTGAAGGTTAAGACAAATATTTAACAAGCACACTGTAATAGATATATGCAAAGAAGGATTTTGAGCTATTTAATTTTACTCAATTTAAACCTACCCCAGAAAGAATTACTTGACCTCAGGCAAGACAGCTCTTGGCAGCTGACACAAACCCTATTATAGCTGATGCCTTGAGGCTCTCTGATGGCTGAACTCCCTCCAGCCGGGCAGCCAGTCCTTTCCTGAAAAAGAGAGAAATTCGGAACACTAGGCAGAAGAACAAACCTAACTCTAATGGCAAGAATACACAGATCTTCTCCTCTTGGGCCTATCTTGCAGAGGAAGACTCCAATTTAAACAGTCCTCTACACTGAGTATTTTTGTTTGCCCCTCCAACCCCACCATCACCCTCAGCACCTTCACCTGTGCCCCAGAAAGCTGACCTTTATTGACCTATCAATCAGTGGACTTTCACACCCTTTGGTTTGCTATCAGGTTCATTGAAATTAAGAATCACCTGCAGAAGTAAAAGGGCAAAATAAGAGGAAAAGTCAGAACGTTTATTAGCCTGACTCAGAGCTGCCAGGCAGTGGGCTGGCAACATCCCCCACTAGGAGTCAGCACTTCTACCAGCCGACCCTCCTTGACAGCTTCTACTTTCCCCCAGGTATCCGTAGTGGCTCCTTCTACCTGACCACTCAGCTTACAGATGCGTGGCTCGTTGCTGCCACACAAGGTGGACGTGCACCATCATTCTGCGTGGCTGTCCTTTGGCTTGACCCGCGGCTAGCCAGTAAGTCTCCTTACTAAGCTGCCCTCAGTTACCCCATCTCTTCCTATCAAGGCCTTAGCTACTCATGAAAATTATTTTGAAGTCTCTCCACATATACACCTCAAAGGCAATAAAGAGATCAACTATACCAAGTGGTTGTGGGAGGATGGAGACAGGAGGGAACATTCCTAAAGCACAATTACTAAGGCTGACACTGATGAGAGCAGGGAGTCTTCACACTGCCAGGGGGGCTCCTTTCAATCACGTGCCTCAGTTAACAGCCTCTTTGGATTTTCTGGAGCATTTAAATATGGTGCTTGATTTGCCCAGAAAGCACTGAGCCAGGAAGCTTTCCAAAGAGGCCAGGGCCTCTTGTTCATGAGTCTGAGGAATTAGTAAACACAGTTTATGGCCAATAAAACCCCACACACAGCTTGGCCAAATAATAAGGTGAAAGGAGTTTCTTATTAAAGTTATGATTAGGTTTATCACATCTAATCATAACAGTCTCACCAGGAAGAAAAGTAAGCAAGTCATCATTATGCAGCACTACCTGCCAAAGGCAGAATTTTCTCAGAGAGAAAAAAGCCCAAATAAGCAATAGCATGTTTTGAGAATACACACCTCTGCCCGAAGAATTTGGCCCAAAGTGGAACTTGCCTGGTAAGCAATCATTCATTTAGCTGAGCTGGATTTACCATGAAGCTAATGGAGCTAAAGCTTCAGGGTCCCTCACTTACACAAACTCCTTCCACGGCTCGGGCAGAAACCCTAACCATTATCCACATCATCTGTGTGTGTTCGTAAAATCCGCCAAAATAGGAACTTTAATTACACTTGGTTAAGACTGTTCTTTTTTCTAGCTACTGTTCCCAGCAGTGGACTTCCAATTGTGCTGGGTGACATTTGGGTAGCTAGGGCCTAAGCGGCAGTTCAGATGAGGGTACTTTAGTTTTGGTTTATGTGATATATGGTTCTGAGTCACCTCTGCAGACAGTTAAAGTTACTGCAAGTCCTCTCCTACTGAGAATGGCCTCCAGAAATATTCCCACGGCCCACTGTGTCAACACACGCTGTACTTGACGCAGAGGTTCCAGGCCAAAGTGTCACCATGATGTGAACATGGCGCCAAGACTGGTGGCATGAGTGGGCTGGAGGGAAAACAAAAGTCTCCAAGGTCGAGAACTGGAAGCACAGTTCAGTTCAGTTCAGTCGCTCAGTCGTGTCTGACTCTTTGCAACTCCATGGACTGCAACATGCCAGGCCTCCCTGCCCATCACCAACTCCTGGAGTTTACTCAAACTCACATCCATTGAATCAGTGATGCCATCCAACCGTCTCATCCTCTGTCATCCCCTTCTCCTCCCGCCTTCAATCTTTCCCAACATCAGGGTCTTTTCAAATGAGTCAGCTCTTCACATCAGGTGGCCAAAGTACTAGAGTTTCAGCTTCAACATCAGTCCTTCCAATGAACATTCAGGACTGATTTTCTTCAGGATGAACTGGTTGGATCTCCTTGCAGTCCAAGGGACCCTCAAGAGTCTTCTCTAGAAGCTAGTATGTGCAATAACGTGAATCATTTTATATATCAGTCATGTAAAATTATAAATAGATTCAGTTCTCAAAGATGCATAAATAAAACAGAACTTCTCTCCCATCAGGAAAAGATTCAATAAGACCCAAGACACAACTATGAACACCATATATGTCTTATTTTGTTAGAATCACATAAAAGAAAAATTGAACAGAATTTCTGTGGTTACAAGGGTACAAATCTGTAGCCATTCTACAGAAAAGTATATCTGTATCTTTATTATTATCAAAAATATAAAAAAGTGTCAATCAACCTCTCTAGAGAAGAGCCTGAATTATCTTTCTAGTCTCTCAATAGAAAATGATATTATAAAACATTATTATATAAGAAGACATCAAGATAGCATGCAGGAAAAAAGTTATGAAAGGCAAGTGGCAGGCTGCTAAATAATGTAAAAATCAGTATTTTTCTGTATTTTTCATATTTGAAAGGTTTTCATGTTTGATACTCATCACCTTTTTTAAAGCATATACGTGGTTGTGATGTCTTTGTGCAGATAAATATTCATTTATGTATCTAATTGTAGATTCATGAATTTTGATTATTTTTATTAAGGAGGCACCTGTATAAACTGCAGATACTTCAGGACCACCAAACCTGGATTTCTCCGTTGGGTTCAAACGTAGCAATGTATATTCCATGTTCCAGCGCTGTCAATTCAATATCCAGTCGTTCTTTGGTATCCTCAGGGGATTGGTCCCAGGACCCCTGGATGATAGCAAATCCTCAGATGCTCAATATATATGCTTATATATAATAGAATAGTGCAGTATTTGAATATAACCTATGCATGCCCTCCTGTATACTTTAAATAATGTCATATTATTTATAATACCTAATACGATGTAAATATTATACAGTCTTCCCTGGTGGCTCAGTGATAAAGCATCTGCCTGCCAATGCAGGAGGCACAGGTTCGATTCCTGGTTGAGAACGTCCCTTGGAGAAGGAAATGGCAACCCGTTCCAGCATTCTTGCCTGGAAAACCCCATGGACAGAGGTGCCTAGTGGGCTATAGTCCATGGGGGTCTCAAAAGAGTTGGCCACAACTTAGCAAATAAACAACAGCAATTATAAATACGACTTACATGCCACATAAATAGTTCCCGGCACTCGGCAGGTTTGCTTTTTAGAACTTTTCTGGAATTTATTTTTTCTTGAATATTCTCAATCCAAGATTGTTTGAATCCATGAATGCAGAACCCATGGCCAACTGTACAGAGAAGCAGACTCGACTCAGGATGAAGCATAAGGGGAAGTCTCGATGTTAGAAAGAAAATATATCACAGGTAATGTGATGATTTCCATCTGACTAAAAATGCAACTTAATCAATTGCCTTGAGAAGGTCTCGTAAGTGAGTTCCCAAAATAGTGGAGCAGAAAGACTCTGAGCTTACCTTCTCTCACAGGCACACCAAACTTACAAATATTTACAGAACGACTATTGATGAAAAAGACCAGAAACTACCAGAATAAATCCTCCTAATACCAAAGATATAAAAAAGGAGCCACAAGAAGGGTAGGATGGGCAGAGTCATGGTATAGTCAAAACCCACACCCCCCCCAGGTGGGTAACCCACAAATGGAGAATAATTATAATTGTAGAGGTTCTCCTCAAGGAGTGGGAGGTCTGAGGCCCACACAAGACTCCCCAGGCTAGGAGATTCTGCACCAGGAAGATGAGCCTTCAGAACATTTGGCTGGAAGGCCAGCAGGGCTTAATTTTCGGAATCAGAAAACCTGAACAGATATTTTTCCAAAGAAGACATACAGATGGCCAACAAGCAAATGAAAAGATGCTCAACATCACTAATCATCAAAAAAATGCAAATCAAAATCAACTGTGAGAATGACTATCCTCAAAAAGACCACAAATAAGGAATATTGGCAAGGATGTGGTAAAAAGGAAACCCCCTTACTCTCTTAGTGGGAATGTAAACTGGTGCAGCCACTGTGGAAAATAGCATGGCGGGTTCTCAAAAAACAATAGAACTACCATATGATTCACCAATTTCACTCCTGTTTATACAACAGAAAAAAGCAAAAATACTAATTTGAAAAGACACACGCACTCCATGTTCATAGCATCATTCTTTATAATTGCCAATATATGGAAGCAACCTAAATGTCCATCAGTAGGTGAATGGATATAAAAGAAGTGGTATATATACACAGCAGAATACTACTCAGCCACAAAAAGAATGAAATTTTGCCATTTGTAAAATGTGGATGGACGTGGAAAGTATGAGACTTAGTAAAATAATTCAGAGAATAGCAAATGCTGTACGTTAGCTCTTACGGGTAGAATCTAAAAAAGTACCACAAACTATTGAATATAACAAAAGAGAAACAGACTCATGGACACAGAGAATAAACTAGTAATTGCCGCTGGGGTCAGAAAGGGCCGAGGAGCAAGAGGGGAGCAGCAGATTAAGAGGCACAAACTACTGTGTATACAAGAAATGCGCAGCAAGTACATGTCAGGAAGCACAGGGAATATAGCCAATGTTTTATAACGATACATGGGGAATAATCTGTAAAAGCATCAAATCACTGTATCGTGCACCTGTAACTAATATCAACTACACTTCGGTTAAAGACAAATTTTAAAAATCTTTGCTTAAAAAATAGTAGATCATCTAGCAAGGCGATACTGAAGCTGGACTTCAGGAAGTTTCTTTCCAGTTCTTTCTTCATAACATCTTCTAACTAGAAAGAAGTCAGAGGACTTCTCTGTTGCCTACTGTCTTCAGGCTGAAAAGGCAGCCCTCTGGGCCAACTCTTCCTGAGGGCCCACACAAAGCGGTCCAGTCTCATCCCCACGCTCACCCCACGGACTGAGCCTGCTTAGAGGGCACTCCACCTCACGGTCCTTTGTCCCCCCAGATGTCTCTGCACTGAGTTCCTGACTGTCCCACATACAGCTCACTCCCTACACCTGGAGTCACCTTTCCTCCTCACTTAGCCGGGATGTAGCTCCTCTTACTTCATTCTTTAAAACGACACCTAGACAAGGATATCTGGTGCAGACTTTTACAAAATATTTTGATAATTGGAGGGAGAGTACAGCCTAGATCTCAATAAAATATCATTTAGAATAAATGATCACACATCACACTCTGCCTCCCAATTCATTGAACATGCCTGTCCCAGAAACTATATTTCACACAAGGCCATAAGCCCCAATCTTCCTTGTTGCTGAGGTTGTTCCCTCAAGAAACTTTCTCCCATTTTCTCTCTAAGCTTGTTAAATCCTTTCTTAAACCAATTAAAAGTGCAAAATTCTTTTCCCTTTATTGTATAGATCATTTTAATCATATTTTACTCTATGTATTCCAAATAGAAAATGTCCTGGGGTGGGAATATGGCTATATTTCATACCACAATAGGTCTATTCAGGCATTATTTTTAAAAAAGGAGGTCAATTTTCTCTCAAAGGACTCATTTTGATTTCTTCCTTGGCTAGCCAATTCAAATCATTCAATACATACAGCTTTTGAAGTAGAAATTTAGTTCCAAGTCTTGAAGAATTAGAACTCTTAAGAATAAATGGAAAGCTATCTTGAAAACTTCTTTAAAAAGTTGTGTACTAAGTAAGATGTTAAAAAGTTTACATACAAAGAGTAACACTATCATTTATAACATTATTTCTAGTTGAAGTGTTATTGCCACTTCAGAGCTATCATTTTGAATTTCTCTTTTGCCTGATGTTAAATTAAGTCCTGTTCCAGAAATATGCAGCAGATTAAATAGTAACACAAGGAATCAAAGAGATAAGATAAAGGCATACAGCTATTCAGACCACCTATGAGGTCACTGTTAGAAAATTTCAGTTGTATTACCATCCCAAGAAGGGTTGCATCCATTCTTCCAATGAAGGTAGTAAGTCCCATTCACATATATCAATTTGCTTACCCAGGCTTCCAGTTCCTATATATGAAATAAGGCCAAGAGATGAGAGAAAAAATAATGTGCTTACACAAAATCTTTCTTCAAATAAAAGAATTACAGGAGACCTTGTATGCTAAGTTGCTTCAGTCGTGTCTAACTCTGTGCAACTCTATGGATTGTAGTCCACCAGGCTCCTCTGTCTATGGGATTCTCCAGGCAAGAACCCTGGAGAGGCTTGCCATGCCCTGTGATCCTTTATTCTACTAGCCCTATTTTTTTTTCATTTATTTTTATTAATTGGAGGCTAATTACTTTACAATATTGTAGTGGTTTTTGTCATACATTGACTTGAATTAGCCATGGATTTACATGTATTCCCCATCCCGATCCCCCCTCCCACCTCCCTCTCTACCCGCTCCCTCTGGGTCTTCCCAGTGCACCAGCCCTGAGCACTTGTCTCATGCATCCAACCTGTATTAGCCCTATTTTGAAGATAAGGAAAACTGAGATCCAAAGAATCTAACTAGCAGATGCAGAATCATATTAATATCTGAGGTCAAGGTGGGCACCCATCCAGCTCTTCTAAAACGTGATTATTTAAGTCTGAGATGCTAAATTTGGGATGCTTTCAGTTCAGTTCAGTTCAGTTGCTCAGTCGTGTCTGACTCTTTTCGACCCCATGAATCACAACAGCACACCAGGCCTCCCTGTCCATCACCAACTCCTGGAGTTTACTCAAACTCATGTCCATCGAGTCGGTGATACCATCTAGCCATCACATCCTCTGTCGTCCCCTTCTCCTACAGCCCCCAATCCTTCCCAGCATCAGGGTCTTTTCCAGAGAGTCAACTCTTTGTATCAGGTGGCCAAAGTATTGGAGTTTCAGCTTCAGCATCAGGCCTTCCAATGGACACCCAGGACTGATCTCCTTTAGGATGGACTGGTTCGATCTCCTTGCAGTCCAAGGGACTCTCAAGAGTCTTCTCCAACACCATAGTTCAAAAGCATCAATTCTTCGGCACTCAGCTTTCTTCACAGTCCAACTCTCACATCCATACATGACCACTGGAAAAACCATAGCCTTGACCAGACAGAACTTAGTTGACTAAGTAATGTCTCTGCTTTTTAATATGCTATCTAGGTTGGTCATAACTTTCCTTCCAAGGACTAAGTGTTTTTTCATTTCATGGCTGCAGTCACCATCTGCAGTGATTTTGCAGTCCCCCAAAAAAGTATAGTCTGACACTGCTTCCACTGTTTACCCATCTATTTCCCATGAAGTGATGGGACCAGACGCCATGATCTTAGTTTTCTGAATGCTGAGCTTTAAGCCAACTTTTTCAGTCTCCTCTTTCACTTTCATCAAGAGGCTTTTAGTTCCTCTTTACTCTCTGCCATAAGGGTGGTGTCATCTGCATATCTGAGGTTATTGATATTTCTCCCGCAATCTTGATTCCAGCTTGTGCTTCTTCCAGCCCAGCGTTTCTCATGATGTACTCTGCATAGAAGTTAAATAAGCAGGGTGACAATATACAGCCTTGACATACTCCTTTTCCTATTTGGAACCAGTCTGTTGGTCCATGTCCAGTTCTAACTGCTGCTTCCTGACCTGCATACAGGTTTCTCAAGAAGCGGGTCAGGTGGTCTGGCATTCCCATCTCTTTCAGAATTTTCCACAGTTTGTTGTGATGCACACAGTCAAAGGCTTTGGCAAAGTCAATAAAGCAGAAATAGATGTTTTTCTGGAACTCTCTTGCTTTTTCAAAGATCCAGTGGATATTGGTATTTTGATCTCTGGTTCCTCTGCCTTTTCTAAAACCAGCTTGAAAATCTGGAAGTTCACAGTTCACATATTGCTGAAGCCCGTCTTGGAGAATTTTGAGCATTACTTCACTAGCGTGTGAGATGAGTGCAATTGTGCAGTAGTTTGAGCATTCTTTGGGATTGCCTTTCTTTGGGATTGGAATGAAAACTGACCTTTTCCAGTCCTGAGGCAACTGCTGGGATGCTTTAGGTTTTAGCTATTCAGAGTACAGAAACCCATGAAGCATGCACCAATAGCACAGCAATTCAAAATATCAGTTCTATGTTTAGTCACAACAACAATCTATTGGTATTTTTTTAATAAATTTAAATTCACTCAGTATGCTTGGCTTGTTACTATCCCTCTTTCATTTTCCCTTCAGAAATAAAATGTTGATTTATCTCTGAATACTCAATGCTATCAGCATTCAATTACACAAGGGTTAAGTGTGAAGCTACGTGGGAGTTTTAGCAAAGGGATCAATCCCTTATTACAGGAGTAATAAGTTTCCCATGGTTCACTGATACACCGTATCTCCTTGCCTCCCCAGTGCTAGGTGAAACTCTCAGCTGCCTATCTACCTGTTAATCACTTGCCTTTGACAGCTGATCAAGAGCATTAAAAAAAGGAAAAAAAAAAAGAGTACAAAATTGAAAAAGAGTAATGACGTAATTGTTAGTAATACCACAGCCACTACAATCATACATCTGAAAGTCTGCATTTCTGAGGAGCTACATTAGCCAAGGTCTCTTCATTAAAAATGAGAGAAACTCACTCGCACTTTGGCAAAATAGGAAAATTATTGGAAGGAGACTAAAAGTCAAACAAGAGCCAAAAAAATGGGGAGAAGAGTGCCGTTGAACCTCAAGGACAACAGGGTTTATCATCAATTCTCTCATCTCTGCTTCTCTGTGCATTTTTATTTCATTCTCAGAAACTAACTTAAATCACAGTGGGAAACATAATGGACAGCAATTCTCCTGCCTTATACCCCCAGCACTCAGAGAATATCCAAACTTTGAAATTCTCCAAGAAACCCAAACTGACTAGGTGTTCATTTCTAGACAAACTTGCTTATGGTCAGGCAGACGGGACCTCATCAGGCAAAAATTTCACAAATGAATAAAGGAAGTGCTGCTTCCAAAGGAGAACTGAAGTGCTTGGCATATTAAAATTTTTAAATAATTTAACATTCACTAAAACATTTTCAACTAGGAAAGCTATGAGCATCTCATTAGGGAACTGCAACATTTAAGCGGCGCTGGTCTCTGGTTCCAAACTGAATAGCTCTGACCTTGTCTCAGTACTATAATCCACTAAGCTACCTTGACCTCAGTACCTAATTCATAAAATGGCAATAAATATTTAAAATTCCTGAAGGCAGAGACTAGAGCAAGTGTGTAGCAGTCATTAGCACGTGCCTCACAGACTCGTGCCTGGGAAGTGAACTTGATCTAGGGTCTCATCGCCTGGTTTGTGGCAAGGCTGCTAAAAGGACAATGGCCGAGAGGAGGTGGGACGGAGGCTTGCACAAGGGAGACCCGCTGCTGGGAGAGATAGTACTCTACCGTCAACCGCCTCTGGCTCAGCCTCCTACACAGCCCTGTCGCACGGCCATCCACAGTGCTTCAGTCCAAACTCCTCTCCCTCACCTGGGATCAGAATTACATTACGGTCGGAGTGATCTCGCAGTGTAGTTTTTCAAATCCTCCCTGTTTCCTTTGACCCATGCATTTTGCCTAATAAAAATCCTTTCATATTTTGTTCTGTCTTCACACGTGCTTCTCACAGGACCTGTACTAATACAAGATGGTATCAAGTTCCCTTAATGATCTATGAAATAATTTTATGCTTTTCATCTAGGATAATAGTTTCCATGAAGGAATGAATCAACTGGGAATGTTTTTAAGTACTGATTCCAATTATTCCTCCTACACCTGCTGAATCAGTGTCTCCCAAGCTTACACCTAGAATCCTGTATTTTATAAAAATGTAGGGTCTTGTTCTCCGTGTGTCAGTCGGAGCTTTTCAGTTTCTCCTCTTGCCCCTCCCCCCGTGAAGGACACTCAACAGGACTGAACTCCCTGTCTCACTGCTGAGGACGGGAATTTATGAGTAGTCTTGGCCAATGAGCTTGGAGAGGAAATTACATATTGTTTCCAGGCCAAAGTATTTAATTACTAGTGAGAATTTCCAGATTAGTACTACTCCAAGTGTGGAATGCAAACTGGTCCTTTCTCCCAGTCTATGACAAGAAAGTGGAAATAAGCATCTAGAAACTTTAATCATAATTTGATCAGTTCAGTTCAGTTCAGTCGCTCAATCATGTCCGACTCTTTGCGACCCCATGTATTCAAACTTGGAATCAATAATTTATCTTTATTATATTTTATAATATTAGTCTATGACAGATTAGAAATAAAATAGATAAATAAAAATTGGTCTTCCACCACAGATAATTAGAGAGGTACTCTTTAGAACTTTCATTTTTCTGTGGCACCATGAATGACAATGTTCAAGACATTGGCCATTCTACTATCTTGGATCCAAGAGCAACTAATGAGTCCCACCCATCTGGGCTTTTACCTCTTGGTGAAATGAGAAATTTTTGTTTTATTAAGCCACTAAACTTCCTTGATGGCTCAGTGGTAAAGAATTCACCTGCAACTCAGGAAATGCAGGAAACTCTGGCTATGGGTTCTATCCCGGGCCTGGAAGATCCCCTGGAGCAGGAAATGGCAACCCACTCCAGTATTCTTGCCTGGGAAATCCCATGGACAGAGAAGCTTGACAGACTATAGTCCATGGGTCACAAAGAGTCAGACACAACTTAGTTACTAAACCACCACAAACCGGTAAGATTTCATGGTTGTCTGTTGTTATAACAAAATTTAGCTCATCCCAACTGATATAATCTCATAGATTTAGGACCAACTCTAAAAGATGGAAAAAGAAAATCTAGTTGATATAGTTACTGGTCAAAGAAATCTAAGGTCTCATGAGAAGGACAGAGAAAGACAGAATTTAGAACTGGAACTAATCAATGGAGAAATTTTCTCTTTAGAGAGACATGTAAGATATGCCTTAACATTTCCAGTGAAGGAAGTTAATCCTCTTTACCGCCTTCCTTGTTCTAAATGTTGATAAATTGTGAGTGTCTAACACCAGACTAAGCACTTTATCTGGATTACCATATTTAAGTCTAATGCCAACTCCTAATGTGGGTCCTTTAATTAACATCATGTTTACTAATAAGGAAAATGAGCTTTAAAAGGTTTGGGTAACTTGTCCAAGGTCACAAAGCTAGTAAATACAGAATCTGACTCAGTTTCAGGTAACTGTACCAAATAATGATTATGCTACTGACCCTTACACAGAACTAAAATGTGCATCTTTGCCTCTTCCATCTACTGAACCTGATTATTTTAAATGGAAAGATATATAAAACCAATTTCTCTCAGTGTGATAGGCATCCAAACATACGATAAAGGGAAAGTGAGAGAGAAGAAAACTAACATTGGGTACCTACTCTAAGTATTTAATGTTTAATCCTCATAGCATAACTTTATTTTACAAATAAGAAAATAATGCCCCAAAACTTAATTCTCCTCTGGCTAAATTCATAAATGGCAGTATAAGGATTCAACTACATGTTTGTTTTTTTTTTCTTCACTTCACTATGTAGCCTGATTTTGGACACAATAGTATTTCTCTTTTAAGAGTTCATCTTTCCCAACAAATAAGTAATTATTCACTCATTCATTCTTTTTCTTCAGTTACAGTAAAAGTCAGTGTTCACTTTAGTTTATAATACCCTGCATCTTCTGGACTTCTTGCCAATGACATTCTGAACTCACTTCTACCTACTCTCTCTCTCTTACTCATTTAACTTCAGTCATTCCAGATAGCTCAGTATTATTATCGCATAACAAATCATCCCAAGTCTTACTGGTGTAAAAACAATATCCAAGTAATATGTCATGAAGTCTGGTCGGAAACATGGAAAGAACATAGCAGAAACGGCTTGTCTTTGCTATACAAGGCCTGAGGTCTCAGCTGGGAAGACTGGAAGGGTCAGGTAGGAGTTGGAGAGGGGGTGACTTGATGGCCAGGGGCTAGAACCACCTGAAGGCTCACTCACTCACATGTCTAGTGGTTGATGCAGACTGCTGGGTTGGACCCAACTGGGGCTACTGGAAGACTATCAAATGTGGCCTTTCCATGTGGCCTGGACTGTCTCACAACATGGTAGCTTCAAGGTGAGTGTCCCAAGAGAACACAGCTCAACTGCATGACACATTTATGACCTAGTCTTAGAAACCAAACAGCCGCACTTCACCCCTATTCTCTGTAACACCTACATTCAATAGGAAGAAAGTGGAATCACCACTCAATGGCAAGAATTTCAGTATCACAAGGGAAGTGGAAATAAGCATCTAGAAACTTTAATCATAATTTGATCAGTTCAGTTCAGTTCAGTCGCTCAATCATGTCCGACTCTTTGCGACCCCATGTATTCAAACTTGGAATCAATAATTTATCTTTATTATATTTTATAATATTAGTCTATGACAGATTAGAAATAAAATAGATAAATAAAAATTGGTCTTCCACCACAGATAATTAGAGAGGTACTCTTTAGAACTTTCATTTTTCTGTGGCACCATGAATGACAATGTTCAAGACATTGGCCATTCTACTATCTTGGATCCAAGAGCAACTAATGAGTCCCACCCATCTGGGCTTTTACCCAGAGATGGAGATGGATACCCTGTGGTGGCCATCAGACTAGCCTTCTGGGAATTTCTTCACCCTGCCCGGCAAACTTCTGCCATAGAGCCTTGGCTGATTCCTCCACCTGGAATGCACTTCCCCTAGGAAACTGCTAGACTAAACTCTCTCGTGGTCTTCAAGGCTTTGCTCAAATCTTACCTTTCCAAGGAGGTTTGCTCAATGACAGAGGAGCTCTCCTTGGCCAAACTTTACCCAAGCTCTCTGAACCCTCTTCTTAACTGGTCTCAATTTGCATTTCGATTTGCACTATTTGCAGTTTTCTACAATTTATAATGTTCTCAAACAGCAAAATCAACAACAGAGGTAGAGAGGAATGACTCAGTCGTGACACCCACAAAAATTAAAAAATCATTCACAATTTTTCATAAACCAACTGTAACTAACAGTTGAACTCCCATTTGCTAGTTTAACCCACAAAACCTGAGAGAAATACTTGTCTATCTTCCAACCTTTAGGCCGAAGTCTGAACTTCCTCAGGCTAACAAAAGTTGACCACTGATTTCCTAAAAGAAACATGCTTTGTCCATCTGCAGCTTATCTTCTCTGCATAATCACTCAGGTACTATTTCAGGCAGGACTACCTGGCCCCTGGCGATAGGAATGCCCAGGCAACCCTTGAGTACCCTGGCTGAAACCAGACATAGCCTCTGTGTGTCTGTCACCAGCAAAGCTCCTTAACAATCCCTGGGAAAGAAAAACAGAATCTGAGTAATAAAGTCTAACCTTTTATTTGTTCCTCGGTGCTCAGTCTGGTTTCACCTGCTCATGTGTACTGTGTGCAGAGGCGCTTCAGACCAGAGTTTCCAACGCCAACAGCTACACCCGACACGTAAGCACGGGAACCCTGTTCAGGAGCACCGTGCCTGGGGCTGCAGTTCAAGATGGTGGAGGCAGGTGGGCTGGGCATGGATACACCTAGTGAGACACTGTGATTCCCAGAGCAGGCAGCACAGCCGCGCCCTCCCCCGGGCACTCCACCCACTCCTCCGACAGGTCCCTATGAATCTACGGCCCACTAGAGCGGAGTCTGAACCTCTCCACTCTCTCACCAGAAAATAAAACTGCATGGATCCAGGTACATGTACGGCTGAGTCACTGCTGTGCGCCTGAAACCATCCCAGCACTGTTAATCATCTATGCTCCAATTTAAAATAAAAAGCTAAAAAAAATAGTAAAAAAAAAAAAAGTGATGTTGTTTTTGCTTTTTTTTTTTTAATTTTGCCCTTTGTTTCTGAACCAAACTCAGTGTCCTATTTGTTCAAAACATCTGACAGAAAGACCCTTGCTCAGAACCTACTGGAAAGGGTCAGTAACATATTCTGTGGTTTCCCTACTAAGGAGAAGAAATGTTATTTCACAATTTTAAAGTATATCTAATTTGTATAGAAAGAAAGTAAAAGAGAGTGACAGAGAAGGGGAAAGACAGTGGGGGAAATATGACAGAGTAAGAAATATGGAAAGCTAAAAAACAGCCAGCAGAAATAAATGCTTATCCAGAACAGTCTCATTTGTACCCCTGATTTGTCTCCTACTCATGATAATGATAATAGTAATAATAAAGATGCTGCTGCTGCTAAGTTGCTTCAGTCGTGTCCCACTCTGTGCAACCCCACAGACGGCAGCCCACCAGGCTCCCCTGTGCCTGGGATTCTCCAGGCAAGAACACTGGAGTGGGTTGCCATTTCCTTCTCCAATGCGTGAAAGTGAAAAGTGAAAGTGAAGTTTTCAGTCGTGTCCAACTCCTAGCGACCCCATGGACTGCAGCCTAACAAGCTCCTCCATCCATGGGATTTTCCAGGCAAGAGTACTCGAGTGGGGTGCCACTGCCTTCTGCAAATAATACAGATAGAACAATGTAAAAGCACAACCGATCACAGCAGTTTCTGCTCAGTATGGGAGCTATGAATTACTCTGCTGTGTGCACTTGGCCTTTCCTCTAACTCAATGACTTGTTAGGCTACTTTGACATTAGGCTACCAAACCACAGTTTCTAAGGAGCCTATAAAACAAAGACATAGTTAAACTGTCTCGCATAAGAAATGAACAAGTATCTAAGACTGTTTAAGAAAGGAAGGTGGGTGAAGGGGAATTTTGGAGAAAAAGAGCTGAGAAATCAGGGTGGCTGGAATCTACAGAGAAATGTCAGCCCACAAGAGATCTCTAAAGACCAGAAAGTCAATGGGAGCTGTCATCACTTAAAGTGATTTCTGCGTAACTTAATGAAGCTATGATCCATGCCGTGCAGGGCCACCCAAGACAGACAGGCCATAGTGAAGAGTTCTGACAAAACCAGGTCCACTGGAGGAGGGAATGGCAAATCACTCCAGTATTCTTGCCAGGAGAATCCCATGAACTATCTAAAAAGGCAAAAAGATATGACACTGGAAGATGAGCCGCCAGGTCCGAAGGTGTCCAGTTTGCTACTGGGAAGAGCCCAGGGCAATTACTAATGACTCTAGAATGAAGGAAGCTGGGTCAAAGCTGAAATGATGTTCAGTTGTGGGTGTGCCTGGTGGTGAAAGTAAAGTCCAATGCTGTAAAGAACAGTATTGCATATGAACCTAGAATGTTAGGTCCATGAATCAGGTTAACTGAACGTGGCAAGATTGAACATCAGCATCGTAGGAATCAGTGAACTAAATGAATGGGAATGGGCGAATTTAATTCAGAAGAATCCCTTAGAGGAAATGAAGTAACTCTCATAGTCAAGAAAAGAATCCAAAATGCAACACTTGGGTGCAACCACAAAAATGACAGAATGATCTCAGTTCATTTCCAAGACAAACCATCCAACATCACAGTAATTCAAGTCTATGCCCCAACCACTGATGCTAAAGAAGATGACGTTGACCAGTTCTATGAAGACCTAAAAGATCTTCTAGAATTAATACCAAAAACTGAAATCTTTTTCATCATACAGGGTTGGAATGAAAAAGTAGGAAGGCAAGAGATGCACAGAAAAACAGGCAAGTTTGGACTTAGAATACAAAATAAAGCAGGGCAAAGGTTAGCAGGGCTTTGTCAAGAGAACACAGTGGTCACAGCAAACACCCTTTTCCAGCAACACAAGAGACAACTCTACACATGGACATCACCAGATGGTCAACACCGAAATCAGACTGATTATATTCTTTGTAGTCTAAGATGGAGAAGCTCTATACGTGAGCTAAAACAAGACCTGGAACTGACTGTGGCTAAGATCATAAGCTCCTTATTGCAAAATTCAGACTTAAATTGAAGAAAGTAGGGAAAACCACTATGCTATCCAGGAATGACCTAAATCAAATCCTTTATGATTATACAGTAGAGGTGACCAATAGATTCAAGGGATTAGATTGGTAGACAGAGTGCCTGAAGAACTATAGACAGAGGTTTGTGACACTGTACAGTAGTCAGGGAGCAAAAACCACCTCAAAGAAAAAGAAATGCAAGAAGGCAAAGTGGATATCTTAGGAGGCCTTACAAATTGCTGAGGAAAGAAGAGAGCTAAAAAGCAAGGAAGAAAGGGAAAGATATACCCAACTGAATGCAGATTTTCAGAGAACAGCAAGGAGAGATAAGAAGGCTTTCTTAAATGAACAACGCAAAGAAGCAGAGGAAAACAACAGAATAGGAAAGACTAGAGATCTCTTCAAGAAAACTGGAGATATCCAGGGAACATTTCATGCAAGGATGGGAACATTTCATGCAAAGATGAGCACAACAAAGGGCAGAAACGGTACGGCTCTAACAGAAGAAGAAAAGATTAAGAAGAGGTGGCAAGAATATACAGAAGAACTCTACAAAAGAGTCTTAATGACCAAGATAACCACAATGGTGTGATCGCTCACCTAGAGCCAGACATCCTGGAGTGCGCAGTCAAGTGGACCTTAGGAACATCACTATGAACAAAGCTAGTAGAGGCGATGGAATTCCAGCTGAGCTATTCAAAATCCTAAAAGATGATGCTGATAAAGTGATTACTCAATATGTCAGCAAATTTGGAAAACTCAGCAGTGGCCAAAGGACTGGAAAAATGTGTTTTTGTTCCAGTCCCAAAGAAGGGCAGTGCCAAAGAATGTTCAAACTACAGCACAATTGGGGTCATTTCATATGCTAGCAGGGTTAAGCTCAAAATCCTACAAACTGGACTTCAGCAATATGTGAATCTGGAACTTATAGATGTACAAGCTGGGTTTAGAAAAGGCAAAGGAATCAGAGATCAAATTGCCAACATTTGTTGGATCATAGAGAAAGCAAGGGAATTTCAGGGGGAAAAAATTACTTCTGCTTCACTCATTATGCTAAAACCTTTGACTGTGTGGATCACAACAAACTGAAAAATTCTTAAAGAGATGGGAATACCAACCACCTTACCTGTCTCCTGAGAAAAATGTATGCGGGTCAAGAAGCAACATGTAGAACCTTACATGGAACAATTGACTATTTCAAAGTCATGAAAGGAGTATGACATAGCTGTATACTGTCACCCTGCTTATTTAACTTATATGCAGAGTACATCATGTGAAATACCAAACTGGATGAACCACAAGCTAGAATCAAGATTGCTGGGAGAAATATCAACAACCTCAGATAAGTAGGTGATACCACTCTAATGGCAGAAAGTGAAGAGGAACCAAAGAGCCTCTTGATGAAGGTGAAACAGGAAAGAGGAAAACCTGACTTAAAACTCAACATTCTGGTCCCATCACTTCATGGCAAATAGAAAGGGAAAAAGTGGAAACAGTAATAGACTATATTTTCTTGGGCTCCAAAATCACTGTGAACTGTGACTGCAGCCAGGAAATTAGAAGACAATTAGAAGCAATTAGAAGACAACTGTTCCTTGGAAGGACAGCTATGACAAGCCTAGACTGAGATACCACTTTGCCGCCAAAGTCTGCATAGTGAAAGCTATGGTTTTTCCAGTAGTCATGTATGAATGTGAGAGCTGGACCATAAAGAAGGCTGAGCACCAAAGAATTGATGCTTATGAGTTGTGGTACCGGAGATCACTCTTGAGAGTCCCTTGGACTGCAAAGAGTCAAGCAAGTCAATCCTAAAGGAAATCTACCCTGAATATACACTGGAAGGACTGATGCTGAAGTTGAAGCTCCAACACTTGAGCCACCTGATGCAAAGAGCTGACTCAGTGGAAAAGGCTCTCATGTTGGGAAAGATCAAACGCAAAAGGAGAAGAGGACAGCAGAGGATGAGATGGATAGATAGCATCACCGACTCAATAAACATGAATCTGAATAAACTCAAGAAGTAGGGAAAGACAGAGGAGCCAGGCATGCTGCAGTCCATAGGGTTGCAAAAAGTCAACAGGATTTAGCGACTGAACAACAATTCATAGAACGCTGGGTTCACAATAGCTCTGGGGCATGGAGTCACTGGGAACACATTTCACACTGAGCGACATCATGCCAAAAGTAAACAATACCACACTTTTCATTGCAGCAGTCCACCCACTGAACTCACACAACAGAATGGGGAGCTTCGTGTCAGCCTCAATTTGCAGGAAACCCCAGAGCACACGCAAATGGAATCCGAGCCAATTCCATTTCAGTTTCAAAGGACCTAGTAACCCTAGATGACACCTATGCAATAACAGCTATAGACAAGATTTGAGTCTCTAAAGAAACTTGAAATAAGCAAATAAGATGACTGTATTTTTCCAATGACAAATAATGAGCTGTTTAGAGCATACCTTTGTGTATCATGTGATTCCTGGATTTTCATCACCTTTGAGCTTTAAGTCAACTCTGTAAGCTGTGGAACACTACAAGACAATAAAAATGGCTCTTGACTATGATCACGAAAATGAACTAACTGACTGGTGAAAGGACAAGTATCTTCCTCCAAGCCAATTTTTGACAATATGCAAATCAGTCTTATTATTTCTGATATATAAATCACTGCTTTTTAATCTCTTCTGAAGTAGATATAGTATCTGCCTGAACTCTGCATTAATAATGAGTTAATAAAATCTTTAACATACATTCAATTTATAGCTTCTGAAAACTGTAACTATCTCTTTTTTTAACTGTATTTTTAACAGAGGTACTTATTATAAACCAGACATTATACTACATCTCCTACATACAGAACATGCATATCATCCTCCCAACAGCTGGATTTGGATACTGTTGTTATCCCTACTTTATAGATCAAGGTCAACAAATGATAGCCCGGTGAACCGAATCTGGCCTGATAAATTCATCCAGCAGCCTGATTTTGCCGATGAGATTTTGCTAGCACACAGCACACCCCGGAGTTTAGGCATTGTCTTTAACTGTTTAGACCCCACAACAGAAAAGCAGCTGCACCAGAGACTACGCGGCCCACAAAGCCTATAATATTTATTATCTGTCCCTTTACAGAAAAGGTTTGCAGAACTCGGCAACAAATGAGAAAAGAGGCTTTAAAATACTATGAAAATTACTCAGATTTAGTTAGCGAATGGCACCGCCCTGTCTCTCACGCCTTCTTCCCTGTATATTCCCTCAGGGGCCAATGCTCTTTGGCTGTTAGTTGTTCAAACTCAGATCCTTTATGACGTAACTACGGTATCTTTCAGGGCTTCCCTGGTGGCTCAGATGGTAAAGAGTCTGCCTGCAGTGTGGGAGATCGGGGTTTGATCCCTGGGTTGGAAAGATCCCCTGGAGAAGGAAATGTCAACCCACTCCAGTATTCGTGCCTGGAAAATCTCATGGATGGAAGAGCCTGGTAGGCTACAGTCCATGGCGTCGCAAAGAGTTGGACAGGACTGAGCAACATCACTTTCTTTTTCTATGGTATCTTTTAAAAACGGGCTTTCCTGCCTCCATTTACATACTGACACTTGGAATTTCTTTGTGAGTGAGTGAGTGAAAGTTGCTCAGTCGTGTCCGACTCTTTGCGACCCCATGATCTATACACTCCATGGAATTCTCCAGGCCAGAATACTGGAGTGGGTAGCCTTTCCCTTCTCCAGGGGATCTTCCCAGCCCAGGGATCAAACCCAGATCTCCCGCATTGCAGGCAGATTCTTTACCATAGGAAGGGATCATTCTTTCATGGTGCCATAATAGGCAAAAATGCAAAATGCTTGAGAAAAGAACAAATTAAGTGAAGTTTGTGTGAAGGTGGTAGTGACCAGGAACAGACTCCATTTTCTGCATTGAAAAAGAAGCCAAGTCATTTACTCGCAAAGTGGAGAGGAAGAAAAAGGAGCCATGGGTCAAGAGGAAGTTGGCACAGGACAGAAGTGAGGTTGCCGAAGGGGAGCTGGACACCTAAACCAAACACACCGCCATGGCTTACGCTCTCCTACCACCTTCAATCTGCTTTGCATTCTGTTTTCAAAGGTGGAGGTAAAATATTGTTCCAACAGCAACTTCCTATTAGCCTGGTTGAAAATGGTGGGAGCAACTGTTATACCTAAAGCTGCTCCATAAACTGTTATCTAAAGCTGTTCTGTGAAGTGGCATTTAGCGAGCTTCCTTTTGGGATATCGTCATCCCTCCCCCCTCCCCCCATCTCTAGCTCCATCTCCCTTAGGGCTCCAATTAGTGGGTGCGAGTGTGCTTGGGGGGAAGGCACATAGTTTCCCTTCAAAGGAACAAGCGCACAGAACTGTAAAATCAATGAGGTCTGCACAGCACTTGTGGTTAATTGTAATTTTTCAAAAACCCACAAAGAAGTGAAAGGGCCTAGGTGTCAATGGAAAGGCTAATCAGAATTTAGAAGGGCAATGAAAAGCATATAAATAGGATTCACTGCCAAGGGTAAAGTGTTTGAGCAATTAATTCACTAGTTATTCAGTACAAGTTGGGATGAGAGGGCTATGGTTTTTAGATTTTATTTTCATTCCTTTAAAAAGAGGGGAAAAAAAACTTTACCAAAGACCACTGCCCATTTGCCTGAACCAAGTCTTGAGGATACAGGCAACAAAATCTCCAACAAAAATGTGGGAAAGCTAGCACTATAAAGCAAAAGGACACTGCTTACAGTATGAGAGCGGACGCAGGAAGGCAGGGCAGCGCCTCGTTCCACCTCGGCTGGGAACACGTGTGCCAGCTAACTCAAACTTTGTGCCCCGAGCCATCGCATTCACCTGTGAATGACTACAAAAGCACCTTCAGTGTTGATTTTGGAGTTACAAATAACTTAGCAAGTAGACAAATGAGCAAATACAGAATCCATGACTAATGAGGATGGACTGTGTCTATTTCCCTCCAGAAACTGCATAAGCAGCAAGTAACACACCTTGGGGACAACACAGGCAGATCAGCATTGCCAAAATATACAATATAAACATTCCTCAATTTTAAAGACCTCAGGCACAAGCGTCAAATACTGTGAATTCTTTAGGGGAATGTCAAGTGGACTAGTTGGCATGAAAGATGTGTGAAGGGGGAAAATGTTGATTGCTTCATTTCTAGCAGGTATTGTGTGAAACAGTGGTCATTCTTGACATCCTTAAAGCTGCCACAGTGACTGATCTGCCGGTTCTCTAAAACCCTAAGCACCTAAAATCCAATCTCAAGCAACCCTAAGGGCTTCTGATAGCGTCCTTCCAAAAATCCTCAAAGCTTCAACACATTAACCTTGAGAATATTAAGAGTCTCTAGGAAAAAAAAAAAAAAAAAAAAAAACCCTGATGTATAATAAGTCTGTTAAAGAAAAGCCTTCAGTCAAGAAAATACTAGCAGCTGAAAACTCAACAAGTAGTATTAGCTATTTTGTATAGTGTATGTAAAAAATTGGGTTTCAGTGTAAAAACCTGCATGGTCTACATACAGCACACCCTTCCGGGTTACCAGATTCTAGCCTTTTATTATTTTTTAGCTCTACTATAACTCTTTTGAGTTATAGGTAACAGATAAACATGTAAGTTCTGGCCAGTCCAATAGAGATTTAACTGACTTTTCTGATATCAAGGGGGAAATACAGTTTTGCTATTGGCAATTGTTTTTTTATTTTTAATTGGAAGATAATCACTTCACAATATTGTGTGATGGATGGGTTCTGCCATACATCAACATGAATCAGCCATAGTGCCATTGGCAATTCATTTCAACATTCCTCTGCTTGCTAGATGAGTTTCCGCTGTTTGACTTTTCCTTTGAACCCGTTGTAACATCAATCCCTGTCTTTCCTTCTACTCTCTTAGGTTCAGTGACTAGAAGAAGTCTGTGAATTAAAGTAGTAAAAGTCAAGTTAGCAAGAAAAAAAGAAAGAAACACAATATTAATAGTTATGTGCATTGGAGTTCACAGACAAAAAGTGAAACTCAAAGAAGTGATTAGACTTGAGAGGTTATGTACCATTTTAACAAAGAAAAGGAGGTATAAGCTTCAAGGGACAATGAATCATAGGGAAGTTACTGGGAACTAATGGACAGTAAGGTCTTATTTAGTTAGGTCTGCACAAACCCATCTCGATGTCAGTTCTCAGTCTCACCTCCTTCTCTTCTTGGAGGTGGGGTCTGGAAGGAGGGCGGCGGAGGATGGACATCTTGAAAGGGAAATTTATGCCCTATTTTCAGGCACGTAAGGGCAAGGCAAAAAAAACTTCCTGCCTCTGTGGATTCTCAATTACTTTCAGCTCAAAGTAATCCTAATGCCAAAGTGGCATATTTGGGGATGACATATTCTGATCCTCGTCACCTTACAGATGAGTAAAATTAAATCCTTAATGCATGTTCATTCTTTAAAAAATTGTATATATTTTACCTTTTTCTAAAGAGCCGTTCCCAGGGTCTTAATTCCATTGTGCCTTGCATAAGGAACACAGGAAGACCTGAAGTCGGGTGCCCGCTGGGTCTTGTGCATCACAGTTCAGACACTATGTACAGAGCAGATGCAGCATCAGCTCTGCTTACAGAGGACAGTCCTGTCATCTGGGCTTGTGTCATCAGGGGTAGGATGAGGGGCAGGGACCCTTGGAAGAGTGTTTCTGTGCCCTGACTGGGGTTTAAGTGGAAGATATCCTACTCAACAAGATAGTAGAGAGCTGTGAACAACTTCTTCAAACATTTGTCAAATCTTGGATGGCACCCAATTTTGGAATAGTGCTCTACATAACTTCCCAAGATGACTATTGAGCATAACTCTGAGAAATTAGTTGGCTGAGGGACCCAAGAAGTTCTCTAGACTACTGAAGTAGACTATTTAAGTTGTCTGGAACCTCAGGCATCATGTAAAGACAGATTCTGGCCAGCAAATCACCTTACTATTGAAATATAGTTCTAGTCTTTTTTTTTTTTTTTGAGAGTGTGTGTGTGTGTGTGTGTGTATTTATGTCTTTGTCAGTGCCTGTGTATTCTTGCCTACGAAAAGAAGGAGATAGACGGAAGGAGGGAGACAGAGAGAGAGGGATCGTCTATTATCTAAATAACAGTCCAGAGGAATGATGGCTGGAAACTGTTGTACTTTTCACTAAGAGTTTCTATAACAATTACCAGTGAAAACGTAGAAATTCCTACCTGGCAAAGACCTCAGAAAATCTGAGAGACATTCTCAGAACCAGACTAATCATAGCTACGGCATTTCTTCGACTCTACTTACTTGGAGATAATTAATCACTATCTGGAAGCTCAGCCCAAACTTCAGAGTAGCTGTCACACAGCTCTTCTGACCTAAGGAAAGCCATTATGTCTGGATTCAGACAAAGTCCAGTCCTGCTACTTAACCAACACAGATGTCACGTCTCGATTCCAACAACTAGGCTTTTTAAACTTTACTCCCATTTCCTACTTCCTTACTAATATCCCTTTTATATATAAAATTCAAAAAGTGAAAGTGTTAAACATATCCAGTGCAACCCCATGAACTGTATAGCCCGCCAGGCTCCTCTGTGGAATTCTCTAGGCAAGAATACTGGAGTGGGTGGCACTCCCTTCTCCAGGGGATCTTCCCTACCCAGGGTTCCAACCTGGGTCTCCTGAATTGCAGGCAGATTCCTTACCATCTGAGCCACCAGTGAAGCCCTTTTACATATAAGTGATGGGCATTTGTTGATTAGGACCATCTACTTTCCATTCTCCTTCTTCCCACCCCCAGCCTGATCTCCTTTATGAGAAAATCCTTCTTTGTAAGTATCCACGGTGGGAAGTGGCATTTATCTCTGACCTTAGAACCAAAAGAGGCCACATTATTTTCTCCCTGTTCCAGAATAATCAGTGAGATGGCTACATGACTTAGTCTCAGCCAGCCACATATGTAACGTGCATCGGCTTTTGAAAACGTTCAATGCTCCCAGAGATAAAGGTATGTAGTTCATAAAACACAGGCAAACTATTTTAAGGTGTTTTCAGTATAGGTAGCAACTAGGAAGCAAAAAAGTTTCTGGGACATAGATAGAGCTGATGAGACATTATAAGCGGAAGATGGGAAACTAGCCAGAACAGTGTGTGTGTGTGATACAGGAGTGAAAAGACCAGCAGATGCTGAATATCCATGAAGCACCTAGTTATTAAGCACACACGTGACTAAATACACTGGAGGCACAAAATATTCAGGACACCCTAACTATAAAGAGGATTTCACTCATCACCCATTGGTGGCACTCATCACCCATCGGCGGCACTCATTCTGCCCTCCCATCTTTTCTGTCCACAAAGTACAAACCAACCCACGGCCTCCCTTCAGGTTACTCAGCAAGCTCTAGCTACAACTAGTTTTACTGGTCCCTGTGTGTCTGCAGCACAGCAAGTGTCACTGATCCAGGGCATCACCCATCTGTGGGCTTATTTGCTCAAACCTAAGTTTTGGTCCTTGTAACCACACCTCTGGTGCAGAGACTGGTGTGGCATAGAGAGATGGAGACGATGAACACTGCACATCTGGAGATTTCAGTTGTATGGCCTTTCCATTCTGTGTACTAGGTAGCTTATACCTAACTTACTCCAGGTCTTTCCTCTTGTTTCTCAATATGCCTTAATTTGATTTAGTAATTCATGTTATTTGAGCATCTTAATTTGGTCTCTGAACCTCTCTGTTCAGAGAGGTTCACTCTCTGGCATAGCCTGCCTGTTAGTGCGTTTGGGGACTATCACTCCCTCAAGGTAATGATGCTAATCTGTCCTGGGATTGGGGTTGAGAATGGATGATACAAGGGTGTGCTGCAGCAGCCTGAGAAGTGGGCTTTGCTTGCCTTGGAGTCCTGCCTATGGTCCTTACCCCAGCTTCCAGACTCTTCCTGATTGCACTATTTTTTTCTTTCTCTTCTTTTATGATGAAAGATGACATATATGAGGGAAAGTATATAGCATATGTATCAGATTTGACAAATAATTATAACACAGAGAAGCATGTAACCTCACCAACAGGTAGGGAAATTAATGACAGATGTAGGAATTAATCTTGCCCAAGACTAATTCTCCTGTAAGTGGGTCTCAGAAAACAATTTGTTTCCCGCATAGATAGCACCACAGCAGTGGGCTACAGACTGGTGTAAAGGCAATCAGTCTGGGTTGACAGAAGACTTGGATCACGGTCTTGTGAATATCTCATGTGAGAATAATTTCTGATGTTGCAAGTCTTATCATTTGCTTGTTATGTCACAGAGCAACACTCCCAGACTCGGACACCAGCCCCTGGATATGAAGGCATGATGCTCTTTTCAACATGAAGACTAAGCTGGCAGAGAAGGGCTGGAGCCAAGGTTCTGTCGTTGCAATTAAAAAGCCCCAAAGCCCAAGGGTTGCAATCTTCCTCCTAGAGTCTCATCTCTGCTGATACACGTGTGCGTCCCAGGGTCCTGCCCATGTGTCACTGATACTGTCAGCGATTGTCTCTGAACCCATCTCCAGAGCAATGGTCTGTGTTACGCCTGGTGTCTTGTCCCCATTTGCATGCTGCAAACCCCGCCAGCACCTGGACCCCTTCACAAACCTTTCCCCACTCATAAACCTCTCCCTCTCTCCTGGGAATTACTACACTCCTGTCTTTTGTCATCATTATTTTCTTGTTTGCTTGTTTTTTAATAATTCTACCACCTAGAAATTCTAAACAACTCAGCTTTATCTCTGTGCCTGTTTTGGAACTTTGTACAGTATATGAGATATTTTATGCTGCTGTGTGTATACATAATTTATTAATTTTTGTTGCTGTGAGGTTATTTATAAGTTAAATGTAAATCCATTCTATTGCAGTGGAATTGCTGGGCAGTTGTTGGATGTGTGTGTGCACCTGCATGCTGTGTATGCTAAGTCGCTTCAGTCGTGTCCGACTCTTTGCAACCCCATGGACTGTAGCCCACCAGGCTCCTCTGTCCCTGGGATTCTCCAGGCAGGAATACTGGTGTGGGTTGCCATTTCCTCCTCCAGGGAATCTTCTTGACCCAGGGATCAAACCCGCATCTCTTATGTCCTCCTTCGCTGGCAGGTGGGTTCTTCACCACTAGGGCAACCTGGGAAGCTCAGCTGTTCATGTGAAGTCGCTCAGTCGTGTCCGGCTTTTGCGGCCTCACGGACTGTAGCCTACCAGGCTCCTCTGTCCATGGGATTGTCGAGGCAAGAGTACTGGAGTGGGCTGCCATTTCCTTCTCCAGGGCATCTTCCCGACCCAGGGATCAAGCCCAGGTTTCCTGCGTTGTAGGCAGACGCTTTACCATCTGAGCCACAAGGGAAGTATGTTGATATACTTGCACTCAATTTTGAGGAGATCATGACAGAGAGTTTACCACACTGCCTGCACCAATTTATGCTTCTGCAGTGGAAGAAAAGGCTTCCCTGGTGGTTCAGCGGTAAAGCATCTGCCTACCAAAGCAGGAGATGTGGGTTCGATCCCTGGGTCACAAAGATCCTCTGGAGAAGGAAATGGCAACCCACTCCAGTATTCTTGCCATGGAAATCCTAGACAGAGGAGCCAGATGGGCTACAGTTCATGGGGCTGTAGAGAGTCGGACATGACTTAGTGATTAAACAACAACAAAGCCAAAGAAAGCTTTCTTATTCTACATCCTTAGCTCCACTGGTATTTGATTTTTCAATGTTTGACAATCTGGTGAGTCTGTCATGATTCCTCACTGTGGTTTTACTCTACATTCTCCTTATTTCCAAGGAGGCTGAGCACCTTTTCATTCACTTATCAATCATTTTAATTTATCCTTTGTTAAATGCTCATTCAAGTTCCATGTACAAATCTGTACTGAGATGTCCCTCTCCCATATTTCATATTTCTGGATGCTCTTTACATATTTTAGCTCTAGACATGTAGTCCTACTCTGTAGTCTGCCTTTACACTCTTTTTAAGGTGCCTTTTGGTGAACAGAGTTCTTAATTTTAATGCGGTGGGGAAAAAAGAAAAGCAATCTTTTCCTTTATGGGTAGAGTTTTTTGGGTCTTGTAAGAAAATCCTTCCCAACTGTGACTTCATGAAGATATATTCCTGCACTATCTTCTAAAATGCTTTATAGTTTTACCTTTCACATTTTGATCTCTAAAGCCACTGGGAATTGATTTTTTGGTGAATAATCCTGCTTTTATGCAAAGTCAGGTTCTCCAACCTCCAATCAATTTTCCAAATCCCCAGTCACCTTATAATAAATCCTCTTTTTCCTTTATATAGCCAGCATAAGTTTCTGCTGCTTTCAATCAAGAGGTCCGGCTGGTAAAATGGACTACTGCCTTGGCTCCTATCCCTGGAATCCTGCCTCTCAACCCCAGCCCAGCTCTGTGCCCCGTGACTTGATACAGACTGTTTTCTGTCTGTGGCTTGGACCATGCCCAAAGATAGCCATACTCCATGATCTTCTGAATTACCCAGCTGACTACTTCATATTTCAGAACCTGCCGTTGGATTGCTTCCACCAACTCCTGAGCTCAGCTCCACCATAAGCTAAAAACCATATTCTACTTATTCTCAAGATATGGGATGAAATTGTACGCCAGCCCTTAGACGCCCAGCTGGAAGAGCCCGAGGCCTACAGAAGAGGGTTGCAGAGATAACATTCATAAGCCATGGCCAATTGACGTCATCTGCTCAGCCAGACAAGCGAAAGCAGGCTTAACTCCCAGCTGGAGACTTCAGATCTCACTGCCATTCTTTGTCTCTCCTATCAGGAGACCCTGCAGGAAGATTCACACTTTACTCCTTTCCAAGTGGTTTATTGATTTGTGGATTCAGTGAAATGTGCATCAATTGAACTAACTATTCCCTTTAAGTAAGGGGCAATTCACACTGTGCTGAAATTAACAGGCACAAGAGAACTGCCTGCTAAGAGTTCAACCACAACACAATAGACGCCCACAGTGTGAGGGCAATCTGGAGATTAAGCAGCTCTACTTCATCCGTAGCCATCAAAAGCCAGCATGCTCTTACTTCTGTTTCCTTTGGCTTCCTCTTTCCTCCTCCCAGACACACACACTTCAAAGAGATTGTGTGCACCATTTAATAGAAAATAGATTTCTTTCCCATCCTTCCACTTTCTATCTCTAGGTTTTATTTTCCTATTTCTTAAATGTATAGCAAACTTTGGATCGTCTCTTCCTAGTTGACTGCTTTATTTCACATCTCCCCTGATCAAATCACAAAGGAAATATCAATTAAGATGAGATGGCAAATACACTGCATTTAATCAATGAGTCTTCCTTATTAAAAAGGTAAGCAATGTCTTCATGCATCAATATGATTTCATTGACATATTTTTAACCTCTTGAAAATAAATACTCTTCCTCCAGCTCCTGGGACCAATAATTATAATCCTTAGAAATTTTACAAAGACTTTGAAATTCTTTGACGTCCTCATCTTCAGAACCACAAATGAAACAGATAAGACCCATAGCATTATCTTTAGTTTCATAAGAAGGAAACGGAGGCTCAGAAAGAATGAATGAATGAGCTGAGGTAAAGCCAGGACTCAATATTAACTTTTATGACTCCTTGGCTAGTGCCTTCTCCAAGATGACAGGTCTATATTGAAAGGTTCTCTTATGTAGCAATAACAATATTTATTTTATGAAAAATTTACCAAGAATAAAACCCACAACACTGGCTACACTCATATAGCCATCCAATTCCATTCTTGACAACTTGAAGTGAAGTGAAAGTCGCTCAGTAATGTCTGATTCTTTGCAACCCCATGGACTATACAGCCCATGGAATTCTCCAGGCCAGAATTCTGGAGTAGGTAGCCTTTCCCTCCTCCAGGGGATCCTCCCAATTGCAGGTGGATTCTTTAGAGCTGAGCCCCAAGGGAAGCCCAAGAATACTCAAGTGGGTAGCCTATCCCTTCTGCCATAGCTCTTTCCAACCCAGGAATTGAACTGGGGTCTCCTGCATTGCAGGCAGATTCCTTACCAACTGAGCTATGAGGGAAATCCCATTCTTGACATAAATATTATATATTCTTGGCACAAATATGCTACTATGTGGACTGTAAAGACATAAACTGTAATAACAGTATTAAAAATTAGCTAGGATTCTGGGAGTGTCTAATAGATCAAACACAATCTGATTTGAGGTTTGGGGGAGTTTTTTGTTAGTGATTCAAATTCAAAAACTATCTTACTCATTATTGAGATTATTGGATTTTTCCAAACATATTTCAATACAATGTGCTTAAACAAGAAAGGTCAAATTCCAGACTTACATCTTTATTAGCATACAGATTGAGTAAACAAGCTCTATGCAAAAGTATTTAGGTCTTTATAACTACACAGAAGAGGCAGGGGGATAGTTGGTTTCAGGGCACAAATCTGATAACACAATCTGTCCCTTTAATTTTTTTTGAATACTTAGCTGTTAATTTCAAGGCTGGGTGAAGTTTCTACTGCAATAGAAATAAAGGATTTATTTAAATAAGTTTACAAGAAATGAAAGAAGAATGTTGAAGAACATTTATCGCATATGTTTATTTTTCAAATCTACTCTGATCATTCGAATGACTCTTCTGAAAGAACAAAGGGGATTATTTTTCATGTTGTTGTTTATTTAATTCATTCTTTCCTTAATTTCTTTCACTTGTTAATTCAATCCCCATTATTCCTATAGTAACCACCATGTGTTCCTTCCATCAGACTGCAGGCTATTAATAACATGAGTGATAAGAGTAACCTCAGTGGTGAGCACAAGGAGCTAAGAGGTTCCACAGAAAAGGAACTAATCGCTAAATTGAAAATCAGGGCAAGCTTGCAAGTGATGCTATGTACTCTCAAAGAACAAATGGAAGCATCTCGCTATAGTAAACCCCATTTCATAAGCTGTCATGTGAGTGTGAAAGCCTTTTTAGTTATTCAGTGGAGTGTGAAGCAAGAGAACTGAAGTCTATGATTTTCATGACTGAGGTCTCAAGCTCCTAGGATTCCATTAACTAGTTCCAATATTTCAAACAACCTAATAGAACTGAACTGCTCTTCCTCACTCTTATTTGTTGGTTCCTGGCTGCCCTGACTGAACTTTTGTATCAGTCTAATGTAACAGCATACTTCAGAAGATAGCCCTTTCGATACGTCATAGAGTTCCCAACGGGCTTCCCTGGTGGCTCCCGTCCATGGGATTCTCCAGGCAGAATACTGGAGTGGGTTTCCATGCCCTCCTCCAGGGGACCTTCCCAACCCAGGGATCGAACCTGTGTCTCCTGTGCTGCAGGTAGATTCTTTACCACTGAGTCACCAGGGAAGCCCCTTGAAAGAACCTTAGCTTCTTGTAATTTTAACCACCTTCCCCCTTTCATACATATAAGTTACCCCAAGAAAGAATAAATTCAAAATTTAAGAAAGAAATATGTTTATTTTTATATAAAACAAAACAAATACCTGGATCTCCTCCATCACCCAAGATGCTGGCTGCAGTAAATGCTGTTTGAGATATCCCTAACTATCTTTGCTGAAAGAACCCTACTTTTGCATGGGCAGTGGGCAATAAAGTGTAGAAAAGATGGCCCTTACCCTTTCCCCAGAGACTGAACTCCAATTGGCCTCAGTCTATCATGCCAGTAATTGGCTCAAGATCCAGTTCTATTTATTGGCATCTAAGGGTAAATCAGACAGGAACATCTAGAAAATATCTTTCTCTATGATAAAAAAAAAAGAAAAATAGACTCTTTTTTTTTCTCCTCTTGCTTGTGGATGTCTTTGGAAGCTTTGGGACTCCTTTGGATAAGTATGCGATGCCGTCTTGTGACCCTGAGTAGACAAGCATAAAGACATAGTCAGCATGCTGGTTTTGGTAGAGTAAGAAGGCAGAAAGAGCCTGCATCCTAAGTGACACCAGTGATCCACTGTACAATCCTATAACTGCCCTATCTCTGAACTTCTTTTTAATTGAAATACAAAATGTCCTTCTGGTTTATTCATCTTCCAGGAGAAACTTTGGAGATACCACTGATCTCCTGCCCTTTTGCCCTGACAATATACCTAATTTCCCTACCTTAAACTTTCCTTCCCCTATAGGAATTTAGCTCCAACTCCCCACCCCCACTTACCACCCTGTCTGAATCTCCTGGCAATCTAATAACACCAAGAAAACATATAGTTCAAGCTGATGGACCCAAACTCTGATTCTGAGTTTTCTGGCCCATCTTAGTCATTTGAGAGAAGACAGGGAACGAAGACTATACCTCACTATAAAAGCCTTTACTGGCAAATAAATAGAAATCACTTATTACATGATAATCTTACTTTTGGGCAGAAAAAAAGTAGCTTAAAAAATGAAGTACATGGGTATTTTTAAATTTTCTAATGATAAATAGCTTGAGAATCACTATCATAACTCAGGTATTGATTTTGGCCTCATGAGGAAAATTTGGAAGAGATGAGTCTTTAAGATCTAGCCAATTGAAACCTTTCTAAAAGTCATAGCCAATTACAATTCTGTGTAACTACCAATAAAATATTCCAAATCCAGAAAATATTTAAGGCAAAAAGCTATTTATATAGCCAAATATTAGAAACCATCTAAATAATACCCAGTAGTAGAAAATCAATTACATAGATTATGGAACAACTATATGATATAGGAATCAAAATAGTATTTTAGTATTTTATTAATATAAAAGTGCTGATTTGTTACACAAGGAAACAAAACATGGATAAGAAAGCTATATTTCTTATTTTAAGAACCATATTTTAAGATCACATATAGTGAAAAGATGACAAGATGAAAATATTACTAAAATGAACAGTTACCGTAACTGATAATAGAAAAATGGGCAAGTTTCATCATCTTTTTATTTTTCAATTCTTTACAAACACTCTTTTTATGAGCTGCTAGACCCAAGGTCACTGCCACATTTGGTTGATTGGCAGCTTCCTTTCAGCCACAGCCTGATACTGAGCCAGGGTTTGGCAAATACTCTCAAGTAAATAAAGCATAATTAGCATACATAACACCAAACCAGATGATAACTGAACATTTCAAACCAAATAACCCAGATGTTCCCAATTCCCATATGTTTGTTGGAAAATAAATCACCAGTCTGTAACTGCTTGGTTTTGTTTTCCACTTGGAGTTTGGGCTTTAAGAAGGTGGGTGTTGAAACAACAGCAGCTAAGATTTCTGAGAAAATAAGAGCACGGATCTCTGACAGAGAAGCACAGAGACAAAACGTTTACCAAGCACCTGTCTAAACCACGTCTGTGCTAGAGCATCTACGTGCTGCCAGAGAAGGGTCCAGACTTCTAACAGAAGTATGTCTAGTACAGTAGTCTACAGTACTCTTCTACTGCTCTAGAGAGAAGGGAAGAAATACTGCCATTGACACAAGATGAAAGAATGGTTGGGTTCCATTAGGAATCACTTTTTTAAGCCTCTAATCCTGTCTTCAAGGACTGTAAAGAGTCACTTAACCAAACCCAGGGACTGGGGTTTCCTAGAAAAGGCACAGCTCCTTAGCTGCCTTCTAATCTCTCACTTGCCTGGAGAAGTGCCAAGGTATTAACATTTAAATCACCAAAAAAAGAATTTGGCTTCTCTGAGTTGTTTCTATCCCATTGAGGCTATTTCTCGTTATAGCCTCGAACTTCCCAAGGGGATGGAAAACCTCACTCTATTAGTATCAGAATCAGCTTGCACGGAAACAGCTGCAGCATCCTGGAATATGAATTAGATGGGGAATCAGGAAGCCTCACTTCTAATTCTAGCTCTGCTGGGAACAACTCTGACCTTAGGCAATCCACAAAAACTCTCAGGTTCACAGATTCTTCATCTTTAGGAACCTGATGAGTTGATCTCGAAGGCCTCAGTGATTTTATATCTTATCCTTAAATGTAACCACCTGGTGGATATCTGCCACCTGGATGCTCCCAGGATCCTCACAGAATCACCTTTTACCTTAAAGTGTGGAAATTCTGATGCTCTCTCCACACTGTCTGCAAGTCATCTGGAAACGTATATTCTCATAGTCACCTTTGGCTCTCATTTCCTGCATTGCTGCATTTTCAGTCACCACACTTATCCTAAACCCAGCCATGTTCCCCTCTCTCTACACCTTTTCACCCCACAGTGTGGCACTCTGCTTTCTGTTTTATCCACCTCTCTCTGCCCCCTTACTCTCGCCCCCTAAAACAAGCCAGGTAAGGTCTGGAGAAAATTCAGAATTGACGACAGAGTCGGTATACAAAGGAGACCAGGCTTGAGAATGGAGGTGCAGGCTAAACAAAACATCCAGCCTAACAGGCAGGAGGATGAAATCAGGTCCAGTTATGGAAACAAAGAACAGAATAAATAAATGTAGGAGAAGGGACAACCCTTTCTGACTGAAGAATTCCAAATAATTTATATAAAAACTATAAAGGAGGAAAAACATTTTTTTTTTCTCTAGCTTCCTAAGTTTTTGGACTTGGATCCTACAAACTAAGACTGAAAAAAGACAAATTACCAAAAGAAAAGAGAAGTGTGTTAACACATGGAAAAAGTGTGCACACAGGAGAAACTCAGTGGTGAGCAACTCAGAAGGACAGTCAGAACTGGACTTACATAGCCCAGGGCAAAGAAAAACACGTCTGTAGAGAAGTGACAGAGGGAAAGAGCAGAGGCCTCCGCGAGAGGCAGACACCGTAACTTAAACGTGTGCAGGTTGCTCTTGCAGGTCTGTGTTGGCACCCGTTTCCAGTCTTCTTGGCCACAAAACTTTGCCAGGAGAGAGAATTTATGGCAGTCCTCATTTCTCTGTAGTTTCTTGTTTTAGATGTAAAGGAAGCTCTGGGAAGGCTTTTTTCTGCGTCTGTTGAATTTCAAATGCCTTCAGCTCAAAATCACTCATAGACCAAAGTGCCATGCTCGGGGTGGCATATTTTTATCCCATACAATACCTTCCCCTCGAAGATGTGCAGCCTGATCTCTTCCTCCCTTCTTTGAGAGCGGGTGAACCTAATCACTCTCTTCTAAAGAGCAGAGTATGAACAGTAACTTTACAGTGTTTAAACCAGACAATCAGCTCAGGAGATCAAGGTCAATATCAACAGTGATAAATCATGTTGATGGTATATGCACTTGATATGATGAGACCAAAAAAGTCTTTTACCTCTGTAACCTTCCCTCCAAAGACCTATTACCCTAGACTAATAATAAGGAAAACATTTAGAAAATTTCAAATTGAGGAACGCATTATGAAATACCTGACTAATACTCCTCCAAACTGTCAAGATCATCAAAAACAAGGAGAGCTGAAAATCTGTCAGAGTCAAGAGGAGCCAAGGAGGCAAGATGATTAAATATAATGTAGTATTGTTAATGGATAAAGGACATTATTGGAAAAGCTAGTAAAATCCAAAATAATGTAGAGTTTAGTTCATAGTAGTGTACCAATATTCATTTCCTAACCATGACAAGTAAACTGCAGTAACATAAGATGTAAAAAATAGGGGAAACTGCACGGAGGTATGGAGAAACTCTCTACACTCTTTTTGCAACTTTTCTGTGAATAAAACACCATTATAAAATTTAAAAGTTTATTTTTAAAACATTCAGGTTCAAAATCAATGCACTGAATCTGAAGATAGGAGGCAGGTATGGAGGCATTATGAATGTAACTACTAGGCCCTTGAAGACAGTCTACTTAAGGATGAGGTAGAAGCTAGGAAGGCATCGTCACCAGAAATTAAAAGGAAAAAAAAAAAAAACTACAGAATTTTGCAAAATGATTGACTCTTTTTTCATTCAAAGTTTAGCATACGAAACAACCCAAATGTCCAGAGAACTGCGGTTCCCATTTAGAATGCCAAGGCAAGCTGTGACCTCAGAAGCAAGCTTTTGCTTCCTCCCACCACGCTTAGAACAGCACATTGCCCTTGAAAAGATTTTGAGGAAAACCAGAAAGCCCTGAAAAAAAATACCTCACTGAAACAAGGGGAAGTGACAGTGAATGACTGGCTTGAACAATGCAAGATTAAGATCGTGCCTAAGGATAAAGTGACAGAAAAAGCCAGGTGGGAACCTGACAAAAATTGCCCGCTGTCTCAGAAAAGAGCCTGGGTAGAAATGTCACCTTTTCACTCAAGGCATTGGCTTCAGGCTCTCGCCAAGTCACACTGACTGAGGAAGGAAAAAAAACAGTTTTCCAGCTATAAAGCCCACAGCTATGCTCTGGTCACTGCCTTCCACGCTGACTGACTGGAATGGAAACTCTGTGCACAGAACCGGGCCAGCTGGACGTGAGGAACAACAGTGAGAAAAACCAGCTGCCTCTTCTCCCCTCTCTATGCCCAGGGCCAGGGTCACCTCCCGAATAGGAGCAAAACCCCTCTGACCTTCCCCAGTTCATACACCTCCAATCGCCAGCCCACCTGAAGCAGCCAGCAGACTCCCACATCTGCTCGTGCCCTAAACCTAGCCCAGGAGCAAACGACCCCAACTTATACCCTTGAACGTGACCAGAATCTGACCCCACGGCTCCACTTCCGCTGTCACCGCCATGCTCCACCTCACCCGGGCCTCTACAATAATCTTTTTTGCCTTTCGGGTTCTCCAGTTTCCCTATAGGTCTGCATGGAGATTTCTTTTCCTTTATTATGCTTGGGGCCCCTTGGCATTCTAGAATCAGAAGATTGGAGGCATTCATCATTTTTGGAAAATTACAACCATATCTTCAACCAAATCCCATGAAATTTTCAGTTTATGCTTCATCCTCTTTTCTTTATGAGCCCCTGGAACTCTGACTGGATTTCTGGTGGACACTGTCATTCTCATGCTTCTTAAAGTCTGCTTGTTAGTTTCCTACTCTTTGCTGCTCTCCAGGCAATTTCTTTAGCTCCATCTTTCAGCTCACCAATCTGTCCTTTAGTCATATCTAATCCCTTTAGTTTACATCAACCTTTGATTTGAATTTCCATTACTATCTTCTTCAATGTATAGTAGCCCCCTCCCACCCCCTCTCCCCCAGTAACCAAGGTTTTGCCTCTGCAGATTCAACCAATTGTGGATCGAAGATATTCAGAAAAAGAAATTCCAGAAAGTTCCAAAAAGCAAAACTTAAATTTGCTGTATGCCAGCAACTATTTACATAGTATTTACATTGTATTAGGTGTTGTAAGTAATATAGACATGATTTACAGCATACAGGAAGATGTACATAGGTTACATGCAAATACTACACCATTTTATATGAGACTTGAGCTTCCATGGATTTTGATATCTGCAAGGGACCCTGGAACCAGTCTCTTGCAGACATCTAGGGATGACGATACAAGCTGTTGACTCTTTTTCAAACCTACCAAATTTACTAAAGTTCCTATTTTCTGCCTACCCTCTTATTACTTTAAAAATTAAACATACTTATTGTATAATCTGTATTTGATCATATCTAGGATCTGTATTTTTTACAACTCTGTAGTTTGTTATTTCTATTGATTCATAGAAGCTTTTTTTTTTTTTTTTTTTTTTCTGTCTTTAGCACTTTGAGCTTGTAATAATAATGCACAATTTTTGAGGTTGGATTTTAAGTTGCACTCCTCCGGGAAGAGTCTGTACGTTATTTTTCTGGATGTTGTTGTTCAGTCATTAAGTCGTGTCTGACTCTTTATGACCTCATGGGCTGTAGCACCCCACACCCTGCTGTCCTTCACTCTCTCCTGGAGTGCGCTGACACTCATGTCCATTAAGTCAGCAATCCTATCTAACCATCTCATCCTGGGACGCCCCTTTCTCCTTTTGCCTTCAATCTCTCCCAGCATTAGGGTCTTTTCTAATGAGTCAGTTCTTCACATGAGGTGGCCAAAGTATTGGCGCTTCAGCATCCAACGAATATTCAGGCTTGATTTCCTTTGAAAGTTAAAGTGTTAGTCGCTCAGTCGTGTCCAACTCTTTGTGACCCCATGGACTGCAGCCGACCAGGCTCCTTTGTCCATGGGGTTTTCCAGGCAAGAATACTGGAGTGGGTTGCCATTTCCTTCTCCAGGGGATCTTCCTGACTCAGGGATTGAAGCTGGGTCTCCCTCACTGCAGGCAGATCCTTTACTATCTGAGCCATCAGGGAAGCCTTAGGATTGATTTGATCTCTTTGCAGTCCGAGGGACTCTCAAGAGTCTTCAGCGCCGCAATTTGAACGCATCAATTCGGTGCTCAGCCTTCTTCCAGGATATTGGTAGTCTAACTAATTCTAAATTTTAGGTTTCAGAGTTTCAGGTCATCCACACTATTATGAATTCAGAGACTAAACCTGCACAGTGTAGGCTATGATCAGCAATTCTCAGGGTGAGGGAGACCTTTTTATTTTCAGCTATACCTGGAGCCAAAGTCAATATAGATAAGTGTCTCAGCACCTCTTCCTGTGGGTGGGAGGGGGGGGTTTCCCTAGTTCACTCAGTGAGGTCATTATCCCTTGAGGCTCCTAGCTTTGTGCACAA
Organism: Muntiacus reevesi; assembly: GCF_963930625.1. Classification (NCBI taxonomy): domain Eukaryota; kingdom Metazoa; phylum Chordata; class Mammalia; order Artiodactyla; family Cervidae; genus Muntiacus; species Muntiacus reevesi. The sequence goes on along the minus strand of NC_089255.1, from coordinate 89,679,372 downwards.
TTTGCAGATATGACCTTCTACCATGCTTTCACTTGACTAAAATCCAAACCACTGGCTGTCAAAATGGCAGATAACACAGTACACCAGGGCCAACTCTCACCCCAGAGCCTGCTTATGCTGTGGATTCATACCTACTTTCTGACCTGGGAATAATTCCATTATTTTCCTCAAGCTCAGCCACAGATTAAAGACAATGAGACTTATTTTTTAATATCCACTATTTTCAAGCAGGCTATGCAAAGAAGGCTTTCTGTGAACTTCTCATCTTTCACATAGTTCCAATACAGAACTTGCAATCGCTTCCTAATGGGTCCCTGATTCCACTCTCATCTCATAAAATCCATCCTCCACCTGGCAGCCAGAGCTATCTTCTTAAACACCCCAACAAAGAAAGGTAATTAATAAAGCTCTCAGAGGCTATTTTCAGAATCTTATTTGCTAGCATCACTCTTCCCTTCTAGGTATGCTTGAGGAAACAGTCAAGACTAAGCACTGCACATTAGTGTCGTACGTAACCCGGCTGTCAGCCTAGGACTCTCCCAAATCTCTCAACCTGCTGACTTTCCTTGTCCTTTAAGATGGGAGTTAAAATTTAGCTTATAGTGCTATCTCTGCACTAGCTCTTGAGAGTCTCATGGCAGGGGTCCCCAACCTCCGGGATCTAACGTCTAATGATCTGTTGTGGAGCCAATGTAATAATAACAGAAATAAGTTCAGTTCAGTCACTCAGTCGTGTCTGGCTCTTTGTGACCCCACTGACTACAGCATGCCAGGCTTTCCTGTCCATCACCAACTCCCAGAGCTTGCTCAAACTCATGTCCATAGAGCTGGGACAGAAATAAAGTGCACAATAAATGTAATGAGCTTGAATCATTCCACAATCGCCCATCTCACCCTGGTCCATGGAAAATGATCTTCCATGAAACTGGTTCCCGGTGCCAGAAAGGGTGGGGACCACTGTCTTAGAGAACTTATTTTCCTCGTCAGCATCTCAGGGTCCACATTCCTGCACCTGCTGAGTTCACAAGCCCTGTCTTTCATCTTACTTCCTGAGTGTATGCTTCCTCCTCTGTCCTCAGGACCTGGCAGGATCCCACACCCCAAACCTGTAATTCTCTAGTGTATCACCGGAAAGTCATTTAAAGGACACAGCATTGAAAAGATGAGAGTGCCCCTAACCTCCCTATGCTGCTGCTGTTAAGTCACTTCAATCGTGTCCAACTTTGTGCAACCTCATAGACGGCAGCCCACCAGGCTCCTCTGTCCCTGGGATTCTCCAGGCAAGAACACTGGAGTGGATTGCCATTTCCTTCTCCAATGCACGCATGCATGCTAAGTCGCTTCAGTTGTGTCTGACTCTGTGCGACCCTATGGACAGCAGCCCACCAGGCTCCTCTATCCACAGGATTCTCTAGGAAAGAGTACTGGAGTGGGTTGCCATTTCCTTCTCCAACCTCCCTATATTATAGATTAAAAAAAAAAAAAAAAAAAAAAAAAAAAAAACCAACATTTATTTCTGAAATGCCACAAATTACTGAAATAAAAAAGTTTATCAAATTCTCATCTTGCAAACTAAGAATGTGTTAGTGAAAATTAAACCTCTCTGTCTCAGTATCTCAGAATGTTCATAGTGAGTAATGCACCGAGTCCATGTTACATGTAGAGGACAATCCTGAAGGCTTACACCAGTTGGAAAGTTGAGTTGGGAAATTCATGTCCCTTCTTCACAAGATAGCCTGACCAATAATTTTAATCTAAATAATCAATATTAATACCAGATATCTCTGTTCTCAGGGTCCCTCGGCTACCCTCCCTCACAGAATGATTGTCCTGGTCACCTCACCCTCTACTTACTGTATCTTAGTTCTGCCCCGTGCTTGGGCCTCCAGCTCCTCCACTGAACTCCTCACACACACTCATAATTATCATTAACTCTAGCAAAGAGCCATTTATCCAACTCACAGCAAGTCTAGATTACACTCAGAGGGACAAGTTTTCAATATCAAACACTCCCATTACTCTGCATCCCAAAATAAAACCAGGCTCTCCCTGAGAAGAATCCCACCCTCAACCACCAACAAACAATAGCAACAACAAAATAAAATCTTTTCTTCCTATGATGGCAACTCACTTGGAAACCCACAGTTAATATAAAGATCATTTTAAGCTGAAGACATCTGAGATTCAACAGATACAGAAAGTCTTCTCTGAACTTCCCTTATCTGACTAAAGGCAGCAGCTTCTGAGAAATGAGGCTGCCATAAATTATCTTTTTAGGGTGGCTTTCCTCCTAAGAGGAAGAAGAAGAACCTACCATAAAACATGCACTCTGGGGAGTTTGGTAATCTGAAGAAGATGGAGAGACCACTCGTATCTGCATAGACAAACATCACTGCAAACCTTCTTATCTCTTAGTTGTTCTTCAAAGAACTCATTTCTCTTTTCCTAAGGATATCTGTTCTTCCCATAAAAGCCTTTCTGTCCCCTCCCTTTCCCCTATGAAATTTCTTCTGCTAACTTTAACCAGTTAAGGAGTTAGTTCTTTTGCAAGCTCCTTTTTTCTCCTGTTTACCTGTTAATTTGAATGCTTCAGTCACTAAATTTACCACAGTAGAGGATAAGTTTTATCACATACAGCTAACACCAAATTCTATATTTGAAAGTCATGGCTTTCTTTCTGGTTTTTTTGCAAGATATATTGTTTTTATCTGCCTTGTTTTAACCAGCTTTATTGAAGTACAATTTACATAAGATAAACTGCACACATTTAAGTTATACAACTTGATGAGTTTTGATAGATGTGTATGCTCATCAATCTACCAATATATTCAAAGTATAGAGCATTTCCATAAGCCCCCAAATATCCTTCAACCATTTAGCAATCAATCCCTTCCTCCTAGTCCACTGATAAACACTGACCTTTTTGGCAATATATTTTTCTATTCTCCTAATGTCTTTGAATCTGCCTGCCAATGCATGAGACATAAGAAACGCGAACTCAATCCTTTGGTTAGGAAGATTCCTGGAGGAGGAAATGCCAACCCACTCTTGCCTGGAGAATCCCACGGACAGAGGAGCCTGGCAGGCTACAGTCCATGGGATCACAAAGAGCTGAACATGAGTGAAGCAACTTAGCACACATGCGTGAATATCTCTGCTTGCTTTAAGTATCAGGTTAGTGACAACCTCAAGTGAGTCTGGAAACACTCTACTCTCTGCAAATCACAGTTTTTTTTTAAACCTAATATTAACTTGTAGATGGGACTAGCCTGGTGGTCCAGTGGCTAAAATTCCTCTATCCCAATGCAGGGGTCTCGGGTTAGATCCCTGGCCAGGCAACTACCCCATATGCTGCAACTAAGACATGGTGGAGCCAAATAAATAAATATTTTTAAAATATATATTAACTTTCAGCTGTCACTTAGCACATGGCACCTAAAAGGTTTGGCCCCAGAAAACGTTAATTTACCAACCTCAAAATAAAACCAAAAATGCCTCCTAGGGCCTCCATTCCCCCAAACACCTATACAGTTAGCAGCATTTAATTTGGCTCTTTTGGACACTTCTTCCTTGATCTTGTCACACTGTGACCTCCTTGAATTTGGGGCCTTTTTCTTATTCACTGGTCTAAATCCAGCACTAGTAAAGAAGAGACACTTAATGTTTGCCTAATTGAATTGGTCAGGATGTTGGTTGTAAATTTAATCTTGGCAATAGAATTAGTCCTATGATACTCATTTTTAGACATTTTATGAATGCACTAAAAGATGCAATCACCTTAAAAGTAATATTTACTGATCATATAATGCCATTTAACTACAACTTGGGCTTCCCTTGTGGCTCAGCTGGTAAAGAATCCGCCTGCAGTGTGGAGACATGAGTTTGATCCCTGGGTTGGGAAGATCCCCTGGAGAAGGGAACAGCTATCGACCCCAGTATTCTGGCCTGGAGAATTCCATGGACTGTATAGTCCATGGGGTCACAAAGAGTCGGACACAGTTGAGTGCCTTTCACCGCACTTAAGCTCTATTAACCAGGAACTGCAGGAAACAGAATAACATCAATAGTATACGTCCTCTCACAGGCTATGGAAAATGAAGCACCATCCCCAGGGCCAAGCTTCTGCCCATTCCACAGCTTCTCCACATGACTCAGCCTGTGGAGAAGGAAGGAATGTTCCTGTTGCTGCTTCTTCAGAACAGCCTTTGACAAAGAAAAAGCTTAAATCCCCCTTACCCATTCCCAGCCCTTACCAAGGTTTAACAAAAGAGAGACAGAGAGAAATTTTCAAATTACTCTCTGAAGGCATCTTCCCTCATCAACTTTGCACTTGGTGAGCCTTTTACTAGGCTTCCCTGGGGGCTCAGATGGTAAAGAATCTGGCTGCAATGCAGGAGACCCAGATTCAAACCCTGGGTCGGGAAGATCCCATGGAGAAGGAAATGGCAACCCACCCCAGTATTCTTGCCTGGAAAATCCCTTGGACAGAGAAGCCTGGTGGGCTACAGTTCACGGGGTCAACAAAGAGCCAGACATGACTGAGCTTTTTAAAAATTTTATTAACTGTCATATTCAAAAATACAGAAATATCATCATAGCTGTTTTTCTAACCTAACTTCATCTCTGCACCAATTGGGTAAGGGACTGAGCCAAAAGGAATCTCAAAACATATTTTCTCACCTCCTTTGGGACAGAAAGGAGGTCCAAAGGGAAAGGCCTGGTAGAATCTGTGTTTCAAACTCTCAGTTCTGTTTTTCAAATCTGTACCTACATCTATGATGCCTCGAGTGAAGCTGAAATGGAAAAATTAGGAGAGACAACTTCTAAGCCTGCCAAAAATCCTCCTGTTCTTTCTACTAAAATCTTGAGATTAATAGTCCATAAAATAAGCAATAGATCACACACACACACACACACAAAGATCCATAACGAAAAACAAAGAAGGAGGGAGGAAGATTATTGCAATACTTGTCCATTTGGCCAAAGGGCCAGAGGGAAGACAGACACTGAATAAAGATTCTTTGAGAAGTTACTGAACTCCCACTGGAGGCTGCAGTTGCTAATTAAGCTGCTCATTCCAGCACGTCCATTCACTGTGATAAGAGATGTGCCCTGTTTCCACAGTAAGAGGAGCAATGAAGAGCTCCACACAGTTTTTTTCTTTTTTACATCCGAGGTATATTTGGTCATTCTAGTCAGCCTCTAAAGGCAGTCACTCTTCTTCTTCCACTTAAAGAGTCGCCACTGTAAAGACTCAAAAGGCTTAAACATGGGAAAACGTCAGGGAATCTTCATGACCTTTCAGAGTCCTTAGTTTTACTCTGTAAAAGTTCCCAAAGTCCACAAGAACTAGTGCTAAGCAATTATTCAGGTTTAAATAATTTAGCACTAACTGACTCTCTAGTGTTAATTGCAGAAGTCATTTTCCTGAAAGCTCACAATGTGTACTCTCTGGAGAAGGTGGAAGAGAATGCCAGGCCCGCTCAGGGACAGGATTTGAATGTTTTCGCTCTCAGTTCTGCTAGTTATCCAGTTGATGGTGACTGCAGCCTTAAAGCCGTGACACTACCTTTTGATTCAGACTGTTGTTTTCATGCTTGTGAAGTTAGTCCCAGGTGAATAAAATAATGAAAATTCCTTATAAAGCATGGTGGCATAGACTTAGATTACTCCTGGGATAATGTTCAGACTTCTTGTCACGGCCTAAAATTACCCTTCACCCACCACTTTCCACCTTCCATGCCCAGTTTCACTTCCCCGGAAATAATACCAAAACTTTGGCCACCTGATGCAAACAGCCAACTCATTGGAAAAGACCCTAATGATGGAAAAGACTGAAAGCAAAAAGAGACAGGGGAAGCAGAGAATAAAATGATTAGATAGCATCCGTGACTCGGCGAACATGAATCTGAGCAAACTCCAGGAGTTAGTGGAGGAGAGAGGAATGTAGCATGCTACAGTCCACGGGGTCACGGAGTCGGACACAGCTCAGCCACTGAAAGGCAATAACAGTGCATCTAACCGCATCGTATCCTTAGTTACCAAACACTCACGTGCCCTTTGGCAGCTCCACATCTGTGCACGGGCTATACCTTCTTCTTGAAATGCTCCGCTCCACTTTTGGCCAGCCTAATTTATTCTTCAAAACAAAACTCATATACCACCTCTTAGAGAAAGTCTTTTCAGATTTCCTGACAGGGAGTTATCGTCTCCCTCTTCTGTGTTTCTGGAGTTGTATACACACCCCTTGATCTTTTATTGTCTGTCTCCCAAAACAGATCTCAACTTTTTTCAAGACAAGGTTTCCTCAAGCTCAGGACAGTGGCAGGCACAAAGCAAGCATGCTCACATTGAACGCATGGTGGGTGACGGTCCCACTGGGGAAATTCTGTTAACAGCTCTCAACACTCACGGTTAAAAGAGGTACTGTAACATTTATTGCTCTTTTAATGCTTGTAATTAATACATGCTACCTGCCCTGTTTCAAAATGACATTTTTAATGATTCAATTAACAACTTAAAAAAAAAAAAACTGTCCTCCTAATTTACCTCTGCCCCTTTTACTGTTTTAAACTTTGCCTCTCACTTTAAGCCGATTCTCTGTGGACAAGTATATCAAGCTCTGAACACAGATCCAATTATCTAGGAGCATAATGGTGTTCACACTGGGGCCCTGAGTGTGAGTGCATGAGGGACTCAAATACTAGGCGGTATCAGGAGACCTCATAAATGCTTGCCTCGTCCAAGAAATTACTAGAACGTAATTAAATCTCATTCACAAAGACAAAGCTTCCAAAAGTTTATTGTCAGAAAACAAATGGAGAAGGGATTTTATTTCCAAGTAGAGGAAAGCCACACTACGTGGATTCTCTTCTACAAAACTCTTCCGTTCATGCCTAAGTGAAAAAAGTCAGGTCTCTCTTCCTATTCAGTTATGCCACAGATTTAATTTTGTGTTGCTGGCTCCTTTAAAACTAGCAGAATGTCAATGTATGACAGAAACCACTACAATATTGTAAAGTAATTAGCCTCCAACTAATAAAATAAGTGAAAAAAAAAACCTATCAGAAACGTGTGGGAAGCCCACAATTAGATGAGACAATTGACTGACCTTCAAGGAGTGTGCAGTCAATGAGGAAAGTCAGCATATAATGTAACTAACTCAAGTGTGAGAGGGTGTCATATGGTACACATAACTGATAGAAGGCTCCAAAGAAGAGTATATTTAATTTTAACTATTAAAGAAGGCTTCTCATAGACAGTAGTAATGCTTCAAAACTTGAGGAGAGGAACTTACATAAGTGGCACCATGAACATAGACACAAGGCATGATGTGACATTTTCAATAACTGTATTCCATTGCAATTTCAGCTAAAGTGGGAATATATATGAGAACTCTTTTTAAAAAGTTAATTCTGGAAGGATCTTTGGAAGTTAAATACTTGAGAATTTAGAATTTATAAAGCGAAGCTTCCCCATTTTTTTTTTTTTTTTACTGTAATTGCTAATTGATTTTGAATAAACCTAATAGCTACTAATAACTAGTCAAGTCAATGGTGGTACATAGACTACATTTAATTGTCCCTTTTTAAATATATTCTCATTAAAGTACCTCTATGACTTTTTAGCATGCTAGAAGGAATATTAAAGGATAAATATGATCCAGTGGGGAAACTCAGTTAAAATTAGAAGAGAAACACAATAGCATTCTGACATCTCAAATGCAGTTCTTAGTGTATTTTTTTCCCCAAATGGAATTTTCATTATAGTTAAGATGCAAATTCCCTTTGAGGATAAGGTGAGGGACAAAATTCAGTTTGGTTATACATATTTTGAAAGTGTCAGTCACTCAGTCACATCCGATTCTTTGTAACCCCATCGACTGTAATCCACCACACTCCTTTATCTGTGGAATTCTCCAGGCAAGAATATTGGAGTGGGTAGCCATTCCCTTTTCTAAGGGATCTTCCTGACCCAGGGATCGAACCTAGGTCTCCTGCACTGCAGAGTTTCAAAGTTCCAGTCCTTGCAGAAAGGAAACTTTCAAAATCAGAACCTGGAAAACTTTATTCTTCAATATATTTTTCCACCCCAGTCCTAAGTTTCCATTCTCCTGCTCCTTGTCTGCTTGAAAGTTGCATGAGGCCATAGTGAAAGACTGGGGCAATTTGCTGTATTGACTGGCAAACATGCAGATTCACACAAAACATCAGTCTCTCTCACTATTTAAAGAAGACTCACGACAAACCAAATAATTCATGAACTAAGTCCCATCCATAAGGAATAATTTGCACTAACTGCACTAAATTAAGCTGATAAATTATATAGATTCAGAGACAAAATCCTTGTTATGTCAATACGGAGGTATTTTCTAATGTTTTGAAATGTAAAATTTTACTAGCAGGTACTGACAACTCCACTTTGTGATGTTCTTTCCAAGAGATTAAATGTTAGTCCTCAAAAGTGCAGCTTGGAGGTAACCAGGGCCTTCTACAAGCAAACTGGAAGCATTGCTGGCCCTTGACTCAAAGAAAATGTTACTTCCTAGATTTTGGGAGCTCCCCTGGAATTGAACAGATTCTAGCAAAGCTGTCAAGCAAATTCTACCATTAGCACTTCAGGAATGGAGTAGTTCCTGGGCGTTTTTTGTTTGTTTGTTTGTTTGTTTTCAACCATCACTAGAAAACATTCAGATTAGATTACTCTGCAGGCTCCTAACCAACATAGGATTGCCCCCTGAGATACTCTGAACTTGGGTGGATTTCTGACTCAACAGAGCAGTTGTACAGTCCCTCCTGAGTTTTGCCCTCCAGTAGCATAGCCACTATTTGAATAACATTTACACTTGCTCAGTTACGAGTTTCTGTTTGATCACAAAGGCAGGAGAACAGTAGCATGACCAGGTAGTACAGTGGAAATAATCTGGGCATTGGAACCAAGCAGAACTAACTCTGACATTGTTGGTCTTCTGATTTGGGGCAAGAGAATCATCACTGATCCTCTGTTTACTCATCTGCAAAATGGGGACAGATGACAGGATTTACTACAACTATTCTGAGAGTTCAATTAGATAATGCATGCAAATAATAATTATTATTTTATTATTATGACATTATTCCCAGGGTAGGATTAATATCCACTGAATGATAATCTACTAAATCATCTTAACTGGGTGAAAAAATAAAAATCAATACATCTGATACGTAGGGAGAAGAAAAAGTATTTCCTAGAATGAAGGACCTGGAAATTGCATTTACCCAGAGTCCGTCTGGTTAGTGAATGAATAAATTCCTTTTTTGGTTGATTATGTACATATATATGTATGTATGTAGATATGCGTAAAATCTCAGTTTTACTAAAACAATCATTTAATAATCTCCATTGGGTAGGAGATATGTTTCAATGCCTAGTATCAACACACTTAATTAATATAAATATGTATTTGCTAATCAATAAATGTAGATCAGCTTTGTATTATTTCCTACTTCAATCCTACTTGGAAAAAAGATATGAAATAATAACCCAGGATTTTAAAAACTTAACATGTAGACTGGTTTTACTTTGGGAAAAAGTAGGAAGCTGATCACACTCTGGAGAATTAAACATTACTTGACAAAGCAACTTAAGTTCTGGCAGGTACTGAGATTTCAATTTCACCTACTCTCATGTTCTCAGAAGAACTCTGAGCTAACCCAAGCTGAAAATAAAATTCCAATTCCAATCTGTCATTTTTTTATTATAGTTCAACTTAACGGGCATCATGGAGCTTTAGGGAAGATAGCTGATGAGAATCCTTGAAGATATACACTTTAGAGATGACATTTAGAAGTAAATAAAGACCTTTGAGAAGCTGATTTAATGAAATGTTGTAGTTGCAGGACTGTCATTTAGGTGAAATGTTTTAAAAGACTAGCTTCCCTCCACCCTGAACAAAAAGTTCTTACTCAGCCTCGATTTTAAAAGACAACGGTAAAAAGCTTTTCAAAATTCCATGGTAAAAATCATGCAAAATGGTACTTTTTCAAGAAAGTCTGTGTGTAGCAACAAAGAGCCAGTGTGGCCAAAAATAAAAATCTTTCAAGTACTTAGATCTCCTTTATTTCAAAAACACTGTTTTCAGTGGCATCTCATTTCCATTCATTAGCATCAGAGAACAGGAAATTTCCACACAAATTTCCAGAGATTTGAGGCTTACACTTTTAGGATCAGCATATTTTCACTGTCATTTACCCTAGAAGATATGAACTCCTTTCTCACTGTAAAAAGAGTGACAAACACAATTTATTGATTTTTTATTATCATAATACTTGTATTGTAGTCTTAACCGTAGTATATAGTAATACCAGGATACCTCCAAGAAAATCTGAGATGGAAAGGACCATTTCCCTCTTCAGTAAAGGATCTCTGGGTTTTAAAATAACTGAGATTTTATTCCTTTTCTTCCTCAGTATGTCTAATGGTCCTAGCTAGGTCAGACCTGTGACTCATGTATGGCAGCAAATGAAATTAGATGACCTCAATAGTATCTACTTACTTTATGGTTCTCCTATCTTCATGCAGATAATCAACACTTTGTTTGGAAAAGTTTGGGGACTAACTAATCTGAGGCATGTCTGCCCCCGAGAATTACATTTGGTAGCTCCTTTTGCTTAGTCCTGGGAGATTCTCACTACACTGGGTTTGGCCCCATCTCTTGACTCACAACTTGCCTTGACTTGACTCTTGACTATAACATACTGTGGGTTGCACCATGATCAGCAGCCCATGGATAGAGAGACTTATCGTCTATCTGTAACAGGCTGCTCAGAGGTGAGAGCAGGCAGTGTCAGTAATGGCCAACAGAGCAACAGCAAGCGTGGCAGCAATTAATGTGTCCAGAGAAGCACTCAGAGCAGAGAAGCCCAGAGTCCAGGGAGCTGATTTCCAGTGTGGCTCCCTCCCTCCCTCGCAGCCACCTACCTCCAGGGTATTCTAGAGGCAGGCAGAGAAGGATGCTGCTGAGGTTCTGCCGTTTGACACAGGAGAATATCAATGGAGCTGACATAGACAAAACTGTGTAAAATATCATGCCTAAGATCCACCAACAGATAGACTCGAGACCACAGTAGTATATCCCACTCTCTTGTTAGTTTTCCCCCCACCCTTCTACAAGTTTTACGACCATTCTGTCTTTGTCAGAATAATTTCTTCTAGTGTTTTAGGGCTGTTTTGCTTTTGTTTTTTTTTTATTTTTTGTTTGTTTTTTGCCTCTGATTTCAGTGAACTCTATTTGTGTGTGTCCAGTCGCTCAGTTGTGTCCAATTCTTTGCGACCCCATGGACTGTGGCCCATCCTCTGTCCATAAGATTTTTCAGGCAAGAATACTAGAGTCTTGCCATTTCCTTCTCCAGGGGATCAGTGAAGTCTAAAAACAGGTAAATAAGCTTTATAACATTATTTAGAATGAGTCTGTTGACGCTGTATGAGGAATAGGGAATACTTTGAATGTAGTCTAGCATCTTAACTCACAGACCACATGGCATCTGTTTTTAACTACTAAGGACAAATTAGGATTTGGGAGAAAACGGCAAACAGAGTCAAGACCAAACTAAACCAACTTGTCTTCTCCTAAAAAGATACCAGTACTAAAATTTCACCAGGATTCTCAGTCATGAATAACATCTATTATATAATTTTCAGAAATTACAACAGTCTATATTTTATAAAAATACCTAGGACTTTGAAAACATTTAACTTTGAAAAATTGGAGAAAAAGCAGTTAGGGGACTGACAGCTCTCTAGGCATTTCTTGGCCTCTTTAAGTATTATAGATTCAATTTTCAGACCAATAAGCCATTACTGCAGCTTGATGATCTCTCTAGGGTCCTATCTTCTATAATAGGGATGCTTACATTTGCTATATAGTTGTGAAACTATGATAAGATTAATTAAAAATGGGTGCAATTTTAAAAATACATTTGAACTGAATTGTATAAGATTCTGACATAGAACATTTAAACATTACCTGATTTCATTAAAACAGCTGGTGGGTACAGTATAAAAAGAGACTTCAAAATATGGAATTTTAAGTTCTGTGTGCATTTGAGAATGGATAATTGTTTCAGGAAACATTTGTCCTAAATTACTGACCCAGTGATAAAGCCATCACAGGAGGCATCAATAAAAACTTAAGTGAACATCTATTACACTCAAAGCTATGTTGCTCAGCATTGGGTAAATGAAGAGGTATGGAGGCAATCTCTAAATTAATCTCTAAATTAAACCTTATAAAGTAAGCTGTAATTCAAATATAAGTTACCATCAATGCTAAATAATGATTCTCAGCTATGAGATAATCTTGAAGACCTTTGAATTTTGGAGTCACAAATTTAGAAGAGAATTTAGACTCCAAATTTTCCTTTAAAAGTAAAGAAACGGGCCGAGTCGAGCCGCTCCGGGCTGCGGCCATGCCCAAGCGGGGCTGCCCCTTCGTGGATGCGTCCCCGCTGCAGCTCAAAGTGCGTGTCGGCCAGAGAGAGCTGAGTCGCGGCGTGTGCGCCGAGCGCCTCACGCGAGAGATTTTCGAGAAGACCACGCAGCTCCTCTTCCGTGGGGCCCAGGCCTGCATGGACCCTGCGTGGGAGGAAGGCTGCGCCATCGTCCACACGCCAGAGTCCCCGAGGCCCGGCCCCACAGAAGCCCCTCGGGCCGCGCGCGGGCAGATGCTGATTGGGCCCGACGGCCGGCTGACCCGGAGTCGAGCGCAGGCCTCCGAGGCTGACCCGGCTGGGGCGGCGTCGGGAGCCTGCTCGTCGTGCGTGCGGGCCGTGGACGGGAAGGCAGCGTGCGGCCAGTGCGAGCGGGCCCTGTGTGCGCGCTGCGTGTGCACCTGCTGCAGCTGCGGAGCCGTGGCCTGCGCCCTGTGCGCCCACGTGGACTGCGGGGGCGACCTTCACGAGAGAGTGCTATGCTCCGGGTGCGCCGTGTTCGAGGCCTGAGCCCGCCGGACCGCCGCCCCACTGGGACCGCCCTGTCACCTCGACTGAGGAACCGGGGCAGGGTGCCTTTTCTCTTTTGTATTTTGTGCTCCTGACGACCGAAGACAATAAATGCTTTATATTTGGGGGAAAAAATAAATAAATAAAAGTAAAGAAACTAATTTGCATTATTATAAAAATACAATTCAAAACTACAATGAGGTACTACCTCACACCAGTCAGAATGGCCATCATCAAAACATCTACAAACAATAAATGCTGGAGAGGATGTGGAAAAAAGGGAATGCTCTTGCACTGCTGGAATATAAATGAATACAACCACTATGAAGAACACTGTGGAGATTCCTCAAAAAACTAGGAATAAAACTATCATATGACCCAGCATTCCAATACTGGGCATATACCCTGAGAAACCACAATTCTAAAAGTTGCATGTACCCCAATGTTTATTGCAGCATTATTTAAAATAGCCAGGACTTAGGAGTAACCTAGATGTCCACTGACATGAATGGATAAAGAAGTTTTGGTACATATATACAATGAGATATTAACCATAAAACACGGAATTCCAGCTGGGTTATTTCAAATCTGAAAAGACGATGTTGTTAAAGTGCTGCACTCAGTATACCAGCAAATTTGGAAATAAACTTAGGACTGGTCACAGGACTGGAAAGGTCAGTTTTCATTCCAATCCCAAAGAAGGGCAATGCCAAAGGAAGTTCAAACTACCACACAGTTGCACTCATTTCACATGCTTCCAAGGTAATACTCAAAATCCTTCAAGCTAGGTTTCAACAGTATGTGAACCAAGAAGCTTCAGATGTATAAGCTGGATTTTAAAAAGGCAGAGAAACAAGACATCAAATTGCCAACATCCATGCGATCATAGAAAAAGCAAGGGAATTCCAGAAAAACAGCTACTTCTGCTTCACTGACTACACTAATGCCTGTGACTGTGTAGATCATAACAAACTGCAGAGAAAAAAAGAGATGGGGATACTAGACCACCTTACCTATCTCCTGAGAAACCTGTATGCAGTTTAAGAAGCAACAGTCAGAACGTAACATTGAAAAACAGACTGGTTCAAAATCGGGACAGGAGTATGTCAAGGCTGTATACTGTCACCCTGCTTATTCAATTCATATGTAAAGTACATTATTTGAAATGCCAGGCTGGAAGAAGCTCAAATGGAATCCAGATTGCCAGGAGAAATATCAATAACCTAATAAGATATGCAGATGACACTACCCTAACGGCAGAACACAAAAAGAACCTAAAGAGCTTCTTGATGAAGGTGAAAGAGGAGAGTGAAAAAGCTGGTCTAAAATTCAACATTCAAAGAACTAAGATCATGGCGTCCAGTCCCATCACTTCATGGCAAAGTTACGGGGAAACAATGGAAACAGTGACAGACTTTATTTTCTTGGGCACCAAAATCACTGTGGATGGTGATTGCGCTCATGAAATTGAAAGATGCTTGCTCCTTGGAAGAAAAGCTATGACCAACCTAGACAGCATATTAAAAAGTAGAGACCTACTTTGCTGACAAAGCTATGGTTTTTCCAGTAGTCATACACCAATGTGAGAGTTAGACCATAAAGAAAGCTGAGCACCAAAGAACTGATGCTTTCGAACTGTGGTGCTGGAGGACCTCAAGGGACTCTTGAGAGTCCAACTGGACAGCAAGGAGATCCAACCAGTCCATCCTAAAGGAAGTCAACCCTGAATGTTCATTGGAAGGGCTGATGTTGAAGCTCTAATACTTTGTCCACCTGATGCGAAGAGCTGACTCACTGGAAAAGACCCTGATGCTGGGAAAGATTGAGGGCAAGAGAAGGGGGCGACAGAGAATGAGATGCCTGAATGGCATCATCAACTCAATGGACGTGAGTTTGAGCAAGCTCCAGGAGGTAGTGAAGGACAAGGAAGCCTGATGTGCTGCAGTCCATGGGGTCACAAAGAGTTGGACATGACTGAGTGACTGAACGGTAACATAAAAAGGAATAAATTTGAATCAGTTCTAGTGAGGTGGATGAACCCAGAGCCTGTTTTATAGGGTGAAGTAAGTCAAAAGGAGAAAAACAAAAAACAGTATATTAAAGCCTGTATCTTTTCAGCCTATAAACTGGAAACCAGTTAAGGTAAGAAGTGAGAGCCATTTCCCATTTTACTCCTCCCACCCCGCCCTCTTAGTGTTACTTACTCTCAACCAAAATTCCTCCTTCCTCTCCTAAACAGAAAACTGTCTCATTATATCCACAGGCACAAACAGCTAAAGAGGGTGATTTTATTCCTTCCGTTATCTCTACTCACTCTGGTCCTAAGCCAGACCAAATACTGCCAAACATATTGCTGGCATATTCACTACAGTGAGGGGTTTTAAAAGATATATGACAATATTTATGACATCAGAACTATTAATCTAGTTTGGAGAACAAAATCCTTACCTTCAAAGATGGTTTAGATAAAAATAATTGAACTAGTATTAATATGTCAGGTTTGGGGGTCTGAAAAAAAAAACCTCACTTTTTTTTCTCTTAATTTTCACAGAAAAAAATCTAAAAAATATGAGAAACAACCCTGGAAGTTTTAAGTGGACTGTCCAATGTTATTTAACTAGTAAATAATGATTCTGGGACTAAAATCTGGGTGTCTCTTCTCTGAGTAGAAGACCACGTTAAGACACTTTTAATGAAATCAATATTTTAACTCATACAAATAAAAATCATCTGAAGATTAAACTAGAGACCAGTAACAGGAAGAAAAGTTAGCAAAGTGACTGTTGCAACAAATTTAACTACAAAAACAAACAGTCTCTAGAAACCTCCACAGATAAAATTGGAGCTGTTCATTTTATAGTGGCATGTATTTTTTTAAAAGAAAAGAAAAAAAAAGATCTATTTCTTCTAACAATCTAACAAGATAAAATTCTGTTTACTCTAGCTATAATGCCTAAAGCTTTTACTGTCTGGTAGTTCCTGATTCAATAATTAGTAAGCAGTAAACAAGAAAGATTTAAAGTTGCCTAATAAAAGTTTCCTTATAGCAGGCACTAAAAGTATCAAGAAGCTGTAACGAGAGAAAATGGTTTTTAAATAGTAGTCTATACGCAAAAGCAGTTGATGAGGTGAAAAAACTACATGAGAAACATTTTAAGGCAAGGATTTTTATAAATTTAATCACTATATTTCCTTTGCTTAGAACAATGTATTGCACATAGTAGGAACTCATTAGATAGCTGTTAAATGAATTCCAGGAAATTATTTGTTATTAGCAACAAAACTCTTTTAGAAATAAATATAATGTCACTTGATGCTGTCTCCGGGCAATTTTCCTGAGCCAAAAACTAACTTCTGAGCCCCCAATTACATCCTTTTTATCCAAGTAAAAACAACAGAGTAGAAAACTTATTAGTAACACTGACAAAAACGGTTTTATCATTTGTGGGAAGACACTGCCCTCAATTAACCAAAGCCAAGTTCCTATGGACACATAAGATACGATTCCAGTTGTGTCCCTTGTTCACCAAGTAACTCTAATCTTCAGGGCTTTTTAATCTGAGAAATAAGAATTTTATCTCCTAAAATTTTTTGACAATTTTTAAGATAGAAAAAAAAAAAGATGCATTGTAGTTCCTCTATAATGTATAGTTCTTCTATAACATTCTAATTTCAATCCTAAAGGAATTCAGTTCTGAATATTCATTGGAAGGACTGATGCTGAAGCTAAAACTCCAACACTTTGGCCACCTAATGTGAAGAACTGACTTACTGGAAAAGACCCTGATGCTGGGAAAGATTGAAGGCAGGAGGAGAAGGGGAC
Organism: Muntiacus reevesi; assembly: GCF_963930625.1. Lineage (NCBI taxonomy): Eukaryota > Metazoa > Chordata > Mammalia > Artiodactyla > Cervidae > Muntiacus > Muntiacus reevesi. Next base: position 89,662,572 of record NC_089255.1, on the reverse strand, counting down.
AACAGAGGATGAGATGGTTGGATGGACATGGGTCTGAGCAAGCTCCAGGGGTTGGTGATGGACAGGGAAGCCTGGCAAGCTGCAGTCCATTAGGTCGCAAAGAGTCAGACATGACTGAGAAACTGAACTGAACTGAACTGAGATGAAGGGCTATTTCCAGGGACAATTTATATCTATGTAACTCTAACTCCCTTCAAGTCTAAATCCTGTAGCCTTTGATAGTAAGTGGGACAAACATCACCATCTTAGTTATCCAAAGCTTAGAGGTAAAAATTTCCAAAACATGCAAGCTATAGAAGTTGAGTGTATAATCAATAACCACCTACTACTGTGTGGCTGACAACACAACATGAAAATGTGACTTCATAGTTTCCACTAAAGCTCAAATATAATCACTCTGGAAAACAATGTCACAGGGCTGGTTTACTCTGAGCTCCAGATAAATACAACCAGAAAAAAAAAAAATGTCAGTGTGGTCAGCACTTAATCTGGATGATTAACAAGAAAGAAAAATGAAAATGAAAAAAAAAAAAAGAAAACAAAGAAAAATTATCACTGGATCACCTCGAGTCTCCCATCATAGATAGGGAACTAGGTAAGACTTAGATGAGATGTTCTCAGTCTTCTTTCACATGGATCTAGTTCTTTATCCTTATTTTCATCCTTCTGTACATATATAAATATATATACATATATATATATGACATTTTACAGTTACTTAGGGGTTTCCCCAAATAATAGCTGATGGGCTTCCCTTGTGGCTCAGCTGGTAAAGGATCCGCCTGCAATGTGGGAGACCTGGGTTCAATCCCAGGGTTGGGATGATCCCCTGGAGAAGGGAAAGGCTACCCACTCCAGTATTCTGGGCTGGAGAATTCCATGGACTGTATAGTCCATGGGGTCGCAAAGAGTCGGACAAGACTGAGTGACTTTCAGCTTCACTAATGGCTGATAGATGAGTTTTGAGAGCCTCCATGCTCTGATATTCTTAGTTATGTGAATTTCTGAATGGTAGGTGATGTGACTATCATAACAATGACTATTTCTTTTCAACATCCCAGACCTGAAGCTGGGAAAGACAGAGGGCAGGAGGAGAAGGGTGCGGCAGAGGATGAGATGGTTGGATGGCATCACCGACTCAATGGACGTGAGTGTGAGCAAGCTCCAGGAGATACTGAAGGACAGGGAAGCCTGGCGTGCTGCAGTTCATGGGGCCAAAGAGGTGGATACAATGTAGCAACTGAATAACAACAACAAAAGGCATTTTCTAAGCATTTTCTAATTAAGTGCTACTATCACTCCTATTTTATTAATGATGAAAGTGAAAAAGGAGGGTGAAAAAGTTGGCTTAAAGCTCAACATTCAGAAAACTAGGATCATGGCACCCAGTCCCATCACTTCATGGCAAATAAATGGGGAAACAGTGGAAACAGTGGCTGACTTTATTTTGGGTGCCTCCAAAATCACTGCAGATGGTGACTGCAGCCATGAAATTAAAAGACACTTACTCCTTGGAAGGAAAGTTATGACCAACCTAGACAACATATTAAAAAGCAGAGACATTACTTTGCCAACAAAGGTTCATCTAGTCAAGGTTATGGTCTTTCCAGTGGTCATGTATGGATGTGAGAGTTGGATTGTGAAGAAAGCTGAGCGCTGAAGAATTGATGCCTTCGAACTGTGGTGTCAGAGAAGACTCTTGAGAGTCCCTTGGACTGCAAGGAAATCCAACCAGTCCATCCTAAAGGCAATCAGTCCTGGGTGTTCATTGGAAGGACTGATGCTGAAGCTGAAACTCCAATACTTTGGCCACCTGATTCAAAGAGCTGACTCGTTTGAAAAGACCCTGATGCTGGGAAATACTGGGGGCAGGAGGAAAAGGGAATGACAGAGGATGAGATGGTTGAATGGCATCACCAACTCAATGGACATAAGTTTGGGTGGACTCCGGGAGTTGGTGATGGACAGGGAGGCCTGGCGTGCTGCGGTTCATGGGGTCTCAAAAGAGTCAGACACAACTGAGCAACTGAACTGAACTGAACTGAAGCATGGAGAAGTTGTGTCACTTTTCTAAGGTTCACCATGAGCATGTGTAGAGGTGGGACATGAACTTAGGCTGTCAGCTCGCAAAGTACACATTCTTAACCAATTCCCTTCTGCCAACCAGGACATCATTTAGAGGGTTAATGTAGCAGGCTTAGATGTCAGATACATTCGAGGACTTACTGAGTTCTTATATAAGCTGGCATGATCTTCTTTTTGATGATATTTAAAACAAAAGGAAAGGGGAAGTCAAACAGGGGAATCAGAATGGTTTTCTTCATGTGATTTAATAAAAGCTTCTTTCCTGACTTTCCTCTATCTGCTTTCTGAGCACAGAAATAAAAGTAGGAAGAAATGGGACAGAAACCACTGAGCGGGGGAACGTTCTCCAGAGCATAAAGTACACCCAACTTGATTCTTCAAGTCACCTGCAATAATGAGCAGTTTAAAAATAAAAAACATATAAACACATATTGGCTCCCAGGTGTCCCTAATGGTAAAAAAAAAAAAAAAAAAATCTGCCTGCAGGAGACACAGAGATGCAGGTTTGATCCCTGGGTCAGGAAGATCCCCTGGAGGAGGAAGAGGCAACTCATTCCAGTATTTTTGCCTGGAAAATTCCATGGACAGAGAAATCTACCTGGCTACAGTCCATAGGGCCACAGAGTCAGACATGACTGAGCACATGTATGTGTATGTGTGCATATATGCATTTATATGTATATATGTATATATGTATATATACAGTATCTTCCACTTTTGTGCATTTTGCTTTCCAGGCTTATTAAAAATAGCACTCATTAACACCAAAAGGAATTTATATCTACTATACATAAATTGGGCTCCCCTGGTGGCTCCCCTGGTGGCTCAGAAGAATCTGCCTGCCATGTGGGAGACCCGGGTTCAATCCCTGGGTTGGGAAGATCCCCTGGAGAAGGAAATGGCAACCCACTCCAGTATTCTTGCCTGCAGAATCCCATGGACCAAGGAGCATGGTAGGTTATAGTCCAAGGGGTCACAAAGAGTCAGACGTGACTAAGTGACTAACACTTATATATAAATTAGCATACCAGTTGCAACAGTCTTCTCTCTGTGCTGCTGCTGCTGCTAAGTCGCTTCAGTCACGTCTGACTCTGTGCGACCCCACAGGCGGCAGGCCACCAGGCTCCCCCGTCCCTGGGATTCTCCAGGCAAGAACACGGGAGTGGTTTGCCATTTCCTTCTCCAATGCATGAAAGAGAAATGTGAAAGTGAAGTCACTCAGTCGTGCCCAACTCTTAGCGACCCCATGGACTGGTAGCAACCCCTACCAGGCTACTTCGTCCATGGGATTTTCCAGGCAAGAGTACTGAAGTGGGTTGCCATTGCCTTTTCCGTTTCACTCTGTGACAATGAAGTAAATTTAAAAAGAAAACTCAGATCAGTTTAAGTCATCCCATTCCTTCCCTCTTCCACATTTTCATTTTATTTCCTGCCTTCCCTAATCCCGTTTCCAGCTGCCAGCTCCAAGGTGTGCCATGCTTAGTTGCTCAGTCATGTCTCTCTGGGACCCCCATGGGCTGTAGCCCACCAGACTCCTCTGTCCATGGGGATTCTCCAGACAAGAATACTGGAGTGAGTTGCCATGCCCTCCGCCAGGGGATCTTCCCAACCCGGGGATCAAATCGGGGTCTCCTGTATTGCAGGCGGACTCTCTACCACTGAGCTCTGAGGGAAGTCCAGAGTTCCAAACCTCAAGCACAGAGTGATATGTGTCCAGAAGCTGCCTGAACATGCCTGCAACCACTCACCAATTCCAGGTTCCAGGGAACCCATGCAAAGACCTCATTCCTGCTGTAGTCTTATTTCTGCTTTCTCTGCAATGTACCCTCTGAATGTTCTCAGGATACACAATTCAATAACGTTCATGCAGGAGAACTTACCAGATGTCAAGGTTCTGCATTTTTCATGTTTTTTAAAAAGTATTTTTGCTCTGTCTTTATTGAAAGTCCCAATTCTATTCTAGATGCAGTATCAGTGTGTGCTCAAGTGGGAACGGTGTCTACTTTGTTAATGGATCCTTTTCACAGCAAATGTGGGGGAAAGGAATTGGCCAGGAAACTCAAACTAGTTACTTACAGTTATGGAAATTAGTCCAAAGACTGAGTGATGAGACTGATACAAACCAGCTTCATAGAAATGAGGCCACTCACAATCAATAATGCAAGAAAACAAGGAAGGCAGAAGTGTGACTTGTCTCTGAGCTGGGGGAGAGTCCACAACAAGCACAGTGGAAAAGGCTTACCTTGCTTGGGAGATTCAGTCTTAAATATTCAATGCTTAACCTTCCATATTAAATGAAATTACTTGTCCTACCTTGAAAAACCTGAAAAATGGGGGAAAGGTGGAATGGAATGGTACTGCATCTTGAGGCTTTAATTAAATGTTAAAAGGCTTTGGAGTCCATTGTTGATTTAATATGAAAACTTTTATAGTCATTATATTTCCATAAGGAAGACAGTCATTTGTGTATTCATCAGGAATGAACTAAGCAACTACTAGGGAAAGTCAGAGTGCTCAATGCTGTGAGAGCTACACAACTGTCCTGTCTGTCCCCAGGAGACGCATGGTATTTGAGGGAGACACAGAGTCAGTTCTCCTGTTTGCAAAGACCACAGTAGTACTGGTTAAGGGTAAATACAAGATCATCTAGTCCAGTGCTTCCCAAATAGTAAGATACACACAAATCACCTGAGGAGCTATTTCAAATGCAGATTCAAATGCAGCAGACCTCAGACGATGCCTGAGATTCTGCATCTCTAACAAGTGCTCAAGTGATGCAGCAGATGTGGATACATGGACCACACCTTAAGCAGCAGAGGTAGACAACAATTCCTGCCTGTACCACCAAGGTATTTAGTTCAACACAGCTGGAGTCGATTTGCATTAATCCTTTATATACCAATAACTATTACCCTAAAAGAGTGACCTCATAATATCTTTACAATATAATATTCCTCAGAGAAGCATCATATCCACATATGTGACTCACCAGCTATTTTGCCTTTGAAACCTATTTACCTTTAAGCCTGTTTATCGATCTAAAAGATAGGAGCAATAATGCCTAACTAAAAGAGTAGTGGAGAGGATGAAAGAGATCATGCTAGTATAGTGTCTACTACATAAAAGTTGGTAGCCATAATGAGGAGCTTTTTTTTTTTTCACCATCATTATGAGTTTAGGAGATGAGTATTTCTTTTTAAATTTTAATAATTAATCTTAACAAGCTAGCAGACACAGAAGGGAAGAGGGGGATCAGGGGAGTTGAGCAAGTAGCACTGACATATACACACTGTCATGTGTAAAACAGAGAACTGGTGGGAAGCCACTGTGTGAACACGGGGAGTCCAGTCTGGGGCCCTGTGACCACCGAGAGGGGTGATGGGAAGGAGGGGAGGCTCAGGAGGGGGGGAGATATACATGTAAGTTATGACTGATTCCCCGAGTGGTTCAGCGGTAAAGGATCCGCCTGCCAATGCAGGAGATGGAGGTTTGATCCCTGGGTCAGGAAGATCCCCTGCAATAGGAAATGGCAACCCACTCTAGGATTCTTGCCTGGCAAATCCCATAGACAGAGGAGCCTGGTGGGCTACAGTCAGTCCATGGGGTGGCAGAAGAGTAAGACAGGACTTAACGACTAAGCAACAACAAGGCATCTCAAGGATCTCCCATACCTGGGATGGCGGTCCACCACAAAACCCAATCAGGGAAACACAAGAATGTAACTGCCTTCTCATATGGGCTTCCCAGGCGGCACAACGGTTAAAGAATCCACCTGCCAATGCAGGAGACACAAGAGACTTGCGTTCTATCGCTGGGTCAGGACGATCCCCTGGAGTAGGAAATGATAACCATTCTAGTAGTCTTGTCTGAAAAATCTGTTGGACAAAGGAGCCTAGCAGGCCACAGTCCCGGGGACCACAAGGAGTCAGACATGACTGAGCCCATGGCATGCATGCATGCGTGCGCGCACACACACACACACACACGACTGATTTGCACTGCTGTAAGGCAACACGACAATGTAAAGCAATTACTCTCCAAAAACAAAAATTAAAAAAAAAAAACTAAAAAAATTAAACTCGATCTTTTCTAGTCATAAAAGGCAATATCACTAAGAAAAGTAGACCTCAGTAGGAATTTGAGAGTTGAGTCCTTTTTAAAGCACTGGTGAAGGACAAGTTCCAGCATGAGCACATGGTCAGAGGCTCCCATCAGTAATTAAGGACCGCTCGCAATCAGCAGTGTGCATTTGCATTATGTAAGACATACTGATTTCTGGAGGAAGTCAACCCCTATCTCTCCCTTGCTAATAAGAAACCGGGAGGCACGAGAAGCGACCCCAGATGGTACATGTTTGTAGTAATGAATGAGGTATTTTAATGGTGTGAGTTAAGTTTTACTTTGTGTTTTTAATGAGGGACTCACTGCCTGTGACATTTTAATTGTAAACTAGATTGCCCCATGAGGTCTTAAACTATTTTATGTTAAACATAAAATTTTGTAAACTTGTATGGGTGATAATATTCATCCCCTGAAGCACAAGGGGATATAAAAATACTTCAAAATGAGCCATGCATACATAACATAATCCCAAAAGTTTAATAATAATAAGCCATATGTCATTTCACCAAATGATTCCTTCATCCACCTGCATGAAGCTATTTTCAATTGAGAAGATTCAAAGTCAGTTTTGAAAATATGAGAGTTATTTTCCTGAAATTCTAAGTGAAAATAACCAGGCAGGAAGTGGAATAAGATGATTTAACATTCTTTTGACAGACAACTGTGGATGGATACGTAAGTCATTTACCTCAATCTCTTTTCTTTGATCACCTGAAAAGTAACATTACTTTGAGATGACTTGTTTAATAAGATTCAGTCTTTCTCTCCCAAAAATCATTCCAATTTTAAAATTCTCATTTTCTGTTTGGTAGAATATTGTCTTACAAATGAAGACTTGGGGAAAGACAGTCAGCTGGAACATTTTTAGATCCTTTACTAGAGATTGTGAAAAATAAAAACACATCTTCAGATATACTGAGTCACTTGCATTCCATACCAAGGAAGGGGAATCAGTTTCTACCACCTAAATATGGTTGTTTAAACTTGGGCAAGTCAACGAGTCCCTAGACCTCGCTTTCCTTGTCTGCCAAGAGTTTTCAAAATCTCTTTGAGGATATTGTATATGCAGTAGCACCTGCTGCACTTTTTAAAAATTCATATTTTCTGGGTCACATTAACTCTTACTGAATCAGGTTCCAAGGATTACATTTTTCTTGACAAGTTTCCCAGGTGATTCTTACGTTCAAAAGTGTGAGAACTACTGGACTAGTTTAGCTCCAAGGTCTCCCAGCTTCAGTATTCTTTGCTCTGGAATACACATCCAACCTGAACTGAAACTCTTGATAAATCCCAACCCCACCCACTCCACCATTTTCCTATGATAATATACATAGTATTTCAGTATTCACTAAGGACTTGAGTTCTGTCATCCATTTGGCAACTACTAATTGTTGCTCTTCTCTACCCTATCTGAACTAGGGCATGTGAAGGACATTAGGGGAAGCAAATGGGAGAGAGTGTAGGCAACTAGCAAGAGACTAGAAAACGATTAAGATTAATAAATCCAAGACTTCTTGAATTTATAATCAAATAAATCCTACCCACATTAAAGTACTGGAGATAAACAAGAGGGAAAAAGCAAGATGTATCAAAGTGAGTCTAATATGATCTTATTATTTAGAACACAGAACCAAAAAGGCTATTTAGGGAGATGTACATGTGTGCAAAGTCTAAATAGATACATTGATGATTTTTTATATAGCATAAGCAAGAGAATAAAAGTAACTACATTTCCTAAAAGGCTGGGAGCAAGAGATGATTTGATAGAAAGTGAAAGGGACAAAGAAACAAGAAGAAGAATAGGTTACCTACAGCAATTATGTATTTGTAGTAAATTACAAATCTATTTACAAAGCGGCAGAGGAATCAGAGATCAAATTACCAGCATCTGCTGGATCACATAAAACCCAAAAGAATTCCAGAAAACATCTACTGCTGCTTTACTAACTATGCCAAAGCCTTGGACTGTGTGGATCACAACAAACTGTGGAAAATTCTTAAAGAGATGGGAATAGCAGGCCACCTTACCTGCCTCCTGAAAAATCTGTATGCAGGTCAAGAAGCAACAGTTAGAACCAGAAATGGAAAAACAGACTGGTTCCAAATTGGGAAAGGAGTAAGCTAAGGCTGTATATTGTCACCCTGCTTATTTAATTTACATGCAGAGTACATCATGCAAAATGCCGGACTGGATGAAGCACAAGCTGGAATCAAGATTGCTGGAAGAATTATCAATAACCTCAGATATGCAGATGACACCACCCTTATGGCAAAAGCAAAGAGGAACTAATGAGCCTCCTGATGAAGGTGAAAGAGGAGAGTGAAAAAGCTGGCTTAAAATATAGCATTCAAAAAGCAAAGATAATAGCATCCAGTCCCATCACTTCATGGCAAATAGATGGGGAAATAATGGAAACAGCAACAGACTTTATTTTCTTGGGTTCCAAAATCACTGCAGATGGTGACTACAGCCATGAAATTAAAAGACGCTTGCTCCTTGGAAGAAAAACTATGACCAACTTAGACAGCACATTAAAAACCAGAGACGTTACTTTGTTGACAAAGGTCCGTCTTGTCAAAGCTATGGTTTTTCCAGTACTTATGTATGGATGTGAGAGTTAGACCATAAAGAAGGCTGAGCACCAAAGAATTGATGCTTTTGAACTGTGGTACTGGAGAAGACTTGAGAGTCCCTTGGACTTCAAAGAGATCAAACCAGTCAATCCTGAAGGAAAGCAATCCTGAATTTTCATTGGAAGGACTGATGTTGAAGTGAAGCTCTAATACTCTGGCCACCTGATTCAAAGAGCCGACTCATTAGAAAAGACCCTGATGCTGGGAAAGACTGAAGGCAGGAGGAGAAGGGAAAAACAGAGGATAAGACGGTTGGATGGCATCACCGACTTAATGGACATGAGTTTGAGCTAGCTCCGGGAGATGGTGAAGGACAGGGAAGCCTGGCGTGCTGCAGTCCGTGGGTCCACAGAGAGTGACGTGACATCAGGGATATGACTAAGAAACTGAACAACAGCAAATTTAAAGTGAAAAAGTGAAAGCGTAAGTCGCTTTGCACTGCAGGCCTCCTGCACTGCAGCAGGTTCTTTACCATCTGAGACACCAGGGAATCTACATATGTATACGTACAAGTACACTTTTAAAGTAAAGTAGAATAAATGTGAATACTGAAAACTAAATAAGCCAAGCGTTATACAAGTAACACAGTCTTAATGCTGAAAATATATCACAAAAAATTGTCAATCTGCACCATTCTTCTGAATACTATGGCTCTATTGTAATTAGACATTTTCTAGTTTAAAACCTAGAAATTGGGAGTTCTTTACAAAGAAGGAACTTTGGCTCTGTTCAAAGCAGAGTATCACTATCACTACCGTATCACTACAAAGCATTGATATGCTTTGGACTAACCCTGCCAAAAATTATCTGCACAAAATTCTAAGCAGTCCCTAAGGTCGCTCTGGTCTTCATGCAATCATTTGTAAGATGAAGAGATAGAGCTAGATTTTAAAATTTTTTCGTGATTTCTCTGCTGTCTTCAAACCCTGCCTCTGTGGGAATCTAAGTTTATTTTCCTCTTTTATCAACTTTTCAACAAAAAAACTGCTTAACACTTAAAAAGTGTTACAGTAATTTCTTTTAGTTATCCCTGAAGGGAAAGCCACTACTAATACCATAAGCCATCCAGAAGAGGTAAAAATATAAAATCCTTTCTTGCCAGGGAGAGGTGGGAGTGGAAGGAATCCTAAAGATTTTTCTCTAAGAATTGGACAAAAAAAAAGAGAATAAAGAAAAAGAAGGGGAAAGAAGAAAGGGAAGGGGGGAGGCGCAGAAAGGAAGGAAGAAGGCCTAAGACACTGCAGGGTAAGAAGTGGTCTTTCCACCAAGCAGTTGCACGCCAGTTGTGTGTAGCCTGCAGGAAAAGGAAAGTGTCCCAGAGGAAGTGGCAGTCTTACCTTCTTATCCTAGCCAAGATGCAGGCAATAATCCTATCTGCTAGGGAAATGATGAAAAGTGAGCCAAAGAAAATGAGTTCATGAACTTGAGATCTTGGGAGAGAGAGAGAGAGAGGGACAGAGTGCTCATTCAGCATCTCAGAACTGCCTGAGCCAAGTTTAATTTCCTTTGTCAAGTACGATTTTCAGACCTCACAGGACATCAACTGTGGGTGCAAGCACTCCTCCTAGTACATATTGTACTGTTCTGTCCATCAGCAGCTCAGCAGGGGAAGTAATTTACCTAAAGTCTTGGAGTCTTTGCTGTAATATTGGAATTTACAAGTCTGAGCAAGTCTGCAGAAGACATCATCAGTCAGTTTTCTCCTTAATAAAAAACGATGACTTTATCCACTAGAACTGAACATCCAAAACATGAGCTTACAGATTTCAGTGCTCCTGGGGATACACTGTGACTTTGAAGATAGTTACTTCACCTTGCAATGTCTTTATTTCATAGTCCCCAAAATAGAAACCATGCATCTCAGATTCAAAACAGACATGCAGAGACATAAAGTGACATGCTCAAGGTTCCATACTCTGTTCCTAGCTGTGCCCAGGAAGACTCTTCCTGTTGCAAGTGACTGCATAACCAACCCCAACTGCCTTAAGCAAAATGAGGAGTTATTGATTCAAATTTAAGAGTAAGACCTAATTTTCTCCTGGGTTCTTGATTCTCCATCTTCCAAGTTGGTTCTGTTCTCAGATTCTCTCCTTATACTGTAATGTATCTGTCAGTAGCTCCAGACCCCATTCTCTTGGTTTGAAATCCAATGGGATGGGTATCTGCTTTTACAGAAAAATTACCAGAAAAAAAAAAGCACTGTGTCTCGATGTCTCTGTAGCCAAACTACTGTGTGACTCCATCATGTGCCTAAGTCTAAAACAAGAGCCACACTCTGCGGTTGGCACACAGAGTGAGAACATGGGAGGCAGTCTCTCAAATAGTGAAGGCTGTTAACGGAAAGAAGGAAAACGGGTAACAGGAAAGCGCACAAGTATCTGCCACGCCAGCAGAACCTGAGACAGAAGTCAAGTCTTCTGGTTTCTACCTCAACACAATTTTTTTTCATTCTCTATATGGCTGTGGTCATAATAACTAACGGAGAGGTTAATGACATGATGATTCCTAAGACTTAAATTTAAAAAGCTCGGTGATAATCCAAAAACCAAAAACCATTCATGCAGTATTAAAGTTGTAAAAGTCAAGCACATTGTCATCTCCGTGACCTTGGGTTGAGCAACGTATTCTCAGATATGACATAAGGCCATGAACAACAAACAGGAAAAACAGATCAATTTGACTTCACCAAAATGTACAACTCTGGGCAGAGAAGGGCACTGTCAACAGAGTGAAAAGATAGCTCAAGATATGGGAGAAAATATAAGTGCTTAATATTCAGAACACATAAAGGAAAAGGATTCCTACAACTCAATTAAATGACAGAAACAAAAAAACAAATAACCCAAATTTTTAAAATGGCAAAGTATTTGAATATTTATTTCTGTAAAGAAGATATATAAATGACCAATAACCACATGAAAAGGTTTCAACATCATTAATCATTAGGGAAATGCAAATGAACCCACAATGCTACTATTAAAGCTATATAAAAATTTGTTTTTAAAAAAGAAACGATAACAAGTGTTGGCAAGGATGTGAAATTGGAACCCTCTAACATTGCTGGTGGGTATGTAAAATGGCGCAACTAACATGGAAAACGATTTGTGGTTCCCCAAGAAGTGAAACAAAGAATTCTGTATGACCCAACAATTTGACTTTGAAGGCCAGTGGGATTACAGAACTTCCACAGGACGAGGGAAACAGACTCTTGGAGGGCACAAACAAAAGCTTGCGTGCACCAGGACTCAGAAGAAAGGAGCAGTGACCCACAAGAGACTGAGCCAGGCTTGCCTGAGCGTACAGGAGCCTCCGGAGGCAGCGGTGGGCAGAGGCCTGCCGTGGGGAAAGGGGCACTGAACACAAGAGTCCTGGCACAGGTCCTCCTGAAGGAGGTTACCATTACCACCATTGCCCCATCACAGTTTGGCCTCAGCCCAAACTAAGGGGAAGGAACACAGCCCCACCCATCAACAGAAAAATTCACTAGAGATTTAATGATAATGGCCTCACCCATCAGAACAAGACCCAGATTCCCCCACAGCCAGTCCCTCCCATCAGGAAGCTTCCACAAGCCTCTTATCCTTATCCCTCAGAGGGCAGACAGAATGGAAACCACAGTTACAGAAAACTGTAACCAAACTGATCACCTGGATCACAACTTTGTCTAACTCAATAAAACTATGAGCCATGCTGTGTAGGGCCACCCAAGACAGACAGGTCATGGAGGAGAGTTCTGACAAAACATGGTCCACTGGAGAAGGGAATGGCAAATCACTTCAGTATTCTTGCCTTGAGAACTCCATGAGAGTATGAAAAAGCAAAAAGATAAAACACTGAAAGATGAAACCCCCAGGTCAGTAAGTGCCCAATATGCTACTGGAGAAGAGTGGAGAAATAACTCCAGAAAGAATAAAGGGGCTGAGCCAAAGCGAAAACAATGCCAAGTTATGGATATGACTGGTGATGAAAGTAAAGTCCAATGCTGTTAAGAGCAATATTGCATAGGAACCTGGAATGTTACTCCATGAATCAACGCAAACTGGAAGTGGTCAAACAGGAGATGGCAAGAATGAATATCGACATTTTAGGAATCAGTGAACTAAAATGGACCAGAATGGGTGAATTTAATTCAGATGACCATTATATCTAGAACTGCGGGCAAGAATCCTTTAGAAGAAAGGTAGTAGCCATCATAGTCAACAAAAGAGCCCAAAATTAAGTACTTAGGTGCAGTCTCAAAAATGAGACTGAAAATGTTTCCAAGCAAACCATTCAATATCACAGTAATCCAAGTCTATGCCCCAACCACTAATGCCAAAAAAGCTGAAGTTGAACCGATCTATGAAGGTCTACAAGACCTTCTAGAACTAACACCCAAAAAAGATGTCCTTTTCATTACAGGGGACTGGAATGCAAAAGTAGGAAGTCAAGAAACACCTGGAGTAACAGGCAAATTTGGCCTTGGAGTACAGAATGAAACAGGTCAAAGGTTAACAGAGCTTTGCCAACAGAATGCACTGGTCATAGCATACACCATCTTCCAACAACACAAGAGAAGACTCTATACATGGACATCACCACATGGTCAATACCAAAATCAGATTTGGTCAATACTGAAATATTCTTTGCAGCCGAAGATGGAGAAGCTATTTACAGTCAGCAAAAACAAGACTAGGAGCTGACTGTCGCTCAGATCATGAACTCTTTATTGAAAATTCAGACTAAAATTGAAGAAAGGAGGGGAAACCACCAGACCATTCACATATGACCTAAATCAAATCCCTTAACAATTATACAGTGGAAGTGACAAATAGATTCAAGGGATTAGATCTGATAGACAGAGTGCCTGAAGAACTATGGACAGAGGTTCATGACATTGTACAGGAGGTGGTGATCAAAACCATCCCCAACAAGAAGAAATGCAAAAAGGGAAAAAGGTTGTCTGAGGAGGCCTTACAAATTGCTGAGAAAAGAAGAGACGTGAAAGGCAAAGGAGAAAAGGAAAGATATATCTATCTAAATGCAGAGTTCTAAAGAATAGGAGGAGGGGACACTATCAGGAGGAGAAAGCAAGAAGACAACCTCATTTAAAATCACATCAAAAATAAAATAAGACACCTAGAAATAAACTTAGCCAAGGGGGTAAAAGGCTTAGACTCTGAAAACTTTAGAATACTGAAGGAAATTGACCATGAAACCAAAAATTCAAAAGATATCCCATGTTCATGGACTGAAAGAATTAACACTGTTAAAATGTCCATACTATCCAAAGTATACAGAACAAATGATCCTAAAATTTATATGGAACTACAAAAGGCCACAAATTGCAAAATCAATCTTGTGAAAAAAGGAATAAAGCTGGAGGTATTACGGTCCCTAACTCAGACTATGCTACAAGGCTACCATAGTCAAAACAGCATGGTACTGGCACAAAAAAAACAGACACATAGATCAGTGGAACATAATAAGGATCCCTTGGAGAAGGGAATGCTACCCACTCCAGTATTCTTGCCTTGGAAACCCCATGGACAAAGAAGACTAGCAGGCTATAGTCCATGAACCTGCAAAGAGTCAGACATGACTGAGCGACTAACACTTTCATAGTCGACTTACAATCTTTCAAGTGTACAGTGAAAAGATTCCTTTTCAGGTTATTTTCCATTGTAGGTTATTAAAAGATACTGACTACATGGCTCCTTGAGCTTTAAGTAGGTCCTTATTGTTTATCTATTTTATATTTAATAGTGTGTATCTGTTAATCCAAAATTCTTAACTTATCCCCTTTGGTAACCATAAGTTTCTTTTGTATGTCTGTGAGTCTATTTCTGTTTTGTAAACATGTTATTTTGTGTCATTTTTTTTAAGATTCCACATGTAAGTGGATATATTATTTGCCTTTCTCTGTCTGACTTACTTCATTCAGTTTCATAATGTCTAGGCCCATCCATGTTGCTGCAAATGGCATTATTTCATTCTTTTTTCTGGCTAAATAATATTCCACTGTATATGTATACCACATCTTCTTTATCCGTTCATCTGTCAATGGACATTTAGGTTGCTGCTATGTCTTAGCTATTGTAAACAGTGGTGCTATGAAAATTGAGATACCCTTATCTTTTCAAATCAGAGCTTTCAGCCCTTCTAGATATATGTCCAGGATTTGGATTGCTGGTTCATATGTGCTGTGCTTCCAGTTACTCAGTCATGTCCAACTCCTTGCAAACCCATGGACTGTAGCCCACCAGACTCCTTTGTCCATGAGGATTCTCTAGGCAAGAATACTGGATTGGGTTGCCATGCCCTCCTCCAGGGGATCTTCCCAACTCAGGGATCAAACTCAGGTCTCCGGCATTGCAGGCAGATACTTTAACATCTGAGCCACCAGGGAAGCCCAAGAATACTGGAGTGGGTAGCCTACCCCTTCTCCAGGGATCTTCACAAGCCAGGAATAAAACTGGGGTCTCCTGCATTGCAGGTGCATTCTTTATTCTCTACCAGCTGAGCTACCAGGGAAGCCCACCAGAGCATACAGTAGTTCTATTTTTAGTTTGGTTGTTTTCTTCTTAAGGAACCGCCATACTGTTCTCCATAGTGTCTGTAGAAATTCACATTCCCACCATCAGTGTAGGAGTTCCCTTTTCCCCACAGCATCTCTAGCATTAAATTTTTTTCTTTGAACTTTTTATCTTACATTGTGGTATAGCCAATTAACAAAGCTGTGATAGTTTCAGATGAAAAACAAAGTGACTGAGCCAAACATACACAGGTACCCATTCTCCCCCAAACCCCACTCCCATCCAGGCTGCCACATAACACTGACGAACAGCCACATGTAAAAGAACGAAATTAGAACACATGCTCACACCATATTCAAAAATAAACTCAAAAAGGATTAATGACCTAAAGGTAGAACCTGAAGCCACAACACTCCTAGAAGAGAACAGAGCACTCTCTGACACAAACTTCAGCAATATTTTCTTGCATCTGTACTCCTAAGGCAAAGGAAACAAAAGCAAAAACAAACAAATGTGACTGAATTATTTAAAAGTTTTTGCTCAGAAAAAGAAACCACAGACAAAACAAAAAGACGGTCTACTGAATGAATGAAAATATTTGCAAATGATATGACCAAAAACAGCTTATACAACTCAATATTAAAATATCCCAATTAAAAATAAGAATAAAACATGAATAAACATTTTTCCAAAGAAGATATACAGATTACCAACAGCAACATGAAAAGATGCTTGATGTCACTAATAATCAGAGAAATGCAAATCAAAACCACAGGATATCACCTCACACCTGTCAGGATGGCAGGTTAAAAAGCCTACGTTAAAAGACTATCGTTAAAATGTCTACAAACGAGAATGTTGGTGAGGAGGTGGAGAAAATGAAACCCTAGTACACTGTTAGTGGGAATGTAAATTGGTGCAGTCACTGTAGAAAATAGTATGCTTATTTCTTGAAAAACTAAAGCTAGAACTACCATATGAGTGAGCAATTCCACTCCTGGGTATACATCTGAAAAAACAAAAACATTATATCTGCAAAAACAAAAAAAAGTGATTTAAAAAGCCACCATGCACCCTGATGTTCATAAGAGCATTATTTACAATAGTCAAGATACAAAAGTAACCTAAGTGTCCATCAACAGACGAATGGATAAGGAACACATGGGGGACACACACACCCCCCCCATATAATGAATTACTCAGCCATAAAAAAGAATGGGATTCTGCCATTTACAAAACCATGGATGGACTTAGAGTGTATTACTCTTAATGAAATAAATTTAAAAAAGACAAATACTATATAACATCTCTTAAATGTGAAATATAAAAAGTAAAACAATTTAGTGAATATAACAAAAGAAAAACAGACTCACAGATATAGATGATAAACTAGTGTTCACCAGTGGAGAAAGGAAACAGTAAGGAGGCAAGATGTGGCTCAGATGGTAAAGAATCTGCCTGCAATGCAGGAGACCCAGGTTCAATCTCTGGGTCAGGAAGATCCCCTGGAGAAGGGAATAGCTACTCTTTCCAGTATTCTTGCTTGGAGAATTCCATGGAGAGAGGAGCCTAGTGGGCTACAGTCCATGGGGTCACAAAGAGTCGAACACAACTGAGTGAACTAAGAAGTACACTGTTACATACCTGAAACTAATATAATATTGTAAATCGCAAATCAACTACTTTCAATTAAAAAGTGAAAGAAAATTAAAATTGCAAATTTCATTATAAGCACATCTTACAACAATAAAATAAAAGCAAGGACAAAGTCAAGAATGTTTTCAGCTCACACATTTGTACCTAGCAACTTCCTTTTCTCTCTCATCAGTTCCCATCATTTGATCAGTCTGCTGCAAATGAGGCTCAGAAACTTTGTTTTTATATGAGTACGTGGAAAACCAAAAAATTGGGCCAAATTACTGAGAAACAGAGAGTGACTATCTGGTAGAAAACACCGGTAGCAGCTAACCCTTCTGCTCTTCTTCCTTCTCCTTCCTTCCTCTAGAGCATCCAAAACTCCCTCAGCATGGTAGCAATCACCGTTCCCATCATGAGGAAATACAGATGCCACATATCTAGATTTTATGGCAATACTGCAACTGTCGTTTTTGTCTGATAGTGAAACCAGCTGAATCTATGATTTACTAAATTAATGAGAAATTCCGATCCCTTTCTGATGTAGAGCCAAACATATTCATCTAGTGGATATATAGCTATACGTCTGTAATTCCCTGCTTTCCATTCATTTGTCCTGATCAGTTTCTAATCTGGAATCTTTTTGTCTATTGACTCATTCAACCATCACAATACACCTATCTGTGTGTACAAGAAACACAAGGCTCTGGAAGTACCAATCAGAAAAAGTGTCCGCATTTAAGGAACCACCAATTACACAGCAGGAGTGAGAGGCTGTCAAATAACCACGAAGGCCTAAGCAGCTCCTCTGACTTCATGTCTCTGCCCCCAAGGAGGGGTCATCCGAACCTCACTCTGCAACACAGATCCTCTCAGGGCTGAGGTTCTCAGCTGTCTCCTGTGTCCGATCTGGCTCATTCTAGCATTGTATGCAGTTCTTAACAAAAGCGTACAAACTGGGAGTTTAAATTTTGGATTTATCCATGTTTATCTCTCCTAAAAACCTAACAGTAGATTCTTCTTCTTCCACGCCCCTCCTCCTTTACCTCTTCCTTCACTATTTTTGCCACGACTAACAGGAAACTCAAATATAAATTTAACTACAAAAAAATACAGTAACTTCAGGAGCCTGAAAGTGAAAGTCACTCAGTCGTATCTGACTCTTTGCAACCGCATGGACTGTATAGTCCATGGAATTTTCCAGGCCAGAATACTGGAGTGGGTAGCCTTTCCCTTTTCTGGGGGATCTTCCCAACCCAGGAACTGAACCCAGGTCTCCTGCACTGCAGGTGGATCCATTACCAGCTGAGACACAAGGGAAGCCTAGGTATATATTAATTTGCATTTCCCAGTACCTGTAAGCTTGAATTTTCCACTTCTATTTTAATATTCATACCATATATTTATTTTTGATTGCAATACCCACAAACTCTCTTCACACAGGTAAAAAGTGTAAATAATAATAATAATAAAATAAAAGCTTCAGTTGTGACCACCTTCTTCCATTATCACTATTACTTTACAACCCCCAAAGTCCTAACTCTAGGATAAATTCATTCCTTTATTTACTATATATGTATTTGTTTCAAATATTTTATTAAACAAGGCCCTATGACAGGTGGCGCTAGTGATAAAGAATCAGCCTGCCAATGCAGGAGACATAAAGAATCTCCGGAAAGAATCCCTGGAGAAGGGGGTGGCAACCTGCTCCAGTATTGTTACCTGGGAAATCCCACGGACAGAGGGTCCTGGTGGGCTACAGTCCATAGGGTCGCAAAGATTGGGAGACGGCTTGAGCAGATTAGCACACATGCATGTATGTGTATCAAACATCTCACTAAGCCAGGCCCTGGGATGCATCTAGGAATACTACAATGCCCACAAGCAGCCACAGCCACGGCCCTCGGGAGCTCAGCCGACAGGAAGCGGGCACACCGTCTCAGACGTAACACCCTGTGAGTGGCCCTGGGAGACCCTGTAATCAGGGAGAGTGGATCTGGGCTGGGTTGGCTGCAGTCAGGACTGTTTAGATACTAAAGGCTACATCCGCATTCCTGCTATCAGCAAACATACTGGTGGCAACTGTAACGGCAGCTGATCATTTATTAACTGCTTACTGTATGCTTGGTTTCCTTGACCTCCACCTGCCTCTAGGCATCCCAACAACCTACTGGCTGGGCATTCCCCGATTCTGTGTTGTAGAAGAGAATCACTGACTGTTGCATTTTCCCTGCCTGATTTTCCTTTCACTACATGAAACACAGCCTACACCACAGAAGTATCCCATCCTGACAGACCTGCCCAGTTTCCAGACCCAGATGTTTCTGATGTGGCCTGTCTTAACTACACTCCAAGCCCCTTATCTACTGTAGGAATGCTGACT
Organism: Muntiacus reevesi; assembly: GCF_963930625.1. Lineage (NCBI taxonomy): Eukaryota > Metazoa > Chordata > Mammalia > Artiodactyla > Cervidae > Muntiacus > Muntiacus reevesi. Next base: position 89,643,198 of record NC_089255.1, on the reverse strand, counting down.
GTTGTTGTTTAGTCACTAAGTTGCGTCCGACTCTGAGACCCCATGAGATGTATTCCCAGGTGACACCAGTGGTAAAGATCCCGCCTTCCAATGCAGGAGACGTAAGAGACACGGGTTGGACCCCTGGGTTGGGAAGATCCCCGGGAGCAGGGCATGGCGACCCACTCCAGTATTCTTGCTTGGAGAATCGCATGGACTGAGGCGGCTGATGGGCTAAAGTCCTTAGGGTCACAAAGAGCTAAGACACGGCTGAAGCGACTTAGCACACACAGCACAGAGCTGGATTCCACCAGGCTCCCCCATTCATGGCATTTCCCAGGCAAGAATACTGGAGTGGGTTGCCATTTTCTTCTCCAGCAGATCTTCCTGACCCAGTGATCAAACCCATGTCTCCTGCACTGGCAGGCAGATTCTTTACCACTGAGCCACCAGAGAAGCCCAGGAATGCTGATGTGCATTTTCAAATAAAAACAACTTAAGATTTGTTTCTTCAAGTCAAATATTCTGGAGGCATTCCTCTAGCTTGTCAACCCTAAAGTTTGATCTCTTAAAACTGACAACTTCAACTCCAGTGCTGGTTTGTAAATACCGAGTTTTCCAAGCAGCATAATGTACAAGTGCACCTGAAATGAAATTGAGATGGGCAGACAATCTCCTGCCAGAGAAGGCTGGTGGGAGAGACTTAGGCACCCCTTTCACCCCACACCCCAGGACCTGGATCTGATCACCATAGAGAAAGGAGCCTCAGGCATTGTGGGAGGGGCTCCTTGGAGGGGAAACTTGTGAGGCAAGGATACAATAAAGCTACTTTAGAGAGGACATCACACTCTCTCTGTTGTTTTGTAGAATAACAACTTTGCTCCAGTTCAGAGAAAGTCATTCAGTATCCTGAAGAATTCGATGCCCCTGAACCCCAGGCAGGGAGCCAAGATGACCCAGAGGACAGAGGAGGTTTAGAGACTTTCCAACAAGATCATGGTTAGCAAGTAGCCGTGACCACAAGTTCTGGGTTCCTGACCATCACCCATTCCTCTCCTTCTTCCAGGCCATTAGAAACCCAATTTTGTCCAATGGCAACACACTTGGCGCAGGGGGAGAATCACAATTGGGTTAGTAACTTTACAGCCCTTTGAAAGTGATCGTTACAGGTATGGGTGTGAGACCTAGTTCCAGCCTAAGGAAAGCCTAGTATAAGCTTCTGAGAAATGTTTTCTTCCAGTTCCTATAAGGGAGGAACACACAGAGAAATGCTCCCTGCTTCTACCTTTCTGCTTTGGCACATAGAGGCACAATAGAGGAAGAAAACGGGGGCGGAAAGCAAAGACAGGACCAAGGCTTGAGAGAGACGGTACTATAGCAATCCATGTGGCACTGGACTCCCAGAGTCCTGACGTCTCAGTGGTCAGGAAACTTGCCCTCCCCACTGTGGAATCAGGATTAATCATCGGTCCTATAGCCCTCTGCCTGTTCTGGCCAGGGCACGACAAGAATAATGGGAGGGTCTGAGTGGGGTGCTCTGTTCTGCCTCGACTGAGGCATGGTACAATCCCTCATTGCAGGAGGGGTTCCCATTAACGGAAGTTGTATCCTGCCATAGCCATAAAACAGTAAACGGTACAGAATCGAGCCATAAATTACTTCTAACTGCACTATCCCATCACGGCAGAACCGAGGCTCCTCCAACATAACAGACAGCAAATTTAAGGGATATACGCTGCCGCTGCTGCTGCTAAGTCACTTCAGTCGTGTCCAACTCTGTGCAACCCCACAGACGGCAGCCCACCAGGCTCCCCCGTCCCTGGGATTCTCCAGGCAAGAACAGTGGAGTGGGCTGCCATTGCCTTCTCCAATGCACACGTGCTAAGTCGCTTCAGTTGTGTCACACTCTGTGTGACCCCATGGACAGCAGCCCACCAGGCTCCTCTGTCCGCGGGATTCTTTAGGCAAGAATACTGGGGTGGGCTGCAGCTTCCTTCTCCGTTAAGGGATATGTAGCGGTATCATTTTCTAAGCGATCCTGAATTCGCCCCGAGAAGCTGCGACCACGGGGCCCAACCTCAGAGGCCGAGACCCATCTCCAGGAGAGCAGCTTCAGGCGCGGTGCGTAGTACAGAAGGCGAGAGCAGCCCCTCTCGGAGTCCGCGACCCACCCTGACTGCTGCAGACTGGGCCCAGAAAGGACATCCCTCAGCAGCATACTGGGCAACGGGCCTCTTACTTCCTCAAGCGGCCTCTCGCTGCTCCTCTCTGGCCGCGGTCGGCCACAGCGAGCCCCTTCACCGCCTCTCCACGGTCCTGTCAACCGTGCGGCTGAGCCAGTGGTGCCTCTCTGTGTATGCGGTTGAGGACGACATTGAGGCCAACCAAAAACTCTAGCTGCCAGTGAAGGGTAATCGCGGTGGAGGACTCTACAGCCTTCTGCTCAGTAACAACTTAGAGTGTCACTGTGTTCAGTATCAGGGTTTAAACTGGACCAGAGCAGAGAAAGCGTAATGCTCACATGGAGGGCACGGCCAGTCATCCCTGCTGACGACAGACGAAGCATAGCGTTTATTTTTTCCTCCACTGGCTCAGTAGCTGAAAAAAGGCCTTTGCAGTTGGCTCCAGCATGCTTGTCATTGGAGTCTCTTCTAAAATACAAGATGTTCACTGTCTAATCCTCCTTATTTCTTTGGATTCTGGACATTGTTGCTTCGAAAGTATAATTATACTCATTAGAATACACAAGACCTAAAATCAGCTGGAAAAGTCTCTCCTTCAAATTTTTCAAAAAATAAAAAAAAAAAACTAATTATATCACAGGAGCAAAAACATGGTAATTAAAATGACCATTATGTAGCAAGCGTCCTGTAATTATTGTTATTCATTCTGGCAACTGGGAGTTTGAAGATTTAAATTTTATTTTCTAAGCTATAAAAGCAATGTATTTACTTTATGGTTGACCATCAGGAATTAATTGTCACCCATTTCTTCAGAATGGTTTATTTAAGGACTACATCATTCTGCTTTATCCTTGTCATTCATTGATGGTTTTCCTGTCTATTCTTCACAGGCTACGTTGGCAAATACTCTTCCTGCTGGTGCCAATCACAGAACCTCTTCAAGCTACTCACACTGTTCAAATATACTTTTCTCATCTGAAACAGGAAAAAAAATATCATCTCTACAGAATTGCTTGAAACCATCTGGGTAATTTTTAAACTCTTCAGTATTGACTGCCGTAATTATTAGCAATTATTGCTAAATCTATGTCTAAATCATAAGGTTTCATTCATCTAATCACCAATCTATATAATAGTGTCATTTCCAGGACTAAATAATGTAATATAACATGTGTGAAAATAAAAATTTTTTAAGAAAATCATAGGAGAGGAACACAGAAATTTCATAAAATGGAAAGATTACGACTAAGGACAGATGACTATGAAAAGCCAGAGAGAAAATAGGTGCTACTCTATGTTATTGCTATAAATCAGATATGGGGCTGAGCATGCTGTATGCATTAATCGTGCACTGAAGAACAACCCTAACAGCTATTTTTGTCTGCATTTTACAAATGAGGCATAGAGAGGTTAAGTAACTTATTCACATTCATTCAGGAATAGAACTGTAATCCATATCAGATTTCTTGATTCTAAAGATCAAAATAATCATTATCTCTATCTCTTTGCTCTTAATCTTTTTAATTAAAGCATGTTTCTTAGAAACCCACTTTAGTTTGGTTGGTTGTCCTTTTTATGCACTCTGAGAATTGCAAACTTTTAACTGTTGCATTAAACAACTTGTATTTAAAGTGATTATTTACTTAGCTGGATTAATATCAACCATCTCTGTAACGGTTTTCTATTTGTTGTATTTTTTTCTTTGATTCCTTTTCCCCCCGTTTTTTTCTGCCTTATCAAATTTTAATTTGATATTTCTGTGATTTCATTCATATCTTCTTTCTCAGCATATCATTTATGCTTCTTTTGAAAAAGTTTTGAAGGTTATCCTAAAGACAAAAATATACATTTTTAAATAACCTAAGTCAGCCTTCAAATAACACAATATTGTTTCATATGCATTATACAAATCTTGTAAAAAAAAAATCCCTAATTCTTCCCTTCCATCCTTGGTGACATTCCTGTCATTTGTTTCATGTATCCATACACTATAACCAACCAATAGATTGCTGTATTACCATTTTAAAGAAATCATTACCTTTTGAATTAAGAATAAGTATAAATATTTATTTTACCTTCATTTATTCTTGCTCTGACGTCCTTACTTTCTCTAATGTAGATCCAAGGTTCTAACCTACACTACTAATATTTTTCTTCTGTCTGAATAGCTTTTTAAACATTTCCTGCAGAGCAGGTGTGATGGTAATGAAGCCTCAGTCTCTGTTTGTCTGAGAAAGTCCTTGTTTCTTTTTCACTTTTGAAGAAAAATATTTTAGATACAGAACTCTAGCACAGGGTTTGTTTTCAACCATGCAAAGATTTCACTACATTTATCTTTCTTGCATGGTTTCTGACGAAAAGTCTGCTCTAATTTTTATCCTTTTTCTTCAAATACCAGGGTGATTTTTCCCCTCTGGTTTCCTTGAAGCTTTTCTTTTTGTGTTTGATTTCTTTGCTGTTTGAATGTGATATACCTAGGTGTAGGTTTTTTCATCTTTATTTTGTTTGGTGTTCTCTGAACTTCTTGGATTAGTGAATGGTGTCTGTCATTAATTTGGGGAAATTCTCAGCCATTATTATTTGAAACATTTCTTCTCTGTTCTCATTTTTTGGGAGGCTTCTTTTTTCTTCTCTTTTTTATTGGACTCCAAAATCACTGCTGATGGTCATTACAGCCACGAAATTAAAAGATGCTTGCTCCCTGAAAGAAAATCTATGACCAACCTAGACAGTATATTAAAAAGCAGAGACATTACCCTGCCAACAAAGGTCTGTCTAGTCAAGGCTGTGGTTTTTCCAGTAGTCATGTATGGATGTGAGAGTTGGACCATAAAGAAAGCTGAGCACCAAAGAATTGATGCTTTTGAACTGTGGTGTTGGAGAAGACTCTTGAGAGTCCATTGGACTGCACAGAGATCCAACCAGTCCATCCTAAAGGAAATCAGTCCTGAATATTCATTGGAAGGACTGATACTGAAGCTCCAGTACTTTGGCCACCTGATACAAAGAACTGATTCACTGGAAAAGACCCTGATGCTGGGAAAGACTGAGGGCAGGAGGAGAAGAGGATGACAGAGGATGAGATGGTTGGATGGCATCACCGACTTGATGGACATGAGTTTGAGCAAACTCCAGGAGTTGGTGACAGACAGGGAAGCCTGGCGTGCTGCAGTCCATGGGTTTGTAAGGAGTCGGACATGACTGAGTGACTGAACTGACTAAAGTGACTTCTTTGTTCTCTCTTCCATCTCCTTCCAGTATTTCAATTAAGGTTATGTCGCACCTTTTGACATCATCTCACAGGTCTTTTTTTTTTTTTTTCTATATATTTCAGCTTGAGAGCTTTCTATTGACCTACCTTCAATTTCACTGATTTTTATCCTCTACTGTCAAGTCTACTGATGAGGCCATCAAATCATTCTTGATCTCTGTTACAGTAGATTTTAGTTTTAGCATTTCCTTTCGACTCTTTCTTACAGCTTCTCTCCCTCTGCTTGTGTTGCCCATCTGTTTTTGCATACTATCTACTTTTACCATAAGAGCCCTTAACACATTAATCATTATTATTTTAAATTCTCCATCTAATAATTCCAGCATCTGGGGCATGTCTGAGTCTGGTATAATGCTTGCTTTCTCTTCAGACTCTATTTTTCTTGCCTTTTGGCACACCTTGCAATTTTTTGTTGAAAGCTGGACGTGTAGTGTCAAGTAATAGGAACTGAAGATTTAAGTAGGCTGTTAGTGTCTGGATTTATGTTAAGCTGGCCAGGAGTTGGGATGTAGTAAATGTTTGCTGTAGCTATAAGCAACAGAGGCTTCAAATCCCTCTAGAGACCTTGCTTCTGTCTCCCTTCTTGGCTTTGGGGCTTCTCTATGTCTTTCTTTAATCCACTGTTGTGATATGGAGTATGTGGTGTGGTGTTAGGTCAGACATGAGGGAGGGTGATTGTCTACAGTGTTTAAATTATGTCTCCATCTTTCAGCAGGCCTGTGAGTCAGGAGTCTAAGTGTTTCTCCCTCCTCCAATGGAATAACTTTTCCCCTTGATCCCTACTCCCTTCAGCAGCTGAAACATTTCCAATCTACTTTCCTGAGCCCTTTCCTCCTGTTGACTATATTTTTTGTTCCCCACTCCCCAATGGCTCAAGCAGTAAAGAATTTGCCTGCAAAGCAGGAGACATGGGAGACGTGGGTTCAATCCCTCGGTTGGGAAGACTCCTGGAGGAAGAAATGGCAACCCACTCCAGTATTCTTGTCTAGAGAATCCCATGGGCAGAGGAGCCTGGGGTGGTGGTGGGGAGGCGGGGGTCTAGTCCATAGTATCTGAATGAGTAAGACATGACTGAGCACGTGCATGTGATATGACTTACATGAGACAGGAAGAATGAAGACGGTGGAAGGGAGTAGGGAGAATTATCCTTAACCCTGCACTGTGGCAAAGTCCTTTCCCCTGGAGAAAACATCCATGTTGTAAGAAGTCTCAGGGCATATTTCACAACGGTTCCTTTTCCCCTCTCCCTGCCAGGGTCACCAGTTCTTTCACAAGGCTGGGCTCCAGGAGCTTCTCACTCTGAAGCCACTCAGCCTGCAGCAATCTGTCAAAATTTCCATGTTGGTGTTCCTACCAGTTTACAAGCCCAGTGGCTTCTGCTCCAGGTAAGCAGCTCTCAATCGCTGTATCGCACCAACTCTGTGGGTGCTCCCATCTCGACAGATTCTGGGTAGTAGTCTGCCCTACAACCTCAGTTGTCCGATGGGCCCAATCAAAGTAGATACTGTTTCCATTTGTCCAGGTTTTTCTTGTTGTAAGGATGGGAGTGACAACTTTCAAGTTCTTTATAATCAGGGCCTAAACTGGAAGGAATCATCCTTTTTGGTTAAGCACAATTTAGTGAGAAACTAGTAAAAAATAAAGTTTGATTCATCAGACACAGCCAAAGTCAAAAGAAGTAAGGTCCTTTGAGAAATTTTATTATTCATTTCAGGCATATCTGTAAGTAATGGAAACCAATCAAAGTTTCCAGATTTCTTTTCCACTTCTACTCATGACTATATCACAAACACTAGTCCATTTAATACTCTTCATGAAAAAAAAAAAAGATACGTTATAAAAAAGTGAAAATAAAGGCTCAGGAAAGTCCTGCATTAAAAGTCTCATGTTTGCTGTCATTTGTCACAAAGTTTACCAGATTTATTTACTGTGGGGTCCTTTTATTCCCTTCATATTACCTATTAGCATCTATGATAGACAGAATAATAGTGCTCCAAAGTCACATTCTAATCCCCTATCTTTTGATTATGTTACCTCCTTTTGCATTTTGTGCTTGAAAGTGAAAGTCACTCAGTCGTGTCCGACTCATTGCAATCCCATATACTATACAGTTCATGGAATTTTCCAGGCCAGAATACTGAAATTGGGTAGCCTTTCCCTTCTCCAGGGGATTATCCCAACCCAGGGATCGAACCCAGGTCTCCCACATTACAGGCGGATTCTTTACCAGCTGAGCTCTCAGGGAAACCTATATTGTGATTAAAATAAGCATACTGAGATAAGGATATAACCCAGCATCATCTGGATAGGCCCACTATACTCACAAGGGCTCCTGAGAGAGGCAGGAGGGCTCAGAAACGGAAGGCAGTGCTACCATGGTAGCAGAGAGAGATTTGAATGTGCCACACTGCAGGACTTAAAGATGAAGGAAAAGACCACAAACCAAGGAACAACAGCAGCCTCTAGAAATAAAAAAAGGCAAGAAACAAATTCTCTCCTGAAGTCTCAGAAGAAAACAGTCCTCCTGGCACCTTTAGTATAGTGAGACGGAGTCTTGACTCTTGACTTCCAGAACTATAAGATAATACATGCAGGTGGTTTTAAGCCATATATCTATGGCAATTTGTTACAGCAGCAATGGGATACTAACACAATACCCTATTATATTAGTTTTCTGGGAAATGCTATGCTATAGGCAAGGCACGCTAATAGGCATCATGAGAGACCCAAAGAGATACTATCTACGCACTAAGTAAGCCTACAAATTAGCAGAGTATGCAGAAGTGTAAAGAACTGATATAGGACAGAATATAAAAGAAAAAGTCCACTTCATAAAGATACTAAAGAGAAAGATTACCTTTTACCAGTTAAAATGTAAGGAATTTTACAAACATTTATTCAAATCTTTCTGCAAGATAGGCATAGTACCAGGCAATATAACTACAGAGATGAATAAGAAATGGTTCATTCTCTTCCTTTGATAAATAACCTCCTTTGCACAAGAGTCAAGTCAACCAAAACAAAACTGGTTGCACTCTATGTTAGAAGTGAAAAATGCTTTATTAGTTTTGTATCCCTGAAAGTATCTAAATTATTGAATGAGAGAACGCAATGAAAATATATTCATTTTTCTGGTCCAAAACATTAATTTTTTTCCAGGCATATTAGCAATGTGAAAACAGAAGTGGCACTTCAATCTCTTATCCCATTGATAAATGCTTCAGAGGCCTTATATCATTTCATCCACAAAGTATCTAGAAATAAAAATACTGATCTTGTTATCCCCACCTTAGAAATAGGGAGACTAGCACTCCACTAGTTAAGCACACCAAACCTGCCGCCTCTGTACCTATAAAATCTTTATTCATGGACAACTGACAATTGGTGAGGTTTATGAGCACTGGTGTGGCATGACCAAACCTGTGAATCTCTGTCCTTTTCACCATGACTCATTAACAATACTAAATAGAGATTAGTGGTCATAGCCCCCTTCACTTGGAAGAGTTTTCCACTTACTACTGAAAACTAAGTATAGGTAGCATACAACTGCTTACAGTAAATACGTCACAAAACACTGAGGTTACAACAGTTTATGTTAAAACTGCTGGCATTTCCAGGTAAAGGAAAACACTTAATTTACTTACATACTCCAGTCCTCAGAAGATAAATACACGCTATCACTGGCTGCTTCTCTGGTCCATGACAGTTACAGAGTCTGTAACTCATTAGAACCCTGGAGGTTCTAGTACAAACACCAGGGCCCCAAAACAAAACTCAGGGGGTTCAAGTCTCCAGACATTTCTTAACCAATATCACTCATTTTATCCCTAAATTCTAAGTTCTTATGAAACTTTGTTTTAATCCAGAGAAAAGAATAAGTCATTATTTAAGTGATTATTTAAGTCATAAACTCTGAGAAATGGTAATCAGAGGCAGTTAATGACCTAACCCTTCAGCTAATGGAGGTTAACAGTCTAATAAACCATTTGTTAACTGCAGCAATGGACAGACTGCAGTAGAACTACAGCTATTATACCTCTTTTATGAGTAATGGGGGGAAAGACAAGCCAGATGGGGACAGCAAGTACAAGCACACCTAAAGGTGACTATAGAGAAAATACCTGCTACCTGTCACTAAAAGCTGGGCTTCCCTGATAGCTCAGCTGATAAAGAATCTGCTTGCAATGCAAGGTCTCTGTGCAATAAACGAGAAGAGGAAAGGAGTCACCATGGTATATGTACACAGTGAATAATACTACGGGAAATGTTAATTAGTATTTTTTTAAAATGCCCCAAACTAAGCCTGCCTGAAGCATTCAAATGTTTCCTCAGTAAAAATGGACATTGAATACTCCGATCCAAGTCTGAAACCACTCAATCACTGGGCATGGAGAGAACTTTTCCTTTACAAGGAAATGTCTTTCCAAATGCAATTAAAATACTTCTCGAAAAAAATGTACTTTGAAGACTGAAAATTGGAATCATACGTTTCTGACAGTGGACTTTTTAAAAAATAAGGACATTTTTAAAGTAAGAGAGAAGGCATTATCTTTCTAAATCAGAAAGTCAAGAAGATGCAGTTTTGGATAGAATTATATTTAATAATGTGAAGTGGGGAGGGGGGAGTAAAAATAAATGGCTTAAGTTAGATTTTTATTTCTCACTATAGAAAGAAGTTTAGAGTTAGTCCATGCTGGTGGATGACTTCAGCTACATGAAGTCATCAGAGATTTTGGCTCCTTCTCTGACACCATCCCATCAATTCCAGGATGTGCTTTCTTCCTCAAAAATGATGGTTGCAAGAGTTCAATCACTAAACTGGTGTTTTAGACAGAAGTAGGAAGGTAAAGTCCTGACCCTCTGTATGGCGGTGAATCAACCTTACCCAAAGACAGGTCTGGTTTTTGCTCTCAGCTACTGAGAGGTGATCTCTCTGTACCTGAAATCCTCCACGTGATAAAATATGCCTGGAGGATTTGACCACTGTACATTCTGACAACATGCCTTATGATGCGGTCCCCACAGTATCAGGTCCAACCACCAGAGTAACTGGAGACTTTATGTATTAGCCCAGTCTCCTGGAGGCACTGGAGACCTCATGTCAGCCATTGAGCAGTATGTGATAGAGCCCCAATGAAACTCTGGACACCAAGGTTCAGGTGAGCTTCTCCAAAGACTGTGCGTTCTCACACGCTATGGCCAGGAGACACTCACAACAACCGTAACTCCAAGAGGAAATAACAACAGGGAGCTCGGCATTTGCATCCCTGATGGATTCTGCCTTAAAGCATCTCTTTCCCTGTAATTAACTGTAAGTGTGACAGCTCTGGGCTCCCCTGATAGCTCAATGCAGGAGACCCCGGTTCGATTCCTGGGTCGGGAAGATCCCCTGGAGAAGGGATAAGCTACCCACTCCAGTGTTCATAGGTTTCCCTGGTGACTCAGATGGTAAAGAATCCGCTTGCAACGTGGGAAACCTGGTTTCAATCCTTGGGTTGGGAAGATCGCCTGGAGGAGGGCATGGTAACTGACCCCAGTGTTCTTGCCTGGAGAATCCCCGTGGACAGAGGAGCCTGGCGGGACACAGTCCGTGACTCTGAGTGAGTGGCTAAGCATAGCACAGGAGAGCGACTTTGCTCCGGGTTGTGTGAGTCTCTCTAGTGAATGAGGAAACCCGAAGGTGGTTTGGGAGCCCCCTCAACTTGCAATTGGTCTCAGACATGAAGTAGGGTTTTCATGAACTCTGAACCCTCTAAATGGTTAAAACTCACACCCTTCATTTTGAGGTGAATTCCAGAAGTACCATAAAACCTTTCCACTCACATTTCATTGGCCATAACCTAGAAATATGGACACACCTATCTGCAAAGACTGAGAAATACAGATTTTTGGTTGGGTATATTTCTACTCTTAATAAATCATAGGTTCTATGATTTAGAAAGAGAAAAATAGTGGAACCCCACATTGTGATTCATACCTTCTGTAAAAACAGATATTCATACCCAGATATCTACAGTCAAAAAAGTTCTTCATTCCTACATACCAGATGATGAGCAAAATTGGAATAACTAATGTTTTAAAGAAAATCAAGAATTTTTTACTTTATTGGAAGTAGTTTTCATGTCAAATTTCTCTTTTGCCAGGTAATTTCTATTCTTGCCACCAAGTGTGATTACTTTGCCTTTTACTTGAAGTCAAATATTTTATCTTGAAATTTTCAGAAAATAGAACCAGCAGGGCATCAGCTACATGCCAAGTGTGATGCGTCTGGTGTCATATAAGTCAAACTCCTCTATCAGAGATTATTTCCATTTTATAGATAAGGAAACTCTGTCACACATGTTAACAGCTAGTCCTCTGGGCTTTGACAGATGAGGATGAGGGTGTCCTATGTTCTTCCAAAGTTCAGGCTTTCCGCAATGGTCCTAAGTCACTGCTTGATCGAATGGGAACTCCAAGGTTTTGCAGCTTCAAGATGGACTCTGTTTTGGAGCCTCCCACTCCCTTGCTGGTCTGGGCTGATACCACTCCAAGCTCCCTCTGCTGCCCAAGGAAAGAAAGGCTGAGTCCCAGATGAAGCACCGGTAAGCTCTTACCCAGCTACACAGGCCCTCTCTCTGTCCTTTCAGCCACCCATTTTATGTCTGTCTTGTAAATTTAACGCAGTTGGTGGCTCCCTTTCAGCCTAAGTTTCTTTACAATGCTATGATGGCATTTCTGAAGTCTGCTGAGACAGCTCTGGACACCAATCCACTCACAGGGTCACCCCTACTGATTCGTGATGATTTGGTTTCACCTGGCCCCGGGTTCCTCAGGTGGTCTATGCCACAGATATACCCTGCACTAGCATTCTTTGAATTTCTACACAGCAATCAATTTGTAATGGGTATAGATTTCATTCCATGAACTCATACATAAGAAACATAGCTCTCTTCATATTTATAAAGGCAAACGCAATTGATTTTATTATGCTTCTTTTCTTCAACATGCTGGAAACAAACCATCCCACCTCCTTTTTCCCAAGCCGCCTCTGAGGTTAGGGGTTCATACGCTTTTGCAGGGTGGGAGAGGTGGCAGAGGACAGGCTTCCAGTCCCCTGCGTAGGCACCTGTGCACACAGCACCCAGCGGACATCCCCATCTCGGTATGGTTTTTGGTCATCCATCAGTGCAGATCACAGTCAGCCAGCCTCATCAAGTCAACTGCTCTCTACTGGCCACATCTGAGGATACATTTTTTTTTCTTCCCTTCTGCCTCTTGCTGAGGCTCCAAGAAATGCTGGGATGATAACCCAAGCCTACCCACCGAGATATTCCACGTAGTCACTTCTCCAGCATGCTGAGCAATGGGAACTCCAGGGTTTTCCAGCTCCCATGGGCTCCACCTCGCAAAGCACACAGGCCTCCTCTACTCTCAGAGAATGCCATCAACACCATTTCTCCCTAGGGTTATGGAAGTGTGCTACTTTTTTTCCCATTTCCTCCCGGCCTCCCCTGGGGAAGAGTACAGCAGAAAGTGAAAGTGAAGTCGCTCAGTCGTGTCCGACTCTTTACAATTCCATGGACTGTAGCCTACCAGGCTTCTCCGTCCATGGGATTTTCCAGGCAAGAGTACTGGAGTGGGTTGCCTTTTCCTTCTCCAGGTGATCTTCCCGATGCAGGGATCAAACCCAGGTGTCCCGCATTGCGGGCCAACGCTTTACCCTCTGAGCCACCAGGGAAGCTGGTATAAGAGTCCCACAGAGACAGATTCAAAGGAACCCACCATGGGCGTATGCTTTCCTCCATCCCCTCTAGCCTGGGAAGCTTTTCTAGCCTTGGGATCCAAAACAGCCAGACAAAAGAGTGACCACACGTCTTCCTGTGCCCTAAGTGACTTCACAGTCTGAACTTCCAAAATGGAAACACCTTGACTGTTTTTCTGCCATAACAACCTTTTTCTGATTTACGAGTATATTATAGAAAGGCAGCGTACAGTGGTCTGAAAACGTCGCCTTCAGACCAGCAGCATCAAAGTCACCTGAGAAGTTGAAAGAATGCAGAGTTTTCAGATCTCACTCCAGACTTGCTGACTAGAATATCCTGGGGGTGGAACCTGTCAATCTGTGACTCAAGGAGCCTTCCAGGTGACTGTGAGGCATAATCAGGTTTGACAAACATAGTACAAGGTGAACTTGGGAGCTGTGTGATCCCAGAAAAGTATCTTTACATCTCTGAAAATGGAGATCAAGCTTCTATTTACATGATGTTGAGGCTTTTGTAATGATCACATGCGCTAAATAAAAGTATAGCGAACTGTGAGCAGGGTCTGGCGTACAGTAGATACTATAAATATAGGCATATTATTTATATCTTTTAATTGAAACTCAAATTACAGGCGGGGTTGGGGCAATAGAGAATGTCAGGGAAAGACGCTTTTTCCAATATAGCAGCCCACAAAATTTAATGACGAAGGTCTGTATAGTCAAAGCGAAGGTTTTTCCAGTAGTCATGTATGGATGTGAAATTTGGAAGATAAAGAAAGCTGAGTGCTGAAGAATTGATGCCTTTGAACTGTGGTGTCAGAGAAGACTCTTGAGAGTCCCTTGGACTACAAGGAGATCCAACCAGTCCATCCTAAAGGAAATCAGTCCTGGGTGTTCATTGGAAGGACTCATACTGAAGCTGAAGTTCCAATACTTGGGCCACCTGATGTGAAAAGCTGACTCTCTGGAAAAATGCTGATGCTGGGAAAGACCGAAGGCAGGAGGAGAGGGGGATGACAGAGGATGAGATGGTTGGATGGCATCACTGACTCAATGGACATGACTTTAAGCGAATTTGGGGAGGTAGTGAAGGACAGGGACTCCTGGTGTGCTGCAGTCCATGTGGTCAAAAAGAGTGGGACATGACTCAGTGACTGAACAACAACAACAGAATAAATTTAAAGGAAATTAAACTGCTTTCCTTCGATTCTTTTACATTCATTCTATAATTCACATTTTGTATTAGCTGACACTCTCACTTTCTATGTTAATTAAAGACTTTGAACCATAAAAGGTTTTCTAAATTATTCAGTACTTTTACGAAAAGAATGGAACAAGTGTGTGGGAACTAATTTTGATGAAAGTGAAAGTTGCTCAGCCGTGTCCAACTCTTTGTGACCCCACGGACTGTAGCCTGCTAGACTCCTCGGTCCATGGAATTCTTCAGGCAAGAACACTGGAGTGGGTTGCCATTTCCTTCTCCAGGGGATCTTCCTGGACTGAACCCAGGCCTCCTGCATTGCAGGCAGATTCTTTACCATCTGAACCACCATACCCTGTCCAAAAGTGTCATCCACATACAGGTGATGACAAGAGGGATGCTTACCGGTTTTACACTTTCAGATATTGTGCAAAAGATTCATCCACTGGTTTAGAACTTGAAAAGAGTTTTGAAATGCAAATTCTTTTTCTTCAATAGGATTTGAAAGAATATTGTATACTGGCTGAGTTCACTATTAAATAAATTACCTATTGAAAGAAACTGCTCACTCAGTCACGAGGCGAATTTAATTCTTTATGGAATCCAAGGTCCCATTTAGTAATTTAGGTAATTTACTAAACATTAGCTATTTACTCTCGTTTCCAGAAAATACTAGCCTCCCTGGATTCATCAGCACACTTCTAGAGATGAGGTCAGCCACAAATTTGGAAACTAATACCCTCTGCGACTCTGTGAAGTTACCACCTATATGACTAATGACCCATCTCCTTTTCTAGAGGGAGTGTTATTCTGGCTAGCGCCAACACTCTCTCCCAAAGTTTTCCACAAGGGAAGGGTAGCTCCATTAACGAAAACAAAATCAGGAACAATTGATAACAGCTGGAAATCCTTGCCTTTACTACTTTCTTATAAAGACTATTCAAGAATGCATGAAACAGACAAAATTACATGAGGATTAGCGGCATCTTCTAAACCTGCCAAACATGCTCTTCACTCTGGCTGGCTTTCCCTCTCCAAGTCCACAGTGAAGAACAGTCTCATGAAAAGCATCTTGTTGAAAACAGAAAAATATGTTTTTTTAAAAAAATATGTTTTCTATATATTAATAATACGAAACATCTGGGTATTTTAAATTATCACTGTTTTGGCTAATCTTTCAGGCTTAATGTTGGTGATGCTTGGCATCATGGAAACATGGCAACACTGAAATTAAAACAGATTAAATAAAATTACAATACTTTTAAGCCAGAGAGAGCCTTATTGATGAGTCATCTCATCTAGCTCTTTCAATTTACATAGATGGAAACTCAAGGCTGAATTGGTGTCCTACCCACAAGCTTAAATCCTTTTAAAAACACTAGGGATTTACAAACACATGGGCTTAAGTTTTCAGGTTTTGTGAACTTAATCTTTTCATAAGTAGGGATGCAACTGCATTTTATAAGGACTCATCTGGTCACTGAGAGTTCTGAAACTAAGATCTCATCTCTTACTCCAAAAGGGATTACCAGGTAATAAAGGAAATGGAACACACATTAAGTTGTAATACATGGTACTGCTTTAGTTGGAGGAAAGATCTCCTGGAGCAGAAGGGCCAGATATCCTGCTTAAAGACAGGTAGATGAGAGATGGTAAAAGACCTTGAATGCTATGCCAAGAAAGATGTACCTTGTCTATTAATAACAACAAGTATTGATTGATTTGATTATGCATCACTATGCTAAGAGTTTTATCTATAATAATATAATGTGTTATAATGCGTCATTCTTATAATTACCATGTGAGTTAGGTTTCATCACTTTACCTTTTAACACATGAACAAACTGAAGCAACAAGAGGCTAGTAGTGCATTACCCAAGGTCAAATGGACAAATGGCAAAATTGGTACTCAGAATTCTCCCAATTCCCTTAACTGTCTGTTCCTGAGCACAGGAATGACACGATCAAGCTGTTCTTCTAGGAGATCAATTCGGCAACAGCACAGAGCACGCACTGTCTTTTTCCTGGCCCACAGCACAAGCAGGAATACTTGACTACTATACGGTTTCTCTTAGCCATTTAGAGATTTATGAGAAAGTCATTTCATACTTCTGAGATTTAACATGTTCATTTCTTTTCGCCTCAACATGTTTTTATAAGTCATGGGCTGTGACCTGACCATTTCCTTACTTTCACTCTCTTCCTCCCTTCCCTCCTTTATCTCTCAGCACAGCCAATTTCTCTCTTGGGGACCATTATTGTTTTCCTAAGGCCTTGGGCAAAGACAAGGCTTCTCCCACCAGGCTAATCATCAGAGGATACAGAAAGGGGAGAGGGAAAGAAGGGAACGAGCTCAATATAATTACAGACAACAGCACACAAAACTTCCTCCATTACTTAAGGTTGAAATGTATCCATTCAGATGAATTAGTTTTGGGGGGGACCCATTAATAAATCCTAATATTTCTCAAAGACAGACAACTTGAAATTTAATTTATATTGTTACTGAAGTTTATGCAAATTAAATCTGGGCTTCATAGCAATTCATCCCAGGAACAATCCAAAAACGTCAATAATGTAACAAAGTAAATAAAACTGCACACCACCCCCGCCACTGCCAACCCACAGAAGCAACAGGCTTCTGGGAGTGGAGCGGGTGTGCCCCAGAGGGTATGCACGACGGGAAAATGAGAGAGAAACCATTTCCTGCTCTGTCAGAACATTTGATCTTTAATAAGCATGCCTAGGTTCTCCAAGGCACTTCCTGCAGGGACTGGACCCTCCACTGTTAATGTTGAAGGTTGTCTCCGGAAGTGTCCTCCATGAACAAACGACGTGCCAAGTCCTGCCTGGGGAAGAAGAAGAACTCAACAGCATGAAGGCACAAGGCCATCTCAGAGGACAACACCAGGCCCAGGGCACCTCCCAGCATATGCGCGCAGCCCTCTTCGCGCGGCAGCTTTCTATCTGGTCTTCATACAGGTGAAAACACTTACTCGGGTGTGATTTCCCCCTTTATGCCCATTCCCTGAACCCTCAGCTCAAAGGAGATGAGATGAGCCCAGTTACGTACGTGATGGATCTCGGCATGCCGTTTTTCCAATGCAGACTGTCTGGGCTGCACAGACCATGTCTTAAGTTTTGCAGTTGTCCAAGTAACACTTCACGGAGCCACAGGAGGGACTAAAATTTTAAAAGACTGTTTCTGGACTACAATGCATACCTGATAAAGTAGTTACCCTTTGCATTCTGGAAAGGAACCCCAGAGCCCTTCAGCACACGAAAAGCTAAAACCCCTGCCCCGGGGTTTCTTTGACGATAATCTAATTCTCAGACTTATGGCTTTCCTGGTGTACGACACAGGCTGTTAGCCCAGCCTCCTTGGAGATGAAGTGAGCAGGATCTACGTCTTCCTTGACAGTCCCACTGTCTTTCCAGGAGCCAGCCCTTGTGCACTCAGCTGGATCTCCTTTACGGGAATTCTCTGTCCACTTCCCAGTGTTGTGAGAATCAAATAAGATGATCCACACTGGAGGTGTTCTAAATGACAAAACCCCCAAAAGACACAAGGCCACTGTCTTTGAAGAACGAACGGAGTAAATCCCAATTCCTTCCAAATAATATTTCCCCAAAACAACCAGTGTCTAATCGAGGTGAGAGAGAGGATATGGAATTAAAGATTGGAAGGATTATCATAAGGCAAGTGCAGAATCACAAAGGGTCATACTAGGCGTCTCCATTGGTAACATTAAATTTAACTCTTAACACCTTCCTCTGAAAAAGGGAAAATGGAAGCACCAAGGGGGCAAAAGCCTTGCTCAGCGTCACACATTGGCCAAACAGGTTCAAACCCAGGGATCATGAATTTGGGATCCAGGTGCATAACACTTGATAGGGAGCCAATTTTTCTATCTTTGCATTGACCAGATTTTTGACGACAGTAATGACTATGACTGGAATGTGGTCTAAAAGCAGCAACCTTTCACATGAGGTCAAACCTACATCACTAGATTATCATTAGGGTGTGGTTTATATTTTCCCAGCCCCAAAGGCCCTGACCTCAGCGCTCTCTTCCTCTCCTGTCTATTAAATTTTGAAAGACTCAGATCAAACATTGACCTCAAGAAATCCTCCCAGACAATTCCACTCTAAAAGAACTCTGATCTTTCCCTCCTTGGAATCCTTAATACACTATCAGTTGATCACATCTATTCCTGGGGGACATAAATGATATACATTTGAACTGTTCCTGACATCGTTCCTGGGGTTTGGGCTTCGGTATTTAGAAAGATCAACACCGCCTCAAAAACAGGCTGAATACTTTTTTGGTACACCCCTAGAAGGACAGTATGCTATTCTCTGTCTAAAGATACTTACTGGGCGTTTACGATGGGCCAGGCATGGTACTAAACACTGAGTACGTGCTAAGCATTTTATGTGGTTTACTTCATTGGATGTCCCCTAGCAGGTACAGTTTTTATACCCATTTTCAGAAGCGGGAAGCTGAGGTTCAGAGACTACAGTAGCTTGCCCAAGTTTACTCACCTAGTAGAGAACAGAGCTGGAATTAAAACTGGATACATCTGATGCCAGAGCTGATTTCTCACCCCCTGGGTAGTAGTGCCCCTTCATAGCACAGGCAGTTTCCATTGACCCTAACAGACCAAATCCAGAGTCTACAAAATTCAAGATGATACACAAAACTCTGAGTTTAAGCTTGGTTCCAGTTTTCAAACCATGCCTACGGATTTGAAATTTAACACACTGCGCTCCTTCTCAACAGTCTGTTCCTTCAATGGGTTTCTGATGTAACATGATGGAGGTTTCTATACTCGGATTGGGCATCACTGGATTTCACAGTCCCTACGAGTTTTACACTGTGAAATTTTGAACCTAGTATCAGTGTGTCTTAGAGTTTCCTCTAATTAAGGCTAAATCTAGCCACAACTATGCCACGACTCTCTGGTGTATATCTAATGAGAAAAACTTTTGTTAGTATTGACCCATCACTTAAAGTTCTTTCATCACCCTATGGATTTCCGAGAAACATTAGGCTAGTCTCACCCAAAGGCAAATTTCTTGAGCATGGCTGCCAATATCACAGACATACATACAAATCAGAAAAGATTGGGCATGTTATTAACAAGAGGATAATTAATATTAAAAATACAGAAGAACAAAAGAGGACAGGGATTATATGAATATACAGTGACAGCAGAAAAAGAAAGAACAAGTGACCAGAGATGCCAGCACTGTGAAAATGAGTGTCAGAAGTGGGAAATATAAAACTTTACATCATCATAATTCATGACATCTACACTGTTATAGTAGCGCTTGGAGAGTTAACTGAAATCAGCCAGATGTAGCATATATTTGGGGCCAGTACTAAAATACCTCATTTTCCTTCTCACATTTCTCATTTCTTCAAAATAATTATACAAACTATATTGCAAAGCCCAGAAGGGAAATTCAACTGTTATGAAGAAAACATGGAAAACCTTACACAAGAAAAATATGTTTAAATGTCTTTCTCTTCTTCTTTCCCTAGTTTCTCATCTATTTTAATTAAAACCCTCCATTTAGGGGACAAGTGATTTCATAGCCTAAGAAACACAAACAAAATTTACCCTTTTCACAGTGTTTTCTAGTCTTTCATTGAATTATTTCATGCAGGTCAAAAAAAAAGTATTTTACAAAATCAATCAAACTAAAATGAAATAAACTGAGTGATTTTAAATGTACGTTTTTACTCAAAGTTTTTTCCCCATTGTAAAACACTTTATTGAAAGACTATGTTCTTTCACTTTCATTTACACACACCCACAAACACAAGCACAATCATTTGTACCAATATCTTCCTGAACAGCAGAAAGTCAAAAAAGACATCTTTCATATCTTGTCAATTAGTATTCTTTCAATAGAACCACCTGTATGGAGGCCTTTGTCTTTCTTTAATCCAACTCTCAACCCACTATTTCATATATATCTTTCCAAGCATGAGATGCATGCAATATATTTCATCTCCTTTGGCCATCTTTGTGTTTGGAATAAATCATAGAAAACAATATTCTAAATGAAGCAGCAGTTTGTAGCATGATTATAAAAAAAATATACATATGGCAAGATTTCTATTACTTCTAAAAGATAAAATATTCAGGATATATCATTTTTCTCTTCAAATCACCCCCACATGAATATAAAAATATCTACCTATATTTATCCATTTGTCTAATGGTCCTTTCCCACACAGTTGTTAAGAAAAATTATACCAGCCCAAGAACTTCTGAGATACTCCTGGAAAATTACACACATGTAGCACTTGATCTTTTCCAGGAATTTTCAGTATAGTCTCATTTGGTTTTTATCACAGTCTATAAGGATGGGAGGGTCAGAATTATTCCCATTTTAGAGATGAGAAAATCTAATGTATTAAGTCCTTGCTTAGCATGAGAGTTGAGCAGAAAATTCTGAAATCTCACACCCTTAATCAGTTATCTATGTACTATAGCAATATGCTTTTTCATTCATTATTTTAAAATTATCCACTTATAAAGATGCTCACTGTAAATACACTATGGTTTTAAATTCTATATATAAGGATAGAAACATAAACCCTTTCATAACTCTAGAATGCTAGAATCTGGTAATATCTACAGCAACATTTATGAAATGTTGACACTTTAGTTATATATATCTGTATCTTAAAGAGTAAAAGCAAACTACAGCCTACAAGGTCAAATGTCATCTGCCATCTTGTGTTTTGTTGTTTTTTTTAACAGCCTGCAAGTTAAGAATGACTTTTTACATTTTTTAAATATTTGAAAAACATCAAAAAAAGAACATTAATCACAAATGGTATTATATGAAATTCAAATTTCAGGGCCCACAAACAAAGCCTACTGGAACACAGACACACTCATTTATCTTCACATTATTTTTGTCTTTGTTACCAATTGAGTAGTTACAACAAAGATCAAATGGCTCAAAAGTCAAAAATACGTATCATCTGACCATTACAGAAGATGACTGTCATGCTTATTATAGATTAAATGCTTTTTTATTTCTAACAACTTTATCTTTTTTTGACCACAGAACAAAAGAATACCCAAAACTAGAACACCCTCCATGCAACACTCTAAGTATTTCCGTCTTTAGAAAGGGAGGTGAAAATTAAGAGACTTTTCTGGACATGTGATTATCTTACTAGAAATCACAGTGAATTTTACGTGACATAGGAATCACATTTTGGGTAATTCAGAAGGCTCCAGAACCATTCTGTAGAGAGGGAACTACAAGATGGCGGCAGAGTCATTCCTCAGCACACACAGGGGATTGGTTCCAGGACTCCAACCTGCGAATGCTCAAGTCTCTTACACAAAATGGCACAGCATTTGCATATAACCTACACACATCTTCCCATACACTTTAAATCATCTCTGAATTACATATAACACCTAATACAATGTAAATACTAAGTAAATAGTTGCCACTGCAGGGAAAATTCAAATTTTGCTTTTTGGATGTTCTGGTACCTCATTTTCAAATATGGTTTCAAATATTTTCAAAAATCCTCATTTGAACATGTGAATGCAGAAGGGTAAGTGTATAGGACATTTCAACAGGCTCTACCTGGGAGCTCCCACCCAGCTCTTCTAAGGAGCAGGATTGAAACACCTTCCAAAATAGAGTGAGAAGTTCCCCTAATCCCTAACATCTCAGAGAGGATGTTTTGAGGGAGAGACACTCCCACATCTCTCTCCCCAAACCTATTAAAACAACAAAACATCCACAAGCCACTGGACCCAATTACTTTTGGACATGGGCCCACCGCAAGTCACAGCATATAGCAAATTAAAATTTCAGGCCATCGTCTCAAACTTCTGGCTCAGTCTGTTAAAGGGGCCAACACACCTGTTAAAGATACGATGGCAAGCTGCCATGTTTCGCAGCAGTCAGAAGTTCAGTGTCATGTAAAAGACTTTTGTCCCTAGTGCTGAGATAATGAGCTTGTTCCTTCTTGATGATTTATGGGATGCAGATGAGAAACTGGCTGATTGAGGCTTTGGAAGATGAAAGTTTTCTGCTCTTGGCAGCAGTACTGGTACTCTGGAGATTGTGGTTTAACTGCTGCAGTTCCATTACTGCCATTCGAAAAAGTCGAATAACAAATGCCAGGTGAATATAAATAATACTTATTTCACTCAATTAGACGGTTGGAAAGCACTCTAAACTTCTTTGTTACACCAAACTATAGAATTCCAATAGTTACTGACAAGCTCCAGGGTCTTTTCTGTCCAGCAGAACCAGCTGGTCCCTAAATTGCTACCCTCTTTCACTTTTAAACTCTTATAATACACTTATATTTAGGCTTCTATATTTGTTTCCTGTTAACCATAAGCCTAGCTTTTTCTCCTACCTCCTTAATTAACTCAATAGACAATTTAACTGTGCTAGAGTCTGAAAGAATTTCAAGGTACCCATGTTAATACACTTGAGGTTAATGAGTACCATCTTATAGACTTTTTGTTTCAAATCAGTATTAAGTAAATCCTCTTATCCAATAACATAGCCAGCAGCCCCAAGAGGCTATTTAAACTTAAATTCGTGGTTGATCTTTGTTAATTTGATTAATATGTGTCTTGGGGTGTTTCGCCTTGGGTTTATCCTGTTTGGGACTCTCTGGGTTTCTTGGACTTGGGTGGCTATTTCCTTCCCCATTTTAGGGAAATTTTCAGCTATTATCTCCTCGAGTATTTTCTCATGGCCTTTCTTTTTGTCTTCTTCTTCTGGGACTCCTATGATTCGAATATTGGGGCATTTCACATTGTCCCAGAGGTCCCTGGGGTTGTCCTCATTTCTTTTGATCCTTTTTTCTTTTTTCCTCTCTGCTTCATTTATTTCCACCATTCTATCTTCTACCTCACTTATCCTATCTTCTGTCTCCGTTATTCTACTCTTGGTTCCCTCCAGAGTGTTTTTTATCTCATTCATTGCATTATTCATTTTTAATTGACTCTTTTTTATTTCTTCTAGGTCTTTATTAAACATTTCTTGCATCTTTTCAATCTTTGTCTCCAGGCTATTTATCTGTAACTCCATTTTGCTTTCAAGATTTTGGATCATTTTTATTATCATTATTCTAAATTCTTTTTCAGGTAGATTCCCTATCTCCTCCTCTTTTGTTTGACTTGGTGGAGTTTTTTCATGTTCCTTTACCTGTTGGGTATTTCTTTGCCTTTTCATCTTGTTTAGATTGCTGTGTCTGGAGTGGGCTTTCTGTATTCTGGAGGTCTGTGGTTCCTTTTTATTGTGGAGGTTTTACCCAGTGGGTGGGGTTAGATGATTGGCTTGTCATCTAACCCCTTGTTTCCTGAATAGCGAAGCTTGCGTCAGTGTTCTGGTGCGTGAATCTTGATTTCTTCTCTTTGGAGAGCAATGGAGTGCCCAGTAATGAGTTTTGAGATGGGTTTATGTGTTAGGTGTGACCTTGGGTAGTCTGTATGTTGACGTTCAAGGCTATGTTCCTGGGTTGCTGGAGAATTTGCGTGGTATGTCTTGCTCTAAAATTTATTGGCTCTTGGGTGGTGGTTGGTTTCAGTGTAGGTTTGGAGGCTTTTGGACGGTAGCTTATTACTTAAAGATCCATGTAGTCAGGAGTTTTCTGGTGTTCTCAGGTTTTGGGCTTAAGTCTCCTGCCTCTGGATTTCAGTTTTATTCTTCCTGTAGTCTCAGGACTTCTCCAACCATACAGCACTGATAATAAAACTTCTAGGTTAATGGTGAAAAGTTTCTCCCCCATTAGGGACACCCAGAGAGGTTCACAGAGTTACATGAGGAAGGGGAGACGGAGGAGGGAGATAGAGATGAGCAGGAGGAGAAAAAGGGGGACTCAAGAGGGGAGAGACAGATCTACGAAGTTGTCTGATCCCAGAGTGTTCTCCGTAGCCCAGACACCCACAAAGATTCACAGAATTGGATTGGGAAGAGAAGGGGAAAGGAGGAAATAGAGGTGTTCTGAGGTAGAAACAGAGAGTCAAGATTGGGAGAGAATATTCTAGCAAACAGAATCCAACAACATATTAAAAAAATCATACACCATGACCAAGTGGGCTTTATCCCAGGAATGCAAGGATTCTTTAATATCCGCAAATCGATCAAAGTAATACACCACATTAACAAATTGGAAGATAAAAACCATATGATTATCTCAATAGATGCAGAGAAAGCCTTTGACAAAATTCAACACTCATTTATGATTAAAACTCTCCAGAAAGCAGGAATAGAAGGAACATACCTCAACATAATAAAAGCTATATATGACAAACCTACAGCAAGCATCACCCTCAATGGTGAAAAATTGAAAGCATTTCCCCTGAAATCAGGAACAAGACAAGGATGCCCACTCTCACCACTACTATTCAACATAGTGTTGGAAGTTTTGGCCACAGCAATCAGAGCAGAAAAAGACGTAAAAGGAATCCAGATAGGAAAAGAAGAAGTGAAACTCTCGCTGTTTGCAGACGACATGATCCTCTACATAGAAAACCCTAAAGACTCTTCCAGAAAATTACTAGAGCTAATCAATGAATATAGTAAAGTTGCAGGATATAAAATTAACACACAGAAATCCCTTGCATTCCTATATACTAACAATGAAAAAACAGAAAGAGAAATTAAGGAAACAATACCATTTACCATTGTAACAAAAAGAATAAAATACTTAGGAGTATATCTACCTAAAGAAACAAAAGACCTATACACAGAAAACTATAAAACATTGATGAAAGAAATCAAAGAGGACACAAACAGATGGAGAAACATACCGTGTTCATGGATTGGAAGAATCAATATTGTCAAAATGGCTATTCTACCCAAAGCAATCTATAGATTCAATGCAATCCCTATCAAGCTACCAACGGTATTTTTCACAGAACTAGAACAAATAATTTCACAATTTGTATGGAAATACAAAAAACCTCGATCGCCAAAGTAATCTTGAGAAAGAAGAATGGAACTGGAGGAATCAACCTGCCTGACTTCAGACTCTACTACAAAGCCACAGTCATCAAGACAGTATGGTACTGGCACAAAGACAGAAATATAGATCAATGGAACAGAATAGAAAGCCCAGAGATAAATCCACGAACCTATGGACACCTTATCTTTGACAAAGGAGGCAAGGATATACAATGGAAAAAAGACAATCTCTTTAACAAGTGGTGCTGGGAAAACTGGTCAACCACTTGTAAAAGAATGAAACTAGAACACTTTCTAACACCATACACAAAAATAAACTCAAAATGGATTAAAGATCTAAATGTAAGACCAGAAACTCTAAAACTCCTAGAGGAGAACATAGGCAAAACACTCTCCGACATAAATCACAGCAAGATCTTCTATGACCCACCTCCCAGAATATTGGAAATAAAAGCAAAAATAAACAAATGGGACCTAACGAAACTTAAAAGCTTTTGCACAACAAAGGAAACTATAAGTAAGGTGAAAAGACAGCCCTCGGATTGGGAGAAAATAATAGCAAATGAGGAAACAGACAAAGGATTAATCTCAAAAATATACAAGCAACTCCTGAAGCTCAATTCCAGAAAAATAAATGACCCAATCAAAAAATGGGCAAAGAACTAAACAGACATTTTTCCAAAGAAGACATACAGATGGCTAACAAACACGTGAAAAGATGCTCCACATCACTCATTATCAGAGAAATGCAAATCAAAACCACAATGAGGTACCATTACACGCCAGTCAGGATGGCTGCTATCCAAAAGTCTACAAGCAATAAATGCTGGAGAGGGTGTGGAGAAAAGGGAACCCTCTTACACTGTTGGTGGGAATGCAAACTAGTACAGCCACTATGGAAAACAGTGTGGAGATTTCTTGAAAAACTGGAAATAGAACTACCATATGACCCAGCAATACCACTTCTGGGCATACACACTGAGGAATCCAGATCTGAAAGAGACACGTGCACCCCAATGTTCATCGCAGCACTGTTTATAATAGCTAGGACATGGAAGCAACCTAGATGCCCATCAGCAGATGAATGGATAAGGAAGCTGTGGTACATTTACACCATGGAATATTACTCAGCCGTTAAAAAGAATTCATTTGAATCAGTTCTAATGAGATGGATGAAACTGGAGCCCATTATACAGAGTGAGGTGAGCCAGAAAGATAAAGAACATTACAGTATACTAACGCATATATGCGGAATTTAGAAAGATGGTAACGATGGCCCTATATGCAGGGCAGAAGAAGAGACGCAGAAGTACGGAACAGACTTTTGAACTCTGTGGGAGAAGGGGAGGGTGGGATGTTTCGAAAGAACAGTAATGTATATTATCTGTGGTGAAACAGACCACCAGCCCAGGTGGGAGGCATGAGTCAAGTGCTCGGGCCCGTTGGGCTGGGGGGATCCAGAGGAATCGGGTGGAGAGGGAGGTGGGATGGGAGACCGGGATGGGGAATTCGTGTAGCTCTATGGCTGATTCATATCAATGTATGACAAAACCCACTGAAAAATAAAAAAATAAATTTAAAAAAATAAAATAAAATAAACTTAAATTCGAATTGAGTAAAATTAAAGAAAATTTTAAATTTACTGCTTCAGCAGTAAATTTACACCATCAGATTTCAAGGGCTCAAAGGCTCCATGTGGTCAGAGGTGAGTATTTTTAACAGTGCAAATGTATCACCAGCAAAGCCCGTTAACAATACCCAGAAAATAAAAATAGAATCTGGGCAATAAAATAAAAGTCTAACCTTTCGTTTTCCGTGCAGCTCAGTCTAGTTTCACTTGCTTGTAGAGTGCAGCAGGCAGAGGCCTTGAACTCGGCGCTTCAGACCAGATTTCCCAGTGCCGAAAAACTATTTCTGTTGCCTCAGCTCCGGACGGTAGGCAGAAGCTCTGGGCCCAGGGCTGCGATTCAAGATGGCGGCAGAGAGCAGGCCCCGAGATCTGGACCCTGAACCTCGCGAGAACTCCACCCTCCACGCGCCCTCCCTGTTGCTGAGTTCCGGCAAAGCAGTTTACCCACGGCCTCTCGGGGATGGCCTGTGCTGCGGAGCTGAAGCTCACGTCGTTCCATTCTTTGACCAGAGAACGGAGCTTGCCTGGGACTTCCTTGGTGACCAGTGGCTAAGACCCCACGCTCCCTAAGGCAGGGGGCCTCGATTCATCCCTGGTTAGGGAACTGCATCCCACCTGCCACAGTGAAGAGTTCATAAGCAGCAACTAAGGATCCTGCCTTGCCACAACAAAGACAGGAGATCCCACGTGTGGCAGTGAAGACCCGGTGCAGCCAAATAAATATAAAAATAATAAATGAATATTTAAAAAAAAAAAAAGCTTTCCTTTGCTTCTGAACCAAACTCCATCTCAGTCTATTGGCCCAAATGACATCATACAGGAGAACCTTTCTCAAGGCCAGACTTGAAACACTCAGTAACAGGTGAGGAATATTTCCATCATTTCAGAAAACTCTACTGGTTAACTCTGCTTTCTATTTTAACTCATAAAGGTAAAACTATCCTTTAGTTCTACTTTTATTCACCACTTACTCTTACAGTCTAAAGAAGTAAAAAGTAAAATATAGAATGCAATTAGTATTTTTTGAGTATCTGCCATGTACTAAGTGTGATGTCTTGGTTCACCCAAATAATTCCATTTAATTCTCCTCAAATAATGTAAAAGTTCCTTTATTTCTAGGTCTACTTTCTAAGATGCCTGATCTAGGCCATCTCCACAGCCATGTCATCACGATTTTTTCTTTTTTTTTTTTTTTTTGTCATTAAACACTTACTGAGCACCTACAAGGTGCCTAGAACAGTTCTAGAAGTTGTCATTTCCATGGGGCTGCCTCTAGGACTTTTACTGTCTCCACTCTTGATCTCTGCTTTTCTTGGGAATTCTTCAACAGCTTCTCCTGTTGGAATGAATGTAATCCACTTTCTCTCCAAGTATCTTTCCACAGCTTTTCTTGAGCAGCCTAGAGTTTCCTTCCCAAACCTGCCTCCTCCCCATCACACATTTACTCCCTCTGCCAAAAATGTGAAGATGATCTAAATATCCCCATTCCTTTGAACAATGACATTTGTAAGTTATCAGTTTGCCTGTGTTGATTAAAAGACGGGGCTTCCCAGGTGTCCCAGTGCTAAAGACTCCACCTGCCAATGAAAGAGATGCAGGTTCCATCCCTGGGTCAGGAAGATCCCCTGGAATAGGAAATGGCAATCCGCTCCAGTATTCTTGCCTGGAACATTTCACACAGACAGGAGCCTGTGGGCTACAGTCCATGAGGTTGCTAAAGAGTCGAACATGACTGAAGAAATGAGCAGGCAGGCATGCAGTAAAAGGCAATCACTCTACATTCATTGCTCTGAGAAAGTCAAGTTATCTTATTTGAACACTAAATATATATTAAAGGTTGTAGCAACTCAGCTTCAACCAATCTTCAGAGGCAATATTTTATTAGAAATACATTGACTCCTTCATACAAATTCAATGCCAAGTGACCAGAAAGTGTAGTAAATGAAAGATGGCCACACATTCTTGGACATTCCTCACAACCAAAGGTGGAGTGTACTCTTCTCCTTGGACCTAGGCTAGCGCGCAGCTGATTTAATCAACAGAGAACAGTGTTAAGTCATGCTCTGCTGGTTCTCAGCCTTTAAGAGAGCTGGCAGCCTCAACCATGGTCTCCCTTAGTAGCTGGATCACCATGCTAAGAATTCTGACGACTTGCTAGAAAGGCACGTGGGGAAGTCCTGCAACAAAACTACAGAGAGGGAGTTCATCTTGTGCCCCTGCAAGATACCAGGCACATATGTGATGCCATCGTGGACCCTCCAGATCAGTCCAACCATCAGCTGTATACCACTCAGTGACCCAAGTCACTTCCCGGTGAAACACAGCCCAGCCAAGTCCAGCTAAACTCCAGTCCCAGAAAATCATGACATAATAAAAAGGCTGTTGTATAAGCCATCACATTTTGG
Organism: Muntiacus reevesi; assembly: GCF_963930625.1. Taxonomy (NCBI): domain Eukaryota; kingdom Metazoa; phylum Chordata; class Mammalia; order Artiodactyla; family Cervidae; genus Muntiacus; species Muntiacus reevesi. The sequence continues at coordinate 89,613,808 of NC_089255.1, read as the reverse complement.
AGTACTTTGTTATCAGTGATGGATAACTAGAGCTTAAGGTAACAGATTAGCTGTTAAAACTGGCTGCCTCATTTGAACACGTTTCAAGATGGTCCCCAAAAAGAATCATGAGGAGTTGGGAAACAGCCAGACATATTTTATGGAGAGAGTGAGTCAAATAAAGCATAGGATGCTACTGGAGAGACAAAAATGTTGTGAGTGAGGAAAGAGAAGGAAAGTCCCACTCATTCCACTAGATGCTCTGACCCAGTCGTCTACCTGTACTTTATCCAACTTCTAAGAAATAACCCCTTATTGGTATTTTTGTTTTACTTGACTGTCTCCCATCTAGGCTGTAAGTTTCCTGAAGTCAGGGATCTCTTGTCTGGATGTGTCCCCAGCATCTAGGGAAATATTATCAAGGTGTTATGACAGCACTCCATTTCTAATCCAGCCCTGCTTCTCACAGTTAAGCCTTGGACAACTTAACCTCCATGTACCTCAGTTTGGCATTTATAAGATGAGGCTAAGAGTATGGTATCTACCTCATAAGAGTATGGTGCCTACTAAGTATATGACAAAATATGGTGCTTCATGGGTGAATTAAAATTCCTGATAATTTTGCCCTTGTGGACTTAGAAGACCCAACAAAGGTACCCACGTGTACACCAAAGATCACTAGAAGGGACCTCAGAGACCAGACTAGGCAGGTTCCTAAAAGACCAGGCTTTTCAGAAAAGCACCCTGTGATGCTATTTGGAGATCGCCAATCCAGTTCTTTTCCAGCTATAGCCATCTCAAAATAGGAGCTGACTCGGAGTGGCTCCAAACTCAGAGTGGCTGTTATTGGACTTGGAGCCTTTGTGAAGGAGGGGACAGGAATGGCTTTTTAATCCTCAGGCTGGAGAGTAATAGCCCAGCTTCAAAAACTGGTCCCAGAAATGGTCTCTGCTGGCCCAAGACCCAGTTTCCACAGGGTGTAATAGGTGCAAATATGGTTCGTTAACCAGAAGACCTGGTGCATGGTAGAGAAAGCAGGAGAAACAAACGTTTGAACCCCTGAGGCTGCACACAAGTGGTTCTGTTGAGCTGGAGGTGGATTCTGGTGGGCAGATGGCAGCGGGTGAAGCTGCTGAAGCTCTTGTGACCTTTGCTGGGGACTCAGCAAGATGAGGCAAGCTGGGCTCATAGAGAAGAGGTCAGCAAGTCCAGGGAAGGTCAAACAGACCCCTGACAGCCATAACAGCTCAACTAGTTTCTAGACGAGGGAGGGGAAGAAAAGTTTTAAAAGCCTACTGGGGAGTAAGAATAGCATAGGGTTTGGGAATATAGGTTCTGGAGTCCATATGCTCAAGTTGATATCCCAGATCCATTACCTTCTTGAGCAATATAATTAGTTTCTCTAAGCCCTTTTTCCCCATTTGGAAAGGGGACACAGAAATAGTCCCTGACTCAGAAGTGTTGTGAGGATTCAAAGAGATAGTTCAGGACATGCTATTTCTTGATGACTCCAATTAAAATACCCTCTTGCCTTCCTCCTCCTTTTCTCCATTGTGTTAATATCCTGTAACATTTTTAAATGTGTGTATATATGAATATATGTATGAGTCTGTGTGTATAAACTATATACAGTTTATTCTTTGTTTCTCTCTACTGCAGTGCAAGATTAAAGAAAACAAGGATATTTGTTTCATGTTTTGATGCATCCTTCATTCTTAGAAAGGTGCCCAATGTAGGTTCATAGTAAATATTTTTTGAATGAATGACTGAACGGAGGTAAAATGCCTGACTCGGTAAACATTCAATAGCTATCACCATTATTTGCGTATTCCTGCCTAAATGGCATTCCCGGAAGTTTCCTGTTTCATAATGCTAAGTCCACTCCTTCCTTGCAGCATTTCTCCCATTTTGTTCATATTATAACTTCTGTAATTGTGTCTGCTACTAGGAGAAAAGTAGAGCAATTCAAGTATGAGGTTCAGTGACTAAAGACCAGGCCAGTATGTGCGTAAGTTAGGAAAACAGGCTTTTGAATCAGACATCAGTTTAAATACCCAGCTCTGCCTATTATACAGAGTGAAATAAGTCTGAAAGAAAAACACCAGTACAGTGTATTAACGCACATATGTGGAATTTAGGAAGATGGTAACGACGACCCTATATGTGAGACAGCAGAAGAGACACAGATGTAAAGAGCAGATTTCTGGACTCTGTGGGAGAAGGCGAGGGTGGGATGATTTGAGAGAACAGCATTGAAACATGTATATTACCATATGTGAAACAGAATGCCAGTCCAGGTTCAATGCATGAGACAGGGCACTCAGGGCTGGTGCACTGGGATGACCCTGAGGGAGGGGATGGGGAGGGAGGTGGGAGGGGTTTCAGGATGGGGGACACATGTATACCCATGGCGGATTCATGTCAATGTATGGCAAAAACCACTACAATATTGTAAAGTAATTAGCCTCCAATTAAAATAAATTAATAAAAAATAAAAATAAATAAATAAATACCCAGCTCTGCCATTGACTGGGGTACCCATGGCATTTACTGTCATGCAATTGAAGTTTCCTCATCAGTTCGCTGAGTGTCACAGTTGGTCTGCACTCAGGGACTTGTTCTGAGGATTAAATAAGATACTACTTTAACCCTGCTCAACACAGCACCCACCACACACTAAACAAGAAGGAAACGTCAGCTGTGATTCCTCCCTGCCTCCTCAGTGGTATTTTGCACAGTGGCTTTGCCTAAAGCATCCAGTACAGCAAACAATCTCTGAACGAATGCATCTCAGATTTAACCCGAAACCACCCGGCCCTAACACAGTTTGATGCTCTCTCACTCTGCCTGGCCTCGCCCTCTGTTCCAGTCCTCCAAGCCCACCAAGTTCCAGTCTCCCCTGTGGACTGACCACATACCCCCTCTTGATGCCCTTTTCCCATTTGTGAGCCAAAGCTGTCATTCTTGCAGTGGTCTGGCGGGGCCACAGGCCACTACTTAAGCCGGTTCTCCTCTGGCTTGTCAGAGGCCAGGCCAAGCTACAAAGAGAATAGATGCCAAGGACTTACTGCATTTTAACACTTGGCTCCTGGCCCATATTTATGCTAAAGGCAACAATTACAACAATACGACCTTGCATAACAGATGGGTCTGTCAAACTAGGCCTTGCAAAATGGCTTGCATGAATTCAAGCTTAACTTGTGATCTTCCAACACACAGCTGTGACACACACAGTCCACCATACACATTTGTCAAAATAGGAAAGAGAGGCATTCACTCACTCATGTGTTCATTCATTTATTTCTCTGTCCAGCAGTCATTTGCTAAGTGCCAGGTTGAGACTACTGAATAAAACATAGCTTGCCCTTTGAAGGAGCTTACAGAATAGGGGGGTAAAGGCTACAGAAAAGGTCAGTTTTCAACATACAACAGACAAGCCGAAGACTTCTAGTTCATTCTGGAAAGCTGAGCAAACGTCTTAGCTCAGGTTGCTGTAACAAAGTAGTATAACCTGGGTGAATTATGGGCTTCACTGGTGCCTCAGACCGTAAGGAATCCACTTGCAATGCAGGAGACCCAGGTTCAATTCCTGGGGCCAGAAGACCCCTTGGAGAAGGGAAAGGCTTCCCACTCTAGTGTTCTTGCTTGGAGAATTCGATGGACAGAGGAGCCTGACAGGCTACAGTCCATGGGGGTTACAAAGAGTTGCACATGACTGAATGACTAACACACATATCTTTGGGCTTCTCTGGTGGCTCAGATTATAAAGACTCTACCTGCAGAGCAGGAGAAGCAGGTTCCATCCCTGGGTGGGGAAGATCCCCTGGAGAAGGGAATGGCGACCCACTCCAGTACTCTCCTGTGTTAGTCGCTTAGTCAGTCGTGTCAGACTCTCTGCGAGCCCATGATTGTAGCCCACCAGCTCCTCTGTCTATGGAATTCTCCAGGCAAGAACACTGGAGTGGGTACCAATTCCCTCCTCCAGGATCTTCCGACCCAAGGATGGAACCCAGGTCTCCAGCACTGCAGGCAGAGTCTTTACCATCTGAGATTCCAGGGAAACCCAAAGATGTGACAAATAAATTTCTGTTGTCCAATATTCTTATAAACAACAGAAACTTATTTGTCACAATTCTGGGAGGCTGGCGAGTCTAAGATCAAAGTGGCAGCAGATTTGGTGTCTGGTGAGAGCATTCTTCCTGGTTCCTAGAGAGCCAGCTTGTCTGTCTGTCCTCACATGGCAGAAACAAGAGAGCATTCTGGAGTCTCTTTTATAAGGGCACTAATCCCATTCAAGTGGATTCTGCCATCAGGAGCTTACCAATTCCCAGAGCCCCATCTCCTCATACCATTACATCACAGTTTAGAATTTCAACATGTGAATTTGGGGGGTTCACAAACATTCAGTTTATAGCAAATCATAACTCAAGCAAGGATTTGGAGAATTGGAAGAAATACGACATTTTATATGCTGCCCTCAAACACCAGGGTAATTGTCTCATTTTAGGCTCCCCATGCCAAGTCAAATTTGAAGTCTACTCTATGTATGAGGACGAATGTGTTCTATCATCACTCGACTTGATGGGAGACATCCAGGTGGTCTTATCTACCTACCTCAGTGCTGGGCAGTGTCTTGACTTTGCATTGCTGCTGTAACAGATGCCTACAAACTTAGTATCTTATAACAACACAACACAAATTTAGAATCTTACATTTATAGTGGTCAGGAGTCTGAAATGAGCTAAAATTAAGGTGTCAGTAGGGCTTCTTTCCTTTCTGAAGCTTTGAGGAAACAATGATTTCTTGTCTTCCAGCTTCTAGCGGCCATCTGTGTTCCTTGGCTTGCTACCCCCTTCCAGCTAAAAAGCAGATGAGGCTTTCTCCCATCACATCACTCTGGTTCTGACTTATCTGCCTCCCTCTTCCACTTGTTAAAAACCCTGTGATTACACCGGACCCACCTGATAATCCAGGAGAATCTTATTATGTTAATATCAGCACATTAGCAACTTTAATTCTATCTGCAACCTTAATTCCCTTTTGCCACCCATCATAACACATTCACTCAATGGACATGAGTTTGAGCAAACTCTGGGAGACAGTAAAGGACAGGGTGTGCTGCAGTCCATGGGGACTCGGGGAGTCAGACATGAGTAAGCAACTGAATGACAACATAACGCATTCATAGGTTCCAGGAATCAGCACGTGGATATCTTCTGGAGGGAACCGCTTACCTGCCTATCACATCTCTGGGGGCTTTGCCATCCACTGTTATGATCACACTCTAAATATTCAGGATGAAGAAGTGGAATACTTCTTAGAGTCTCAAGTCATTGAAGGCAGATAGTTGTTCATACAGGTGGGTTTGGGTGTAGAACTGAGTTTCATTACTCAACTTCAGCCAACACTTTGCTACCAGTCAATCCTAAAGGAAATCAACTCTGAATGTTCATTGGAAGGACTGATGCTGAAGCTGAAACTCCATTACTTTGGCCACCTGATGTGAAGAAATGACCCCTTGGAAAAGATCTTGATGCTGAGAAAGATTAAGGGCAGGAGGAGAAGGGGGCGACAGAAGATGAAATGGTCGAATGGCATCACTGACTCAATGGACATGAGTTTGAGCAAGCCCTGGGAAACAGTGAAGGACAGGGAAGCCTGGCCTCCTGCAGTCCACGGGGTCACAGAGAGTCGGGACACAACCGAGTGACTGAACAACAATAACAGTTCTCATCAGAAAGTCACAAGGGCAAGTGTGACTCAGATTCCACACAGCTCCCTGGAAGTCCCAGATGCTGAATAATCATCAGTCGTAAGATCTTTCTATTTCAAATGGCCATTCCTCCCTGTCTCTCCATTTCTTCTCCAGTCTATCTTGTATTTGTCTCCAAATGGAAAAACTTGGTGTAAATAAAAATGTTTTATTCTTACTGACATTATCATCTTTTGAAATGGTTACTCAGAGCAAAAGTCTTGGAATCATTCTCGAGTCTTTATTTTTTTTCCTAACACCCCCATGTGAAATCCTCTGGTAATTCTTGTTAGTTCTACTTTTTAAATGTATACAAAATCTAAGTTCTTATCATCATCTTCACCACACCCACTCCCCTGCCAGGCACACCATTTTATGCCAGTTCTATTCCAACAGCCTCCTCCACTGGCTCCTCTGGGGAAGGACTCAGAGTTAGCCACCCCCAAAATATGCCACTTTGACATAAGGAGTCATCTGAGCTGAAGACATTTAAGAAGAAGCAACCATAAGAAGACTCTCGGTCCACCCCCACTTTACTAGAAAAGGCAGAATGAGTCTTAATCACTGGAGAAAACTCTAGACTCTTATCAACCAAGGGCACAAAGGTCTACTTAAGTTCAATCTACATAACAAACCTCGCTAAAACAACATTTATCTTTTACCAGCTCCCCCCTTATATTTACCATCACACAATCTGCCACCCCTAGAAGCTCAAAGTCCCTTTCTTTTATCTTGTCACTTCTCAGCACACTTATTATTCTTTTGTTAAGATGCCATATATGCCCAAGTTTGAGCCACCCCTTTGAGTTACTCATCACTGAGTGCCCCCATGTATATGTGCAGTAAACTTCTATTTGTTTTTCTCTTACTAATCTGTCTTTCATCTGTTTAATTTACAGGGTCCCAGCTAATGAACCTAAGATGGCTAGAAGAAAGAAAAAAAAAGAACTTTTCCCTCTTCTATATCTCCTTTCCCTCTTTCCTCTAGGATGTTCTCAACCCTGAAGCCAAAGTGATATTTTTGAAGTAAAAGGCAGATAACATCACTCTTCTGAAATGATTTCTTCAGTGGCTTCTATCTTACTTAAAATCCACAATCTACACCATGACTCCAAACAGCCTGGTCTGAATAACCTTCCTTCTTCCCAAGTTGGGCTTCCCAGGTGGCTCAGACTGTAAAGAGTCTGCCTGCAATGCAGGAGACGTGGGTTCGATCCCTGGGTTGGGAAGATCCTCTGGAAAAGAAAATGGCAACCCACTCTACTACTCTTGCCTGGAGAATCCCATGGATGGCGGAGACTGGTGGGATCCAGGATATGGGGTCACAAGGAGTCAGACACGACTGAGACCAACAACACTCTTCCTAAGTTAGGGCATTTTCCACATAACAATCTCCTTCCCAGGCAGCTCCCTCTCCAGGGCTTCCTAGAGCCAGTTTCTTCACATTATTCAAGGTGCAATGTGAAGGTAGGGCCACAAGATAAAGGGCTTCTCTTGTAGCTCAGAGAGTAAAGAATCTGCCTGCAATGCAAAAGACGTGCGTTTGATCCCTGGGTCTGGAAAATCCCCTGGAGAAGGGAACAGCAACCCACTCCAGTATTCTTGACTGGAGAATTCCATGGACAGAGGAGCCTGATGGGCTACAGTCCATGGGTTCGCAAAGAGTCGGACATGATTGAGCAACTTTCACTTACAAGATAAAAGAGAAGCCATAGACTTATATTTTAAATCCAGTTAACCACAAATAATACACATACTGACCATCTTGTATTTTAATTTGCCAAATCTGGCAATACTGTTTAAATGACATTTTAAATCATTAAGATTAAAGTATCTAAATACTCTCACCAACATGGTTTTACTATTAGCATTAGCATTATTGCTATTGCACTTTTATGGATTACTTATAAGTTTCATCTTATAAGTTTATCTGTCTACCCAGGTAGAACGGAAGCTCCATGAGGTAGGTTGTCGTTTAGTTGCTCAGTCATGTTGGACTCTTTATGACCCCATGGACTGCAGCACACCAGGCTTCCCTGTCCATCATCAACTTCCAGAGTTTGCTCAAACTCATGTCCATTGAGTCCGTGATGCCATCCAACCATCTCACCCTCTGTCGTCCCCTTCTCCTCCTGCCTTCAATCTTTCCCAACATCAGGGACCATGATTTAATCACAGTGTATCTCTAGAATCAGAACTCAGAGTATAACTGAGGATTTGCACACGTTATTTGTTCAAGAAATAAATGAATAGATAGCTGTGTTTCTCTGACACTTGTGTTCTGACTATATGGTGACCTCCCTCGTCCCCTCAGGTAGTGTACAGGTGTCAGGGCTGAGATACAGAAGACACCAGAAATCTGACTCCCAGGAAGGTAGTTTAAAAGAGAAAACGCCCCAAATGATGTTTCAAAATATGTTCCTGTCATATGTGTAGGCAGGTTAGCACTGGCCAAACACCACAGGCTCTCGGTCAATGCCAGACCCTCTGCCCCAGGATCACCGACTCCGTGAACGGCATTTGCTTTTCTGTCTGTGAGGGATGGGGGCAGCTAGCACAGGCCCCAGCAGATATCCATTTGCGTTTAATGGTCTGGGCACTTAGGAAAGGAGAGGCTCACTTTTCCACTGCTGCTTTGCCTGTTAATTTACACACATAACTTTAAATCAGGTCCTTCTTCCCGCCTAGCTGATAATTACCATATTTGACAGTTGCTAGTCCTCAGCAATGCCTGAAACTTGTGAATAATTTAGGAAGGCTGGGTTATTCCCTAATCAAGACAACCCAATAAAAGTGAGATCTGGACTGTCGCATCAGCAACTCCTTGCAGAAAATGACAGCATTAAAATAAAGGCAGTGAGGCACATTTAGAAGCAGAAGCATTACCCCACCACATTCTGCAATATGCTTACTTTTGGATATACTGTCTTCCTGATACACATATCACAAGAGCTTCAAGTACCAGCTTGACACATGGGTAACAAAAATAAGAAGGAAATGCAGCAGTCCCATAGCTTGGATTTTATGAAGTCTTTACTCCCAACAGGCTGGGTCCTTGACCTCCAAATCTGTATACCATGCTGTTTGGTTTGGAAAATATGATCACTGTTCACCTGCTCAGTTATCAAAATTGTATCAAGTACTCACTCTTTGTTAAATACCGTGCGAGTGCCATGTGCATGCTCAGTCATGTCTGACTCTTTGCGATCCCATGGACTGTAGCCACCAGGCTCCTCTGTCCATGGAATTTTCCAGGCAAGAATACTGGAGTCAGTTGCCATTTCCTACTCCAGGGGATCTTCCAGACCCAGGGATCGAACCTGCGTCTCCTGGATTGACAGGCAGATTCTTTACCACTGCATCACCTGGGAAGTTCTATTGTGCAAGTCACCAGGATAAAAATATTTTTTTTAAAGTTTACAGTTCCAAGCAGGACACACAGAAGTCTATTTATTGATAGACGCTATCGATAGAAGTGGATATCATGCAAACAATGCCAGAAGTGTAATTATCCATTGTAATAAGTTCTCTGAAGAAAAACATTAAAATTAGATGAGACCTCAGTATGCGCAAAACTGATTTAGATTAGTGGGAAAAGAGAGGGCTAGTGTCAGGGAAGGTTTCTTTGAGGAAATAAAAGAACAGATTCAAAGAATGCGTGAAAATTAGGTGAGGAGTAGAAGAAAGTCTTCAGACTAAGTTACATGAGACCTCAGTGACAGGCGAGAGGATACAGCCTTTGAGAAGCTCAGTGAAAGCCAAGGTGGCAGGGCTCTAAGGAGCCAGGCCAAGAGTGGCGGAGAAGCAGGAGTCGAAGGAGACGGGACAGACTGGAAGAGGGAGGAGGGCTCGCTGGCCTCCAGGACAGGATCGCGTTCTACGTGCAAAGGGAAGCCACCCTAGTCTGAAGCAGATGAGAGGGTTAGACTCACATTTTTAAAAGTTTGCTCTGGGTCTTGAAAGAAGACTATCTTGGAGACGGCTCTTCAGAGTGGGATGAGGGCTCAACGATCCATCGGAGTGAAGTAAGTCAGAAAGAAAAACACTATATACCATATACTAATGCACATATATGGAATTTAGAAAGATAGTAACAATGACCCTATATGCGAGACAGCAAAAGAGACACAGATGTAAAGAACAGTCTTTTGGACTCTGTGGGAGAAGGCGAGGGTGGGATGATTGGAGAAAATAGCACTGAAACATGTATATTATTGTATGTGTAACCAGTCCAGGTTCAATGCATGAGACAGGATGCTCAGGGCCGGTGCACTAGGATGACCCTGAGGGATGGACTGGGGAGGGAGGAGGGAGGGGGTTTCAGAATGGGGGACACATGTGCACCCATGGCTGGTTCATGTCAATGTATGGCAAAAACCACTGCCAAAAAGAAAAAAAAAAGATCCATGAGAGAGTTAGGAAAGAATTAGAATACTGATACTCTGCAATTAAAGCTTTTGTTTCTACGTATGTTTTATAATAATGCACAGAAATAATGGGGCAACCCTACTGTGTGTGTGTGTGTGTTAGTCGCTCAGTCGTGTCCAACTCTTTGCGACCCCAAGGACTGTAGCCCACCAGGCTCCTCTGTCCATGGGCTTCTCCAGGAAAGAATACCAGAGTGCGTTGTCATTTCCTACTCCACGGGCTCTTCCCAATGCAGAGATGGAACTTGCATCTGTTATGTCTCTTCCATTGACAGGTGGGTTCTTTAACACTAGCGCCCACAAGTCCATGATACCTGTAGGAGAAGAGAGAGAAAAACAAAATCTTTCTTCTACCCTCTTAGATTCATTTGCACCTGCAAATTACATTGACCAAAGTCAGATTAACAGGAGGAAAGGCATATGAATTTTATTTGATGATAATATTTTAATTTTTACATGTAGGGAGGCTTTCATAGAAAAGAAATCTAGACCCACGAATCAGACCCAGGGTGATTCTATGTCATTTTTGGCCAAGAGCAATAAATTTGTGAAAAAGTAACAGGACAAAGGGAAAGGGACTAGAATTCTATGAGCAGTACTTGTGGGAAGGTAAATATATATGGAGGAAACCAAGGAAAGATAAGGTTATTTGAGTAAGACTTGTTTATGCAAACCCATCTCAGTACTTACATTCTCCCCCCAGTGATAAGAGCTATTCTCTTCCTGGTATGGGAGGGAGGAAGGAGAACACTTATGCTCTGTTTTTAAGCAGATGGGGTGGACAAAGAGCTCTTTCTGCATTTGTTGCTGAATTGCCTTCAACTTAAAGTAATTCTTATGCCAAAAGGGCAGATTTTGGAATGGCGTGTTCTGATCCCTTCTATACCCATGTCACCTCTCACCCTGGAAGATGACACACAGAACTAACTGCCCAGGTGGGAAAAAGCAAAACCCTAAATCATAAACAGGCATCCACAATGAGTGTCCTCCCAGGACTCTGGATCTTGGAGTCATACTGTAGACATCATTGGATTTCTCTGCCTTACACATTTCAGCATGTCTCACCTATGTCTTCAGACATGGTCCACCATGGGACTCTTAATAACGTCTCAGCTTCAGCTTCTCCAGGGAAGGACTGTTTGTATCAAAGTGCTCCCACGGGCCCATGAGGTAAATTCTACACATCTCCCATAGGTTACATTTTAAGTTCTATTACCCCAAGTATACCCTGTAAATTTGATAAAAATTCATCCAGACATTTTCTTGAGTTGTGACAATGGTCAAACACAATCTAAATTGCCACTGTCCACCTCCCTCCTGACCCTAGACCCTTATAAGAAAGCCCACAAAGAATGATGGGCTGATGAAAGTCTCTCAGCTTTCAGGATTCATGTTGCATTCCTTGCTGTGAGGTCATCCCCCAAAAGCCTAAGACTTAGACAGTCTCCACCACCATCTTCTAGAGTTCATCAGCAACCACTAACCAGAAATTAACAGAAAAGTCAGGCACAACTTCTTCTGGAATTGTGAAATTGGCTGGGGTTGTGGCATGCCTGGAAACGACCCAGAAATTTCACTATCTTTAACCTCAGTCTGCATAATGAAACTGATGTTGGCTGCTTAGCATAACAGAAAGATGTTCAGACTCCCACCCACACCTGGGATGCTCAACAAAACAGATAAGCAGAGCTCTGAATCCCAGGAGCCGGGATGAAGGAGGAATTCGCCCTCCTTCGCCTGCTCCCACTGTGCTGAGGGCAGCCAGCCAGAGACACAGGTGTGCAGCTCATTAAGAAGAGAATTAAGCCCAACGGGATCAGCAACAACCGCGTGAAGAATGCTCCGCAGCGTGTAGACACTCTCTTCCCACTTTGACCTTGGAAAGGGAATCAGGAGGAAAATGCTGCCTCCCTTATTTACCTGTTCTCCACTCTGATCCCCCCAGCAAGAGCCAGGGAACTGTTTTAACTCTAGATCTGCAGCAGGAGGCCCCGAGATACAGCTGTTTTCAATAATATATTGACAAAAATACCTGCCGAGTATATAGAGTATATCGAGAACTGTCCTGAGGCCTGGGGAAGCTAATGAAAACAGCAGAAAGCCTGCATTACAAAGGAACCCCAAAATATGTGAAAACAACTAAAACGCTATTTTTCTCTTAACATGGCTTTCAAGTAATAAAGCCACCGCAGCTAAATTTCTCTCTTCCACCCACCCCAGTTCTCACAGAGCATGAGCGTGAAATGGGGGCCTTAGCAAAGTCGAGGTCACTTCATGCCACAGATATCTGCGACTGCCATCAAATAACAGATTCTAGCAATAAATGCTCACTGCCTATTCTATTCAATACCTATTCTATAGCTGTGTTTTCAAGAAGAAGGTGGGCACACAGAGCTTATAGCCTAGAGTAGAGAACAAAATGATGTCCAGAGCCTCTTCCAGTTTGGGGACGGCTGGCTACTGCTGTCTGCTCACATGGCATTGAGCAGAGACTGGAAGCAAACTCTCTCATCCCCTAATCCCGCCCAAGAAGCCTTCATACCCCCCAACCACCTAGACCTCAGCTAATCCTAATTACTTCCAAAAGGCATCCACCTCCAAATACAATCATACTCGGGCCACAAGGTTTCAACATATGAATTTGAGGGGGACACAAACATATTAAAAAGCAGAGACATCACTTTGTCAACAAAGGTCCATACAGTCAAAGCTATGGTTTTTGCGGTAGTCATGTACGGATGTGAGAGTTGGACCATAAACAAGGATGAGCACTGAAGAATTGATGCTTTCAAACTTTGGGGCTAGAGAAGAGAAGACTCTTGAGAGTCCCTTGCACAGCAAGGAGGTCAAAGCATTCAATCCTAAAAGAAATCAGCCCTGAATATTCATTGGAATGACTGATGCTGAAGCTCCAATACGTTGTCAACCTGATGTGAAGAGCTGACTCATTGAAAAAGACCCTGATACAAAGAAAGATTGAGGGCAGGTGAAGGGGGCAAGAGGTTGGATGAATGGCATCACAGATTCAATGGACATGAGTTTGAGTAAAGTCCGGAAGCCTGGGGTGCTGCAGTCCATGGGGTGACAAAGAGTCGGACATGACTGAGCGACTAAATAGCAACAAAAACATTCAATCCATCACAGGCTGTTAAGGAGGGCTAATGGACAGGTAGTTCATGGTCTTCCCTGGCGGCTCATATGGCAAAGAATCCATCTGCAGTGTCGGAGACGTGGTTTCTATCCCTGGGTTAGGAAGATCCCCTGGAGGACGGCATGGCAACCCACTCTAGTATTCTTGCCTGGAGAATCCCCATGGACATAGGAACCTGGAGGCCTATAGTTCATGGGGTCACAAAGAGTCAGACATGGCTGAGAGACTAAGAATTGCACTGAATTTCCAGGTTCAGGCTGAGTCACGGGCTGGAGGGAAGGAGGAAATCTTAACCAAAGTTTGGTTAACACACATGTTGTTTCTATTGATGAGTGGAGACAAAAGAGTTCAGTTAGTCATTTACAAGGTGAAGGATGGGAATTCAGAGGGTCTGCACCTGGGCTTATCATAGATAAACAAGGTGGTTTATTCGTGAGTCTTATCTAAGTTACATGAGGAAGAGAGTTTCTCTGCATTAAATCATTTCCAGAACCCAAAGAGTGGGGAGAATTTCTTAAACTTTATTCTTTTCTGGGAGCACAGGGCTCAAATAGAACTTGACATTGTCAGGAATGATAACTACAGAGGTCACAGGGCTGTTTCGTGTCCACCTCTTTGTGACCCCATGGACTGTAGCCTGACAGGCTCCCTGTCCATGGAATTCTCTAGGCAAGACTAATGGAGTCGATTGAACCTGGGTCTCCTGCATTGCAGGCATATTTTTACCATCTGAGACACCAAGTAAGCCCTGTTTAAAATCAGATTGTCCTAGAAATATCCAGCTTGACGAGAATCTCTCTTCGTGTTTGGACATGGTATTTTAGCTCTTAAGTAATTCAACATTTCCTTTTTTATAGAAATATAAATCATAAGAGCCCTTCCAGGGTGCCCTTAGAATACTGTATTAACCCAACAAAGCCCTCAATTTAAATATATTAGAGTATAGAAAGTAACTGTCATGGTACAGAAACCTCTCATTTCTGACCAGTTTGTTACTATTTTCCAGTTCAGTTCAGTCGCTCAGTCGTGTCTGACTCTTTGTGACCTCATGGACTGCAGCACGCCAGGCCTCCCTGTCCATCACCAATTCCCAGAGTTTACTCAAACTCATGTTCATTGAGCTGGTGATGCCATCCAACCATCTCATCCTCTGTTGTCCCCTTCTCCTCCTGCCCTCAATCTTTCCCAGCATCATAGTCTTTTCCAATGAGTCAGCTCTTCACATCAGGTGGTCAAAGTATTGGAGTTTCAGCTACAGCATCAGTCCTTCCAATGAATATTCAGGACTTATCTTCTTTAGGATGGACTGGTTGGATCTCCTTGCAGTCCAAGGGACTCTCAAGAGTCTTCTCCAACACCACAGTTCAAAAGCATCAATTCTTTAGCGTTCAGTTTTCTTTGTAGTCCAACTCTCACATCCATATATGACTACTGGAAAAACCATAGCCTTGACTAGATAGACCTTTGTTGGCAAAGTAATGTCTCTGCTTTTAAGTGACTACAATGAACATTCTGCTTATTACCTACATTTTTATGCAGACAAATTCCACCACCACTAAAGTCTCTAAACCCAAATGTATTTCAGTAAAATCTAGTTTAAACAACTAGTTCTAGTAGTCCTACAACAAATGTATTATTTACATTCAAAGGAAATGTCAAGGAAAGCCAGTCCCCTTTCCCCCTGTTGTCATATGTTGATCTGGGTTGGCTCTACATGAGAGGTACCAAGAACTATTTCTTAACTACTGGATAAAACTATTCAGGTATTTAGAAAATTCCTGTTAGAGAATATCACAGTCCAAGAGGCATAGGGAGCAACATAAGAATTTAAAGTGATAAAAAATTAATTACAACTTAATCCCTAAAATGCTTTACAACCTATACACACAATGAACTGAGCTAACATAATAAGCAGTATACATTTAGATAATCCATTTTTAAATATTACTTCTAAACTGTAATCTGCTTCAATTATGGAACAAGAATAAAGCGCCATTTAGTGTGTAACAATGCAAGGGTGAACTGGCTGAGTCACATATTAAAAAACAACTCCCCCCACCACACACACACACACACACACACACACACACAGAGACAGCTAAATGCTTAGGAAGGGCCCTCCTGCCTCTTCACTTACCCCCTAATTATGTTTCTCCTTCTGCTGTCTCCACCCACCACCCAGAATTATTTGGAAGGAAATAAAGCTCTTATTTACTGAGTTGCCAGAGTGTTAACTGTGTCTGATGGTTTTAACACAAGAGCTGCCAACCTTTAATTGTGTTCCTTGAAGTCTATGAACACCTTGCTTCCTGTTGTCCATTTCCCCTCCTACCCATAAATTCTCCGATGATTCTGGTAAACTTCTGTCCCTCTGCTAAAATCAGCACCTCCCTTTCTAGTGAACCTGTGTTGGGGTGACCAGGGAGATTGGTGGATGAAACCAGATAGACTCTGCAATAGACCAGAGACTACCCGCTTCAGAAGGGCGCCTTATTAATCCCGATCCCCTCTGCATTGTCACCACTGGAGGGAAGGCCAGATTTTCTTTTTACCCTCTTAGGGTTTAATGGCTGGGCTTGAGAATTAAACTTGCCTAAGAGAGATTAACAGAAGAAAAACATACAGATTTATATGAATTTTATGTGACACGGGAGCCCTCAATAAGAAATGAAGACCAAAGAAGTGGTAAACCTAAATGCTTTTATATTAGATTGAACAAAGAAAGGCAACTATGGAAAAGTAACTAATATTCTGGGTGTCTAAAGCAAGAGAAGAATGGTTTTGACAAGCTCTGTTTAGACAGAATTCTCTCAGCTTTGACTCCCCTACTGAAGCTTTTTCTTTTTTTCTCTTGGTACAGGAAAGGAATCCCTCACATGGGAGTTTGCAGGAAGAAAAGGGAAGCATGCCCTTCTTACACCTGCTGTTTTGCAAGTATCTTTAGCTCAAAATAATTCTTAGGCCAAAGTGGCATATTTTAGGGTGTATATTCTGCCTAACCACCTAATGTGGTACCTGATACACCATAGATTCTCAGGCAATATTTAGGAGGTGAATGGGGAGTGAGGAAGCAAAGGAGGAAGGGAAGAAGGGAGGAGATACTACTTATTAAGAGTGCAAAGAGCTCCCACCCTCTTGAGGGGGATTTACCAAAGAGGACAAGTATGAGGTAGGCACAGTAGAAAGTAAAGATCTGGATGGGAAGAGAGCTCACCGACATTCCCCACTTTCCTTCAGCTCTGTATACACTTGCCCTTTCAAGGAGGAAACAAGGAGAGATATGTGAGGGTTGTGTCTTCTAGGACACAAAGCAAAGTCAGCTCTGGAAGCTTCTGCTGCCAAGCTGGCTGAAAAATTAATTGCTCTCTCTTAAGCAAGTTCAGGGTCCATTAGCGCAGTGTTGCGGTGAGAGCCTCGGGCTCCCTTCTCTGGACTCAAGTGCCACGTCGTCCATCATCCGGCTGGGGACGGCACAGGGGTAAGGGATCCAGGGTGGAGCGTTTGTGAGCCACGGACACTGGAGACCACCTACAGGTCACAGTGTGGCTTTCCTTCCCATTCTGCGTAATTTTTCTGAGAAGGTAGGGGGTAATCAGTAATTACTTAGACTACAATGGCCAGAGTTAATTGTTCCTTTCAACTGTGTCAAAAAAAAAAAACAAAACAAGGGAATAAAGCCTGTAAATGGGCTTTGTGTGGCAGGAGGCATAAAATAACACTTAGTAGTTTACTTAGAGGAGTTTTTTTCAAAACACTTGACCGTTTGCTAATGCATTATACCCACCCCATAACCCTTCTGAGATTTGGTCGGGTCATTCTGCTAATCCTTCAGGTCTGCCAGCAAGGAAGCAAAGAGGGGGAAGCGTGGTGAGGCGGCTTTGCCCCTGGGCGTCAGCGCTGGGTGAGCTGCGCCTGTCGGAACAAGCCCAGGTCAGCAGAGGAGCCGCACTGCGGGGAGCCGAGGTGGGGGACGCAGTCCGCAGGTGAGTCTAGCAAGGCAGGGCGTCTCCACTGGCCTTTGTGAGTTATCTGTGAATTTTTGAGGATTAAGCATTCAGTTCCTCCCTTACCCCCCAGCTCCAAAAATAGTTGACAAATGTCAGGGCACCTCCTAAGTTTCTTGTTGGAAAAATTAATTATTCATAAGAAAATGTGGAAAAAAAACTCAGATGTAAGAATTAACATATGCCATTGTAGATACAGATTTGCTCAAACATATTATATGATTCTAGGGTCTGTATGTATATATTAACTTGTGCACACACACACACACTCCACTTCTAAATCATGACATGGTGATCTAGCAACCCAAGCTACAAAGATATAGATACAAGCCATATCTCTCCAATATACCCTTGTGCAATAAAAAAAGAAAAAATCTTTACAGTTCTAATTGCATCAGGATCTCAATAAAGGATTACTTTCTCTTTATAACATTCTGTGGCTCCAACCTTTAAATAATTTATTTAAGAGATGCGTTCCTGTCACAAGCATTAATTTCTTGTTAACATCTTGTACTTTTCTAATTACAGACATTTCTATTTAGACTGTGTCCAGTCCCTGAAACACCAAGAGCTCATCCCCTGCAAATTGAAAGGGTGATGGTCGGGATGGATAGGGAGTGGGGCTGAGGGGTCATGATATAAGGAATAGAAATGCTGTTAAAGAGAGAGAAAACACTACCCCTATTCCTTCTAGGAAAATGTCAGCTGTCTAAGCCCGGAATGGCTCTTCCTGAATACTATGCTTAATATTAAATTTTTGTTGTTGTTCTAGGAAGTCAAAGAGGAGCAGAAGGTAGAAATATCTACATATATCAAGAGAAGCAGATTTGAAACATCTCCTTGTAAAGGTAAGGGTAATGCCATTAGGAGAGAGACATATTAAAATTTTTAAATCTGACTATACAATCACAAATGATTCTGATACTAAACAAATAAAGAAGATCCTGAAGAAATATGTCTTGTGAATAAAAAGTCCAGAATTATAGAATTGTGCTATTCAATATGGTATCTATTAGCCACATGTGGCTATGTAAAGTTAAAATTAATCAAAATTTAAAAGTCAGTCCCTCAGTTGAACTAGGCAGATTTCAAGTGCTCAGTAACCATATGTGACTGGTTGCCACTGTTTGGGGCAGTGCAGACCTAGGAAATTTCTATCATCATAGAAAGTTCAGTTGGATAGTACTATCTGAGAACATGGGGATTTTTCTAGAACCACTTCAAAACCTGGATGGATCAGAAAGCATTAAATACACCAAATTTCCAGTCCACAATTAGTTAAATCATGGTACTAAAAGAACATCAAGTTATAATCATGATGTCAATGTCTTTGAGATATTCATAATCAAGAAGGCAAAAAGTACCAATGGAAAAGAGCAATCCAGAATGAAAAAAGATTCTAGAAATTATCTAGAAATAAAATTCATGAATTTTACTTGCATACCCATCCTAATGGCCAAAGAGAATACTGGTGTACAAACAAAAGAAGAATGTGATGATTCTCAGGAACTGCCATGAACTCAATACAAAATGCATTCCCTTCTCTTTTTGATAAAACCATTGGGTGAGACAATGCAGCCTTACCCAAGATTTCAGCAAAACTGTCATGGAAATTCTAGGACACGCTTATGGGCAGAATGAAGAAATCTTTGCTGACTGATACTCTTATGAGTATTCACAAAGTGTAGGACATTGAATGTAAATGATATTGATTAAAATATCCATATCTGCCTGGAGGTAAGTCCCACATGGCAGAGTTAAGGATCGGGTTCTTGGTTCTGTTCTATTCAATAACTTTATCTAAAGCTTAGATTAAGACATTCATGTCATACTTATCAAATGAAAAATGACAGAAATACTCACTGGAGGACAGAATCAGGCCATAAGAGATTCTTAAGGCAATGAAAGAGAGAAAAGTAACATGATC
Organism: Muntiacus reevesi; assembly: GCF_963930625.1. NCBI lineage: Eukaryota > Metazoa > Chordata > Mammalia > Artiodactyla > Cervidae > Muntiacus > Muntiacus reevesi. Next base: position 89,594,568 of record NC_089255.1, on the reverse strand, counting down.
AAATCGAGAAGAAATAAAAGCACCCTATTTAATATTAGGGACTGTTTCATCAGTTTATATCACTACTTAGAGTGAGGTTCAGGAGGCCAAGTCCTGTGGCTCTGGTTGACCTTGTACTTTCTGCAAGCCAGGAATATCAGCTTTGTTGTAGTCAAGAAATTTGATACTGCTTTGAGAGAAGCAAAGCATGTCAAGTCTCTTGACATGATCAAGAAAAGTCACAGTCAACCCAAGTTTTCTAGAGCTCAGGCAGAGGGTAATCTGTAGTCTTATATCTCAACCAGGAGGGGTAAAGGCGGCACCAGAGGAGGAAAGGTGTCCGAGCAAGCCCTCCTCAAAGGCAGTGGTCTTTGAATTCTATGCTGTCTCTCCTTGTCTCATCTTCATATTGCTTCCTCTAAAATAATTTCATTAGAGTCTTCACCACCATGATGTCGGCATATTTCCCTTTAAAATCAATGGAAAGGCACTTCTTAAAGAGAATGCATTGCTCCTTTTGTCTCCTTTCTCTTCTGGCAGTTTTATTTGAAGGAAATACTGAAGACCTGGGGTGGATCTTGAGAAAGGTGATCAGAAGAATAAAAGTTTCAAAAAAAAAAAAAAAGTCCTCAATTCCATTCAGCAATAGGGCAAAGAGGAGGAGAGAGAGCAGAAATATGCACAAATTAATATGCTAATTGGCATAATATAAATTCCAAAGGCAAGAAGCAAATAAAGTGCCTTAGAATTGTCATTTATGTAAGGAACAGAGATTTTTATTTAGCCTCTAGAAAAGACTGATAGAGGACATGATAGTGAGCTTCAGCTATTTGGAGGGCAATTATAAGAAAGATGAATTAAACCTATTCTGTGTTACTCCAGAGGATAGCATGAAGGGCCACTGGGTAAAAGTTATGGGAAGCATATTTCAACTCAATAGAAAGAAGGATTTCCTAATAATTAGCTAAAGTCCTAAAGTGAAATGAGATCCCTCAAAAGAGCAATCATCATTCTCGGTGGGATATTCAACAGACGGCATATGCCGGTGGCCCTTGGGAAAGATTCTTGCTACCAGCAGGAGATTGAACCAAATGACCTCTAAGAACCTTTCTACTTCTAAAAGTCTATGACTCTCTTTCCTGCTTCCTTTTACATGCATTGATGCTACCAAGTGACTACCTAGGGAGTGGCCAACCTACTCAATATGGGATCACAGATCAGACTTTCCTCTCTGCTCCGCTCCTCAGTGCCTTCAGGCAAGATAATCTAGCTGCCCTCTCAAAACCTGTAATGTGTGGGAGTCAATGATGTACTAGACTATTTCTGTGTCTTAGATTTACTTGACTTTTATGTAAACAACTTAGTTAGTCTCACTTTCCTTTCCTAGGATATAACACATAGTATTTGTTTAACTCTTTCTTGCACATTAAATGTATATTTGAAAGCACAAGAAGAGCATATCACGCATACTGCAATTTGGGACTAGGTTTAAATGTCTGATTCAAACAAACATTTGTAGAGCAATTGCTTGTGTATGCATGTTCAGTTACTTATAAAATATCTTTATTTTCTTAGAAATGGCATCTAATTAAGGCTTTAGCTGAGGGACTAGCGTTCTTAACATGGTGCTTTGAGAGTCTATTCCATTAAAGTAACCTCTAATACCTGCTATTTATAAGGCTTATTGCTAATCATTATAGGAAACTCAAAGATAAATAAGATAGACTCTGCTGTAAACAAGCATACAGTCTAATGGTATACAAATAATTGAATCAAGATAGAACGTGAGTGGCTCCAGAGTGTTACATAGTTCATTGGAAAGAAAGTATATACCTGGCCAGGAAAAATCAAAGCAGGGTTCATCCATGAAGGGGCATTAGTCCTGGAATAATCTGTTTTGGTCTTCACTCAGAGGATGTAGAGATGTCAAAGAATGTTCCTGTGTAGGAGAGTGTCACAGCAGCAATTATATTTAGGGAAGATTAATCTAGTAGCACTGAACATATACCATCACTTCATGGTAAATAGATGGTGAAAAAGTGAAAACAGTGGCAGATTTTATTTTCTTGGGCTCCAAAATCACTGTGGAAGGTGACTGCAATCATGAAATTAAAAGACCCTTGCTCCTTGAAAGGAAAGCTATGACAAAACTAGAGAGAGTATTAAAAAGCAGAGACATCACTTTGCCAACAAAATTCTGTGTAGTCAAAGCTACAGTTTTTCCAGTAGTTGTGTACAGATAGGAGAGTTGGACCATAAAGAAAACTGAGCACCAAAGAATTGATGTTTTTGAACTGTGGTGCTGAAGAAGACTTTTGAAAGTCCCTTGTACAGCAAGGAGATCAAACCAGTCAACCCTAAGAGAAATCAGCTCTGAATATTCATTGGAAGGATTGATGCTGAAGCTGAAGCTCCAATACTTTGGCCATCTGATGTGAAAATCTGACTCACTGGAAAAGACCCTGATGCTGAGAAAGATTGAGGACATGAGAAGGGGATGACAGAAGATGAGATGGTCAGATGGCCATGAACACGAGTTTGAGCAAACTCTGGGAGATGTTGGAGGACAAAGAAGCCTGGCATACTGTAGCTCACGGGGTCTCAAAGAATCACACATGACTTAGCAACTGAATGACAACAAGTATACAATGCTACATAGAATGTAGCAGAGGTAAACTTGTAGATCCTGGTTGGAAGGAAGTATCCAGACCTAAAACCACACAATGGAAATAAGAATGGATGGGAGTGGGGACTTTCCTGGTTGGGCATATACTAAGACTCTGTGCTCCCAATGATGGATGTCCAGGTTTGGTTCCTGGTCAGGGAACTAGAAGGGCTTCCCTGGTTGGTCATGTGGTAAAGAATCTGCCTCCAATGTGGGAGACCCAGGTTTGATCCCTGAATAAGGAAGATCCCCTGGAGAAGAGAAAGGCAGCCCACTCCAGTATTCTTGCCTGGAGAATCCCATGGACAGAGGAGCCTGGTGGGCTACAGTCCATAGGGTCACAAAGAGTTGGATATGATGAATGATTATCACACACACAGGGAGCTAGAACCCACATGCCACAACTAAAATCCTCCAAGCTGTAGCAAAGATCAAAGATCTTGTGTGCCACAACTAAGACCCAATACAGTCAAATAAATAATCTTAAAAAAAAAAAAAAAAGGATGGAAGGGAGTGGCTAAAAACATTGTACAGGTCAATCAAAGCATCTGAAAGTTGAAAGGAAGTGGTGGAGAATTCTGTGAACTCAAAATGGAGAAGGCGATTGAAAGAATTTCCCATTGCCAGGGGCCTAAACAAGCCTGAAGAACTTGGTGAGTGGCATAAACAAAGGAAGATAAAGGACAATGCTGGTGGTGAGGGAAATTCTAGAGAACAAGATCCAAAGTGAGTATGACGCATAATCAATCTAATACAGTGCTTAAGTATCTTAAGATGGTGGTCGTTGGCACTATTGCTGGAAAGTTGAATTCTCAGGTAGGAAAACAGAATATCAAGATATCTGGGTGGGGAACTGGATGAAGACAGTTACGTGGGAAAGAAAATAGAAATTCAGTCATTAAGAGACCTGGAGAGAATCTAGGAGACTAGATGTGTTAATCATGCTTGTTGATTTCCTGTATCTTCTGAGGCTTTGACATCTGGAGTCTTGCGGATTCTAGAGAGACTGTACCTCCCAGGGCCGGCCAGTTCCCAGAGATATTAGAGGACTCTTCTGCTACTGCTCCTTTTGTCTGCAAACCAACTGATCCAAAGTCTCTGCCCACTAACTACCTCCCACATCCACCTGCCCTAATCATCCCAGGGCTAGGAACCAGGCACCTGAGGAAAGCCCCGATATTCCAGAGCCCACCGAATGTATCCAAACCAGCCAGCCCTAACCTGCTCCCTCTGCCTCAGTCATGTCTTCCCATGGAAACAGCAACGGGAGTTCTTGCCGACATTTCCCCCTGCTCCCTCCGCTAGACCCCATGCTTCTCTGCGTGGCTGTGCACGGCTGTGGCATGGCCCCTTCTCTTGGGAACTCTATATTCTTTCCTTTCCAATGTTAGATGGCCTCTCCACACCTGAATAATAATAAAAACCTACAATTTAAGACACTAGAGACAACTAAAATGAGAAAAGAGAGAGGTATAAGTGGACAGTAAGAATGTCAAAGGAGGCATAATTATAGATAAAGAAATGAAGGTAAAGACAGAGATCATCACCTGTCAGGAAGATTGGGACAGGCTTTCCAAAGCAGAAAAGTCAATCGAGAAAGTACAAAGATTGAACTGGATATTGCAGGAAATATACCAAACCCTGACTTGGTTCCTAAAGTTCTGCGAAACACCAAAGGATGATAAGAAAAAGAAGTTGCTAGATATTTGTCTAGTATTTATGGCTTCATTTGGGAGTGATCTGCAGTTTAAACTAAACCTGAGTAGAAGCTTTGCTAATATGTGTGTAAATTAAATAAGATTTAATCCAAGAAAGGTTACCAGTACCAGGGTAACGTGAGAGGAAAACTGAGTGTCAGTTATGACCAGAGGGAAGGGACGTTAAATGAACAGTGGTAGGGTGAAACAGGGTGGCAGACGCTGTTGTGTTAGGAAAGCGGGAGTTTGGGAAGAGATAAACGTATGGAAAGAGATGGAGAGAGGAAGGGCTAGTAGTTGTGCTTTAACTATCAGTGAGAGGGATTAGAGAAGAAAGGAGTTCCCAGTGCTGTAGGGAGACTGCCAAGTAAGTAGGGCTTCAACCCTAGAAGAGACTGAAGAACTAGTCAGTAAAAAATCTGCCTCTTAGAATCTCTGGGGTCCCAACAGTCCTCCCCAGTTGATAAGCCCAGACCAAGGTGAGTACCTGCTAACACCTGTTTTCTTTTTCTTTCTTTCTTTTTTTTTTTTTTGTGGTGGATCTTTCCTGATGGCTCAGATGATAAAGAATCTGCCTGCAACGCTGGAGACTTGGGTTTGATCCCTAGGTCGGGAAAATCCCTTGGAGAAGGGCACAGTGACCCACTCCAGGATTCTTGCCTGGAGAACTCCATGGACAGAGTAGCCTGGCAGGCTACAGTCCATGGAGTTGCAGAATCAGACATGACTGAGTGACTAACACACACACACACTTTGTAAGTCTTTATTGAATTTGTTACAGGCTTCCTTGGTGGCTCAGTGGTAAAGAATCCACCTGCAATGCAGAGACTTGGGTTCGATCCCTGGGTCAGGAAGATCCCCTAAAGAAAGAGATGGAAACCCATTCCAGCCTGTATTCTTGCCTGGGAAATCCCATGGACAGAGGAGCCTGGTGGATACAGTTCATGGGAATCACAAAAGAGTTGGACACGACTTAGTGACTAAACAACAACACAACATTGAATTTGTTACGATACTGCTTCTGTTTCATATTTGGGTTTTTTTTGCCATGAGGCATCTGGGTCTGAGCTCCCTGACCATGTACTGAACCCTCACGCCTTGCACTGGAAGGTGAAGTTGTAACCCCAGGACTGCCAGGGAAGTCTCCTTGCTAACACCTTTAATCCAAATAGAACACCAAGACTACTCATTTACAGGTATAAATATATAATGCGAGTATGATCTGCACTTAGTGATGACCATAGTTAGGATCCAAAGAGTTAACTTGAAGAAAAGAACACATGAAAGGCATTACAAAGTCACCAGATATTTATCTGGTATTTATTTACCATATGGGGGCGATTTGAAGTTTAAATTAAGGCTCAGTAGAGGATTCAACTATGATGCCATAGGGGTGTATTTAGCTTAGAGGGTATTTTTTTTTTTTAATCTCTGAAAGGGAAAAACAAAATTCTCATGACGGGTAGCCCTCTTCCCATCTCAGCCCCCATTCTATCTCCAAAATGCAACTGCTATTAAAAAAATAAATGTAATGCATGAGAACATTTAGATAAAGGCCCTAGAATAAAGAAAAACAAGGGCACGGTAGGTGGATTGGAAGTGTCAGTTGGATTGTAGTGGGGAGCAGGTTGAGATAAGAAGCAGGATGCTCAGAGAGGCCGTGCTGAGAGGGTGAGATCTGAACAAATGGATGAAGTAGGTGAAGGTGTGTGCCAAGTGGCTATAAAGGAGATGCGCTTTCTAGATGCCAGGCACTGTGTAAAGGCTTTATAGGCATGATCTCATTTGTGCTCATATGAAACATTTACTACCATCACCAACACCTGCCATGAGAATGGGGCAGACAGGATGCCCAGCATTACCAAGCTCACACAGTTAATAAAGGCAGAGTTGCAAGCAGATCCTGGGAGTCTGAGCACCAAACCCCATGCTCCTTTAAAAGATCCTTCTCAGTTTTTCACCATTGAGTAGGATGTTAGTAGGAGTGTAAATTGGTATAGCCACTATGGAAAACAGGAGGGTCCTAAGAAAACTAAAACTAGAACTACCATATGATTCCACTATTGTGTTGGTGGGTATATACCCAAAGAAAATGAAAACACTAATTTGAAAAGATATGCAACTCTCCTATTCATAGCAGGATTATTTACAATAGCCAAGACATGGAAGCAACTTAAATGTCCATCAAAGATAGATAGATAAAGAAGATGTGGTTTAAAAAAAAGACTTGGGGAGTGTGTGTACACACACACACACACACACACACACACACACATACACACAGAAGGAGGGCATAGCAACCCACTCCAGTATTCTTGCCTTGAGAATCCCGTGGACAGAAGAGTCTGGCGGGCTACAGTCCATGAGGTCGCAAGAGTCAAAACATGACTGAAGCGACTTAGCACACACACATGCATGCAGACACACAACGGAATATAACTCAGCCTTAAAAATGAATGACACTTTGCCATTTGCAACAACATGAATAGACCTGGAAAGTACGCATAGTGAAATAAGTCAGACAGAGAAAGACAAATACTGTATGTTATCATTTACATTTGAATCTAAAAAAAAAAAAGAAAGAAACAAATGAATGAATATAAAAATATAGAAACAGACTCACAGATACATAGAATGGTTATTGCCAGTGGGGAGAGATAAAGGAGGAGGAGCAATCTAGGGGTAGGGAAGTAAGAGGCACAAACTATTCGATCTAGAATACATAAGCAACAGGATATATTGTACAGCCCAGGGAATACAGGCCATACTTTACAGTAACTTTAAATGGAGTATCATCTAGAAATATACTAAATCACTAAATTGTACACTTGAAACTAATACAATATTGTAAGTCAACTATACTTCCATAATAAAGAAATGCTCTTTCTCTCCCCTTAAACTAAAACCTGAATTTTATCACCCTCAGCCCTGTTACTGGAGGAGGAAATGGCAACCCACTCTACTATTCTTGCCTGGAAAAGCCCATGGGCAGAGGAGCCTGACAGGCTACAGCCCATGGGGCCGCAGAGAGTCAGACACAACTGAAGCAACTTAGCACGCACGCAGCCCTGTCACATAAAGGAAGAAACCCCAGGGAAGACGGTGCTGGAGAGTTGGTTACAGGACACTATTGCTGTGACCGTTTACAACTTCCACCACAAGGAAGGCAAGGAGAGCCTGGGCTCGAAAGGAGCTCCGCAGGCAGGCTGTCACGTTTGATGAACAGTGACATTGCCCAAAGGTGCTTTTTAAAACATTTTTCTTAGAATATAGTTGATTGACAATGTTTTCAGTTTCAAGTGTGCAGCAAAGTCAATCTGTTACACATTTACAAATACCCACTCTTTTCTTAGCTTCCTTTCCCATATAGACCATTCCAGAGTGTTTAGTATTTGGTGGAGTCCCCTGTGCTAGACAGCAGGTTCTTATTAGCTGTCTATTTTATATACAGCAGTGTATATATGTCAGTCTGTCTCCCAATTTATCCCTCCGAATCCTTATCCCATGGGAACCATACGTTTGTTTTCTACATCTGTGACTCTATGTCTGTCTTATAAATAAATTCATTGGTATCCTTTTTTTTTAGATTCCGCATGTAAGCAATATCATATGATATTTCACTTTCTGTATCTAACTTACTTCATTCATTATGACAATCTTTAGGTTCATCTATTTTGCTGCAAATGACGTTATTCTGTTCTTTTTATGGCTGAGTAATACTCCATTGTGTATATGTACAAACAGCTTATGCAGCTCAATATCAAAAAAACAAATAACCCAATCGAAAAATGGGTGAAAGATCTAAATACACATTTCTCTTTTAAAAAATGATCAAAAAGCACAATAAACAATGCTGAACATCACTAATGATTATAGAAATGCAAATCAAAACTACAATGAGGTATCACCTCACTGTAAGAACAGTCATCATCAAAGAATTTGCAAACAATAAATGCTAGAGAGGACATGGAGAAAAGGGAACCCTCCTACACTGCTGGTGGGAGTGTAAATTCGTAAAGGCAATATGGGGAACAGTATGGAGGTTCCTTAAAAACCTAAAAATAAAACTACCATATGATACAGCAATCCCACTCCTGGGCATATACCTAGAGAAAACCATAATTCAAAAATATACATGGATTCTAATGTTCATTGCAGCACTATTTACAGTAGCCAGGTCATGGGAGCAACCTAAATGTCCATCAACAAAGGAATGGATAAAGACGAGAAGTGATCTTAAACAAGGACTTTTTCTTAAGTCTCTCAAGAAAACCCACTTCCCTGGTTCTAACATGCTGCCCATTCATTCATTTACTCTGCAATGACTGACTGCCTCCTATGGTCACTGTGCCAGGATATAGGTGCATAGAACAGACATGGCCCCTGCACCCATGGTACTTTCAGTCTGGTGGGGAGAGAGGGGAGAGTGAGGAAGTCATATCTGATGATAGAACAGATAACCAAGAGAGAAATTAGAAGCTTTTGGCAGGGTGTAGAGAATATCACACGTAAATATATGCAAGGATTTGAGAATACATTCTAAGTTTGGAAAGTTTAAAATTGAAAAGCTATTCATCTAAGAAGAAAGAAATAATGGCAATCACTTTCATGAAATCTAGAAATAGAATCTGAATGTAACATACTGCCTACAAATTATTTGCCCTAAGTGGTTACCCAGCAGTCATCTTACACTTAAAAGAGGATGCTGTGTCTCTGTAGAAAAAAATTAGGATAGACCTGACTGTACCATTCTCATATCCAGCATATTATCCACGTATTATCCAATGGGAAATTTTCCAGGCAAGAATACTGGCCATTTCCTTCTCCAGGGGAACTTACTGACCTAGGGAACAGAACTCACATCTCCTACATGACAGGCTGATTCTTTACCACTGTACTGATATGCTCAGTCATGGCTGACTCTTTGCCAACCCCATGGACTGTAGCCCACCAGGTTCCTCTATCCATGGAATTTTCTAGGCAAGAATATTGGAGTGGGTTGCCATTTCCTTCTCCAGGGGATCTTCCTGACTTTACCACTGAGCCACCAGGAAAGTCCCAGTGTAGTCCTAAGAGCCCTTAAAATCAGAGTTTTCTCTTGGCCGAAGGCAAAGGGGGAAATCAAAGAGACTCAAAGCATGAGAAAGACTCGTGTGCTGTTGCTGGTTTTATGATGGAGTGAGCAATGTGATGAGCAAGGCGGGAGGCTTTGAGTCCAGAGAGGCTTCCTGCCTACAACCAGCAAGGAAATCCAGAGCTCAGTCCTATGACCACAATGAACTGAATTTTCAGATAGTCTGAAGGATGTTAGAAGCAGATTCATCCCCATAGTCTCTAGAAAAGAAAGCACGTATGCTTATATCTAGATCTCAGCCTTGTGAGACTCTAAGTAATGGAAATACATAATACCCAGACTACTTATGTACAGAACAATGATATAAATAGATGTTGTTTTAAAGCTGCTAAAGTTATGATAATTCATAACAGCAGCAAATGAAAATTGATATAGAAGGACTTTCCTGGTGGCCCAGTGGTTCAGACTCCGTACTTCCAACACAAGGAGCCGGAGTTTGACCCCTGATCAGAAAACTAGATCCCACATGCTACAACTAAGAATTTGCAAGCAGCAACTAAAGATCCCACAAGCCACAGTGAAGACTGAAGGTCCCACGTGCCATAACTAAGACCCAGCAGAGCCGATTAAATAAACATGCTTAAAAAAAAAGAAGAAGAAAGAAAACTGACACAGAAGTCATTGCTGGATTATGGCAAATCTGTTCTATGCTGTTGTATAGTCTAAGACCTAAATTCCATCTCACTCAAGAGATGTGTAACTTGGCATCACTTTACCTCTGAAACCTTAGGTTTAGGATACAAAGCCTCCAGCTCCATATTCTATCTCTCAAAGTCGGCATGGTTTTACTGTGAGAATTAAATCAGTTGAGACATAAGAAAATGACAGGTGTGTCATAATTTTTTTTTTTTTTTTAGTTAACTGAAGTCCATAGTTTATTCAGATTTCTTTAATTTTCACCTAATTACCTTTTTTTTTACTCCAAGATCCCATCCAGGATTCTACATTTAGTTGTCATGTCTTTTAAAACTCCTCTATCTGTGACAGTTTTTCAGACTTTCCTTGTTTTTGAAGATCTTGACACTTTTGAGGAGTAACAGTCAGCTGTTTTGTAAGATGTCTTTCTACTGGAACTTGTCAGATATTTTCCTCATGATTACTCTGGAGTAATGAGGTTTGGAGAGGAAGATCGCAGATGTAGTGTCATTTCCATCATATCATGTCAAGGGTATATGCTATCAACGTGATTTATGACTGTTGATGTTGGCCTTGATCCCCAAGCCAAAGTAGTGTTTGTCAGGCTTCTCCACTATAAGGCTACTCTCTTTTCCCCTCTACATACTGTACTCTTTGGAATAAAGTCACCGTGTGCAGCTCAGACTTCAGGAACAGGGACTCATATTCCACTTCCTTGAGAGGAAAGTATCTACAGAAATTATCTGGGGTTCTTCTTCACAGGAGATTGCATCATTAGCTTTTCATACACTTAGTTCACTTTTTGCTCTTAAAGCCCTCTAGGTTCTAATTTCACATCTTTCCTCCACTGAACCAAAACCCGATTACAGAAAACAGGATTATCATCTCAGGGAAGAATGTAGAATCTCTCCCTGGAATGGGGCAGAGTGTTGCACAGTCAGTCATTTTCAAATGACATCTGCCCCAGTCATTATTTTTCTCCCAACAAAAGTACATTTGATTCGGTTCACAGTTTTGAGAGAAGGGCACACAACTGTCTCTTGCCTCTCACTAAACCTGTTTCCCAGGTCAAGATGTTAGATATCCAATCACAATCTTGAGCTCTGAAAACCAGTGTTTTCAAAAATGCTTCAAACCATGTACTTTTGTCATGAGCAGCAGAATAAAGAGTACTTACCATGTTTAATTTTCTCTGGTCTTAGTCTAAACTACAGAGGCAATCCTTGGCACAACTGTGAAAACCAAGAGGAAAGAATAGAATTAAAGTTACAGCTGGATGGGTGAATAAATGAACTTTGCAACCACATTTAAATTGGCAGTTTGGCATGAGAGCACATGGGCTTAGCTGTTACATTTTTATTTCCCAGGAGCTAGGCTTGTTGGTCACCTGATGTGATGGTCCCTCTCAACATGGCTTCTACTCACTGACTAAGATAAAAGAGAAAAAGCATTATTTAACATCATGAGTGAATACCTGCAGAGGCTGTGACCTGATACATTTAAGCCTAAGTAGGGAACTCAGAGTTTCACCTGGAGATAGCCTAGGATACCAAAGAAAGAGAAATGACCGTCATCTGACTTAAACAGAGCTCCCTGTCAACATGGCCATTTTAAGTTTAATCCTTCAAATTTCTTTTTTTTAATGCACATCCCATTTTGTGGTGCCAAAATGGAGCTGGACTTCATGGACAAGTATCCAACAAACAGGAAATACTATTCCAAACTGTGAGTTGCTGAGAGAGGCAATCGTCTCTGTTAGGCAGAGGAAAGCTGGTACCAGGGAGAGTACAAGATCAGTGAACCAGAGAACATCACTGTCATACAAACTAGAATCAGAAAGAGAAAATCAAGTAGCATATATTAACACATGTATACGGAATCTAGAAAAATGATATAGATGATCTTGTTTGCAAAAGAGAAATAGAGACACAGATGTAGAGAATGAATGTAGAGAATGGACAACAAAGAGGGAAGAATAAATTGGAAGATTGAGATTGACATATATTCACTACTCATATCGTGTATAAAATAGAAAAGAAATAGAGGAAAACAATAGAATGGGAAAACTAGAGATCTCTTCAAGAAAACTGGAGATATCAAGGGAACATTTCATGCAAGGATGAGCACAACAAAGGACAGAAATGGTAAGGACCTAACACAAGCAGAAGGGATTAAGAGGTGACAAGAATCCATGGAGTGAGTAAGTGAAAGTTGCTCAGTCATGTCCGACTCTTTGCAAACCATGAACTATATAGTCCATGAATTCACCAGGCCAGAATACTGGAATGGCTGGCCTATCCCTTCCCCAGCGGATCTTCCCGACCCAGGAATCAAACTGGGATCTCCTGCATTGCAGGCGGATTCTTTAGCAGCTGAGCTACTAGGAAAGCCCAAGAATCCATGGAAGAATCCAAAAAAAGGTCTTAATGACCCAGAAAACCACGATGATGTGATTGATCACTCACCTAAAGCCAGACATCCTGGAGTGTGAAGTCAAGTGAGCATTGCGAAGCATCACTATGAGCAAAGCTAGTGGAGGTGATGGAATTCCAGCTGAACTATTTCGAATCCCAAATATCATGCTCTGAAAGTGACACACTCAATAGGCCAGCAAATTTGGAAAACTCAGCAGTGGCCATAGGACTAGAAAAGGTCAGTTTTCATTCCAATCACAAAGAAGGGCAATGCCAAAGAATGTTCAAACTACCACACAATTGCATGCATTTCACATGCTAACAAGGCTATGCTCAAAATCCTCCAAGCTAGGCTTCAGCAGTATGTAAACCAAGAACTTCCAGATGTACAAGTTGGGTTAAGAAAAGGCAGAGAAACCAGAGATCAAATTGCCAACATTTGTTGGATCATAGAGAAAACAAAAAAATTTCAGAAAAATATCTATCTCTGCTTCAAAGACTATGTTAAAACCTTTGACTGAGTGAATCAAATAAACTGTGGGAAATGCTTAAAGAGATAGGAGTACCAGACCACTTTACCTGAGAAACCTATATTCAGGTCAGTTCAGTTCAGTTCAGTTCAGTAGCTCAGTCATGTCCAATTCTTTGCGATCCCATGGAATGCAGCATGCCAGGCCTCCCTATCCATCACCAACTCCAGGAGTTTACTCAAACTCATGTCCTTTGAGTCAATGATGCAATCCAACCATCTTATCCTCAGTCACCCCCTTTTCCTCTTACCTTCAAGTTTTCCCAGCATCAGAGTCTTTTCAAAGAAGTCAGTTCTTTACATCAGATGGCCAAAGTATTAAAGTTTCAGCTTCAGCATCAGTCCTTCCAATGAATATTCAGGATTGATTTCCTTTAGGATGGACTGGTTGGATTGCCTTGCTGTCCAAGAGACTCTCAAGAGTCTTCTCCAACACCACAGTTCAAAAGCATCAATTCTTCAGTGCTCAACTTTATAGTCTGACTCTCACATCCATACATGACTACTAGAAAAACTATAGCTTTGACTAGACTGACTTTTGTTGCCAAAGTTATGTCTCTGTTTTTTAATATGCTGTCTAGGTTGGTCATAACTTCTTTTCCAAGGAGCAAGCATCTTTTAATTTCATGGCTGCAGTCACAATCTAAAGTGATTTTAGAGCCCAAAAAATAAAGTCTGTCACTGTTTCTATTGCTTCCCCATCTATTTGCCATGAAGTGATGGGACCAGATGCTATGATCTTAGTTTTCTGAATGTTGAGCTTTAAGCCAACTTTTTTACTTTTATCAAGAGGCTCTTTGTTCTTCTTGGCTTTCTGCCATGAGAGTGATGTCATCTGCATATCTGAGGTTATCTTTAGGCAAACTTGATTCCAGCTTGTGCTTCATCCAGTCCAGCAATTCTCATGATGTACTCTGCATATAAGTTAAATAAGCAGGGTGACAATATATAGCCTTGACGTACTGATTTCCCAATGTGGAACCAGTTTGCTGTTCCATGTCCAGTTCTAACTGTTGCTTCCTGACCTGCATATAGATTTCTTAGGAGACAGGTCAGGTGGTCTGGTATTCCCATCTCTTAAAGAATTTTCCACAGTTTATTGTGATCCACACAGTCAAAGGCTTTAGCATAATCAATAAAACAGAAGTAAATGTTTCTCTGGGACTCTTGCTTTTTCAGTGATCCAACGGATGTTGGCAATTTGATCTCTGGTTCCTCTGCCTTTTCTAAATGCTGTCTGAACATCAGAAAGTTCATGGTTCACACACTGTTGCAGCCTGGCTTGGAGAATTTTGAGCATTACTTTTCTAGCATGTGAGATGAGTGCAATTGTGTGCTAGTTTGAGCATTCTTTGGCATTGCCTTTCTTTGAGATTGGATGAAAACTGACCTTTTCCAGTCCTGTGGCCACTACTGAGTTTTCCAAATTTGCTTGCACATTGAGTGCAGCACTTTCACAGCACCATCTTTTAGGATTTGAAATAGCTCAGCTGGAATTCTATCACTTCCACTAGCTTTTTTTCGTAGTGATGCTTCCTAAGGCCCACTTGACTTCACATTCTGCATCGTGAAGATCTTTTCTGTACAGTTCTTCTGTGTATTCTTGCCACCTCTTCTTAATATCTTCTGCTTCTGTTAGGTCTATACTATTTATGTCATTTATTGTTCCCATCTTTGCATGAAATGTTCCCTTGGTCTCTAATTTTCTTGAAGAGACCTCCAGTCTTTCCCATTCTATTGTTTTCCTCTATTTCTTTGCACTGATCACTGAGGAAGGCTTTCTTATCTCTCTTTGCTCTTCTTTGGAACTTTGCATTCAGATGGGTATATCTTTCCTTTTCTCCTTTGCTTTTTGCTTCTTTTCTTTTCACAGCTATTTGTAACACCTCCTCAGACAATCATTTTGCCTTTTTGCATTCCTTTTTCTTGGGGATGGTCTTGATCACTGCCTCCTGTACAATGTCTTGAACCTCCATCCACAGTTCTTCAGGCACTCTATCTATCAGAACTAATCCCTTGAAACTATTTGTCACTTCGACTTTATAGTCCTAAGGGATTCAATTTAGGTCATACCTGAATGGTCTAGTGGTTTTCCCTACTTTCTTCAATTTAAGTCTGAATTTGGTAATAAGTAGTTCATGATCTGAGCCACAGTCAGCCTCTGGTCTTGTTTTTTCTAACTGTATACAGCTTCTACATCTTTGGCTACAAAGAATATAATCAGTCTGATTTCAGTTTTGACCATCTGGTGATGTCCATGTGTAGAGTCAAGAAGCAACGCAGGTCAAGAAGAAACAATTAGAACCTTACATGAAATAACAGACTAGTTCTAACTTGGGAAAGGAATACAACAAGACTGCATACTGTAACCCTAGTTATTTATTTTATATGCAGAGTACATCATGTGAAATGCTGGGCTGGGTGAATCACAAACTGGAATCAAAATTGCTGACAGAAATACCAACAACTTCACTTATGCAGATGATACCTCTCTAATGGCAGAAAGTGAAGAGGAACTAAAGATCCTCTTGATGAGATTGAAAGAGAAGAGTGAAAAAGTGACTTGAAAGTCAACATTCAAAAATGAAGACCATGGCATCCGGTCCCATCACTTCATGGCAAAGAGAAGAGGGAAAAGTGGAAACAGTGACAGATTTCATTTTCTTGGGCTTCAAAATCACTGTAGATAGTGACTGAAGCCATCAAATTAAAAGACACTTCCTCCTTGAAAGGAAACTTATGACCAACCTAGACAACATATTAAAAAGCAGAGATATCACTGTTGAAAAAGGCCTATCTAGTCAAAGCTATGGTTTTTTCAGTAGTCATGTATGTATGTGAGAGTTGGACCATAAAAAAGGGCTGAGCATTGAAGAACAGATGCTTTCAAACTGTGGTGCTGGAGAAGACTCTTGAGAGTCCCTTGGACTGCAAGAAGGTCAATCCAGTCAGTCCTAAAGGAAATAAACCCTGAATATTCATTGGAGGGCTGATGCTAAAGCTCCATCACCTGATGTGAAGAGCTGACTCTCTGGAAAAGATCCTGATGCTGGGAAAGATTGGAGGCAAAAGAAGGGAGCAGCAAAGGGTGAGATGGTTGGATGGCATCACTGACTCAGTGGACATGAGTTTGAGTAAACTCTGGGAGCTAGTGGAGGACAGAGGGGCCTGTAGTGCTGGAGCTCACAGCGTGGCAAAGAGTCAGACGTGACTTAGTGACACAGCGACAGCAACCACAAAATAGGTAACTAATGAAAACCTACTGTGTAGTTCAAGGCACTCAGGTCAGAACTCTGTGGTGACCTAAATAAGAAGGCTATCCAAAAAAGATATATGATTCACTTTGCTGGACATGAGAAACTAACACAGCATTTAAAGCAACTATCCTCCTATAAAAATTAATTCAAAAATAAATAAATAGAAAGAGTATGTTTAGTCTTGTAAGAGGCCTCCAGACTGTCTTCCAAAGTGGCTGTACCATTTTGGATTCCTATCAGCAGTGAATGAGAGTTTCTTGTTGCTTCATAGCCCCACCAGCATTTGGTGTTATCACAGTTCTGAATAGTGGCAATTCTAATAAATATGTAATGATACAAAATAAAGATAAACCAGAGGACTCTGCAGACCATGACTAGGACTTCTGGATAAACCAAGAGCCTGCCTGAAAGGTAACCTGTAAAAGGTTTCTGAGGCTTGTGCACTGGTCCATTGTGCCTGGTGATGGAGATACTAATCAGAGCTTGGACGCTGGGAACTCTTGGGAAGAGTTTTCCCAGCGGAAAAACTAGGGCTGAGGTCTCTGCTCACTTTTCTCTGTGTAGTCCATCAAGGTTTTGCTTTGCTTTGCTTTGCTTTGCTTTCACTCTTCTCTAATTTACCAAATGAAAACTTGCTATCAACTAAACTTGCTTTCCTATCTGAAAGTCCAACCGTTGCCCTTGACCAATGCATCTTTTCAGTCCTGCCTCCAGCTTCTCTCCTTGCCCTTTCCTCTCTCGGCATGCCCTGCCCCACGCTGCGCTCAAGCTCGAATGTCACTCTCGCCTCTAGACAGATTCAACCGCTCATCCCCACAGTTGTAGTGGAGCGGTGATGGCTGCGTCTCTTGCAAACTATTCATGTAAACTATTCATCAGGGATGAAGTGAAGTGCAGTGAAAATCACTCCGTCATGTCTGACTCTTCACGACTTCATGGACTATAGTCTATGGGATTCTCCAGACCAGAATACTGGAGTGGGGAGCCTTCCCCTTTGCCAGGGGATCTTCCCAACCCAGGGGTTGAACCCAGGTCTCCCACATTGCAGGCAGATTCTTTACCAGCTGAGCCACAAGGGAAGCCCAGGAATACTGGAGTGGGTAGCCTACCCTTTCTCCAGTGGATCTTCCTGACCCAGGAATCGAACTGGGGTCTCCTGCATTGCAGGTGGATTTTTTACCAACTGAGCCATCAGGGAAGCCCAGGGATGAATAGGAGGTCATGAAACAAAGTTATGAGTTGAAATTACAGGTTAAAAGTTTGGGTGGTGAGTGAAAAATGAGAGCAGGGACACTAATACAGTTGAAAGAAGTCCATTTTCTGATAAGAAGAGCCCTGAGCACGTTTGCAGTCAGAGAGAAGCTGGGCTTCATTTGTTAGGTAAGAAAGGGCGATCAAAGGAGCAATCAAAGGGGGGAGTAAATGCAATTCAAGGGTTCAGAGAAAGAAGGAAGAATTAACCTGGAAAAAGAGAAGATGGGATTACCATAATTTAGTGTGAAGGTCTACAAGGGATTAGACAAATTTGTGAAATGCGGACACCTTCTGCCTCCTACATTCACTTCCAAAAAATGGTATTTTCCAACCATTATTATGAGAATAGAAATGTAGAGTTGAGAAGAAGTCATTCCTGTTTGGGAAACATAAAAATAAAAGTTACGCTGAGTTAAGTCTGGTTGTTAAAAATATTTATATGAAAGTGCTTCATATGCTTGACTTTAAATGCCAAAAGTATTTTCTGAAAATGAAGACAGAACACAAATGTATAGTCTAAAAGGATAAATGTATTATAGATGCTATTAGATCTGAGCCGAGGGTGAGAAAGGTGAAATGGAGAAGGGCTGACCTTTAAATGTGAAGGAAATCCAAAAAAGAGGGGATCTATGCATATGTATGGCTGATTCACTTTGCTATACAGCAGAAAATAGCACAACAGGATAAAGGAACTATACTCTGATAAAAATTTTAAAAAGAAGTACTGACTTTTAAGCACCTGATTCATTCATTTTCTGAAGGGGTCAGAAAAATCTGTGAATTGCCCCTGCAGACCTGTGAAAATGTTCAATTGCCATAATAAGGGAGGCAAGTTTACCTGCATAGTTTTAAAGCCTGAACCCTAAGCACATGATATTGCTTAAGGAGTAAAACTGCACAATCTCACAGAAAGGAAAATTCTGACCTTAGCAATATGTGATGCCCAGTGGATACACAGATTAAGGGTCTCAACAGGTTTCTGTGATACAGCAGAGAACTTAGAACAGTCACTGAGGCATGAAATGTGAGAGGAATAACAAAGCAGGTTTGGGTTATATAAGGTAACATTGGATGTTTGCTGATGTGGCTGTCAGAGCTGAATGTTTACACGCGACACACTCTACATACTTTCTTAAAAGTAAGGACGAATTCCCTGACCAGGGATCGAACCTGGGCCTCCTGCATTAGGAGCTCGAAATCTTAGCCACTGACCACCAGGGAAGTCCTCGGGTTTTTTATTTATAGAAAACACTCTTGTACTTAGTTTAATAAATCACAATTTTTTTAAATTAAAAAAAAAGTAAGGACGAGACTGTGCTGAGTATGGCACTGTTCAAACACGAGCCAAAGAGAGCAAGGGCACAGAGGCACGAGACGCTGAATACAGAAATGCAGCCATGGTGAGATCCACGTGACGGCAACGGGAGAGAAACCACATGCGATTTGGGGATACGTAAGACTTTATTTTTCTGGGCTCCAAAATCACTGCAGATGGTGACGGCAGTCATGAAATTAAAAGACGCTTACTCCTTGGAAGGACAGTTATGACCAACCTAGACAGCATATTAAAAAACAGAGACATTACTTTGCCTACAAAGGTCCCTCTGGTCAAGGCTATGGTTTTTCCAGTAGTCATGTATGGATGTGAGAGTTGGACTGTGAAGAAAGCTGAGCGTGGAAAAATTGATGCTTTTGAACTGTGGTGTTGGAGAAGACTCTTGAGAGTCCCTTGGACTGCAAGGAAATCCAACCAGTTCATCCTAAAGGAGATCAGTCCTGGGTGTTCACTGGAAGCACTGATGCTGGAGCTGAAATTCCAGTACTTTGGCCACCTCATGCAAAGAGTTGACTCATTGGAAAAGACCCTGATGCTGGGAGGGATTGGGGGCAGGAGGAGAAGGGACGACAGAGGATGAGATGACTGGATGGCATCACCGACTCGATGGACAAGGGTTTGAGTAAACTCCAGGAGTTGGTGTTGGACAGGGAGGCCTGGCGTGCTGCAATTCATGGGGTTGCAAGGAAGTGGACACGACTGAGCGACGGAACTGAACTGAAGGCTCTAAAGGAGCCACATGAATCTGTCAAAGGAGCCCATTGTCATTTGCCAAGGTAAAGTGGAATAATGAGAGAAATGGCAGGAATGACATGGTTTTTTAACCAGATGTTTCTGATTCCTGGTCCATGTTTCCGATCCAGTTCTGGAATGCATCCATGGGTATCAATGTTAAAGTCGGAGCTGGAGACACACCAGAGCATTCAATGAGCAGGTCAGGTCAGGGTTCAAAAGACAGAGGGACAGAGATCAACACTACAGGGCCAGGTCATTAAAGCCAACGAAGGGGAAAACTTTGAGTTTAGTTCCTGGATCCTCTTCCACGCTGTTAAGTATCCATCTAGTCACTTAGCCTCTTGAGCTCTTTGCTCCTTCATCAGAGATGGAGAGAGCTGGTAATGAGGTCTTCCTACACGGAAACTCCGCCAAGGTGGTAGAGAAAGTGCTGCATAATCAGCTGTGTTACTCCTTGCGAAAGCAGGCAACGTGGAAGATTGAATAACTCCAGGACTCCCACTTGAAAAGTGAGTATTATAAGATTTTAAGATTAAGCAAAAATAATGGCTTTAGTCCCGGTCTCGGGATGTGGGGACCACAGGAGTCAAAGGAAGCCAAAACTGACAATGCAAAAGTGAAAGCACTTCAAAAAATAGCTTTGCTATTCTCCGTGGTAGTCCAGGCTTCAGATGAATACTTAATCTTTTGGGAAATCCATCCCAGTGGCAAATCTAAAACAGTTGATGTTCAGCCCCACTGAGACTAGACACAAAAGGGTAGAGAATCGTGTAAGGCTTTTATAAGGGATAGAGTACTTTCAGGGTAAGCAACAAAAATAAATGTAGCTAACAAGAAAAAAAAAAAAGAAAATTTATTTGAAGATGCTGATGGTAAAGAACAAGGCTTAAAACCTGGCGGCTGCAGGCACATAAGCTGCAGGACCTACTCAAAGAGCCTCTGCCACTGACATACGTACCCAATCATTTTCCCCTTTGTATTACTCTACTTCAGATTCACAGTGCCAGAGAGGGGCTGCTGAACTTAGCGTGGGTCACATATCTGCGCTTCAAATAAAATGAGGCACCTAAATGTCTAGAGCCCCTGAGAACAGGAACATGAAGAGAGGTAATTTCCTGAAAGGATATCAGAAACTGGTGTGAAAGAAGAATGGATGCTGGGCAGTGCAAAACAAGCAAAAGCAAACATCCGGCTCAATCAGAACAACAACAACAAAAATCTCAACATAAGAATTTCAATGCAGAAGCAACTAATTCATATCAAGAGAGAGGAGGACAAAGCCACAGTGACAGTAGAGTTTGCATGTCAATGTGAACCACACAGTGCCTGGACATTTGATCAAACATCATTCTGGAAGTGAGGGTGTTTCTGGATGTAGCAGTGACATATATACACTGCTGCAGCTGCTGCTCCTTAGTCACTTCCAACTCTTATTTGGACAACTTGGTCGTGTCCAACTCTGTGCGACCCTATGAACTGCAGCCCACCAGGCCTCTCTGTCCATAGGGATTCTCCAGGCAAGAATACTGGAGTGAGTTGCCATGTCCTCCTCCAGAGGATCTTCCTGACCCAGGGATCGAACCCTGCATTGCAGGCAGACTCTTTACTGCTGATCCACCAGGGAAGCCCTGACATATATATATTACCATGTGTAAAATAGATAGCCAGTGGGAAGTTGCTGGATAACACAGGGGGCTCAGTCCAGTGGTCTGGGAAAAGCTAGAATGGTGGGATGGGGTGGGGTGTGAGAGAGGCTCAAGAGGAAACGGACCTACGTAACTCAAGGCTTATGGCCATAACTTATGGTTGATTGATGTTGTTGTATTGCAGAAACAAACACAATATTGTAAAGCAATTATCCTCCAATTAAAAAAAATGAATAAAATGCAAAGTTCAGAAGAAAAAAATAAAATATTACATAAGAAAAAAAAAATTAACTTCTGAATACATAGACTGAGTAATGCCCCTCCCTAATGTGGGTGGGCCGCATCCAATCAGTGAGGCCTTGAATAAGACTAAGAGAGCTCCTCTTTGTCTTGAACTAAGGCAAAGGTTTTTTTCCTGCCTTCAGAGTTTTGCTGCCTTCAGCCAGATCAGCTCTACCTGGCTATCGAGTTTGTTGGCCTTCCACCCAAAACTCACGCCTTCAGCTCTGCTCAGTCACGAGCTTGTCCATTGTGAATCTTGGAACTTGTCAGCTTCCACAACTGTGTGAGCCAAATCCTGATAATGAATAAATTAAAAGTCTTCTGGTTTTGTTTCTCTGGAGAAACCCAATACACTCATGCCCTTAAAGCGGAGATATGGAAATAACCGTTCCTCTTCCCTTGCAGTATTCAGAGAAGTTTGCCTTGTACTATAGCCATTTCATGAATGCTCCAGATGGCACTAGTGGTAAAGAACCAGCCTGCCTAGTGCAGGAGACTTAAGAGATGCGAGTTTGATCCCTGGGTCGGGAAGATCCCCTGGAGGAGGGCATGGCAACCCACTCCAATATTCTTGCCTAGAGAATCCCATGGACAGAGGAGCCTGGCGGGCTACAGTCCAGGGGGTTGCACAGAGTTGGACAAAACCAAAGTGACTCGGCACACACTCATGTGTATCATTTGTCTTTCTGCAGTAGACACTGGACTTGGAATCAGAAAACTAATTTGAGTACTAACTGACATAAATTTAATCTTGGGAAAACTGCAAGAACCTTTAACCTTCAGTTTTCCCATCTGCCAGATTTGGACAATAACATCTATATAAAGCATGATGGCTTTTAGAAATAAATGACATAATTAAAGGAAGTGTCCAGCTGATACCTAGTAAACAGTAGGGGCTTAATGAATGTTTGTAAACCTAATATAGAACATAAATCAGGGCAGGGTCCAGGTTGTCTACTCCCCTGGCTACATTCCCCAAAGTGCTAGGCATAGTAGACACTTAATAAATATTTGTGAGCAAAAATGAAATATACAGATAAAAACATTTCTTTTGGTTTTGAAAATTATACAAACTGCTATGTGCATGGAATGAAGTGTGAATGAACACACTGACCAAATAATATTAAGCAACAGCACACAGCATGTGATCTCAGCACAAAAATGAGCAATTGGGCGAGACAAGTATAGTCTGCTAGGAAGAAGAATTTAACATCCTGCTGATAAAAGTGTAATCTTCAAGATAAATGACAGGCCCGATGCTGCGTGGAGGGATGTGTGGTAGGAGAGATTTTCTATCGTCTTCAAATAAACTTAAATCGAACTTGAAGCTGGTGATTTCTTAAATGTTATTGACATGAACTCAAGTGAGCATGCCATATTTCACTATTGTCACTAAAGATCACTTCTCAATGCAAAGTCATCTGCTGACAATGTGGGGAAAGTAATATTTGTATCTCATATCTGAGAATTTTCAGGGCCAATGGTTTTAGTTTACCCTCTGCTTTAACTATTCATATGAACTGTATCTACATCAAATGAAAATAAACTTCCCGTGATGTCACAAAAGCAGATTTCTTGGAATCCTTCAGTGATTTTTAGCTACAGAGAAAGACACAGAGCACTAAGTCCTGATTCCAGTATTATAATATTTTCTGTATGGCCAGCAAAATTTGAAGTCAGTGAAAAGAAAATGCCCCTTAGAGTCATAAAATAGAAATATATAAATTCTTTAATATTCTCCATTCCGTCCATTTTAAGAAAACCGAGACCCAACAAGAATATGAAACTTTCCAATATTTACATGACTCATTTGCAATGTGGTTCCGATTATCTGATGCATTTATTCATTCTTTCAGAAAATACTAATTAAGAATCACCTTATGACAGGCATTGTCTAGAAGTTGAAGACAGAGGGAAAAAGAACAACCTCTCATGAAACTTATACTTTAAAAGAGAGAATCAAACAAGTAAATAAGAGAGTCTTAGATAATGAGAAGTCCAATGAAGGTAACAATTCAGGGTAATATATCAGAGAGTGATGTGGATGCCTCCGGAGAAGGAGTGAGTTGTCAGCAAAGAACTCTCCCAAGAAAGCAACATCCGTGCTTAATCAGTGATCACAATGAATCAGTCTTGGGAAGACCCAGTGAAGGGTATTCTAGACAGGGAAACATCAAGTGCACAGTCTTTAGAATGGCACTTGACAAATTTAAGGCACAAAGGGAGCACCAGTGGGACTGAAGCATGCAGCTGAAGAAGCCAGTAGCATCAGACTGAGGTCTTACAGCCATGAGGAGGAACTGGAATTTTATTTGAAATGCAAAGGACACTCCCAGTGCAGCTCTTTCACAGACCAGTGTTCCCCACTATCATGAGGCTGAACTTTTCTGGCAACGAATGGCTCTACTTCTGGAAAAATAACTAAAAAGCAGGTTTGGCGCCTTTGCTATAGGATTTCATTTATCTGTAATGCGAGGTTGTTCAGTAAGTCAAATGATTCCATAAAACAGATTCCCTTGGATGGTTCAACCCATTTAATCTACCGAAGGGGTGCCATTTGTTTCCCCTGGGCTGATGCAGGGTGGTCTGTCCAACCTGGACGTTATGCAGTCGTCTGGGAAGCAAAAGCCCAGCGACTAAGACATGATGGATGGCTTACCTCGGAGGAGTACACTTTTCTCAATGAATCTGCATCAGCAACACCAAGCCTTCCAGCATCTTCTCTGGAACAGAGGCCAACTCGACAGGCTCCTTCGAGACAGGAGTAATTTCTGCTCACATTTTTCCTGCCTGAGAAACAGAGAGAGACAGCCCTGTTTTAAATCAAGCCCCCAGTCCAAGGCTTGCCTCTATCTTATAATGGAAATTAAATGAAACAAGTGAAAGTTGTTCACCTTTTTAGTTCTTTGTTACAGAAAATAGGATCCATTTTCTACCAGAATCCCATCCATTAGAATTCCTCCACAACCTTAATTCAATCTCAAGATGAGGATATATTTCATAAATCTTTTTCCCATCTCTCTCTGCTGAGCAAAGAGAGGAGAAGACAAGAATCAGGAAGTATGCCTGTTGGGCTTGGGTCAGCCTGATGTAAGAGAAGAGACCTTCCCTTGTGTAGTTCTACTGATTCTGCAAAACTTTATGTTCAATCTCATATCTCAGAAGTAAATCAGACATCGAATAAAAAGAGTGATAAATGCCAGGAATTAGCTATAAAACAATATCCTATGGGACGAAACAACAATGATGATAGCAAAGTATTATTTATTAAGCTCTAAGTGGTAACCATGCTTTTGAACTGTGATATTGGAGAAGACTCTTGAGAGTCCCTTGGACTGCAAGGAGATCCACCCAGTCCATCCTAAAGGAGATCAGTCCTGGGTGTCATTGGAAGGACTGATGCTGAAGCTGAAACTCCAATACTTTGACCACCTCATGTGAAGAGTTGACTCATTGGAAAAACTCTAATGCTGGGAGGGATTAGGAGCAGGAGGAGAAGGGGATGACAGAGGATGAGATGGCTGGATGGCATCACCAACTCAAAGGACATGAGTTTGAGTAAACTCTGGGAGTTGGTGATGGACAGGGAGGCCTGGTGTGCTGTGATTCATGGGGTCACAAAGAGTCAGACACGACTGAGCGACTGAACTGAACTGAAGTGGTAACCACAATATTAAAAGTGCATTCAATGCATTTTCTCATTTATTCCTCAACATGACCTTGTGAAACTGATGGTCTAGAAAGTGGTAAAAGCAGAATCCCAATCTTTTTAATTGCA
Source organism: Muntiacus reevesi (assembly GCF_963930625.1). Lineage (NCBI taxonomy): Eukaryota > Metazoa > Chordata > Mammalia > Artiodactyla > Cervidae > Muntiacus > Muntiacus reevesi. The sequence goes on along the minus strand of NC_089255.1, from coordinate 89,569,226 downwards.
AGGCCTACACTCTTTTTTTTTTTCCCTAAGAGATCTTAGTTCCCGAACCAGGGATTGAAACTGTGTCCCCTGCAGGAGTGCAGAGTCTTAACCACTGGGTCACCTGGGAAGTCCCTCAAGGCCTATACTCTTAACCAAAATTGGAAAATATATTAGTTACAAGCTTTTAATTTGAAAGGAAAAATTAATTCTATTTGCAGAGGGTAGACACATTGGAAACATGAATGATTATTTCCTGCTTCATCCCTTAGATAAGAAGTCAGCAAACTACAGTCTGTGGGCCAAATTGACGCCTCCATCTGATTTTGTAAATAAAGTTTTATTGGGATACAGCCTTGCTCATTTGTTGATATATTGTCTATGGCAGTTTTTATGCTAAAACAACAAAGTTGAATAGTTGCAACAAAACCATCTGGACCACAGTGTCTAAAATATGTATTATCTGGCCCTTTACAGCAAATATTTGTTGACCCTTGCCCTACATTTCCAATAATTTCCTTTAGATCTTTATCTTAACGGCTGTCAGTCCGAGGGCATCCCTGCCACAAACAAATGACTACACAAGACAGATGTCTTGTGTGCTGTGGCAGAGGCTGTTGGTGTCCTAGCAAGATTTCCTTCCTCTCCCTACTGTTGTGGAATTTGGTTCTCAGCAACTTACAGAGGCATCCTGACCAGGGTCACCCTCCTGGAAATGCTGGTCAGCTTGCAGCCTCCTTCCAGGGAAACCCACAGCCAATGACTGACTGGTATGGGATATAAAACAACTAGCAACCTTCTTCAAGGTGGAACAAGTACATGTGCCATGATCCATAGCTCCCTGTGGGTCCAGGCTTAGACCAGGCTTCAGCATCTTTGAAGAGCTTCTTCCCCTACCCCATCCTGCTTTCCTCATTCCTGTTCAGGTTTTACCTGCAGCACTATATCAAATCCCTTACAGAGTTTTCTTAAACTCTGCTTCTTAATTACAAACTTAAGACGCATGGCAGATGAACACAGGGAGTAGTATGTTCATGTACAAGCCAAGAGAAATGTGTGGGAAAATGTGTATTATGTCATGATGTGATCAAGTTGGGAAGTTGGTATAGAATAGGAATTTTTTTTTCCTCTATCCTCTTAGATTCAGCAATGGGAATCTGCAAACTAAACTGACAAATGACCAATTAACCAGAGCAAAGGGTTTATTTTGTAGCACATGAGAGCTAACAAAAGAGGTAGCTGGCTCCTTAATGGTTCAAGTTAGAGGCTTAAATACCAGGTTGGGAGGAGAAAAGATGCTTTTAAGAACAAATATGGGATTTTTTTTTTTTTTCAACAAAAGATAGATGGTTTTTTAGAAGACCTATCGGGAGATAAGAAAACCTGTAATGTTTGTGTAGACAAATAGGAATGGACTTCTGTCTACTTTAAGGCCATAAAACTCCCTGAGAAAAGAAATTGGGGGGGTAGGTTTTATTCTCATTCCTCCTTCTTGGAAAGATCTCCTCTGAAAAAGGAATTTATGGTAGCTTTATGTCCCAGAAGTTGCTGCTTAAGGGAAACTCCAAGAAGGCTTCATTCTGGGCCTATTGGTTCTCAGAGTCCTTCATTGCGAAATAACCCACATGCCAAAGTAGCGTATTCTGATCACTGTCCATATCAACTCTGGAGTTCTGAGTGAATCCCCAGATTGGAAGGGAGAATTAGGAGAAAGGCGAGGTGCCACTGTCTAGTGCTCTGCTGCTCTATGCTGGTGTGTTTTCCATGCAGAGGACAAACCCAGAGGAAATCCCAGTTCCTCCCTTTGCCCACCAGCGACACTGACTCTCAGCCATAGGACAGCACATCTGGCCCCAATCTTAGCAGCTATACAAGGGTATGCATGCTCGGTCATGTCCAACTCTTTGCAACCCCATCCATGGGATTCGCCAGGCGAGACTACTGGAATGGGCTGCCATTTCCTCCCCCAGGGCATCTTCCTGACCCAGGGTTCGAACCTGAGTCTTTGGCATCTCCTGCATTGGCAACCAGATACTCTACCACTGAGCCACCTGGGAAGCTCCTTAGCAACTATAAATGCCCCTCAAAGCTTGAGAACTTTGCATCAGGGTGATTTCACTGACTGCTCTTGCAAGCTTTGCCAGCCTACATCTCCATCAGCAGAGGACTCACAAAGGACAGCAAATGACAACTGAACATAAAAGAATGGTCTGTTTAAAATTATGTTTTGGAACTCCCCTAGTGGTCCAGAGACTAAAACTTTACCTGCCAATGTAAGGGGTGCAGGTTCCTGTAGCTAAGACCCCGTGTGCTTTGGGGCCAGAAAAACAAAATATAAAACAGAAACAATGCCGTAACACATTCAATAAAGACTTTAAAAATAGCCCACATCAAAAAAATCTTTTTTAAAAAAAGTTAATAAGTGTATGGCAGAGGCCAACACAATAATGTAACTATCCTCCAATCAAAAAAAAAAAAGAAAAAAATGTATTTGTATCTGATTCCTATCCTGACATGTTTCTTCTCACTGAACCTGGGAAGTTTGCTGCAGTGAAGAAAATAAGTTTTCCTCTTTGAAACAAGTGCACAATGTGTCACATGGTTTTTAGCTAAACTGTGTTGTTGATTGTTTTGCTTACATATCTGAGGCCTAAAAAAAAAAAAAAAACGATAACCTTCTTGGGGTTCCCGTCTCCTGCAATAATCACCCCACCACCACACCCTGATAGAAACTGTACCGAGCCTCCAGCACACTCACACTCCCCAGGACAGACAACCCACTGGAAGGTCCGTTAATAAACACCCCGAGGCATTCCCTTTAGCTGAACAATTAAGAAAAATCTCTAAGAGACTGAACTATGTGTGACCTAAACTGGCTTTAAAAATGCTTTTCAGAGCAGAGGGAACAGCATTTGCCGCATAATCACTTTCCACCTTGACATTAATTATGCACCATGGTGTTCAGAGAGCACCTCTGAGCCAGGAAAATAAGTGTTTGTAAAGTAAACATGTCAAGCAAGGCAGAACATTGTAAAGTGAAGAAAATATTAAATACAATCTGTTATGATCCATTTCTCTGCTCTTCTTTTCTTCATAAATCTCCTACCTTCAACCTACACAGGGACAGCATTTCCCTCTTCAAAGAGAGATGAGATGACTCAACAATGCTCACAGTTTGGATTTCTTGAAAGACAAAAAAAAAAGAAAGAAAAGAAAAGGAGGTGCTTTTTTCCACTTTGTGATTGAAAAGAAAGGGGGCTTGCTGATTTAAAGAGCCCCACAACCATAGGGAAGCTTTAGAAAGCACTCCCAATAGGAACAATTCCGTTTCTCTCCAGCCACAGGAACTGTAATTTCATTCCCCTTTCTTCATCATCAAGGACTTTTGCCCGACAACAGGGTGCTAGCAGCTTCTGAGCTTACCTTCTTCCTGATCCTCACTTCTTCGTTTAGTGTCATTAGCCCTCTTTGGTGGCATCTTCATGAACAGACACAAGTAAAAGTCCAGCACCACAAAAGATTCCAGCTTCAGCAAGAGGTTTAGTGAGAATATCCCACTGTTTGTAAGGAGAAAGGCTAAGATAGTATCCAAAATATTCAGAAGATTCCATGGTTTTCAAAATAATTTTTAGCCACTCCAACTAAATCTTATGACGAAGCCCGATTTAAAACAGAGAGCTTGCGAGCGCTAAAAGCAGTGCATCCCCTGGTTTGAGCTGGGTAGCGCACCTTGTCTACACAGCCAGCACCACCACCACCCCTCCATACTATGTGGGTAAATCCAAGGCGCTCTCAGGGTGTCTGCTAAACTCAGTTTACAAGTCAATGACTTAATCCAATCACAACATGTTTTTGCCTTCTGGATAAAGAGGTTATGTGCACTGACAATAGGTCTATAAAAACCATCTCCTTCTAAAACCATTCTACAGAATGGTTACTTCTTTAGCTATACCTGTGAGCAAAATATCTCTGCCAGAAATCTCACCTTGATAGAATCTATGAGCATATTAGAATATTGTAATATTAAAAATAGAAAAAAAGAAGGTAGACCTTATTTCTGATGAACCTCTCAAATTTTTGAAAGCAGGCAAAGCTCTCTAGAGGTCAAAAATATTTACATTTTCTTTGAGAAGGAAACTAAAAAGTACTTAAGAGCTGTGAGTGATAACTGGAGGATACAAAGTGACCACAAAAAGCAATTCAATGGGGTCAAGTGTAGGGTATCTAGGATACAAAAAGATAATCTACTCATCGGTAGATAGACCAGTCCATAAGTAAGAGACAAACAGGATAAACTTATGTTTAGTTAGAAAAGGAATCAGGAAGAAACTGAATTGTATCCATATGTTTGATATTCTACTAAGAAGTAGATTGCTCAGTTTTGCTCCAAGAGCAAAGTGAGTGGTGTTTATAAGATGCCAGATTTTCCACTAATGTAAGCAACTCTTTCAAACTAGAGTTGATAAAACAAACTTGAGAGGTATGAAGTTTCTAATACTAGTGGTATAAAATCAAATGCATAGAGACCTAATGAGGATTCTTGGGTTGTTTCCAGTGCTTGGTATAATGCTGGAGAAGGTGTGGAGAAAGGGAACCCTACTGCACTGCGGGGTGGGAACATAAATTGGTACAGTCACTATGGAGAAAAGTATAGAGGTTCCCAAAAAACTAAAAATAGAGCTACCATATGACCTAGAAAATCCACTCCTATGTATGTATCTGGAGAAAATCTGAATTCAAAAGGATGCATGCACTCAATGTTAATGCAGCACTATTTACAATAGCCAGGACATGGAAGCAACCTAAATGTCCATCAGCGGAGGAATGAATATGGACTATTAATCAGTCATAAAAAGGAACGAAACAGTGCCATACACAGAGAGGTGTGTGCCACACACAGAGGAGGTACCTAGAAGTTGCCGTACAGAGTAAAGTAATTCAGAAAGAGAAAAATAAATACTGTATAATATCACTTACATGCAGAATCCAGAAAAACAATACAGATGAACTTATTTCCAAGCAGAAATAGAGTTACAGATGTAGAGAACAAACCTATGGTTACCAAGTGGGGAAGGTTGGGGGGAGGGGACGAATTAGGAGACTGAGGTTGACGTATATATGCAGCAAAGTGAAGTGAAGTGAAAAGTCGCTCCATGGTGTCGACTCTTGGAAACCCCATGGACTGTAGCCTGCAGGCCCCTCTGTCCTTGGAATTCTCCAGGCCAGAATACCGGAGTGGTTAGCCATTCCCTTCTCCAGGGGATCTTCCCAACCCAGGGATCGAACCCAGACCTTTTCCATTGCAGGCGGATTCTTTACCATCTGAGCCACCAGGGAAGCCCCATATCTATACTGGTGTGTTTAAAACAGGTTAACTAATGCAAACCTACTGTAGAAAACAGGGAACTCTACTCAATGCTCTGTAGTGACCTAAATGGGAAGGAAATCTGAAAGTATAACTGATTCACTTTGCTGCGCAGCAGACATTAACACTACGCTGAAAAGCAACTATATGCTTATTAAAATTAATAAAAACAGAAAAAGTTTAAAGTCCTTTCCAATGCTCAGTATATATGTATTCTAATTTGCATTAAGTATGTTAAAAGATAAATTGAGACACTTCAAAATTTTAAGTGTTTATTTGAATGAAAATGAGTTCCAATAAAGCAACACCATATTAAAAATGGTAGAAGTGCTCCCCCAGTGAGAGGTGGTAAAAGACTTTATAGAGAAAAGACGGAAGCAAAGCAAGGAAATTATTGTCTCCAGGTTAAAGCTTAGTTGGCTGTCTATGATTGTTGTCCTTTTCAGGGTTAGATGTGTAACCTTGAAGCATTTAAAGCTTATATTTTGATTGGCTTACTTGTAGATGCCAAGGGATTAGAAACACCTCAGTCTAATGGCCTTCTTGTTTAATAAATTTAACAAGTATTAGTGGAAGTCAAAACATCCTATCAAATGTCATTATTAAAATTTTCATAAACCACCAACAGTGCTCAAAGTCTTCAACAACTTGAGGAATGCAGCAAAATCCACATATATCATAACAAAGGAAACACTTAGGAGCCTGATTAGGAACTGTGATGTGACCTGCCAAATGGGTGTAAATTGGATTTTCTGTCAACATTTAAACACCTCATATCTGGTCACAGTACATCTTGTGTACAAGAACAAGGATAGTAATTATATACATCCTTTTTTTAAAATAAACATATATCTGAAGTTGTTTTCCAAGCTAAAATTCACACCTTCAATAATAGGGAACACACACACACATAGGCAAAGAGCATTAAACCATAGGCCCTCAGAATTAGTTTGGTTTTTTCCCTCATACTGTTTAACTTTGCCTAAAAAGCTCTGTGTGGTCTGCTTATTGTTTAATTTCAGTTTGTGCTCCTTTTCCCCTCTTCTGAATGCACCTCTCTTCTATTCAGACTTCAGCTCCCAAGTAAAATGTATCTTCCTAAAACAAACCTTTCCTAAACATCCAGTTTAAAGATGCACCCCCTTATTTATTACTTATTTGTTCTTGTTTTTGGCTAAATAATTGATTTATTTTCTTAATCTCTGAGTCTGTGCTAGATTAAGAGTTCCATATTTGTTTTGTTCACTATTATAAATTCAAGACCAAAACCACAAGAAGCCTCAATAAATACTTGGAGGGAAAATGAAAAAGTTCAGAAGCACAAGGAGAACCTTGTTGCTGAAGTTGATTATAGAGTCTTTTTTTTTTTTTAGCATTTCAAAATTTATAACTATTATTTTCAAATGCTTTCCAAAAAAACGAATCCCTCTTCTCATTTTAAAAGTGTGATTGTAAGCAATAATAAATCGAATAACATGTGTTTTTGTTGATGTTGTCCTAGGTATTGTGTGGTATATCAGTAAATGTACACTCTGTATATATAATTTGTGTTCAAACAACTCACTATAAAATTAAGCAATGAATGAAACTTGACAGGTAGGAAACCTGTCACCATGGTTCCAATAGGAGAGGTAAGACAAAGCTAACATGTTCCTAAGTCTTCAGTTTGTTTATATACATGTATGTAACTGTCTACTCCCATAATATACATAATATACCCTATGTATTTTATACGATAGGTATGTGAAGGGCTAATGCAAGGCAGTATATAATAAGGGCTACATGAAAATTACAAAATAATTGGATAATACACATAACATTTTAGTGGATCCATAGTCTTCAACAATATACTTATTTCAAGCAAATTTTCAAAAATGTTTATAAATCCCAAAACACATAGTTTCGTTTCTTTACTGTCACCTGCCACATTTCTCATCTTCACTGTTTTCACCAGCTGTTGTTCTCAGTCCCTAAGTCGTGTCCGACTCTCTGTGACCTTCTGGACTGCAGGCCTCCAGGCTCCTCTGTCCAGGAGATTTCCCTGGCAAGCAAACTGGAGTGGGTTGCCATTTCCTTCTCGCGGGGATCTTCCCAACCCAGGGATCAAACCCATGTCTCCCGCATTGGCAGGCGGATTCTTTACTGCTGAGCCACCAGGAAGCCGTTTTAACCAGTATTTGACATTAAATTCATTATAGCAGCAGTTCCCAACCATTTTGGCACCAGGGACCACTCTCATGGAAGACCATTTTTCCATGGGCCAAGGTTGTGGGGGGCGGGGGGCGGGGGGCAGATGCAGCTGAACAATTGAGGTTCATCAGCTCACTTGCCACTGGAAAACCTACCACCAGACGCAGTTTAACTGTCACTTGCCTCTCACTGAGAGAGTTTTGATATGAATCTGCAAGCAATTGATTTATTATGGTCTCTGTGCATTCAAACCTCTCTGCTAACGATAAGCTGCATTTGCAGCCTCAGCTCCACCTCAGGTCATCAGGCGTTAGACTCTCGTAAGGAAGGCACAGCCTAGCCCCCTGGAATGCGCGGTATTTACAGCCGCTCCCCATCACTTGCATTACCACCTGAGTCCCGACTCTTGTCAGATCAGCGGTGGCACTAGAATCTCATGGCAGTGGGAACGCAGATGAAGCGTCTTTGCTCTCTTGCCTGTTGTTCACCTCCTACTGCGTGGGCACAGACCACAGACCTAATGGACCACAGGCCTGCCCGTGGCCTGGGGTTGGGAACCTTCGCACAAGAGGAAGAACCCTCAGGAAGGCTCCTGCCTTGGATGTCAGATGAAACTTTCCAGAGGACGTGAAGGCTGAGATTTCGGTGCAACTCTTCAGGAGAGGAGGTAAAGGGGGAAGGTTTCCAGGCAGAAAGAACCACTGCCAAAGTGAAGAGTAGCAAAGATTACAGCTTCTTCCAGAAACTGAAAGAAATTCAATGTGGTTGAAACGCAGTGTGTTTGGGGTTGATAAGCAGCAGCAGTGGCAAATGAAGAAAGCAGAGTTATCAGTAAGGGCCAAATCTGAAAGCTCATTTAAACCAAGTTCAGAGTCTGGAGGACTTTAGCAACAAAAAGTTGCTTCAGAATATGGCACAAGCAGGAACGGAGACCGTTTCTTGCTAAGAAAACTCTTTGTTCATAATAAACGATGTTTAATAAGCTTTTTGAAAATCTGAAGCCAACATGGCAAAATGTTATGATTTACTCAAATTGAATAGTGTTTTAACAGTTTTCTTTATATTTTTATGGTGTGTTTAAAATTTACATAATAAAAACTTAATGGAAGCACAGACTGAAGCATAAATCAAATTAGTCCAATAAATAAGAGCCTCCACTTGCTGCTTTTATACCTCCTGTATTGTTACTGTGAGGTCACATGAAGCCCAGACAATGGGCCTCACTTTAACTCTTAGAAAGCAGAGCCTTTATAGATTAAAGACTGCCTGTCAAGGCACAGCCGAAATACTGATAGGATTTCTTGCTTACAACAATTCACAATGTTTCCTAATGTATATTAGGAGGAAAGAATCATACAAAAATCATAGAAAGGTAATTGGATATGCCAAAAATACACCTTGAAGTGTGTATCTGCCTACTGCACGTCTTTCTTACATAAGCATCTACTCACTGATGTGGAGAAATCATTTCCACCTCCTGACAAGAATTCTGCCTCCCGTGACCAGGAGGAGATACTGTACAGAACAAAATTTGCCACGCCAAAATTTCTCTTTGGAATGTGGATTATTTTGAGCATTAAACAACCAAAGTCTAGAGTGCCAGGAAGCGTTTAACAGGAGGCTTCCTGTGTGCTGTTTTGGATTTGTCAGTAATCCTCTGGTCCTTATTAATTCCTGAATATTCAGGAATTAAGAGAAATTAAGAGGAATTAAGAAGAGGGGCTGAGGAATCCAGGCATTTCCTTCGTTAGTTTTTCAATACGGTGAAAAATAGCTATTTACGACCCTCTTTTCATATGGATTGCCTCTTGGCCTTATGGCCTCTATTGCTCCTTGCTTCCTTGGTAAACTTGTAAAGTCTGGTCTCTTGATCTTTATCTAAAGAAGCTACTGGCATATATACTCTTACAGAATTCAACAAAGCACCTTGGCTCCATCAGAGCTTGGGTCCCCGTATCTTTTTTTCTTTCTTTGTCTCTCTCTCTCTCTATTTCTGACTGATTCCCTGGAGCGCGAAAGCTGGCTGCATAACCTGGGGAATATTAGCCTCTTTTCCTCTTTCACTCTCTCATCGTTGACTCTGGACCACCAGGTTCCGGTCCAATAAAGGACCAACTCAAGGGACTCAGGAAGTTTTACTTTTTACATCTCCCTTTACTGTTTAAAGAATGAAGACAGAGGACCTGTTCTAGGAAGAGAACTATCACCATAGAGAATTATAGTGTGAACTCGGTGTGATAGATGAGAAAGAATTTAGTAAGTTTGTTAAAATTCCTCTCTCTGTCCCATTGTCTCTACATGGCCCAGCAAACATTTATTTACCAAACATTTACTTTTATATTCCATGTCAATTGCCTTCATCCACTTTGAAGTCCCAGAGACCTCTACACCCAAAATTATCTTTTGTCTTTAGCTGAAGATGCTATTTAAGGTGAATATTTCAACCATTTTGGTAAATTGCTCAGTTTTCCTGGGTCACTCCATATATATATAAATAAAATCAAACATTTGTTTGATTTTCTTCTGTTAATCCATTTCATGTCTATTTAACTCTTTACACCAGCCAGAAGAATCTAGAAGGGTAGAGGAAAATTTCTTCCTCCCCAACAATATATAGAAAATCATGCGCTAGGCTTTCACTCCAATTCTAATCTCAGGTTTCTATTCCTTCTCCAGGGATACATGTTCATTGTTCAGTCATTTAGTCATGTTGGCTTTTTATGACCCCGTGAACTGTGGCACGCCAGGCTTGCCTATCCTTCAACATCTCCCAGAGTTTGCACAAACTCAAGTCCATTGAGTTGGTGTTGCCATCCAACCATCTCATCCTCTGTCGCCCTCTTCTCCTCCTGTTCTCAATCTTTCACAACATCAGGGTCTTTCCAGTGAGTCAACTCTCTGCATCAGGTGGCCAAAAGATTGGAGCTTCAGTTTCAGCATCAGTTCTTCCAGTGAATATTCAGAGTTGATTTCCTTTAGGATTGACTGGTTTGATCTCCTTGTTCTCCAGGGGACTTTCGAGAGTCTTCTCCAACACCACAATTCAAAAGCATCAATTCTTCAGCACTCAGCCTTCTTTATGGTCCAAATCTCACATCCGTATGTGACTACTGGAAAAACCATTGCTTTGACTACACAGACTTTTGTCGGCAAAGTGATGTCTCCACTTTTCAATACGCCATCTAGGTTTGTCATTGCTGGGAAAGACTGAAGGTGAGAGGAGAAGGGGAAGATAGAGAATGAGATGGTTGGATGGATCACTGACTCGATGGACCTGAGTTTGGGTAAACTCCGGAGTTGGTGATGAACAGGGAGGCCTGGCGTGCTGCAATCCATGGGGTCACAAAGAGTCAGACACAACCGAGCGAGTGAACTGAACTGAACTAGGTTTGTTATAACTTTCCTTCCAAGGAGCAAGCAACTTCTAATTTTGTGACTTCAGTCACAGTCTGCAGTGATTTTGGAGCCCAAGAAAATAAAATCTGTCACTGTTTCCATTTTTTCCGCATCAATTTGCCATGAAGTGATGAGACCAGATGCCACGATCTTTGTTTTTTAATGTTGAGTTTTAAGCTAGCATTTTCACTCTCCTCTTTCATCCTCATCAAGAGGTTCTTTAATCCTCTTCACTTTCTGCCATGAGACTGGTATCATCTGCATATTTGAGACTGTTGATGCTTCTCTCGACAATCTTGATCCCAGCTTGTGAGTCATCCAGCCTGGCATTTTGCAAGATGCACCCTGCATATAAGATAAACAAACAAGGTGACAATATACAGCTTTGAGATGTTCCCATTTTGAACTAGTCCATTGTTCCATGTCTAGTTCTAACTGTTGCTTCTTGTCCTGCATACAACAAACTGGAAAGTTCTTAAAGACAAGAGAATACCAGACCATCTTACCTATCTCCCGAGAAACCTGTATGCTAGACATGAAACATGTACAGCCAGTGTTTTTCCATTAAAATGTGCTTCTAACATACGAAAAAGTCAAAGACACGAGGTGAGAATCATGCCTCTGGTGGGTGAGCTTGTCCTGTGGAACATAACTTGGTCTCCTCATTTCAGGCAGCTCCTTCCTGTTTCCTCTAACAAATTTAGATCTGAACTTCAGGGAATGAAGATTAGATGTCCTTCTTTAGAAGCAGTATCACGGCATTCTCAGCATTTAGCTGTAAAATTACCCAACTGCTTAACAGTCCTCAAACCATCCATGGCATTCCAAGGTCATCTCTACCAACCAATTGTTGCTCTTCAGTCACCAAGTCGTGTCCAACTCTTTGTATCCCCATGGACTGTAGCATGCCAGGCTTTCCTGCCCTTCATTGTCTCCCAGAGTTGGCTCAAACTCATGTCCATTGAGTTGGTGATGTCCTTCAGTCATCCTCTGTCACCCCCTTCTTCTCCTGCCCTCAAGCTTCCCCCAGCATCAGGGTCTTTTCCACTGAGTCAGTTCTTTGCATCAGGTGGCCAAAGTATTGGAGTTTGAGCTTCAGCTTCAGCATCAGTCCCTCCAATGAACATTCAGAGTTGATCTCCTTTAGGATTGACTGGTTTGTTCTCCTTGCAGTCCAAGGGACTCTCAAGAGTCTTCTCCAACACCACAATTCAAAAGCATCAGTTCTTCAGTGCTGAGCCTTCTTTATGGTCCAACTCTTACATCCATACATGACTACTGGAAAAACCGTAGATTTGACTATATAGACCTTTGCTGGCAAAGTAATGTCTCTGCTTTTTAATATACTATCTAAGTTTGTCATAGCTTTTTTTCCAAGGAGGAAGCATCTTTTAACTTCATGGCTACAATCACCATCTGCAGTGATTTTGGAGCCCAAGAAAATAAAATCTGCCACTGTTTCCACTTTTCCCCCATTTTTTGCCATGAAGTGATGGGACCAGATACCATGATCTTAGTTTTTTGAACATTGAGTTTTAAGTCAGATTTTTCAGTCTCCTTTTTCAAAACACTATTTAATTCCTCTTCACTTTCTGCCATTAGAGTTGTATCAACTGCATATCTGTGGTTGTTGATATTTTTCCCAGCCACCTTAATTCCAGCTTGTGATCATCCAACCCAGCATTTTGCAGAAATGATGTAAAATTAAAGAACTACTGTGGACAAGCACCCTCAACTCCTTCTTAGTACCTTCACATTCTCAGAAATAGCACAGCACAGTGCAATGTGTCCTAGGCTGTACTTCATCACACAATTTTAGAGAGAGTTGTATTCCTATCTCTCTTGCTAGAGTATGAACATCCTGAATGGACAGATTAAATAAAGATTATTCACCTTTTAAAATCCAGCAATTAACACACTGCCTGTAACAAAGCAGAAGCTCAGAAAATCTTAACAACCTCAGTTGGCTTGGAACCATCTCTTTTTCCAGAAGAATTAACCTTTGTTAGAAACCATTGCTGATTCAGACATTGGCAAGAACCATTTTTTGCTCTATTGACATACAGTTCTTTCCCCATTTCAAAGGTGTTTCTTTCAAAATAAATCTGCTCAGAGCAGAGCTCAGGTGTTGACAGTCACTGGATGTATCCATTTTCATCAGTTGCAGAACATCCAAGATGGTAAGGGGTGTGAGTTGAAATTAATACAAACATTTTCCCAATGTCCCTAACACTAAGAGAGAAAAAAATCTTAAATTTTCAACATTTGGTGAAAACATAATGAATTCATAATATTCCAAGAGAAATAAAGCTTGTCTAAATAGCTTTGCCAATGGTCATGGAAATATATGCTATACCAACCTATTTTAAACAGAAATAGAAATTTAAGAGCTCCTTTAAATGTGAATGAACTGACAGCCTGTATTTTCTGTTATTATTTTAATCATCCACCTACAAAACCACTGTGAGCTTTCCTCATTAGTTTTGCCTTTTTGGAAAAATATAGCTGTCTGAGGTGACAGAAGCAGAAGTAGCATGCTAAATTTACATGCATTCACTTCAATTAGAGCTTTTTCCCCTTTTTCTTTTCACAAGTGTTAATGCCAGCCCTCACTATAAAAATAACAATAATAAATACAATAACAAAAAACAATAATATAATAATACTTTAATAGGCTGAAGCATTATGACACCTATAAGCCAAGAGAATGTAAATAAATGCCGACAAATACAGGATGCAAAGTATTGTACAAAATAAAGGTCCTGACTGCCACATGCCCAAATGTACTACTCCCAATGGGAAAATGAGAGGATCTGCTTGGTGATATTTCTCAGGATTTTAATGAGAGGTGGACAGGAAGGAATGAGGGGACATTAAGTTGCCTACAAACCCTTACTACTGCTGCTACTACATATACACACATATGTGTAGATACTATATATATACACACACTCATATATAATATCTATAAATACAAATAAGTGTCTATGTGTGTGTGTGTGCTCAGTCATGTCCAGCTCTTTGCAACTCCATGGACTGAGGCACACCAGGCTCCTCTGTCCATGGGATTTTCCAGGCAAGAGTACTGGAGCGGGTTGCCGTTTCCTACTCTGGGGACAACTTCCTGACCCAGCGATTGAACCCTCGTCTCTTACGTCTCCTGCGTTGGCGGGTGGGTTCTTTACCACTGGCGCAACCTGGGAAGCCCTACTCTTAGCAGTTTTTAAAAGCCAGAGGAATGAAGATGAATCTAGAGTATAGAAGACATATTCCAGAAAGGCATTCTCAAGGAAATAGAGGGAAGAAGAGGAAAAGTCCTAAAGTCTTTCTTGACTATATGCAACTACAGTTCCCTACAGATTCTAAAATGTGATTTGTAATTTGGAAATGATTTTGGTTTATTTTTTTTTTCTAATTAACCCATATAAAAAATATGAAAACTATTTAAAGAGTAACTATCACTTATTATACCAATTTCCAGAGATGATTTCTGTGAACATTGTGCTATATTTCCTTCAAGATATACATACATATGCATGTTTCATATCATTGAGATATACTGAATATATAATCTGTGTGTCCTACTTTTACTTACTTTTCCAATGTTATTAAAATATTCCTGAATATATCACTATACTGATCACTATTGTATACTCAGAGATTTGCTCAGTTTTGACTACTCCTGCTATTTCCAGTGGTTCAATTGTTTTAAGAACTCATGGGCCAAAACTTCCAAGACTATGTTGAATAGTAATGGTGAGAGTAGGCACCCCTGTCTTGTTCCTGATTTCAGGGGAAATGCTTTCAATTTTTCACCATTGAGGGTGATGCTTGCTGTGGGTTTGTCATATATAGCTTTTATTATGTTGAGGTATGTTCCCTCTATTCCTGCTTTCTGGAGAGTTTTAATCATAAATGGGTGTTGAATTTTGTCAAAGGCTTTCTCTGCATCTATTGAGATAATCATATGGTTTTTATCTTTCAATTTGTTAATGTGGTGTATTACATTGATTGACTTGCGGATATTTTTGGCCACAGCAATCAGAGCAGAAAAAGAAGTAAAAGGAATCCAGATAGGAAAAGAAGAAGTGAAACTCTCGCTGTTTGCAGATGACATGATCCTCTACATAGCAAACCCTAAAGACTCTACCAGAAAATTACTAGAGCTAATCAACGAATATAGTAAAGTTGCAGGATATAAAATTAATACACAGAAATCCCTTGCATTTCTATACACTAACAATGAGAAAACAGAAAGAGAAATTAAGGAAACAATACCATTCACCATTGCAACAAAAAGAATAAAATACTTAGGAGTATATCTACCTAAAGAAACAAAAGACCTGTACATAGAAAACTATAAAACACTGATGAAAGAAATCAAAGAGGACACAAACAGATGGAGAAACATACCGTGTTCATGGATTGGAAGAATCAATATTGTCAAAATGGCTATTCTACCCAAAGCAATCTATAGATTCAATGCAATCCCTATCAAGCTACCAACGGTATTTTTCACAGAACTAGAACAAATAATTTCACAATTTGTATGGAAATACAGAAAATCACGAATAGCCAAAGTAATCTTGAGAAAGAAGAATGGAACTGGAGGAATCACCCTCCCTGACTTCAGACTCTACTACAAAGCCACAGTCATCAAGACAGTATGGTACTGGCACAAAGACAGAAATATAGATCAATGGAACAGAATAGAAAGCCCAGAGATAAATCCACGAACCTATGGACACCTTATCTTTGACAAAGGAGGCAAGGATATACAATGGAAAAAAGACAACCTCTTTAACAAGTGGTGCTGGGAAAACTGGTCAACCACTTGTAAAAGAATGAAACTAGAACACTTTCTAACACCATACACAAAAATAAACTCAAAATGGATTAAAGATCTAAATGTAAGACCAGAAACTATAAAACTCCTAGAGGAGAACATAGGCAAAACACTCTCTGACATAAATCTCAGCAGGATCCTCTATGACCCACCTCCCAGAATATTGGAAATAAAAGCAAAACTAAACAAATGGGACCTAATGAAACTTAAAAGCTTTTGCACTACAAAGGAAACTATAAGTAAGGTGAAAAGACAGCCCTCAGATTGGGAGAAAATAATAGCAAATGAAGAAACAGACAAAGGATTAATCTCAAAAATATACAAGCAACTCCTGAAGCTCAATTCCAGAAAAATAAATGACCCAATCAAAAAATGGGCCAAAGAACTAAACAGACATTTCTCCAAAGAAGACATACAGATGGCTAACAAACACACGAAAAGATGCTCAACATCACTCATTATTAGAGAAATGCAAATCAAAACCACAATGAGATACCATTACACGCCAGTCAGGATGGCTGCTATCCAAAAGTCTACAAGCAATAAATGCTGGAGAGGGTGTGGAGAAAAGGGAACCCTCTTACACTGTTGGTGGGAATGCAAACTAGTACAGCCACTATGGAAAACAGTGTGGAGATTTCTTAAAAAACTGGAAATAGAACTGCCATATGACCCAGCAATACCACTTCTGGGCATACACACCGAGGAAACCAGATCTGAAAGAGACACGTGCACCCCAATGTTCATCGCAGCACTGTTTATAATAGCCAGGACATGGAAGCAACCTGGATGCCCATCAGCAGATGAATGGATAAGGAAGCTGTGGTACATATACACCATGGAATATTACTCAGCCGTTAAAAAGAATTCATTTGAATCAGTTCTAATGAGATGGACGAAACTGGAGCCCATTATACAGAGTGAAGTAAGCCAGAAAGATAAAGAACATTACAACATACTAACACATATATACGGAATTTAGAAAGATGGTAACGATAACCCTATATGCAAAACAGAAAAAGAAACACAGAAGTACAGAACAGACTTTTGAACTCCGTGGGAGAAGGTGAGGGTGGGATGTTTCAAAAGAACAGCATGTATATTATCTATGGTGAATCAGATCACTAGCCCAGGTGGGATGCATGAGACGAGTGCTCGGGCCTGGTGCACTGGGAGGACCCAGAGGAGTCGGGTGGAGAGGGAGGTGGGGGGGGATCGGGATGGGGAATACGTGTAACTCAATGGCTGATTCGTGTCAATGTACAAAACCCACTGAAATGTTGTGAAGTAATTGGCCTCCAACTAATAAAATAAAATTAAAAAAAAAAAAAAAAAAAAAAGAACTCATGGGAATTCAGAATCACCAAAAATTGGAAGCAAGATGTCTTTCAACAGTGATGGATAAACTATGGTATATCTATACAAAGTAATACTATTCAGTAATAAAAGGAATGAGCTATTAAAGCCACTGCAAAGACATGGATGAATCTTAAATGCATATTGCTAAGTCAAAGAAGACAGTTGAAAAATGTGACATACTGTATGATTTCTATTATATAGCATCTGTAAAAGGGAAAACTTTAGAGATGGTAAACAGATCAGTTGTTGTCAGTTGCTTTGGGAGTGAGGAGAGGATTCAGTAGGTGAAGTAAAGAGGAACTATTTAGAGGGATGAAACTGTTCTATATGATAGCTCTATTTGTGAATACGTGACACTCTTCATTTGTCAAGACCCGTGTGACTTAACAGCATGAAGATTGTATCTTAAGATGTGGAACAATAAAAATAATTTTTAAAACGATCACCTAGGAGGTCAGGGACCCCATGATGGAAGGCAGACTGGGGCAAAACAATGCATGAAGTAACTTCATTGACGGGGACGGGGTAAGTTTTCTGCCCTAAGTACCTTTGGGTAGAGTCTTTACAGGCATCTGCTGTATGGCTCAGGGAACCCTGCTCCCTGCTCTGTGGTGAAATAAATAGGGAGGAAATCCAAAAAAGAGGGAATATATATACAAGTAACTGATTCACCTAACTGTGTAGCAGAAGCTAGCAAAACATTGTAAAGCAACTATACTCCAATAAAAATTAATTTAAAAAACACTGAAGGCAAAACGAACCATACATAAGCACTGTGGCCTTACTGATAAACCTGTTTCCATGGGAATAAGAAGTGACATTTCTGAAACCACTACACATGAACAATTGGAATTGAAGAATTAAGTAATGAATGGTGGGTGTTAAGAATCAGATTTATTACCGCTCTAATGGGAATTTACCAATAAACATGGGGCTGGAGGCTAAAGTGATCTGTCTCTTAATAGATTAGAGTTGGAGACATCAGTATGAATTCATGTTTATCTTAATATAAATATAGGTGGTTCCATTTAGAAATATGTATAGATATGTGTATATATGTGGGTTAGTACCCACACATATATTTCTTTGCTCCATCAGCTGAGAGGGCCTAGAAGTACTAACACTGTGGTAGAAACAAACCCAGATCTTGTTTTCTAACATCTTTTTTCACTAAAAGGAACAAAGACTCCTTCACCGGGACAGAAAACATACAAGGTGAGTCTGGAGTATCCAGTAGTGCCAGAAAGTAAAGAAGAAAAAAAAAAAAAAAACATAATGATTGGGTGTGTCAAAAGGACACAGGAGCCAACTTAAAAATCTCCCAAAGCTGGAAACATTTGAGCAATAAAATAAAGTACTATTGGATCGTAACCAAAGAGTATAAAATAAATATCTATTAGTTCAGACTGTTATAAATAAATAAGTGAATATATTAATAGAGGAAACTAGGCACATCTTCCATGGAGGAAAAAAGTTCAAATAATTTATGTAAATAATCTGTCCTCAAGATAGATGCATAATTCCCTATTCTTCCTAGGGACTCTCTTCCAAAGAGTAAGGTATAGAAAGGGGAGTGGGGGGGGAGAAAGAGTAACTTTAGGATGGAGAAATCTGACAAACACTGCCTCAGCAATGTAATCAAGTTCAATATCAACAGTGATAAGTCAGGTTGATAGTACATACCCTAAATATGATGTGACCAAAATGGACTTTCCTTCTGTGATTTTCAGCCCCAAAACCCAAAACCTCAGTCTAATCATGAGAAAAACATCTGAGAAATTCTAATAGAGAACAATTCTACTTTAACAAGAGACCAGTCCTTCTCAAAACTGTCAAGGTCATCAAAATCAAAGTAAGTCTGTGCAACTCACAGGTGAGAAGAATCTAAAAAGACATGACCATTAATGTAATATGATATCTTGAATGGGATCCTGGACAGAAAAAAGTTATGGGCAGGCAAGTTCAGTCATTTCTGAGTCTTTGCAACCCCATGGACTGTAACCCACAAGGCTCCTCTGTCCATGGGATTTTCAAGGCAAGAATACTGGAGCAGGTTGCCATATCCTACTCCAGGGAATCTTCCCGACCCAAGGATCAAACTCGCATCTCCTGAGTCTCCTGCATTGGCAGGTGGATTCTTTACCACTGTGCAACCTGGGCAAGTGAAAGTGAAAGTCATTCAGTCGTGTCCGACTCTTTGTGACCCCATGTCCATCTCCAGGCCAGAATATAGGAGGTGGTAGCCTTTCCCTTCTCCAGGAGATCTTTCCAACCAAGGGATCGAACCCAGTTCTCCCACATTGCAAGTGGATTCTTTACCAGCCGAGCCACAAGGGAAGCCCAGGAATATTGGAGTGGGTAGCCTATCCCTTCTCTAGTGAATCTTCCTGACCCAGGAATAAAGCCGAGGTCACCTGCATTGTATGCAGATTCTTTACCATCTGAGCTATCAAGGAAGCCTGTGCAACCTGGCAAGCCCCAAGAAAAAGGTTATTAGATTAAAAAATATGGAAATAAAGTATACATTTTAATGAACTATAATGTATGAATTCTGGTTCATTCATTGTGACAAATATTTCATTAGACAGTAAGATGTTTATGATAGGGAAAATTGGATATGTTACATATGGATGTACTACTTCTTGTAATTTTTCTGTAAATCGAAAACTGTTCTACAGTAAAAATCTGGTTGTAAAACCACTGCAAATAATACTTTGGCCACAAAGTGTCATCCATGTTTCTGATTGTTTTTTGAGAACCACAACTAATTAAAAGCAAATGAATATTTTAAGAGGCCCTAGTTCCAGTTGCTTACCATTAAGTTTGCATTAATTTACAGAGTGTCGGTGACAGTGTTTGAGAGGGTCTGGCATTCTGTAGAAGCCCCAAATAAAAGTCATTTAGATCTTGAATATTTTTCACAGAAGCCAACTATGTAAAAATGCTAGTTTTATTCAACTTGAAATGAGAATAATTTACAATAACAGAATAATGTAGTTGGTGGGTGTTCAGGGTAGCATCACATTGTGTGAATTTACACATGGCTCTACTACTTTCTGACTATGTGACTTTAATCTTTAGCTGCTCGAAACTTTAATCTTTCTCAGTTGCAAAATGGCAATAATCAAATATCCTACCATAGGATTTTGAAGAAAATTAAATGAGATAATCTTGGACTGCAAGGAGATCTAACCAGTCCATCCTAAAGAAAATCAGTCCTGAATATTCATTGGAAGGACTGATGCTGAAACTGAAGTTCCAATCCTTTGGCCATCTGATGGGAAGAACCAACGCATGGGAAAAGACCCTGATGCTGGGAAAGACTGAGGCAAAAGGAGGAGGGGTGACAGAGGATGAGACAGTTAGATAGTATCACTGACTCAATGGACATGAATCTGAGCAACCCCTGGGAAACAGTGAAGGACAGGGAAGCCTGGAGTGCTGCCATCCATGGGGTCGCAAAGAGTCAGACATGACTTAGCAACTGAACAGTAACAATAACAACAATGAATACAAATCAGTTAGGACCCTGACTGATATCAAGTAAGTACTTGATGTATTTTCTTATTATTGGGTTTTAGACATTTACTCATTTATTAAACAAATATTTATTGAAGAACTACTATGTGTCAAGTGCTTTGGAAGACTCTGGGGAGATGGTGATGAACAAGACACAACTTCTGCCCCTAAGGAGCTTACAGTCTAGCAGTAGAGTCAGAGAAGGGCACACAAAAGGGCAACGTTATGTGATAAGTGTAAGAATAGGCCATGAGCAGGCTGCAGTGGAAGCATATAACATGATCAAGAAAGCATTCTCAGCAAAAGGGACAGCTAAGCCAGAATCTGAGGTTTTATAAGATTTAACCCAGGGGTGAGCTAATTCAGGCTCATACCTGCTTGCTGGAGCTAACTGTGCTCAGTCATTCAGTTGTGTCTGACTCTGCATCCCCACGGACTATAGTTCACCAGGCTTCTCTACTCATGGAATTTTCCAGGCAAGAATACTGGAGCGAGTTGGCCATTTACTGCTCCAGGGGATCTTCCCTAACCAGGGTTTTAACTTGCATCTCTTGTGTCTCCTGCCAACAAAGGACCTTTGCCAACAAAGTTCCATCTAGTCAAGGCTATGATTTTTCCAACAGTCTTAAATGGATGTAAGAGTTGGACTATAAAGAAAGCTGAGTGCCAAAAAATTGATGCTTTTGAACTGTGGTGTTGGAGAAGACTCTTAAGAGTCCCTTGGACTGCAAGGAGATCCAATCAGTCCATCCTAAAGGAGATCAGTCCTGGGTGTTCATTGGAAGGACTGATGTTGAAGCTCAAACTCCAATACTTTGGCCACCTGATGGGAAGACAATGATACTGGGAAAGATTGAAGGCGAAAGGAGATGGGGACGACAGAGGATGAGATGGTTGGATGGCATCACCAACTCAATGGGCATGAGTTTGAGTAAACTCCAGGAGTTGGTGATGGACAGGGTGGCCTGGCGTGCTGCAGTCCATGGGGACGCAAAGGGTCAGACACGACTGAGCGACTGAACTGAACTGAATGTCGTGTTGAGTGACATAGCTTGAAGTCAGCCATAGTGAGAGCATTTAAACCACGGAAATCCTCAAAAGCTGCAAATCATATAGGGTTATTATTACCATCTTTCTAAATTCCATATATATGTGTTAGTATACTGTAATGGTCTTTATCTTTCTGGCTTACCTCACTCTGTATAATGGGCTCCAGTTTCATCCATCTCATTAGAACTGGATCGAGTAGAGAGGGAGGTGGGGGGGGATCGGGATAGGGAATACATGTAAATCCATGGCTGATTCATGTCAATGTATGACAAAAACCACTACAATATTGTAAAGTAATTAGCCTCAAACTAATAAAAATAAATGAAAAAAATAATAATAAAATAAAAAAAAAAAAAGCTGCAAATCAGATCTCTCTCTCTTTCTCACCCCAGACAGGCAACTGGTAAACATTGAGCAGCACAGCCCTGCTTTACTCAATCAAATTTGGAGAAGGTAATGCAGATAGAGGCAAGGAGCAAGATGAATTTGGGAAACTGAAAGGAGTCAGGCCTGGCTACAGTGACAAGATATGAAAATAGATAAGTGAAGACAAGATCAGGGTTAGAAACCAAATTAAGGTGTTTAAATTTACCCAGAGGACAACAGGGGGCCACTGAAGGGCATGGAACAGGAGACGGAACCTGGTTTGCATGTAAGGAAGATTCCATCTGGCTTCTTGAAAGGCAGATGTAAGAGTGAAAATAGATATGGTGTGCTTAAAATTGTATTTGCGACATACTTGCATTTGATCATGGTCTTTTTCTCCACAGGGTAATATCATTGAAGTGTCATTATCAGTTGACAAGTCAAATGCTTATATTTTTCCTTTGTGTGGTCTACCAGGATTTCTCTTGAGCTACTTTTTTACAAACTGTCATGAAAGAGAAGAGTGTAACTTGATAATTTTGACAGTTTTATTACATTTCTAACAGCTCCTGGAGTGGTTTCCTTTTCTTGACTTGTATTTATTAGGAGAGCAAAACCTGGGATGTGAAATAAATGAAGAGGTTGTTGGGGAAAACAAGGCGAGACATAACTGTGATCTAGACTTGGGTGGTAGTCACTGAAGCTTTGGTGAATGGCTTTGGAAAATATTTAGGAGGGGACTTCCCTGGTCGTCCCGGGGTTAAGAATCTGCCTGCCAGTGCAGAGGACATGGGCTTGATCCCTGGTCTGGGGAGACTCCACATACTGGAGAACAATTAAGCCCACGTGTCACAACTACTTAGCCAGTGTGCTGCAACCACTGACGCCTGCCTGCCCCAGAGATGGTGCTCTGCAACAAGAGAAGCTGGAAGAATGAGAAGCCCACACACCAGAACTAGAGGAGCCCCCGCTCTCTGCGACTAGAGTGTCTACGTGCAGCAAAGGAGACCCAGCTCAGCCAAAAACAAATAAAACTGAAAAAAATACATATATTTAGGAGGTAGCTTATGGTGATGGAATGAATGAGGGAGGTGTAAGGGAAGGAAAAGCGAAGAGAGATGCTCAAATAGCTAGCTGGTTAGTGTCTACATACACCACAAAACAGGAACCCCTGGAGAAATAGGAAATGAAAGCCAGGATGATAAAAGACAGTCCAGAGAACCAGGAGGCATGGCAGTGAGGGTGGCGAACAGAAGAATGGGGTCCATTTGCTGAGTTTGAAGCGTCTGTCTAAGCTCTAAGAGGAACTGTGCAGAAATCAGCTGTGGGAGTCTGCAGCTCAAGAGAAAAGCAAAAGCACCTTTGAAAAAAAAATGGCAGGAAGAATCTTTGTCCTGAGAAGCAGGAGACAAAATAAGAGTGGAGCCTTTGGAGCCAAAGGAAGAAAAGACATCTTTGGGAAGGAAGGTCAGTGAGCAGTGTCAAAGGCTGTGGGGAGCCCAAGACATCAAGGGCTGAGATGTTCCCTCTTGGCCACTTGAACTGCAAGAATGAAGACCACTCTCGGCAATCATACTGCCAACTTTCGTTATGGTATCTTTGTCTCTGCAAAAGGAACAATTTAACAGGGTTGATGAAGACACTTAAGGGCTTATCCAGCTGTAGAAACAAGAAGATGTAGCATGATTCCTGAAACCCCATTTGTGCTATTTCAATGCACAGCATAGCGATTATTGTCAACAATAATGCATTTTATACTTCAAAGCTGCTAAGAGACTAAATTTTAAATGTTCTTACCACAAAAAAGAAATGCTGATTATGGAACATGATAGAGGCATTACCTTAAGCTACTGTGGTAATCATATTTCAATATGTGAATGTATCAAACCAATGTGCTATATACCTTAAACTGGTACAATGTTATATGGATGTTACATCTCAATAATTAATTTTAAAAATATAAATTGTCATTGAAATGTACATTTTAAATGGACAAATTCTATGGTATATTAATTATGTCTCACTAAAACTATTATGAAATTTCATTAAAAAAAATTTTAATGCAATAAAAGCCCTCTATTAATAGGAAGAAAGGAAGAGAGAGAGGGGAGAAGGGAGGGAGAAAGGGAAGGAGGGAGAGACAAAGGAAAAAAGAAAGAAAAGGAAGAAGTTTTCTTTGTATTTAACAATAAGCCACATTCAAAGCCACTTCCATACAATGGTTTGAGGCAAAAGTCAGATTATAGAAGAGGTTAAAAAAAAAGTCACTTAAGTACAGATTGTGTTCAATTTTCACAAAATTTTCTGCTAGTGTCCATTATTTGTTTTCCATGCCTTATTTCAGACTCCACATTGTATTTAACTGCACTGAGCAGCTTCAGTTTCATGCAACATATTCTGGTAAATTCTCTGTTCATTTTTATTCTATTATAAATATTTTCTAATTTTCCTTGTTAGGACTTCTTAGATATACCCATCATTTAAAAGTGGACATTTCCAAATATATAGGATTTTGTTTAAAATGTCTTTAGTATTAACTTCGCATTTTGATGCTAATTGCTCATTTAAATGTTTTCTTCTCTGCAATCACCCTCTGTGTTTTTTTCAGTCTCTTTATTGAGGCTTTCCATGGCTAAGATCTCGATAAACGTCACATTGCACTTGAAAATAAGTGGGTTATTTTCAAATATCTTCTGATAGTGATTTCTAACATAATTTCACAGAGTTAAGAGAACACATGCTGTATGTTTTCAATACCGCTAGACCATGAAATTTTTGCTCTTTGTTTTCTGTCCTTGGATATGTTCCAGTGCCTCCTAGTTTACAGTCTATGGGCATTTGAATAAAATTTGTATCCGACTGTTGTGTGAAAATTGTATAAACCTTAATTATGTTGAATTGGTTCACAGTATTTTCAAGCCTGGGGCTTCCCTGGTGGCTCAGCAGTAAGAATCCATCTGCAATGCAAGAGACTCGGGTTCGACCCCTGGGTTAGGAAGATGCCCTGGAGGAGGGCATGGCAACCCACTCCAGTATTCCTGCCTGGAGAATCCCCAGGGACAGAGGGGCCTGGCAGGCTACAGTCCATGGGGTCACAAAGAGTCAGACATGACTGAAGCGACCGAGTGAGCATGCACACTTCTGATGTCTACTATATCGTCCTACTTCTCTGTATATATGTGCTACTAATTTTTGAGAGCTTGACATTAAAACTCCAGCTACAAATCTTAATTTATCTACTTTAAAATTAACTTTAATATACAGTGGAACTATATGAAACTGTGTTCTGTATTTTCCAAGTCGCCTATAAAAGTGTTACATACTTTCATAATTTAAGAAAATAAAAATAAATAAACACAGGTCGATTATTTTTAGCTTTAATTTATACTTTCCTCCCAGAAAGGTAACCCACAGATTTCCTTTATAATAAGGTATAACCCAGCTCAGTACTTTTCAGACTTTCCACCGAAATTTCCTTACTGCAAAGAGGGTGTGAATGTCTGCACATGCATGGGTATAGGGTCTAAGGCTACAAAATTTTTCTATAGAAAACAGTCTAATTTAGGGTTTGTTCTAATATGAAAATTATAGCTTTATTCCCTCCAAAAATTATTTTTGAGGAAAACTTAAATTCCCAGGAAAATGTAAGATGCTTATACTGTGGCTTCAGGGTTTTCTGGAAGGTACATGCAAAACCAAGTTTGAAAAGTACGTGTAAGACAATTTACAGTTCTTTCAATTAGTTCCCACAAGTTGGGTCACAGTTTAATGATGCAAAGAATGGAAAACAACCAAAAGAGGCAGTGTTAACCCAGAGAACAGACACTGACTCAGACTAGAAACCAGGTTCCAGTCCTGACTCAGCATGAACTGGAAGTCGCTGTTCGGGCAAGTCACTTGAAACCTATGAGCCTCAGTTCCCACTTCTGTGAAGTTCAGTTCAGTTCATTTCAGGCACTCAGTCATGTCCGACTCTTTGCGACCCCGTGGACTGCAGCACGCCAGGCCTCCCTGCCCATCACCAACTCCCAGAGTTCAATGATGCCATCCAACCATCTCATCCTCTGTCATCCCCTTCTCCTCCTGCCCTCAATCTTTCCCAGCATCAGGGTCTTTTCCAATGAGTCAGTTCTTCGCATCAGGTGGCCAAAGTATTGGAGCTTCAGCTTCAGCATCAGTCCTTCCAATGAATATTCAGGACTGATTTCTTTTAGGATGGACCAGCTGGATCTCCTTGCAGTCCAAGGGACTCTCAAGAGTCTTCTCCAACACCACATTTCAAAAGCATCAATTCTTCAGCATTCAGCTTTCTTTATAGTCCAACTTTCACATCCATTACATGACTACTGGAAAAACCATAGCTTTGACTAGATGGACTTTTGTTGGCAAAGTAATGTCTCTGTTTTTTATTTTATTATTATTTTTATAATATAAATTTATTTATTTTAATTGGAGGCTAATTACTTTACAATATTGTAGTGGTTTTGCCATACATTGACATGAATCCGCCACAGGTGTACATGTGTTCCCCATCCTGAAGCCCCCTTCCCACCTCTCTCCCCATCCCATCTCTCTGGGTCATCCCAGCGCACCAGCCCCAAGCACACCTGTCTCATGCATCAAACCTAATATACTGTCTAGGTTGGTCATAACTTATTTTCCAAGGAGCAAGCATCTTTTAATTTCATGTCTGCAGTCACCATCTGCAGTGATTTTGGAGCCCCAAAAAATAAAGTCTCTCACTCTTTCCATTGTTTCCCCATCTATTTGCCATGAAGTGACGGGACTGGATGCCATGATCTTAGTTTTCTGAATGTTGAGCTTTAAACCAACTTTTTCACTGCCCTCTTTCACTTTCATCAAGAGGTTCTTTAGTTCTTCTTTTCTTTCTGCCATAAGGGTGGTATCATCTGCATATTTGAGATTATTGATGTTTCTCCTGGCAATATTGATTCCAGCTTTTACTGCATGCAGCCCTGCATTTCTCATGATGTACCCTCCATATAAGTTAAATAAGCAGGGTGACAATATATAGCCTTGATGGACTCCTTTCCCAATTTGGAACCAGTCTGTTTGATTCATATGCTTATTAATTTTCTTTCCAGTTCAAACTTTCTTCTCCATTTGCCAATGAGAATATTAAATAGACAGGAAAGAAATAGAGAAGAGTTAACCTGCCTTCAATTGTTGCTAAATCCAACTAGTCTTCAGGAGTTTGGAACTGTGTTCAAAGAGTACCAACTTTCCTATTATAATGCAGCTCAAGTGTGCTTTATGCAGCTGTAAGTTTTCATGAAAATGGGCCACCATCTACATGTCATTGCCTGGCGTAAAGTATGTATCAAAGCAAAGAAGGTGGACTAGTCTTTATTAATATTTTGATGTTTTTACATGTAGAACATTCTTCAAATTCACAAAAGCCAACACTCTTCCTCAGTTAACAAAAGTCTGTAATGTAGCACCAGAACCAGAAAGCATAGCAAATGAACCTCTTGATCCTGTGATGGTTCGGTGGCTCAGTACTGTCTGACTCATTGCAATCGCATGGACTGTAGCCTGTCAGGCTCCTCTGTCCATGTAATTCTCCAGGCAAGAATAATGAAGTGGGTTGCCATTTCCTTCCCTAGGGGATCTTCCTGACTGAGGGATCAAACCAGCATCTCCTGTGTCTCTTACATAGCAGCAGATTCTTTATCCATTGAGCTATTGGGGAAGCCTCCATTATACAGCACATCTTATGAGAAATGCAGAAATGAATGTGACATAATTACTATACTCACAGACTTCAGCATATTGAGGGAGAAAGAAGAGGACATAGTTCTAAAGAACAGACTAAACAGAAGAGTGAATAAAGGTCATGATGGAGATACAAGCCATGTGCTGAAGGAGTGATTAGTTTTGATTGGGGTCTTCTGGTGGAGGAGATGATTTTTTTTTTCTTTTGCTTAGTCTAAGAGAATAGTTTTCTGCTGACCAAAAAAAAAAAAAGGATAATGCTCACTTCTGACTGATGAAACAATTGGAGCAAAGAAAAAGAGACATGAAAATGCATTGTATTTACAAGAAGCTGCAAGCAAAGCATTGAGGCTTAGATAGAGAAGGATGAAAGGAAATTTCTAAAAGATAAGCTCAAAAAGTTGGGCTGAGGCCAAATCACAGAGGCCCTTAAACTTGAATTCATTGGTGTCTGAAATGCAATGAAATTCCCTGAGAAAGTTAAAAAGATCCGCAGGGGCATGAAAAAAGAGACTATAAATTCAATTTGTATTTTACTCTCTCTTCTTTCAAATTCATATTTCTGTGTGTGTATATATATACATACATACTTCCATGGTGGCTCAGTGGTAAAGACTCCATCTGCCAATGCAGGAGACGTAGGTTCAACCCTGAGTCAAGAAGATCTCTTGGAGAAGGAAACGGCAGCCCACTCCAGTCTTCTTGCCTGGAGTATCGCATGGACAGAGGAGACTGGTGGGACACAGTCCTTACGGACACAAAAGAGTTGGACGTGATTTAGCAACTAAACAACAATGAAACTAGTATACTTGGTGAATGTAAGTATTTCATAAATAAATATATGTCTATGTACATTAGATGCATAGCCAAATTTTTATTGAAAAACGTACATAATTTTAAAATTTAGAAACACTGTTGTAAAAGTTAGCAGGGAACTAACTTTAGTTTTTGAGCAGCAAAAGGACTTAATCTGTGTTCAAGGACGATAACCACAGTAGCATGGTGAAGAACGCATTCAAGGTGAGAAACCTGAGACCGCTCTATCAGGAGTTAGAGCTGGGATTGACATCCTGGCTTTGCCATTCTGCAACTGTCTAATCTTACTTAAGTAATTCTCCAGCTGCCAGTGGGAACAATAATAACAGAATTTTTATGAGAATGAAGTGAGATAAATATGTGGACATACTCAGTCCAGTGATGAGGTACAGTAGATGCGTCAGGGATGTTCAGTGAATTTGAGTTTGAAGCTCTAGCTCACATTAGAAAGTTGACGCAAACGGCCAGTTACACGATGAAGAAGGGCTAAGATTAGGGCACTGTTGGAAGGACTATAAAGTTGTAACCAACATAGTGTTAGTTGATGAAGAATCCACAGGCTTTGTTCACTGATTAGATGTGGAAATGGGGGAGAAAGAAAAGTTGATTTGACTCAAAAGTTTCTTGTTTGGATGCATGGCAAAGATAGACTTTCTATTTATGATGGCAGAATACTGAAAAAGATGCAGGTGAAGGTACATGTTAATTTCAGTCAGCGGTACCAGCAGGACACGAAGTTTATCAGGTATATCAATTTGGACTAAGAATCCAGAGGGGTTCTCTGGGCTGTGTCTAGAATGGAGCTTTTCTGTGGGTCACGAGCAGTTAGCTGAACCTCCAGGCCCAACAGCAAGTCACCCAGACCATTGTGGAATATACTGTTTCCAGGAGGCTCCTTGCTTCTTGTGATCAGCAGGACTCTGTGCAGGAATTCCGATTAAATTCTAGGTAATGCCAATTCCACTTCTAATGTTTTGCAGACACAGACTTATGCTCACAGACACCAACAGAACAAAGAACACATGTGGAGTTTGTCTGGGGCATGATGGTGCTGAGTGACAGTATTTTATTGAATCTTCAGTTAGGGTTTCAAGTTTTAATTTTCATAAAAATCACTCCTGGTACTTGTAACAAATGCAGGTCTCCTACATGTGAGATTCTGATTTGGCAGTAAATTGTATTTTTAAAAAGCACTCAGATTATTTTAATATAGGCTCCCCAGAAAAAAGGTAACATATATTTCCACCATGTACATGGACTTCTCTTTTAGTCATGACAGCAGCAATCAGCAGGTTAAATGATCAGCAAGGAAATGCAATTTCTATTGCCCATTTAGACACTATAGTATCAGTTCAGTTCAGTTCAGTCCCTCAGCCATGTCTGACTGTTTGTGACCCCATGAATTGCAGCACGCCAGGCCTCCCTGTCCATCACTAACTCCCGAAGTTTACTCAAACTCACGTCCATGGAGTCGGTGAGGCCATCCAGCCATCTCATCCTCTGTCATCCCCTTCTCCTCCTGTGTTCAATCATTCTTTTCTCAGGGTCTTTTCTAGTGAGTCAGTTCTTCGCATCAGATGGCCAAAGTATTGGAGCTTTAGCTTCAGCATTAGTCCTTCCAACGAATATTCAGGACTGATATACTTTAGAATTGACTGGTTTGATCTCCTTGCAGTCCCAGGGACTCTCAAGAGTCTTCTCTAACACCAAAGTTCAAAAGCATCAATTCTTTGGTATTCAGCCTTCTTTCTGGTGCAACTTTCACATCCATACATGACTACTGGAAAAACCATAGCCTTGACTATAGGGACTGTTCTCAGGAAAGTAATGTCTCTGGTTTCAAATATGCTGGCTGAGTTGGTCATAGTTTTTCTTCCAAGGAGCAAACACCTTTTAATTTCATGGTTGCAGTCACCATCTGCAGCGATTTTGAAGCCCAAGAAAATAAAGTCTGTCACTGTTTCCATTGTTTCCCCATCTACTTGCCATAAAGTGATGGGACCAGATGCCATGATCTTAGTTTTCTGAATGTTGGGTTTTTTTTAGCCAACTTTTTCACTCTGCTCTTTCACTTTCATCAAGAGGCTCTTTAGTTCCTCTGCTTTCTGCCATAGGAGTGGTGTCATCTGCATATCTAAGGTTATTGATAGTTCTGGCAAAATTGATTCCAGCTTGTACTTTATCCAGCCTGGCATTTTGCATGACATACTCTGCATAGAAGTTAAATAGGCAGAGTAACAATATACAACCTTGATGTACTCCTTTCCCAATTTGGAGCCAATCTGTTGTTCCATTTCCAGTTCTAACTATTGCTTCTTGACCTGCATACAGATTTCACAGGAGGCAGGTAAAGTGGTCTGGTATTCCCATCACTTTAAGAAATTTCCACAGTTTGTTTTGATACCCACAGTCAAAGGATTTGGCATAATCAATGAAGCAGAAGTAGATGTTTATCTAGAACTCTTGCTTTTTCGATGATCCAACGGATGTTGGCAATTTGATCTCTGGTTCCTCTGTCTTTTCTAAATGCAGCTTGAACAGTCTGGAAGTTCTCCATTCATGCACTGTTGAAGCCTAGTTGGAGTTCCAATTCCGTCACTCAGTCGTGTCCGACTCTTTGTGACCCCATGAACCGCAGCATGCCAGGCATCCCCATCAATCACCAACCCCCAGAGTTCACCCAAACCCATGTCCATTGAGTTGGTGATGGCATCCAACCATCTCATCCTCTGTCATCCCCGTCTCCTCCTGCCCTCAGTCTTTCCCAACATCAGGGTCTTTTCAAATGAGTCAGTTCTTCGCATCAGGTGGCCAAAGTATTGGAGCTTCAGCTCCAGCATCAGTCCTTCCAATGAACACCCAGGACTGATCTCCTTTAGGATGGACTGGTTGGATCTCCTTGCTGTCCAAGGGACTTTCAAGAGTCTTCTCCAACACCACACTTAAAAAACATCAATTCTTTGGTGCTCAGCTGTCTTTATACTCCAAATCTCACATCCATACATGACCACTGGAAAAACCATAGACTTGACTAGATGGATCTTTGTTTGCAAACTAATGTCTCTACTTTTCAATATGCTGTCTAAGTTGGTCATAACTTTCCTTCCAAGGAGTAAGCATCTTTTAATTTCATGGCTGCAATCACCATCTGCAGTTATTTTGGAGCCTAGAAAAATAAAGTCAGCCACTGTTTCCACTGTTTCCCCATCTCTTTCCCATGAAGTGATGGGACCAGATGCCATGATCTTAGTTTTCTGAATGTTGAGCTTTAAGCCAACTTTTTCACTCTCCTCTTTCACCTTCATAAAGAGACTCTTTAGTTCTTCTTCACTTTCTGCCATAAGGGTGGTTTCATCTGCATATCTGAGGTCATTAATATTTCTCCTGACAATCTTAATTTCAGCTTGTGCTTCCTCCAGCCCAGTGTTTCTCATGATGTACTCTGCATATAAGTTAAATAAGCAGGGTGACAATATACAGCCTTGATGTACTCCTTTTCCCATTTGGAACCAGTCTGTTGTTCCATGTCCAGTTCTAACTGTTGTTTCCTGACCTGCATACAGGTTTCTCAAGAGGCAGGTCAGGTGGTCTGGTATTACCATCTCTTTCAGAATTTCCCACAGTTTATTATGATCCACACAAGCTAGCTTGGAGAATTTGAGCATTACTTTGCTAGTGTGAACAGTGAAATTCCAGATGTTCAAGCTGGATTTAGAAAAGGCAGAGGAACCAGAAATCAAATTGCCAACATCCAACATGCCAAAGCCTTTGACTGTGTGGATCACAACAACCTGTGGAAAATTCTTCAAGAGTTGGGAATACCAGACCAACTGACCTGCCTCTTGAGAAATCTGTATGCAGGTCAGGAAGCAACAGTTATAATTGGACATGGAACAAGAGACTGGTTCCAAATGGGAAAAGGAGTACATCAAGGCTGTATATTGTCACCCTGCTTATTTCACTTATATGCAGAGTACATCATGAGAAACACAGGGCTGGATGAAATACAAGCTGGAATCAAGATTTCCAGGAGAAATATAAATAACCTCAGATATGCAGATGACACCACCCTTATGGCAGAAAGCAAAGAAGAACTAAAGAGCCTCTTGATGAATGTGAAAGAGGAAGTTGGCTTAAAACTCAACATTCAGAAAACTAAGATCATGGCATCCAGTCCCATCACTTCATGGCAAATAGATGAGGAAACAGTGGAAACAGTGACAAACTTTATTTTGGGGGTCTGCAAAATAACTGCAGATGGTGATTGCAGCCATGAAATTAAAAGACACTTACTCCTTGGAAGAAAAGCTATGACAAACCCAGCCAGCATATTTGAAAACAGAGATATTACTTTGCCGACAATGGTCCATTAGTCAAAGCTATGGTTTTTCCAGTAGTCATGTATGGATGTGAGATTTGTAGTATAAAGAAAGCTGAGCATCGAAGAATTGATGCTTTTGAACTCCGGTGTTGGAGAAGACTCTTGAGAGTCCCTTGGACTGCACAGAGACCCAACCAGTCCATCCTAAAGGAAATCAGTCCTGAATATTCATTGGAAGGACTGATGCTGAAGCTGAAACTCCAATACTTTGGCCACCTGATGCAAAGAACTGACTCATTTGAAAAGACCCTGATGCTGGGAAAGTTTGAAGGCAGGAGAAGGGGATGACAGAGGACGAGATGGTTGGATGGCATCACCGACTCAATGGACATGAATCTGAGTAAACTGTGGGAGCTGGCGATGGACAGGGAGGCCTGGCATATTGCAGTCCATTGGGTCACAAAAAGTCAGACATGACTGAGCAACTGAACTGAACTGAACTCAACTGAATGTGCTAGCATATGAGGTGAGTGCAATTGTGGGGCATTATGACATTCTTTGGCATTGCATGTCTTTGGGATTGGTAGGAAAACTGACTTTTCCAGTTCTGTGCCATTGCTGAGTTTTCCATATTTGGTGGCATATTGAGTTCAGCACTTTCACAGCATCATCTTTTAGGATTTGAAATAGTTCAGCTAGAATTCCATCACCTCCCCTAGCTTTATTCATAGTGATGTTTCCTAAGGCCCACTTGACTTCATTCTCCAGGATATCTGACTCTAGGTGAGTGATCAAACTATTGTGGTTATGTGGGTCATTAAGACTTTTTTTTTTGTATAGTACTTCTGTGTATACTTGCCACCTCTTCTGAATCTCTTCTTCTTCTGTTAGGTCCAAACCGTTTCTGTCCTTTCTTGTGCTCATCTTTGCATGAAATGTTCCTGTGGTATCTCTAATTTTCTTAAAGAGATCCCTAGTCTTTCCCATTGTATTATTTTCCTCTATTTCTTTGCACTGATCACTGAGGAAGGCTTTCTTATCTCTCCTTGTTATTCTTTGGAACTCTGCATTCAGATGGGTATATCTTTCCTTTTCTCCCTTGCTTTTCATTTCTCTTCTTTATTCAGCTATTCATAAGGACTCCTCAGACAACCATTTTGCTTTTTGCATTTCATTTTTTGGGGGATGGTCTTGATCACCCCCTCCTGTATAATGTCTTGAACCTCAGTCCATAGTTCATCAGGCTCTCTGTCTATCAGATCTAGTCCCTTAAATCTAGTTCACACTTCCACCTTATAATCCTAAGGGATTTGACTTAGGTCATACCTGAATGGTCTAGTGGTTTTCCCTACTTTCTTCAACTTCAGTCTGAATTTGGCAATAAGGAATGCATGATCTGAGCCACAGTCAGCTCCCAGTCTTATTTTTGCTACTGTAGAGAGCTTCTCCATCTTCAGCTGCAAAAATGTGATCAGTCTGATTTTGGTGTTGACCATCTGGTGATGTCCATGTGTAGAGTCATCTCCTATGTTGTTGGAAGAGAGTGTTTGCTATGACCAGTGCATTCTCTTGGCATAACTGTTAGCCTTTGCCCTGCTTCATTTTATATCCAAGGGCAAACTTGTCTGTTAACTCCAGGTTTCTCTTGATTTCCTACTTTTGCATTCCAGTCCCCTATGAAGAAAAAGACATCTTTATTTGGTGTTAGTTCTAGATCTTGTAGGTAGTTTTAGAACTATTCAACTTCGGGTTTTTAGGCATTTATGGTTGGGGCATAAACTTGGATTGCTGTGTTATTCAAGGCTTGCCTTGGAAACAGAGGTCATTCTGTTGTTTTCAAGATTGTACCCAAGTGCTGCATTTCGGACTCTTACTGACTATGAAGACTACTCCATTTCTTCTAAGGGTTTCTGGTCTTAGAAGAGTCAAATTATCTGAGATCAAAACGAAAGGTTTTACGGTATGCATATGCTTTCTATAACATGATGAGGTATAAATTTAAAAACATTTGCATACTACCTTTTGAATTTCCAGACTATGATCACATACATCTTATGTCTTTGTAAAAGTTATTCTCATTATTTTAAAAGACAGAAAGAAGGAAACTTAGAGAAACTAAAGGATTTGCCTGTTATCACACAACAAGCTAAAATTTTCCCACATGAATTCTGACTCCAAATCCAGTTCTCTTTCCATTGCCTCTACAACAAAGAAAAATCACTTTATTATGCTCTTTAACCTATTTTGTTGTTGTTCATTTGCTAAGCCATGCCTGAATCTTTAGGACACAATGGACTGCAGCACGCCAGGCTCCTTGTCCTTCACTTATCTCCCAAATTTGCTCAGATTCATGTGCATTTCATACAACCTATGAAAGCATATATGTGCTGCTGCTGCTAAGTCACGTCAGTCGTATCCGACTCTGTGCAACTCCATATACGGTAGCCCAACAGGCTCCTCTGTCCCTGGGATTCTCCAGGCAAGAATATATAGACATGTATAAAATTCTATTTAATCTTTGTACCAATCCTGAGAAAGAATTGCTGTTATTTCCCCAAAAGTTCCACAGATCTGAGACTCTCAGGGGTTTCTAGACTCAGCCAACATCAATCAGCATAAGTCAGACTCAAACCCAAAATTCTTTTTTTTTTTTTTTTTTAATTTTTCAGTGGGTTTTGTCATACATTGATGTGAATCAGCCATAGAGTTACACGAATTCCCCATCCCGGTCTCCCATCCCACCTCCCTCTCCACCCGATTCCTCTGGATCTTCCCAGCCCAACAGGCCCGAGCACTTGACTCATGCCTCCCACCTGGGCTGGTGGTCTGTTTCACCACAGATAATATACATGCTGTTCTTTCGAAACATCCCACCCTCCCCTTCTCCCACAAAGTTCAAAAGTCTTAAAACCCAATTCTGAGCTTTCCCCTAAGCTATTCCTAGTATGCAATCTATTACATTCAAAGGTAAACAGCTAGACCCTCTATCTGACCACTATCACTACCAAGGTGAAGCTAAGAACTGAAATGCCAAACTCTTCTAACTCAATAATTTTATATTTATTATAATGAAAAAAGTCAGAAGATTTGAAGCCATATCCAACCCTTACAACGCAGCGGGGTAGAACTTGCTTTGAGCAGAGTTTAGGGAAAGGTGGATGAAGCAGAGATCCCAAGAACACCAGAAACAGAAGCTGCACATCAGTGAGGAAAGAGCTGGCAGGTAGCAGCTTTGATAAGCAGCCTTGCCCCCTCGCAGTTCTGCCCAAGGATGAACTCAGAAAGGAAGATGATGTCTCACTGTGCCTGTTCCTCTGCTTCTTCTCTGTGAAATGAGAAAATGAAAAATATGTGTCTCCAATGTGTTAATCTGTCAAGAGCTGAAATTCTCTTCTAATGTGTTACTTCTCCTAAAATAATTATCTGGGGTGGGGGAAGAGTCACTGGAAAATTTTTCAGCATTTTAACAGCATGCCCCCAAAGCATATGCTCTGTGCAGGCCTTCTTTCCATCCACCCCTGCTTATCAGAGCTGCAAGTCGTGTTTCCAAGCAGATTGTCCTGATGGGTCATCATAGATGGTGCTGGGGTATGAATGTGGATTAAGTGGAAATGCAAGGCATATCTGTCAGCCCCAACAAAGACAAATACCCCAGCAATGCTGCCATATTTCACAATACATAGTGTTGACTATAGATCTGCTGACATGATAAATATTATGGCCAAACGTGGTGGCATTTTGCAACCCCGGGTCTCCTAAGGATGCTTGGTCCTTCTCTCATAGGGTCAACTGTGATAAATGACCCTGTTGGACTCCTTGTGAAATATGACATTTCAGGTTAACCACAATCTCTTTGATGCGCATGTCCCAGTTAGCCTCAAGACATTTACCAGAGGAGCTTTTTCTAGTTGGAAGGATGAAATGGTACCAGATATGCCTTTCCTATCTTTCTTATTATTTTGTTGGCAATGAAAGGGATGGTTGTAGAATCTCTTTCCTGAGGACATTGTGGACAGATTCCCTTCTGGAGTGTCAACAGGTGGAGGGTGCAACATGGGAGAAAAGAGAAGTAAGACCACCTCTTCAATGCTCTGCATCTCTCCTTTACTGCCCTGTCAAGGAGCAACCACTCATCTTTTCTTTGGGGTTGTCTTTTCTCAAACATAGAAACCTGAGTAGCCAATGAGCTGACGCTGTGTATTCCTCAGAGGAAACTATCACTTATCCAGAGCAAGCAAGAATGATTTCTTCATTCACAGAATAACCTAAGTGACTTGCATAAAGAAAGAAACTTGAAAACTTTGTGGGCTGCTCCATTTCCCCAGTTTTTCAAGACCAGTTAGTGAATGGCAGCAATAATAAAAGTACACGGTACCTGCAGGCTAATGTCATCATAACCATCCCCAGTTAATTCAGCCGTGCACACAAAAGTGCAAACTGTCACAGTTCAGATTCTGTCACAAAATAATTGTGACCCCGGGCAAACCACTGAAATTCTCTGGGCCTTGGGTTTCTCATCTGCAAAGTGAGGCTTATTATACTATATGATCCCTAAATGTCCTTCCACGACAAAGCTTCTGAGGTGGGATAACAAAGTACCAAGTAGAGACACTCTGGAACTAGACCGTCTGAGGTCAGAACCTGGTTCCTCCACAAAATAGCTTAGTGATCTTGAGCAATGCATTTAAACTCTCTCAGCTTCATTTTTCACAGCTGTAAAATGGGGGTGATATTATTACCTACTTCATCAGGCTGTGATGAGGATGAAATCATTGAACACATGTAAAGTGTTTCTAATCATAGATGGAAGATAAGTATTCAATGCAAGTTAGCTATTATTATACTAAGATACCATGTTGCTGACAAGCAAAAACTGGGGACTAGTCCAGTACATTTTTCAGTGACTCTTTTTTTCCTTTTTACTATGTGAGATAATTGACATTTTTTACTACCTTGCTTCTCCTGTAATTGGACTCCCACATGTGGGCAATTTACTTCCCATAGACAGCAGGGGCAGACTGTGCAGCAGTAGTCACTCTATTTCTATTTCCGTTATCAGTTTATCTCACTACCATACTGACAAGTGTTAACATCTTACTCTCGTCTCTGCCATTCATAAGCCCCACCACCATCTCCTTCTAAAGTGAACATACATGAACACACTCACATATACTCAAATCTTAATCCTTACACTCATCTATTTCAACTGACTGATATTTCTACACAATATCCTTTCTTTGAAGTGAAGTGAAACATTAGTCTCTCAGTCATGTCCAGCACTTTGCAACCATGGACTGTAGCCCACCAGACTCCTCTGTCCGTGAAATTCTCTAGGCAAGAATACAAGACTGAGCTGCCATTTCCTTCTCCAGGCTATCTTCCCAGCCCAGGAACTGAACCTGGGTCTCTGGTACTGCAAGCAGATTCTTTACTATCTGAGCCTCCAGGGACTTTCCCATTCCTATTACAACTGCATATGGAATGCATTCAATAAAGTTTCATTAATAATGATGATGTAACTAAATATGAAAATAAAGGTCTTAGATTAACAAATTGTATTTATTTTTTCCAAAGTATATATGTTTGTCATACTTGCTTTAATCATTCACACAGCAAATATTTTTGAGAGTCTATGGAAAGACATTAAACAGCCCCTTGATGAAGGTGAAAGAGGAGAGTGAAAAAGCTGGTTTAAAACTCAACATTCAAAAAATAAAGATCATGGCATCCAATCCCATCACTTCATGGCAAATAGATGGGAAACAATGGAAACAGTGACAGGCTATATTTTTGTGGGCTTCAAAATCACTGTGGATGGTGACTGCAGCCATGTAATGAAAAGACGCTTGCTCCTTGGAAGAAAAGCTATGACAAACCTAAATAGCACTTCAAAAATCAGAGACAATACTTTGCTGACAAAGATCCCTATAGTAAAAGCTATGATTTTTCCAGTAGTCTGTATGGATGTGAGAATGGAACCATAAAGAAGGTTGAGCACCAAAGAAGTGATGCTTTTGAAGTGTTGGAGAAGACTCTTGAGAATCCCTCTGACAGCAAGGAGATTGAACCAGTTAATCCTAAAGGAAATCAGTCCTGAATATTCATTGGAAGGACTGATGCTGAAGCTGAAGCTCCAATACTT
Source organism: Muntiacus reevesi (assembly GCF_963930625.1). NCBI lineage: Eukaryota > Metazoa > Chordata > Mammalia > Artiodactyla > Cervidae > Muntiacus > Muntiacus reevesi. The sequence goes on along the minus strand of NC_089255.1, from coordinate 89,530,141 downwards.
TGGCCACCTGATGCAAAGAACCAACTCATTAGAAAAGACCTGATGCTGGGAAAGATTGAAGGCAGGAGGAGAAGGGGATGACAGAGGATGAGATGGTTGGATGGCATCATTGACCCAATGGACATGAGTTTGAGCAAGCTCCGGGAGGTGGTGAAGGACAGGAAGCCTGGTGTGCTGCCGTCCATGGGGTCACAAAGAGTTGGACATGACTGAGCAACTGAATGACAAAACCACATATCTGGTACAGCAAAGTCTCTGTTGGGCCTAAAACGATGTAACATATGAAATCTTATCAAAATTTAAATTCAGACAAATTTACAAGCATTATCTTGTGATAAGTCATAGAATATTCATTTTATAAGAAATTACGTGTAGAAAATAATTCATTAAGTTACTATGTTCCCTTTTGAGAATTTTGCCTTAGCCTATACGTACATTTTTCTAGCTGTGCCTGCATCTGAATACTAAGGAATTTGACTAGATGGCTTTAAAGGTCAGTTCCTGCTCTTAATATTCTATAGAACAAAGGCAAAAATATCTCCCTGTTACTAAGGCTCAAGAAATAACAGTCTGGAAATTCAATGCATTCTAAAATATTGACTAGAAGGATATGCACAAAATTAATTATTTCCGGGAATCAGCTTGAGAATGAATTGTATTATTACATTAAAGTGGTGTTCTCTCCTCTTTCTTTCTCTTCACTATTATTATATAGGCTGCCAAAAGGAGTAAAATGTGATCAGCTTTCCTGGAACACTATATGTGAACAAGTTCTGAGGGGATACTCCTGGCTCCTAATTGACGGGTCAGTTGAGCAACAAATAAAATATATGGAAAACCATTGACTTCAGTGTCCAAAGACTCTGTTTTAAATTCTACGTTTTTCCCTTTGGCTTTATTTCCAGCCATGGACAATTCACATATCCCCTCTAAGGTTCAGGTTCACCATCTATTAATATAAAATGCAGACCTTCACAACTGGCAGGAACAGCCCTAGGTTGGCTGTCTATATCCATTCATTCAAGATAGATACTGCTATGCCTTATTTTCCAGGAAAGAAATCAGAGACTCAATGAGGTTGAAAAAGACCGTATAGGTGAAAGTATGTTATAAATACCAAAATTCCATATGCATTTTGTTGTAGCTGTTATTACTGTTAGATCACCCCACTGAAATATTAGGCTGTCATACTTGGTTGACTGCCAGAATTTAGACAAACAACTTTGATAGTGAGTAAATGGTTTTGTTCTTCTTGATTGGAAATGGAGAGAAAAAAAATCAAGGGAAGAGATTGTTCTTTCCACTAAACTAAGCATTATGAGGAATGGTCAATGTCTATCTAATTCACCAGGGAGTATTTCTAGCAGGTAGGACAGTGACTGGCATACAGCAGGAATTAAGTAGCATAAAATCCATCTAAAGAGGGGTATGAATCCAACTATTCACTTTGAAAAAAATGGCTGATCACATTATTGTAAGATTAACAAAAAGCCCATACAGTTTGCCAAGCTGGAGCTGCGGGGTGTATAACCCAAATCCAGGTAGTCCTTTGTCTGTGGCTCAGATCCACCTCAGAGTTATCTGCTCTGCCTTAAGTACTGACTCTGGCTCCTTTGGCTGGCAGAGGGTCCGAGGATAGCAATAATTGTAGGCATACCCTTCCGCCTCTTTGGCTCCAATCCAGGTAGGAATGGGATAACATTGGAAACATGAGGACTCAGGCTCCACACTTTCCAAGAAAAAAATGCCTCTCCTATTTCTTCACCTGAATTCACCTTCTTCCTACCACAGTTCCCTCTCCTCATCCCCCTTAGATAATGTGAACTTTAATCAGGGTCTGGGCAAAGAACCAACAAAAATTATCCATCACTAATCACAGTGTTTTACTATTTTACTTTTGGTAAATTGAATGAATATATAGTCAAAAGGATGACTTAGAAAATGCAGGAATAGTTATAGCATAATTGATGGAATAAATGGAGCTAGTATGTATGGGGCAAAGGATGTTCCTTACAAGATTTGATTTTTTTCCAAAGTGAGAGAGGTAAGAAAGGTCAAAGGAGAGTTTTAAGGAAAAAGAGAAACAGAAAGACATTCATACTAGTGACTGACCCAGCTGTGTTGTTAAAGATAGACCATATTGAGAAGTAAACAGATTCACAGACCAAAACAAACAAACAAAAACAAAACCAAAACAAAAAAGCAAAACCAAAAGAGCAATTTTTAAGTCTTCAACTTCCACTAGGAAATCAATTACTTTTCCGTGAATAATAACCCTTCACACTACTTTTATGACATGCCTAAGATAGAATCTATTTTGAGATCCATTAATTGAATCAACCTGCTCTTCATAATAAGCATGAGATTTACACAGTGTTTCATATTCCAAATTTGAAAAACCCTTCCCATACCTGCCCCATCAAATTGCAATTGGTTACCATCTTAGCTTCTCAAATTTATGAGCTGTGAACTTCCATGACCACTAGCAGCTGTCTTAACTCTCCTTGGGTCCACAGCAATGGTGGCTGAGATGAAATTCATAAGTGTTGGTTCTGAAAATCTATAATGGCCTCATGAGACTAGAGAAAGAAAAGAGAAAAGGTCTCTGTTTCCTTCAGACTTGATTTTAACAAGATTCCAGACTGACAGAATTTTCCAATTAAATGGGACCGCTTTAAATACCAGGACATGGTGATTTTTTTCTTATTATTTGATTTTAATATTTAATTTTTTATCCAGAAACCATAAGGTATCATTCAATAAATAGTTAATAGAATGCTATAATAGAGAAGGGCCTGTGCTAAATCCTGCTGAAGACATAATGAAAAAAAATATACCTTGCTTAACTGGATTGATATATATATATGTATTTTTTCCACTATGTCTATACACACACACACACACACACACACACACAATAACACATAAACTCAATAGGGAAATAGCAATATGTAAAAAGAAAGGCCATTAAAAAAGAGTGGAAATACCCGAGAAGAATTAAAAGACATGAGCTCTGATTTATGCCCCTGCCCCACAAGAATGAACATCTCAACTGATGGAAAAGAAGATGGTTAGCAGATATGAAATAAATATATCCACCTGTGAAAATATTAAGAGATTATTTATGGTACTTAATGTACTTATACTTAATGTACAATGGTACTTAAGTGCCAAATTTTAAGCGCCCTTAGAAATCAGGTTCAAGAATTTGGTCTTCATGCTATAGGCAAGGAAAAGCCATTCAAGGATTCTGAATAACAAAGTGACATCAAGGAAGTGATACTCAGAAGTGTCCAGGTAGCGACACCAGTTCAAAAGATTGCTTCCAAAGAGAGTAGCTTGTAGGCAGGGAGACTAATGGAATAAAACTTCATGGGAAGGCACGGTGGGTGAGAACACCTTATGATATGCAACCAATCTGGGTTCAAGTCCCATTCACTAGCTATATGGCCACGAGTAGTTTATTTAGCTTCTCTTTGGTTTTATAGTGCTCCCATTTGTAAAACAAGAAAAAGAAAAAAACTTTATAACATTATTTGGTCAGGATTAAATCAGAGAGTATCATGTAAAGTGACTTGCAAGGAATTCTCTCAGCCTTTGTTTATTGCAGAATGTTTTCATCCTTTACTTTTGAAGGATAATTTTTCTGATTATACAAGTCATGATTGACAGTTTTTCCCCCCTTTGGCTCATTGAACATGTTATTCTACTGCTTCCTGTCTCCACTGTTTCTGATGAGCTATAACCCATTTCTCATATTCTTAATCCCTTGTACATGTTGAGTCATTTTTTTCTGGCTGCCTTCAAGGCGTTATTCTTGTCTTTAGCTTTTCAACAGTTTGACTGTAATGCATCTAGGTGCAGTTTTTTTTTTTTTGCTTATCCTTCTTGCAGCACTTTGAGCTCCTCATTCTGCCATTTTGGAAATGGTTGGGCCTCTATCTTTTAAGTAGTATTTAAGTAAATCCAAATTTATAAAATTTCTTTAATTTTTAATTATAGCTTATTTAGCTTAGAACTATTTTCTCACTTTGGTTGTTATATTTTTTTTTTGATGTTTTGCCTCACTAGCCACCTTACAAGTTACTTCACGACTATCATACCACTTTCTCTCAAAACTCAGACATAATGAATATGGTACTAAAAATAATGGTGAAAAGAAATAATTTATACTTTCTTTGACTGCTTTTAATAAGTTAGTATTTATTGATTATTCCCTACTGATCTCTAATCACCTTGCTAAGTACTTTGCAATATAGTCCCATTTGCTGATAAAATAAAATTCATATTGTATGGCAAGACAAGAAATATTTAAAGTTTTTCAATGCCTGTTTGGGCCTCTTCCCTCCCCTTTATTGTGCATCTACATTAACTAGATAACCTTAAGAAATAACATTTATTCTTGTAAGGAGTCACACGGACCCAATACTCACTTTGTTTTTGCCTATCTGAATTGTGTAAACTGCCAAAACATCATTTGTTGTATAATCCTTTGTCTCAAAAACATATAACTGCCCTTTGACCTCTACTAGGCTGAACAGTCCTTGGAGCTTTCTGAAAGACTGTCTCCCAAGTTATAAACCTTAGGTTGGCGTGAATAAAAATTTCCCTTTTCTTTCACAGATTAACCCTTGACTTTTCATCAATATAACCTTCATCACAAGTCTATGAACTATATATTAACATTCCATTCTACAGGTGAAGAAATTAAGACTCAGTGGTATTAAATAAATTATCCTAAGTTGCACAGCTAGCAAAAAAATAGATTAAGAGCAGATTCAACCCAAGAGTCTGGCATTGTGTGTTATCGTCTCAACTGAAACATGTATATTTAATTTTGTATTTCTTTCCCAAAGGCAGAAATTTAAGTCTCCAGCCTTTATTACAGCTTGAATACAATGGCAGTATGGCTTACATTTCTATTGGAGGCCCTGTTTTTACTCTTATACAAGAGGTAATGGGCTTCCTTGGTGGCTCAGTCGGTAAAGAATCCACCTGCAGTGCAGGAGACCTGGGTTTGATCCCTGGGTTGGGAAGATAACCTAGAGGGCATGGCAACCCACTCAGTATTCTTGCCTGGAGAATCCCTATGGACAGAGGAGCCTGGTGGATGGCAGTTCACGGGGTCGCAAAGGGTCAGACACGGCTGAGTGACCAAGCACACAGCACCTCAGTGGGTTTTACAAGAATAAAATTACATAATAGACGTACAGTGTTGGGACCATGTCTAACACAAATTCAGCTCTCAGCAATTTGGAAATTACATTTGCCTTGCATCTCTTATACTGTACTTATCTGACTACATCATAATTGCCTGTGTGTCTGTCTCTCCTTTAGATTGTGATGCGCTCAGTCATTTTCAGTTGTGTTTGACTCTTTGTGACCCCATGGACCACAGCCTGCCGGACTCCTCTGTCCATGGGACTCTCCAGGAAAGAATACTGGAGTGGGTTGCTATGCTCTCCTCCAGGGCAGTTTCCCGACTCAGGGATTGAACCCATGTCTCTTGCTTTTGCTGCATTGCAGGCCAAATTTTTTACCACTGAGTCACCGGAGGAACCCCAAAACATTCTTTAGATTATTACCACCAAAAGGCAAGGAACAGTATCATTTCATCTTTGTGGCTCTAAGGCCAACAGTCTGAAACATGCATGTCCTTTTCAACGAGCAAGCTAACACTTTACTTCAGGTGAGGCTTTCAGCCTAGAAAAGGATTGCAGGTGTTCTCTGTTAATTCTCAGAATGTGTAAAGTCACCACATTCACAACACTCAACTGCAGATGGCAAAGACATCAAGAACTTCTTACAAAACAGAGAGACAGCAGTGTCTGTGGCTCTAGCTGATCACACATCTTCAACAAATCTACTTTATGTCATTCTACAGACACTAATGAGAAGTAATAAGGACAAAAGACCCAGAAAGTCTCTTCAATTCAGAATAATCCACACTAATCTTACTAGGCTTCCCTGGTGGCTCAAGATGATAAAGAATCTGCCTGCAGTGCAGGAGACCTGGGTCTGATCCGTGGGGCAGGAAGATCCCCTGGAGAAGGGAAGGGCGACCCACTCCGGTATCCTTGCCTGAGAATTCCATGGACCCAGGAGACTGGCGGGCTACAGTCCGTGGGGTCCCAGAGAGTCGGACACGACTGAGCGACTCACACAGTCTTACTGTGGGTCAAATCAGAAGTATATTCGGATAGTTGCTTTCACTTGTAGGAGTTTTCATTCCTTTCTCCCTTTAATTCACCATTTGGTCATACGGCCCATCCTGCCCTCCTTCTCTCTCTCTCATCCTCACAGGGTCGGGCCACACAGACTCCGAAGAAAATGTCTGAATTACATGCTGTATTAACCCCTTTTTTGTTTTGGTTTGTTTTGGTTTAATAATTTTTATTGGAGTATAGTTGCTTTACAATGTTATGCTAGCTTCTGCTACACAGCAAAGTGAATCAACCATGTATATGTGTGTGTGTGTGTGTGCGTGTGTGTGTGTGTGTGTGTGTATTTCCTCTCTTGGACCTCATTCCCTTGAGGTCACCACAGAACACCGAGGAGAGCTCTCTGCGCGTGTGTGGCAGGTTCTCATCAGTCGCCTGTTTTATACACAGCCGTGTACACACGTCAAGCCCGATCTCCCAGTTCATTCTACTGCTCCTCCTCTCACTGGTACCCGTACATTCATTCTCTCCACCTCTGTCTCTGTTTCTGCTTGGCAAATGAGTGCATCCATGTTATTTTTCTATATTCCACACATAAGCAGTATTACACAGCATTTGTTTTTCTCTCTCTGACTCACTTTACTCTGTATGAGAGTCTCTAGGTCCATCCACACCTCTGCAAATTGCATAATTTCTTTCCTTTTTATGGCTGAGTAATATTCCATTGTATATATATACCATATCTTCTTTATCCATGCTTCTGTTGATGGACAGTTAGGTTGCCTCCATGTCCTGTCTATTGTAAATAGTTCTGTAGTGAACACTGGGGTACATGTATTCATATTAACCTCTTGAGAGGGCCTTATATTTGAACATTTTTTTGAGAGGAAAAAAAAACACGTAAAATGTAATATTAGAGCACCATACCATGTATCAAAAGAGAGGGGTGGGGCTTATTGGTAGGTATCCTCAGGAATTCAATACAACAAACATGGAGTGATACCACTTGTGTTTGAAGCTCAGACTCATTATTTGCTACCTATGCCTCTTTTTCATATTGTAAGCCACTTTCTTGAGCATCTGATTCCTCATCAATAGTGAGGAGGTAGTATTGTTTTCTTGCTGGCTTTTTTCGGAATTAAATAAGATAATTAGGTAAAACACTTTCATGACGTCTAGCAGGAAAATGGGCTATTATTATTATTATTCTATATGTGTCAGGTTCTGGCAACATTTACAGAGATGAAACAAGATACTTTCATCTCAACACATAAACAGCTCGAGAGAAACACAGATGAGAGAACAAAGAAGGAAGGAGGCAATGCTATTGTCACTCTCATTTTACAGATGTGGAAACTGAGGCTTAGAAAAGTTAGCAGCTGGCAGTAAGTTAATGCCTGTAAAAGTAACTCAGCAAAACTCAGCTTCCTAAATATCTAATTTGTTCTAGCTATCAAATTTACTGGCTTAATGAAAATGGTTTTAATAGCTTAAATAGATGAGGAAACCAAAAATCAAGGAGGAACACTTTAAATGCTTAAAAGGAAGGCTGAATTTCAACTTCTGTAAAAAAAAAAAAAATTAGCAAAACAGAAATGTTAGCAAGCATTATGGAAACTTCTCAGCTTCCACTGATCTCTTAACTCATTTTAATATTATTTCTTTTGTCAGATTTTAGCAATTTTCGGACTTTAGTCTATTTCTAAAATTCTTCCTTCACACTTTCTGATTTATGGTCAAGATATTAGTGGCACTAATCATAGTATGATCCACCATAGCAAAATATCCTGAACAGTCCCACTTTCTCTATACACTTTCAATTTTGTAATTCTTTATGTCCAGTATTTCAATAAACATGTAACACATTGGCCTATCTCAATTGTTTCTTACCAGCAAACAGAGTTTCTGCATTTCTTATGTGATGAGAATTTTTTAGGTTATATTTATTTCTTCAAGATGATCACAGATTTAAGTTCTCAATTTAATTTAAATACTTAATGTAATTACATCTACTTTAAATAACTGAAAATTGGATTTAATCTAAAGATTTAATTCCACTTAAAGTTGAAATTCAATTTAATTTGAAATTAAAATTTAATTTAATATAACACAGTGACTATTTCACATGCTTTTGAATTTATACTTAAAATGGCTACAAATGCACAAACTGAAAGCTGATACCATTTGAGGTGTTAACAACAGAATATTAAAAATACTTAAAGTTAAAAAAAGTTAAAAATGACAATCCAAGGCTCTGAAATTCAAAACCAGAAGAAGGACCAGAAACAACCTTAAATGTATGCACTTGGCTGATGGTCCAAAGGTTAAGACCATGCTTCCACTGCAGGGAGGGACACAGGTTCCGTATTGAGTTGGGCAACCAAGATCTTATGTGCCTGCGGTGTGGACAAAAATTTGAAAAAATAAGAAAAGGGAAAATGTTGATTGGGAAATAGATTTTCTTATAGAAAAGTTTTATCATTTTTAAAATGCTTTGCTCAGTTAGCATGTCAACTTTCGTATAACTCATATTCTTGCTAAACTTTGAAAATTTATGTAAATTTAGCAAAAACTGGTTATTTGATTAACAGATCATCTGGAGAACTGACCTGCCTCCTAGATAAGTTTCCCAATGGTACAGTCATACCAACAGCAGATATTGGCACCAAAATATGCCTGAAAGTGACAGTCGCTCAGTTGTGTCTGACTCTTTGTGACCCCATGAACTATACAGTCTAAGGAATTCTTCGGGCCAGAATACTGAAATGGGTAGCCTTTCCCTTCTGCAGGGGATCTTCCCAATCCAGGGATCAAACCCATGTTTCCCACACTGCAGGCAAATTCTTTACCAGCTGAGCCACCAGGGAAGCCCATAAATCTGCTTAGGACACTGAAAACACTTCTCTCTGAACAACATTTCAAAGAATAGAGGGGCAAAGAAACTTAAATGGAAAGTTTGCGTTAGCAAGTTTCCATTGATCATAGATTACCATGTGCCAGGCCAAGAGAAATTTTGGTTTTGACTATGTAATCAGAAAAATTAATATGTTATGGGTTATTCCCAGGCATTCCATGTGAAAAGAAAAGCCTCCTTTAGTGTCTCCACAGTCTCAGCTAAATACTATCTCCCTAGCATCCTTTTAATCAAAGAAGAAGAGAACTCCATTTTCTGGTTCCCTGGTACTTTATCAGAAACTGTATTATTTACCTGTTCACACAACCAAACTCTGAAATATGCCATAATGTTTTTATTGTCATTTTTACTTCTTAAAGGAGATGGAAAAATTACCTTTTAGGAGAAAAGCAAGATTATACATGAAGGAGAAGAAAAAAAACAAACCCATTTTGCTAGGCAGCCAAAGAAACAGAAAAACAAACATGGTTGACTCTCTCTTCCAAAATTTAACAGCTTTGTCTCACTAGTTTGCATATATGGTCCCCAGTTGGAAAACTCCTGTCACCGATGTTTGTGATGAAATGTTACTAAAATACATATTTATACTATCTCTTTTCAAGAGTTATAAAAACCCCTACTTACTTACTGCAAAGAAACGCCATACTTTTCAATGATTTATTTCCTTACTGCAATAAAGGGCATTTCCAAAAAAGCCAAGAAAATTAGCACAGAATGATACGCCGCACTCCGGGTGTAGGTGTTCAGTAAATGGTATTTTGTTGGATAAGAAGGAGGAGAAAGAGCAGGGGGAGTTTAATTCCAAGCACATCCATTCTCTTAATTTATGCTGGGAGACAGAATTCTTTAGTCACACCTCTGTATTTAATGCAAAATCAGTGATGAGGCAATCACTAAAATGTAAATCAGGCAGAAGTATGAAGAACTGCTTTTTAACCATTTTCTCGGTGAGTAGAGGAGAAAGTACAATTTCACATTCCATGATGGATGTGTTTTGGGAATTCAGAGGGTTGGGGACTTTTTGAACACCCCAGGGCATGTCAATGTGTTATTTTAGTTACCAGTTGTCAAGTGCCTACTGTATGTTAGTAACATATTTATTTATTAGCATTTAATCTTCCAGGTAATATTACCACCACTACATTATAGAGAAGGACCAAAATCAAATCATGGTCTTATCCATGTTGAACGGCTTTTAAGTAAAACAGGCAAAAATAATAGCTGCAATTCCAGAGCCTGGGTGGAAGTAGATGTTTCTTTATTCCAAGAGGCAGTGTTCCTTAGTGATTTAGAGAGCGTGAAATCTAGTGCCAGACTGCCTGCATTTGAACCCTAGCTCTGGTCTTTACTAGCTGTATGACCTTGGGGCAATTTACTTAACTCTCTGTCCATCAGTTTCCTCATTTGTAAAGTGGTTATTTTGATGATTAAGTGATTTAATATATCTAAGGCATTCAGATTAGTCAGTGCCTGGCACTGAGTAAGCACTACCTAATTGTCAGCTATTAATAATTCTTGAAAAGTGAAAAAAAATGTGAATGTGTTAGTCGCTCAGTTGTGTCCAACTCTGCGACCTCATGGACTGTAGCCCTCCAGGCTCCTCTGTCCATGCGATTCTCCTGGCAAGAATACTGGAGTGGATAGCCATTCCCTTCTCCAGGGGATCTTCTTGACCCAGGGATCCAACCCGATCTCCTACACTGCAGGAAGATTCTTTACTGCCTGAGCCACCGGCCCAGAATCTATTCTCTCTTTTAGAAAAAACAATCCATCTTTTCCCTTGTTTCACCACTACTTTTAGTCTACATGGTTTGAATGGTATCAACTCCACCCTGCTTTCTGACATAAATATATGCTCCAAGCCTGATAATCAGAACAATGAATCTCCACTTGGACCACACTGGTCCAAGAATGAACTGAGGACACAAGCTGGTCCAATAAAAAATTTTGTAGAACTGTTCAGGGAAAATAGTGGTTCTTGCAATTGGAGAGAGCTGTCAAAATTTAAGTATAGAGTTTGCAGGAATCACCTTCTAGAAAGAGAATGCTTAAGACTGGATCCCACATGAGACAAAGCATACATAAATGATAGTGAAGGAGAGAAACAAATCTAAAGGCATCATTTGAGTCCCTCGATCCAGTTGGGACCAACAAAATCCACCCATGAACTTGAAAGGTAAATGAGCCAAAATTACTCTTTGCTTATATCAGTTTGAATTGGGTTTCTGTAACTTGCAGGCAGAAGTACTTTTATTAATACCTCTACTGTTCTCTTTTCAAAAGTTAAGTAATTATTCATTTTGAGCAACCATTCCTACCTTACCCCCCTTGTGGTAACAAACTGGGCCAAATGAGCAGTGCTAAATTCGGTTGCATGAAATATATCATTCCCAACCCCCACTTATTTCCACTACACAGAGGAGGAAGCTGAGAACTTAAGAAATTAAGTAAATGTTCTGACTTTATATATTATTTATTTACATATTATTTCATTTTTAAAAGGATCTAAAGTGGATTATCCAGATACAATTAAGAAAAATATTCTCTTGCTGTGCTGAATGAAGTCTCCAATCTTTCTTTTTTTTTTTTTTTTTTTTTTTTTGTTGTTTTTTTTTTTAATTTTTATTTTTCAGTGGGTTTTGTCATACATTGATATGAATCAGCCATAGAGTTACACGAATTCCCCATCCCGGTCTCCCATCCCACCTCCCTCTCCACCCGATTCCTCTGGATCTTCCCAGCCCAACAGGCCCGAGCACTTGACTCATGCCTCTCCAATCTTTCTTTTTAAGGAAAAAAAAATAAAAAGAATATCCTGACAGTCTGGCCTAATGATTAAACTAGGCTATCATAAAATGTAAGGATTTTTTCTCCCTTTTCTATAAGCTGCCTTGAAATTGGATCCCTCTCTTCCTGTATCATATCCAGTAAAGAAGAAAGGTCTGGGGGCAGAGAGACTTGCAAGCCCAGGCGACACACACGTGGCCACTTGACCCACCCATACAGACTCCCTGGCTCCACAGAAATGAGACTTTTGGAAGCACAATTGTAGATGCCAACTTAAAATTCCAATGCTATTCAAGCAAGGATTTATTTTCACTACTACTCCTTCGTATTACTAGACGTGAGAAAGATAAATTAAATGTGAACTCTGATTCCTGACCAGACTGCAAATCTATGACATGACATGAAATTTTTGGCGATTACACTATCTCCTCTACCAGTGAAACAATTTCTTACACAGTTCAGTGATAACATTCACGTCCACACTCTAAGGAAAGGATCTTTTTTCTCCCTTTGAAAACAGTACAGTGCACATTCTAAGCATCACCATGAAAATTATTCCCCGTTACTTGAGTCTGCTGCAACCAATATTATTTAATTTCCTAACAATATCCTCTACATGCAACTGACAAGCCATATCACTACTAGGGATCAAAATGTTGGAAAAAAAACAAATAAACGAAGAGAGATAAGAAAGTTATTAATAGCCACAGAATTAGACAGCCTCCTGAATAAAAAGGATGGAGTTGACAGTTTCATAATTGCCTCTGATTGATTGATATGACAAATGTAACAATAGCAGATGATGTACAGCAGGGCTCCAAACAGCAAAAAGTTAAACATACATCAAAACACAGCAGCAGACAGCCTATTTTATTCTTTTTTCATTTTAGTTTAATCTCTGAGAGTTTATCTGATTTGTCTGATTCTTCTTCTCTAGGGACAGGAGCTTAGCTTGAGCTCTGGGAGTCATCCATCTAAGTTGTTAAGTCATGTCCAACTCTTGGGACCCCATAGACTGTAGCCCTCCAGGTTTCTCTGCCCATGTGATTTCCCAGGCAAGAACACTGGAGTGGGTTGCCATTTCCTTCTCCAGGAAACTTCCTGATCCAGGATCGAACCAGCACCACCTGTGTCTCTTGCGTTGCAAGCATAAGTAAATGTTCTGACTTTATTTACATATTGGGCTTCCCTGATAGCTCAGTTGGTAAAGAATCCTCCTGCGATGCAGCAGATCCCGGTTTGATTCCTGGGTCAGGAAGATCCGCTGGAGAAGGGATAGGCCGCCCACTCCAGTATTCTTGGGCTTCCCTGGTGACTCAGCTGGTAAAGAATTTGTCTGCAATAAAGGAGACCTGGGTTCCATCATTGGGTTGGAAAGATCTCCTGGAGAAGGGAAAGGCTACCCACTCCAGTATTCTGGCCTAGAGAATTCCATGGATCCCATAGTCCATGGGTTCACAAAGAGTCGGACACGACTGAGTAAGTAAACGTTCTGATTTTATTTATTTACATATTATCTCATTTTTTAAAAAAAGATCTAATCCACCACCTGCATTGCAGATGGATTCTTTACCAACTGAGCCACCAGGAAAGCCGGCAGGGCTGGAAAGAGGGTCTCTTGCCCAGAGGTGGGTGCTATCATTGCTGAGAATCCCATGGAATCAATAGTCAAAATATAAGGTAGACAGGACCTAAGTTAATGGGCTGAGGAAAGGGAATCAAATGAACCTGTTACTCAACAGGAAATCTGAAGCAGAAGTTGGGCTTGAAGAACAGAATCAAGGAGGGAAGGGACAAGAAGATGAAGTAAGGAACCTTTCAAAAAGCCAAACCAGGAGTCAGGAGGTAAACCAGCGCTTACCTCAGGAGGTTTTTTTTTTTTAATAAAAAGCAATACAACCCACAGAAAGTGCTGGCTATTTCACCTATTACGTAGAAAGTGCTATGTATTCAAAAAAAAAAAAAAGAACAGCTTCTGCTAGGTGTCACCGACCTACCTAAACTACACATACCTAAGTTAAGTGAAGTTGCTCAGTCGTGTCTGATTCTTTGCGACCCTATGTACTGTAGCCTGCCAGGCTCCTCCGTCCATGGGATTTTCCAGGCAAGAATACTGGAGTGGGTTGCCATTTCCTTCTCCAGGGGATCTTCCCAACCCAGGGATCAATTTATGTGGCACAATTTGATAAGTTTTAACATATGCATATATTTTAAAAAAATTTTTTTTTTGGGGGAGGTGGGCCATGTAGCAGTAATGATCCCAGACCAGGGATTGAACCCTTGCCCCCAGTATTGGAAGCACAGTCTTAACAATTAGACTTCCAGGGAAGTCCTGTATACATTTATTGAACCATCTCCATAATTCAAAAATTGAACATACCTATCACCGTCCAAAATTCTCTCACACCACTTTCTCTACTTCTTTCCTTCTGCCCTTCCCACCATCATTCCACTACATTCCAAGACACAACTGACTTTTTTTCTACTACTATAGATTAGTTCTTATGCTTTAGGATTATATATATATATATATTTAATAAATAAATATAAAATTATATATATTAAACAGTTACATAATAAATATTCCTAAATAATATGTATATAAAAATACATAAATAAAATTGTGTAGTATGTACTCTTCTGTTGAGAGCAGAGAGAGTCTAGCTTCTTTCACAGAGCCTAACATTTCTGAGATTTATTGTGTCAGGAATTCCAGCACCACCCTTAGGTTTGATGATTTGCTAGGTGAACTCACAGGACTCATCTTGCTGGTGGCTCTGATCTGTTGCAGGAAGAAGGATACAAAGCATAATCAGCAAAGGGAAAGGAGCATGGGACAAGGTCCAGAGGAAACCAGACACAGTTTCCAAGAGTCCTCTCTCACTGAAGTCACACGGGACATCTTAAACCTCCCAGTGCAAAATCAGGACAACCCACGTATAATGTTATCTACTAGGGAAGCTTATTATATACTCAGTTCCTGAAGTATCTGGTCACATGCGCAGTATCTGTCAGATGAACCAAAATTCCAGACTCTCAGAAGGCAGGTAGCTATTAGCATAAACTACACTACTTGCACACTTTAGGTATACTGAGTCATTTTTTGACAGTTCTGGAAATGGTGGGAACTCTTTTGAAATCTAAGCTCCCAGTTACTAACCAAGTGCCAATGCTTAAGCATATCTTTTTAAGGACAACAGTCGCAAGCTTGCTAGTGTTAACTCTGTTCTGAACATTTACTTAGGTTGTTGCATCTGTAAGTAGTCCATTCATTTTCATTGCTGAATAGCATTTCATTTGCAGGCGTAATATGTGGATGTGACTGGTGATGCACTGGTGTCCGATGCTGTAAGGAACAATACTGCATAGGACCCTGGAATGTCAGGTCCATGAATCAAGGCAAATTGGAAGTGGTCAAACAGGAGATGGGAAGGGTGAACACCGACATTTTAGGCATCAGTGAACTAAACGGACTGGAATGGGTGAATTTAACTTAAATGACCATTGTGTCTACTACTGTGGGCAAGAATCCCTTAGAAGAAATGGAGTAGCCCTCATAGTCAACAAAAGAGCCCAAAATGCAGTACTTGGGTGCAATCTCAAAAACAACAGAATGGTCTCTGCTCATTTCCAACGCAAACCATTCAATATCACAGTATTCCAAGTCTATGCCCCAACCAATAATGCTGAAGAAACTGACGCTGAATGGTTCTATGACAGTCTACAAGACCTTCTGGAACTAACACCCAAAAAAGATGTTCTTTTCATCACAGGGGACTGGAATGCAAAGGCAGGAAATCAAGAGATATCTGGAGTAACAGGCAAATTTGACCTTGGAGTACAGAATGAAGAATGAAGCAGGGCAAAAGCTAATAGAGCCTTGCCAAGAGAATGCACTGGTCATAGCAAACACCCTCGTCCAACAACACAAAAGACGACTCTACACATGGACATTACCAGATGGTCAACACTGAAATCAGATTGATTATATTATTATATTCTTTGCAGCCAAAGACGGAGCAGCTCTATACAGTCAACAAAAACAAGACCAGGAGCTGACTGTGGCTCAGATCATGAACTCCTTATTGCCAAATTCAGACTTAACTTGAAGATAGTAGGGGAAACCACTAGACCATTCAGGTATGACCTAAATCAAATCCCTTACGATTATACAATGGAAGTGAAAAATAGATTCAAGGGATTAGATCTGATTGACAGAGTGCCTGAAGAACTGTGGATTGCGGTTCATAACATTGTTCCAGAGGTAGTCATCAAGACCATCCCCAAGAAAAAGAAATGTAAAAAGGCAAAATGTTGTCTGAAGCAGTCGTACAAATAGCTGAATAAAGAAAAGAAACTAAACGCAAAGGAGAAAAGGAAAGATATACCATCTGAATGCAGAGTTCCAAAGAATAGCAAGGAGAGATAAGAAAGCCTTCCTCAGTGATTGATGCAAAGAAATAGAGGAAAACAACACAATGGGAAAGACTAGAGATCTCTTCGAGAAAATTAGAGATACCAAGGGAACATTTCATGCAAAGATGAGCACAATAAAGGATAAAAACAGTATGAATCTAACAGAAGCAGAAGAGATTAAGAAGAGGTGGCAAGAATACATAGAAAAACTGTACAAAAAAGATCATCATGACCGAGATAACCACAATGGTGTGATCACTCACCTAGAGCGAGACATCTTGGAATGCGAACTCAAGTTGGCCTTAGAAAGTATCACTACGAACAAAGCTAATGGAGGTGATGGAATTCCAGTTGAGCTATTTCAAATCCTAAAAGATGATGCTGTGAAAGTTCTGCACACAATATGCCAGCAAGTTTGGAAAACTTAGCAGTGGCCACAGGATTGGAAAAGGTCAGTTTTCATTCCAATCCCAAAGAAAGGCAATGACAAAGAATGTTCAAACTACCACACAATTGCACTCATCTCACATGGTAGCAAAGTGATACTCAAAATTCTCTGAACCAGGCTTCAACAGTATGTGAACGGAGAACTTCCAGATGTTCAAGCTGGATTTATAAATGGCAGATGAACCAGAGATCAAATTGCCAACATTCATTAGATCATCGAAAAAGCAAGAGAAATCCAGAAAAACATCAACTTCTGCGTGATTGGCTGTCATATGGTGTCATAGCCTTTGACTGTGTGGATCACAACAAACCAATGAAAATGCTTTAAGAAATGGGAAAACCAGACCACCATTCCTGCCTCCTGAGAAATTTATATTCAGGTCAAGAAACAACAGTTAGAAATGGACATGGAACAACAGACTGGTTTCAAATTGAGAAAGGAGTACATCAAGGTTGTATATTGTCACCCTGCTTATTTAACTTATATGGAGAGTACATCATGGGAAATATCAGACTAGATGAAGCATAAGTTGGAATCAAGATTGCTGGGTGAAACATCAATAACCTCAGATACTCAGATGACAAAACCCTTATAGTAGAAAGTGAAGAGGAACTAAAGAGACTCTCATTGAAAGTGAAAGAGGAGAGTGAAAAAGTTGGCTCAAAACTCAACATTCAGAAAACTAAGATCATGGCATCCAGTCCCGTTACTTCATGGGGAAGCAATGGAAACAGTGACAGACTTTATTTTCTTGGGCTCCAAAATCATTGCAAATGGTTAACTGCAGCCATGAAATAAAAAGATGCTTGCTCCTTGGAAGAAAAGCTATGACCAACCTAGATAGCATATTTAAAACAGAGACATTAGTTTTCTGACAAAGATCTCTCTAGTCAAAGCTATTGTTTTTCCAGTAGTCATGTATGGATGTGAGAGTTGAACTATAAAGAAAGCTAAGTGCCGAAGAATTGATGCTTTTGAACTGTGGTGTTGGAGAAAACTCTTGAGAGTCCCTGGGGCTGCAAGGAGATCAAATCAGTCAATCCTAAAGTAAATTAGTCCTGAATGTTCATTGGAAGGACTGATGCTGAAGCTGAAGCTCCAACACTTTGACCACCTGATGTGAGGAACTGACATTGGAAAACACCCTGATGCTGGGAAGGATTGAAGATAGGAAGAGAATGGGACAACAGAGGAAGAGATGGCTGGATGGCATCAGCGACTCAATGGACATGAGTTTGAGCAAGCTCTGGGAGTTAGTGATGGACAGGGAGGCCTGGCGTGCTGCAGTCAATGGGGTTGCAAAGAGTCAGACATGACTGTGCGACTAAACTGAACTGAACTGAACTGAACTGAAGTTTTTATATATAGAATGGACGTCCATTCACTTCTTGATAAACAGGTAAGTGGTTTCTAGTTTGGGCCTTTTACAAATAAAGCTGCTATGAACATGCATGACCAAGCTTTTACTTGAACCTATGTTCTCACTGCTATTGAGTATGTATCCAGGAGTGGAATGTCAGGGTCATTTTGTAGGTGTAAGCTGATAGATGTAAGATACTGTCAAACTGCTTTACAAACTGGCTCTACCATTTTACATTCCCACCAGCAGTGCATAAAATGTTCCATTTGGTCTACCTCTTACCAACACTTCATATCTTCATCCTTCTTCATTTTGGACATTCTAAAAGGTTTGTAGTGAAGGTTTTTTGTTTTAACTGGCATTTCCCTAGTAATTCATCATGCTGAGCATCTTTTTCATGCTCATTTGCTATTCGTGTATCTATTTTTTTTTGTCTATTCAAAGATTTTGACCACTTTTTTTTTGAAAAAAAAAATGGTTGCATCTTCTCTTACTTGAATTTTGAGACTATTATATATTATGTGTAAAAGTCCCTTGTCCTATATGTGACTTGACAATACTTTTTCACAGTCTATAGGATGTCTTAAATTTGCAGATTGTCTTAACTTTGAACAAAACCAATTTGTCAATTTTTTTTCTGTAAAAGCCATGCTGCTGTATCTTTTCTAAGAGAGCTTTGCCTAATCAAAACCTATATAGATTTTCTCCCATATTTTTTATAGAAATTTTATTTTTGTCTTTGATTTAAATCTATACTCTACTTCGAGTTAATTGGGCAGAAGGTTTTACTTTGGCAGTCTCATCTGTTGAAAAGACTGACCTATCTTTCTTGAATAACCTTTTTGCCTTTGACAAAAACAATCGAGCTTACAGGTGTAGGTCTATTTATCAACCTTGTATCTGTTCTGCTGATCTGATTTTTTTTTTTTTTTTTTTTTCCTAGGACTTCATCTAACATTTCTTACAGTCTGGGTCAGTTGGTCATGAATTACTTCTTTTCTTTCATCTTAAAATGTTTTATCTTTCTTTCATTTTTGGAAGGTTTTTCTGAGTATAGTATTATGTCTGCTGCTTCTTGTTCTTTCTTTCTTTCCGTCCTTAACTTTCTGTCCGTCCTTCTTTTCCTTACTTCTGTCTCTTCCTTTCCTTCTTTCCTTTCCTTCTTTCAGCTCTTTAAAGATACTGCTTCACTGTCTTCTGGCTTATCCTGTTTCCAACAAGACGTCTGCTGTTTTGGCTTCTCTGTATATAACACATCTTTTTCCTAATTGCTTCATCTTTGCTTTTTCTTCATCAGTTATTTTAAAACTTTTACTTATGAAGTGCTTAGGATCTGTTGGGCTTTGAAATTCCTATATTAGTGAGTTTACGGTTTTCCTCAAATTTTGAAAATTATCAGACATAATGAGCAAACAAACGATTGAGCAAAATCAGACAAAATTTAAATTCCTTCTCTCCTTTCTTTTAAGGACTTCAGTTACACATATATAAAGTCATTTAAAGTGGTCTCAGAACTCACTCATTTCCGTCCCCCCGCCCCCTTTTTTTAACTTTTTCTTTGTGTATCTCATTTTGCAGAGCATCTATTGCAAAGTCTTTAGATTCACTATTTTTTTCTTTTGAAATGTCTAATCAACTGTTAAGCACATCTAGAGTAGCTTTTCAAATCAAGTATTTTGGTTTTCATGTCCAGCAGTTTAATTTGGGCCTTTTATATATATTTTGTGTTCCTACTTGACGTGTTTAATCTTTCCTTTAGGTTCTTCAAAGTATGGAATACAGAAAAAGTTAATGTTTTCATGTTCTTATATACTAATTCAGTTTACACTAACATTTTGTGGTTGGTTTTGATTAACTTTTCTCTTTATTATGTGTTGTATTTTCCTGTTTCTTTGCATTCTTAACAATTTATTGAATTGTTGACATTGTAAATTTTATCTTGTTGAGTTCTAGATATTTTTGTTTTCTTGCAGATATTCTTGAGCTTTGTTCTGGAACAAAGTTAAGTTACTTTGAAACAGCTTTCTATTTTCAGGACTTATTTTGAAGCTTTAATATATATATATGTATTATTATATACATCCACATTCAGGCTAGACCTAATTTTACCCCACCACTGAAGCAAAACTCTTTTGCTTACTCATTTATGAGGTTTTCGACTGTAGCAAATGGAGCAGTTACTATTTATGGCCCTGTGTCCCTTCTGAGCACTCTTCCCTCAAATCATTTTGGAAGATAATTTCCCCAGTCTTAGTCGTGCCTCACTCATGCACTAATCAACACTCAAGGGAAGATCTGAGAGATACCTTCAGGTCTCCCAAGCCCCCGTCTCTGCAGCTGTCTGCTTTCTCTGGCTCTGGCTTCCTCAGCCTCCCCAGCCTTCCAGTTCCATCTCTTTAACTCAAAGGAAGGCACTGCGCTCAGTTGCATTTTCCTTCCCTGAACTACAATCTAGACAGTAACCAAGAACTTTTAGGGCTCATCTTATTTGCAACTTGTTGACTGAGACCTCAAGAATAGTCTTTCATAAATTTTATCTGCTTTTTTATTATTTCAGGTTGGAAACTAAATTTGATCCCTATTTCTTCATGTTGCCTGGTACGCCTATGTACTTCTTTTTTTATAATGAGTTTCTCATTATTGAGTTACTTAAGTAGATTTGTCTGTAACATGTATTATAAGTGTTTAATAAACCACTAAAAGCGACCTATATGCATATGCCTATATGTTTTAAAACAGAGATCTTAGAGAACTTTCCAGTCCAATGGCTTCAAAATCTGTGAGTATTGTTTTATAACTGGAGGCAACATGATCAGAAGCGCATGCACATGTGAGCTACATAAAGTTTATTTTGTTGATAAGAACAATAGAGAAAATTCATACCTAGCAAACAGGTATGAAAGAAACTGAGATAGACTAAGATATACTAGGTGAGTAAGTACTTTATCAAAGCTTTATCCACTTTATTTTTCCCTTTCGTAAGTCATTGTTCAGAGTGTCCCAGTTTGATGTAATTTTGCTGAAATTAAACCTGGACAGTTAAAATTATGTAATTAAATATATTCAGCTTCAATTAAAAATCATAATTGCTTCAAAGATGCTAACATAATATCTTATAGCAATAATATGGGAGCAAAAAAGGCCTATTAGCTGATGTGTCCCAGACAATTATAAACTAGGGGAAGGGAAATGGGTAGGTGAAACATTCCTCATAGAATACATTCAATCAGGAAGACGCATGGCAGATAGCTTACATGTAATATAATATCCCTTTACAAATGAGAAAACTGAAACTCAAATTTAAATAACCAGAACCGCACATTTGATATGTGACTAAATATGGATATAAAGTTAAATCATTTTATTGCCAGTATTGATTATTAACTTACCTGTTAATTTGTTCAGAAAGAAAATTCTTTCTTAAGTATGAAACATTTCTCCATTTCAGAATTTGGGACGCAGAGAGAAGCCAGTGTTGAGTCCCAACTCATAAACTGTTCATAGGGCATCTAATACATGACAGATGTTGTTTGGGTAATGTGAAAAATCTCACTAATTGATTCAAGTAATAGTTTTTGAGCATCTTCTCCTTTCCATTCATCAAGTTAAGTATTAGAAATATTGGAGACAATTAAGACAGACAAGATCCTGATCTTAAGGATTTTACATTTTAGATGCAGTAAGGACAAAATATAAATATAGAAACATAAGATACTATCAAATAGTGATGAGTATTATAAGGAACATATAATACACTGGTAGTAATCATGAAGAATGATACCAATGGATGGGTTTGTATCAATAATGTATATCAAATGTAGATCTTACAGGATTTTTAATAGAATGTTTGACAGGATTGAGGGAAGAAATAAACTGGAGTGGGAAGGGAGTGGGTGTAGGAAAGAGCACCTAGGTAGGAAGTGAATAGGAAAAAGGAATCAAAAACTCTGTTTTCTCCTATTTAAGTATGAGGTGTCTATTGGAACAGTCCTTCTCAAACTTTAATTTGCACAGGAATCACCTGGGGGGAAATCCTATTAAGATGCAGATTCTGATCTGCATCAGGGGCTAAGGTGGGCCCACAATCCAACATTTCTGACATTCTTGAGTAATAATAACGATGGTGAAACACGAACCATGCTTTGATTAGCAACACCTTAGATAATCAGGGTGAAAATAGGTAGAACAGAGATCTGGAGTTCTATAGAAAGGTAAAGGACTGAGTTCTAAAATTTGGTACCCTTAGATGTATTTTTAAAGGAAAGTCCATATTGAGAATATATGGACGAATATGCAAAGCAGAAAGTTTGAAGGAAAATACTATAAAACTTGGCAGTCAAATATAAAAGAAGTTGACATTTGTGCAACACAGAATGTGAGTGTGCCAAAGAAGGTAAGAAAGACAAAGGGATTAATGTAGAATTCAGGAAACAGGAAGGATGTGGGCGACTGTCGCGTCATAGGTTTATCACACAGGTAAGAAGAAAAGACTCCCTCTGACTCCTTTTTAGCTAATCCCATTCTACCTTATCATTTAGAATTTTAGAGAAAAAACAAAGAAACAAAACAAAATTGTAAACTATGGAGTGATAGCAGGCAAAGCAAAAAATAAAAAGTAATCACAGTCTTGACCGATGAAAATTATTTACAAAACTAACACTTAAAAATTAATCCTTACACTAACGTCTAACTAGATGTTTTTGGGGAGAAATGGAGAAATATGAGCACATTGAGGGACTGAAGAAGTTAAAACTATTGCTGAATTTTGACTATAAATTCAAAAAAGAGAGAAGTAAGATCCCCTAAAGGGCTGTTCAAAGCACTTAAATTTGAGCTCACCAAAGCATGTACTAATGTTTTAACAGCTGGAGTGGTTAAGCATTCTTCTGTTTTAGCAGTTTTAATAGCTGATGACAAGAGACCAAGGTTAGACACCCAGAGAGCTCGACAGCCTCACAGGCAACACCTGAAGTGAGTGAGAATCCATTTTGATGGGATGGAACAGTGTCTTCTGAAGAACAAAAATGCTTGAAAAAATGTTCTATATATTTAAAGTAGATTTGCCCTTCACTTAAACTTGACCAACAGACTCCGCCAAGGCATTAAGCAGTAGTATTGCAATTGCTGGCTTTCGAAAAGGCAAGCAGACCATCCTCAGTGAACACAAGTCTAGGGGCTGTAACACGGGAGCACATCTCTACTGAGCTCAGACAGACACCACATAAAGCAAAACAGGGGTCTGCCATAAAGTGAAACACGGGTTTAGTAATTATCCGGTCCACTCAGTCAAAGCAGAAGGCAAATTGGAAAACTGAGAAATTGGATTTAGACTCTGTCCCCCTCTCTCTTCCTCACATAAGATCGATGCCCTGTTACGCCTATTCATCTACAAACTTTTATGTTTCAATGTCTCTTACCTTTTATAGGAGCCTAAAAATCAAATATGGCATTGACATCCTCCCTGGAGCACAGTATCTAATAGAGCAGATGTTACACATTCCGCATGTAAATATGAGATAGAACGCTAAATTTCAGAGCTTGGCAACTTTAGTGTATACGAGAATCACCTGGAGGGCATGTTAAACCACAGACCGCTGAGTCTAACCCCCAGGGTTTCTGACTCAGTTGTTGTTTAGCCGCTAAGTCATGTCTGACCCTTTTGTAACTGTAGCCCCCCAGGTTTCTCTGTCCATGGAGGATTCCCAGAGAAGAATGCTGGAGTGGGTTGCCATTTCCCTCTTCAGAGGATCTTCCCGACCCAGGGATTGAACCCGAGTCTCCTGCATCCACAGGAGGATTCTTCACCACTGAGCCGCCAGGGAAGCCCTTCTGACTCAGGGGTTTGGGAGAAAAAACAGGGAGGAATTTGCATCTACAACAAGTGCCCAGGTGTTACTGATGCTACGAGTCCAGTGACTAGGCTTTGAGAACCACTATTTTAGAGGATGACCAATAGAAACAAGGACTTTCAGCCAGGGTGCTAAGAGAGAGCTTCACTGAGAGAGTTAACCGTAACTTGGCTTTGAAGGATTGAAGACTGCAACATGGGGAATAAGAGAAAAGAGGTATTACATAGAAATAATTTAGAAGTGGAAGTCATTTACTAATCAATAGGCTAAAATGGCAAAGATTTTTCTTCCTCATACACTTTCATGGTCCTTGAAGATCTAAGAATAAAAGAAGATAAAGATATTCCCATTTTCACAATGTTTAGAAATTTAAAAAAAAAAAACACTTTCAAAGAAATTCCTCTAGATCCTAATTTTGCAATATCTAGTATTCCTATCTCTTGTTGTTTTTACCACAACAAATATCTATAATGAAAAATGAATAAAGGTATCATTCATTCCAGGGCCTGATTTGCTTCTTTGACATCCATGGTCAAAAATTATTCCTATTGCCTTCTCTTCTGATCACATATTAATTTAAGTTTTTGAAGTTTTTGCCTATTATCTAGGATAGGTACATTTTTAAAAGGAGATATAAAAATATTTTAAAAATAAAATATGAACAATTTAATTAGAAAGCTAAAAAAACATATAGATGAAGACAACACAAAATAAAACACAATGGTCCTTCAGATAATTTGCTGGAACAGCAAGAAAAGAACGAGAAAAAGAAAAACATTATTCAAATGCAATTCAGGACATTGCATCTTGGGGGCGGAAATCTGACCTTTAGTTCAATTTTGGAAATAAAGATTTTTTAAAAAATATTCTACTCTTTTAATGCAGGAGATGTAGGGTCAGTTCCTGGGTTGGGAAGATCCCCTGGAGAAGGAAATGGCAACCCACTCCAATATTCTTGCCTGGAAAATCCCATGGACAGAGGAGCCTGGTGGACTATAGTCCATGGGGTTGCAAAAGAGTCGGACACGACTTAGTGACTAAACAAGGAACAACAGTAACAAGCCTTTAACAAGCCTTTATGAAAATTATGGGATTGGCAAGGGATGTGAAGAAGCTACTGATTTCATAAGCAAATAAGAATAAAAGAAAAAAGTAAGGAAAAGAGAAGAAGGGAGGGAAGGAGGAGGAAAGAAAGAACAAATGCAGAACTGAAACCCTGTATAATTATAGGCAGCAGCTGCTGAGGCAGCTTTTGTCCAAGGAGTCTGAATTTCTCCAGGGATTAACTCTCACACGCAAATACTAGAGATAAAATGGGGCCTGTTTTGCATGTTTACCAACTGTATTTCAATTTGAAAGTCTGACTATAATAGACCCACCAACTGACCCCTTGTTCTATAACCAGACCCACCAACTGACCCACAAAGGGTCCTGGTATCGACTTCAGAGCAATATTTCCCACCCCTCGCCCCAAAACCATCCCTCAACATTGTCCCTCCTACCATCCTGTGATTGACCTAGTATCAATTACAGTTCAAATTAATTTCCCTTTCAACTTCTCTCCCACCTCTCTTGCAAGTCCAGTAAGCACCAGCACTCCTCGTCACAAAATATTTCAGCAAGACAGTATGCCTCCATGAAGCCCTGACAACCTTTCTCATCGCAGGGATAATAGAATAGTGGCCTTCCTGGGCCACTTCCATCAATTTCTATTAAATGTATCCTTCTAATCTGTCAAGCCACTCATTTCTCCTTCCTCCTACAGAGATGCCAGTGAATTGGGGGCAGCAAGGAAGAGGTGAAAAGCACAGGGTAGATGAGGATTGTGAAAGGGACTGCAGATACAGGCTGACCGGGGTCAAGGGCATCAACTGTACGTGACCTGTGTGCGCCGACCACAATCAGAGAACCTTCACTTAATCTCACCAAGGCTATTAGGAGCTGCCTTTCCAGGTTACATCTAGCTGCTCAGAAAGATAACTGCTTTGCAGACTTCAATATACCTCGAGAGAATTAGATTTTTCTAAGCCAAAGATTGAATTCCTTCCTGCTTCCCCCCTTCTTCACTGTAACCAGGGCCTCACACAAGCTATTTCATTTTCCTTGTGCATCGGGCAGATGACATCCTGCTAAGTACGCCAGAAGCAGGGAAGACTGAAATGCAAGATCTGTGACGTCGTTTGCAAACAGACTTGCTTTGCTTACCTGTTTCACAGAAGGAGCTGCCGGCGAACACCTTAATCAGATAAACTATAAGCTTCAGTGTTCTCTACAGCTTCCAGGAGCCTACCCAAGTCAGCAAGGAGCAACTTCTACCTTCAATCCTGCACTATTTGCCTTGATGCATTCCTGTTGCCTGTTAATTGTTTGCTAAGTGATAGAGGGAACACAGAGAAGGGGAAAGATTCATTGCTGATCCCCCAATCAAATGTCTTCTAAAGGTTAGAAATAACACATGCAAATTAAGTACTGTGACTTCATATCACCAGATCACATAGCTTCCCTGAAGCCTCAGCTAATTTCCCAAACAGAGCCTGCCTCACCCTCCTACATGTTTCCATAACACTCTGTGGCCACCGCCACTGTATCATTCGTGTCTTGTTCTACAATTGCTTATGGGCATATCTTTCCCCTCTCCAATATACTAATACTGAGTTCCCTAAAATCAAAGGCTATACTTGGTTCATCTTTATCTCCAACTCCTGCAAGAAGTCTGCACATGACTGATGCCCCACATATCCAGGTTGGGTGAATGAGGAGACCGAAATCAGTTTCTCATGTCATCCTGGCTGAAGGACTGCAAGTTCAGTTCAGTTCAGTTCAATTCGGTCGTACAGTCATGTCCAACTCTTTGTGACCCCACGGACTGCAGCACGCCAGGTCTCCCTGTCCATCACCAACTCCTGGAGTTTACTCAAACTCATGTCCATTGAGTCAGTGATGCCATCCAGCCATCTCATCCTCTGTTGTCCTCTTCTCCTGCCTTCACTCTTTCCCAGCATCAGGGTGTTTTCTAGTGAGTCAGTTCTTTGCATCATGTGGCCAAAGTATTGGAGCTTCAGCTTCAGCATCAGTCCTTCCAATGAATATTCAGGACTGATTTCCTTCAGGATGGACTGGTTGGATCTCCTTGCAGTCCAAGGGACTCTCAAGAGTCTTCTCCAACACCACAGTTCAAAAGCATCAATTCTTCAGCACTCAGCTTTCTTTATAGTCCAACTCTCACATCCACACATGACTGCTGGAAAAACCATAGCTTTGACTAGATGCACCTGTGTTGGCAAAGTTATGTCTCTGCTTTTTAATATGCTATCTAGGTTGGTCACAACTTTTCTTCCAAGGAGTAAGCATCTTTTAATTTCATGGCTGTAGTCACCATCTGCAGTGATTTAGGAGCCCAGAAAAATAAAGTCTGTCACTGTTTCAATGCTTCCCCATCTATTTGCCATGAAGTGATGGGACCAGACGCCATGATCTTAGTTTTCTTAATGTTGAGTTTTAAGCCAACTTTTTCACTGTCCTCTTTCACTTTCATCAAGAGGCTCTCTAGTTCTTCTTGGCTTTCTGCTTAAAGGTGGTGTCATCTACATATATGATGTTATTGATATTTTTCCTGGCAATCTTAATTCCAGCTTGTGCTTCATCCAGCCCAGCATTTCTCATGATGTACTCTGAAGGACTATAAACTGGGTTAGCAAACATGTTTTTCCACCCTGGAAACTGAATCAAACACATACACATAAAATCAATGAATGCATGCAGAGCAGGGATTCTTTTTAATATATTAATCATTTACAAAATAAAGACAGGAAAATAGTGGAGGACATTCAGATCAGCATTGTCAGCTCAGCAGTTAAAAAAAAAAATGTCCTTTAGTAAGTCCCAAAACATCCCTTTAGACTAGGTGTGCCTGTTCCCTCCTCAGCCCCCAGAGGGACGTATGCGGTGACCATTCACATAGTGCATAAAAGTCTTTGAAGGTCAGAGAAGCAGCTGGTGCAATGCGGCAGCTTGTGGTTGTGGGGCTATTCCCCAAATTTAACAGCACCATTGACCCGCATAAAGCGCCAGGGAGGAGTGCGTGCCAAGTGGCTTCAGCTGTG